>NC_044041.1:196449939-197129603 GCF_901765095.1 Microcaecilia unicolor
TGGAGCATCATTCCCTATGCAGTGTTGTAGACTCGCTCTGTGTGCCAATATGGAGTAATGCACTAGATGCATATACATAGCAGTGCTCCCTATGCAGAAATGGAGTCTCGCTCTATACCTAGAGAAGGAGTCTCACTTTACATGAGGTGATGAAGTAGTGCATTATATGCAGAGAAGGAGCACTGCCCCATTTGATAAGCAGAAACGGTGCATCACTCTATATACAGCGATAGAGCAATGTGCTACCTACAGAGAAGGGGCAACGCTCCATATGCAAGGAGGAAGATTGACCTATACGCAGGAATGGCACAGCACTCTATATGGAGATCACCCTATATAATGATATGGGCCATACCACTAATGTTTAGAGATGGAGCTCCAATCAAAGACAGAACAACTTCCCAATTGAAGAGCAGCAGTGCCCAACCCGCTGAGGCAGAGCACAGTGCCACAAGCCAGGACGGAGCCTCGCTCCACGCGCAGAGAAGGAACCTGCAAAGACGGGGCTGTGTCGCCCTTGAAGACAAGAAGTCATGCTCAATCTGCAGAGATGGAGTTGAGATCCACCTGCAGCGATGAAGCTGTGCTCAACCAGCGACAATTGAGCAGTGTTCATATGCTGGAAAGGAATCGCACTCAACACTCTGAAACAGGGCCTCACTGACACCCCCCTCCCCCCCCCACTGAGTAGGAGCCGCCCAACTTGCTAAGTAGAAGGATTGCTCCCCATGCAAACAAGGGGCATTGCTCCATCCCACAGAGGGACAGCAGTGCTCCATCTGCCAAAAAGGAACATCCCCCCCCCCCCCCCCCCCCCCCCCCCGGAGATGTAGCCGTTGGCCATAACAAAATAGCTACTGGATCGGATTAATGGTCCATCTAGCCCAGTATCTTGTTTCCAGCAGTGGCCAAACCAGTCACAAGTACCTGCCGGAGACGGAGTAACACTCACTATGCAGAGATAGAGTGGAGTTCCAAGCGAGGATGAGCAGAATCCCAGAGAAGAGAGGTCATGTCCCCAAGAAGAGAAGGCAGCAGCGTCCACTTCTCCAGGGACAGAATCACAGCCCACATGCCAAGATAAAGCAGTGCTGCTTACAAATAAGAAGGCCTCAGAGCTCCAAAAATGTTGATGCCAAAAAATGAAAAAGCGTATACTGCCAAAATCTGGCCCAAAGGCCAATAAGGAGATATAGCTCAGCAGTCCCCCACACTCTCGTAACGGCCCACAAACGCAAGGATGTGCTACAGTCGACACACAAGACTGAGCCACCGAAAGGCACCAGAGAATGAAACCCTAAGCTTCAACCAAAAGTGGGAGAGGCAAAAATCCCATGAGGTTGCAGACAACTGTCACACCAGTGACCCTGGGAGCCGCAACAAGGCCCCATACCGAAGGCCCAGGACCCGATACAGGCCAACAGACCCCTGGGCTGACCCCTAAGCTGACACTGTAAAATGGCCATGGAGATAACCCACAGAACCACTATCCAAACCTGCAGGCAAAAATGCCCAGCAGTCGGTGTCCCACCGACATTCCAAGTGGTCACAGACAACAAACACCTCATAGCCTAAAGGGAGAACCTGGCCTAGGCCACAACCGAAAAACTGGCAGAATACTGGATGGACCCAGATTATCGATGCGCCCAAGGATGGTCCTAGAACCGCCAAGAGAGGACAGGTTCAACTACCACCACAACAGAGTGTGAAATCGCAGTAGTGCAGCCTGGGATGACAGTACCCAGGGATCCGGAGATACCACCGACAGCAGCCACAAAATCCTCCACCTGAGCAGGCTGAGAGGACACTGTCTGGAGTTCCAAGAAACTGCCCCGTGTGACCCGCAAAGGTGCTGCTACTCCAGGTCCAGCTGCGGCTGCCACTGCCAAAGACTGGCAAGGAACACCAGCTCAGAAAGGCAGTGGAAACCAACCCCATGGCATTAATGAGACCTGGCCTCTGTCCAGGGTCGGGAAAACCGACCGTCCTCATAACCAAAAGGAAATATAAGCTCCAAGCTCGTCTTCCATTTTTTTTAAAACTAATATATAACTTATATATATATATATATATTAAATATATATATATTTTTTACTTGACAGCATTTTAATTTATTTTAAAACTTACCACGTATAGATTTAAATATCATGAAATAAAGGCTATCACTAAAACAGCTTCAAAAATTATTGTAGCTGGTAGAAACAGCACTTATAAACTCTGATTTGTGCTCATTTTTCTACACTGTTCTATATAATACAGTAGTGCATGGCCGTGAGGATGTCCTGTTTACTGGTGGGTTCATCTTGACTGTTGTGGTCTGCCTTGGGAAGCCTGGTGTTATAAACATTGGAAGTAAAGTTAAACTCTCCTTCCGTTGGGGCACATGGAATCACATCTTCACCTCATCTCTTTGTACAAATGGATTATTCTGTTTTGAACATGTTTCAGGGACAAGTGGTTTGCCTAAGTCGAAATAATAAAAATAAATATTTTCGTTCATGCAGATCTCTCATTTGCTTAACCATAACTTTAAATGGGCTGTAAGTTCCTAATGCAGTCCATTGGTTTTCTTATATTTTGTCCTTGCGATAACTTATACTGTGCCAAAACTGGAAATACAGAGAGACAGAATAATAGAATTCAGTAACATCCCAAACTTTTTGTTTTAATCATCTTTATTCAAAGCACATGTTGGTTGATAAGCTTCATACAGAACAAGAAAAAAAAGCAAAACAAAACAGTGAACCATCCAAAATGGCACAATAAAATCTTTTACTGAACTCATGCTGACTCATTTCCCCTCCACCGGATTTGTTCCTGTCATTCGGCTCCAACTCTTTTACTGCTTCTTTCCATTAGCCATCATTGTTCCCAGAATGCATTTATATACATCTCTATATATAAAAGGCACCACCAACGTTCTAAATGAAGCCTCCAGCCGGAAGTGTGAAGGGGGAGAGATATCCGGTTTCCCCATGAGTGTCTGCCCCGCCCTCGCTCTCTCTCTAACACAAACAGTGAAGGAAAACAGCAAAGCAGGAAATCAAATCGCTCTCTCTGTAACAATGAAGGACTCAGAGGGGGGAGGGGAGAGAGGGCAGGGACACACACACTCCCACATGCACACAGAAGAAAACCTTGCTAGCCCCCGTTTCATTTGCATCAGAAACAGGGCTTTTTTACTAGTTATTCAATATCGCTCTTATAAATAGTACTAATAAACAATATTATGCCTGTTCAAAAAGGCATACCCTACCGATCCAACCTAAATGCCTGAACTCTGCAACACAACGAAACCAAAGCTTGTAATGGACATAACACACCTCTTCCGCTCCACAATTCCCTAAATGTGTCTTTTCACATGAACCTTATCCTTCCAAAACACAACTCTGTATTTGTTCATACTGGAGTTGACGAACGCCCTCCGGTACTACGTAAGCCACGTTGAGCCTGCAAATAGGTGGGAAAATGTGGGATACAAATGTAACAAATAAATAATGAGGGTCACGTCACAGCACGGCGGATGCGGACTAGAATTCTGAAAAGGGCAAAAGAACTGCCATTGAAAAAGACCGTCACCCGCTGTGAACGAAAACAACCACAGACACCCCCGCTGAAAAGCCGCAGACATTGCCAGAAAGCAGAAACCAACAAACCACTTACCTCTGCAAGGTCAGAAAAGATAGAGACAAAAAGGTAAGACTGTCCACAGCTTCCCATGAAGATGTGGAACAGGAGGGACCCAAGGAGCTTTCGGGGGAGGGACCCAGCCCAACAAGTGTTACCCAAGCTGGTAGGTGATGGACCCAGCCCCTCCGGGTGTCAGACAGGCACTGACTCCATCAAGCAGAAAAAGCCCATATGCACCAGCCATAACTCCCTGCTTAAGTGTAACCCAGAACCACTGAGACAGGAGCCAACAGCTAAAGCCCAAATCATTGTAATTACCAATTGTTCATTACATCATTGATGTTTCTATATATATTGCCAATTGTATCTGCACTCTGAAATGGCATATGTCATGACGGAAATTATAAGCCACATTGCGCCTGCAAATAGGTGGGAAAATGTGGGATACAAATGCAACAAATAAATAGCTACATTATCTATCTACTACCCACTTGGAGACAAATACTGAACATTCCAGGCTGCACAATACCCTTAAGAGGTGAACTACTTTTCTCTGTCTCCATCCACAGGTAGATGGACATAACACATTAGTCTAGACCGATCTGGTATAGATGACAAGGAATAAAGTATTTCTATTCCTTAAAAAACAGCAGTACTACCAGCCAGAATCTTCAAAATAAACTTACCACATTCTTTGCTCTGCCTTTTCTTTGAACCTTATTTCTTAACACCCCATCCACTGTTTTTGCACTTTTTGAAAAAAAGTTGATCACCACAGCCACACCCTCTCTTCAAACTTCTCTCCAACTATTCAGCCATCACAGAGACAGTTATGACACCGCACAATGTTCTCAGTGTAGTCTGGTTCTCTTTATTAGACTGAACTTCAAGAAGCAGAGAGTGAACTGTATTTCTTAAAATCCTGCATCTAATGGAGCTGAGGTTAGAACAGCAGCTTTTAATTTTTCATAAGACGTTAAAGATGCGCCTTTTTTAAAACTGGAGTACCTTAGTTCTTAATGTACTTTATAGCTGATACTCTCTAAATATTGTGTGTTTAGTTTGTAGAATGTTAATGTAAACGTTAGACGTAACCTGCCAAGAAATGTAATGATAGGTGGCCTATAGACGAAGCTAAATCTAACAGGCCAATAGAAATAAAGATCTGTACGGACTCACGCTGATTTACTTCAATGCATGCAGCTAGTCAAACAGGCCAGGTTCAGAAACTACAGCCTCAGGAATGGATACTAAAAATGTAAAGGTGCAACCGTACATTGAATTTTTGAAGTACTGCTGCTTTAAAAAGGATAATCACTTTGCTCTGAACAAACCAACACAGACCGATTCTGATATTACCCCAACCCAAAGTTACCTTCCACCCATTATAAACAGTCTAACTTGAGTACTATGTACTCCAATATATTCCTGCCTTTTCGGAGTTAAGCTCAGTTCTTCACACAGCTTGGTCTACTACAATACAGTTTATCCTCAGAGCAGTGTAAAGCTTTGCCCGAGTGCTTTTTGCTGGAATTTTGTTTTGTTCGGCCACTTTACACAACTCACCTCCAAAACACACACTGCATCATCAAGAGTGTTGGTCAGAGCGACATTGGACACGCACTCTGCTGTGACCTAATAAGGTGATGGTGCTATACTTCAGGCGCAAGGAATAACTTCCATTTTGGTTCAGGCCTTTTAAATCATAAATCACATCATCATTAGAAAATTGCTGTCAAAGTAACTTAGCATGTAACAGCAAAATTAAAACAATAAGTTTGATTTTTTTTTTCACCTGTGTAGCTTGCTAACTACCATCTTCACTAAACTTCCATCCTTAAAGTCTACAAAGTGAATTTCTTCTGACAAAGCATTGCAATTTAAACCCTTACTGTATAATGTTTCATACAGAAATTCATATTTTTACACAAACTTTCAGCTTAACAATTGTCATACATTCAGATTGACTATCTTCTCCAGAAGTATTACCTTCACTTCTAGCTGATTGAAGATAAACTCAATTACTACATCATCTTCAAAACCCAAAATTTCTGTAACTCGTTTGGTTATCCACGGTTTGATCACTTCCAGGTTTACTTTTCCCATGTCTACCTGTTGGCAAAAAATTTAAAAAATAAAGTTTTAAACCACTTATCAAGCAATTCAAAACAATTTACAATATTACATGCAAAACAGGACATGTAATCAAACGGAAATATAAAAATACAGTTTACTTCATTTTTACACCAACAAAAGCTGCTTCAAATAAAATTGAAAATGTACAGAACATAAAATACTTTGGCCCTTATTTTAGGGGCCCTATTTGTGATTTACAAGCGTAAATATTGGCACATGGCAAGAAGGATCGATAAGACTAGGGAGGGACCAACACGCATTCTCGATTGCAGAAGGGGAATGCACGCCTATGTTCCCAGAGATGAGTGTGTGGATTTACAGCTGCTCCCGGATCTGTATAGATTTTGGCCAGGACGCTACAAGAGGGATTAGGGGAGGTCACCCCTTAATCCCCCAGTGCTTGTCCTAGGTTTAGTAGCATTGAATGTTACTATTTGGGTTTCTGCTAGGTACTTGTGACCTGGATTGGCCACTGTTGGAAGCAAGATACTGGGCTCGATGGACCATTGTTCTGATGCAGTACAGCTATTCTTATGCTCTCTCCCCTCCCCAAAATCAATAGTACCAAATGATTGCAACCTATATAGTTAAGTGCATTTAGATGTATAGGTTTCCAAAATGTCAGGTCTAAGTGTCTGCACCTACTTGTCTAGGTTCTGAAATGTCAACTTACATATGTGCCACCAGACAAGATGTGTAGGTGCTGAGTTGCCTCCTTTGATGTTTTAGATGTGGTTATGTAAAACGGTAGCTCCTGCTGCACATAGCTGGTACATAAAGCTCTATGTTGACACTTCCTGTTCTAAACTACTATTGGGATTACACATGTCATGGCCCGAATGTCTCAATGTCAATGTTTATTTGTTACATTTATACCCATACAACAACAATGGCGGGTCTAATCAGGCAAATTGCACCATAGTGGGGGAAAAAACCTGCGGTGCTCGCAGTTGAGCTTATGGCAGGACAGGACAATGTCACTTGCCTCTTGAGCATTATTCTACAGCAGGGCGTCTTTCCCCTTACGAAGCCTTGATTGGCGCCACGGACCGTTGGGGATGCCCGAGTTTGATGCTGCCATAAGATAAGTGACTTTTTTTGCTTCTCATGTCCTGAGAGTATTGATATTTTTTGCATTATTATAAAATAATAAAAAAACCGGACATTGTCGAACATCTAGGGAGGTGGTTGGTTGAAGATCAGTGATTGAAGTACGGTGACTGTGTACAAATGTATTAATTCCATTAATTTGGATAAGTGTCACCAGTCTGAGGTCTTTCTTCCCCCCCCCCCCCCTTCCGTTTTTTTTCCACTATGGTGCAATTTGCCTGATTAGACCCGCCGTTGTTGTTGTTGTATTTTTAGAAGTTAAGCGGTCGTCTGTTCCCATTTTGTGTGTTACATTTATACCCCACATTTTCCCAACTATTTGCAGGCTCAAAGTGACTTACGAAGTATCGTAAAGGCGATTGCCATTATGGTTGATAACAAATACAAGGTTGTGTTATGGTCACAGGTAGAAGTGTTTCAGGCGTCATGGGTCGAGGATAATAAATTGTCCGGTACGATCATAGATTTTCTTGTGCTGCTGGGTGTGAGGATTTATGTTGGATCGGTGGGATAAGCTTTTTTGACGCGGTGGGTTTTCAATGACTTCCTGAAGTTTAGGTGGTCATGTATTGTTTTCATTGCATGTGGGAGACCATTCCATAGTTGTGCGCTCATGTAGGAGGAGCTAGATGCGTGAGTTGTTTTGTATTTTAGCCCTTTACAGTTTGGGTAATGTAGGTTTAGGTATGATCGTGCTGATCCGAGTCTGTTTCTAGTTGGTAAATCAATGAGGTCTGTCATGTATCCTGGGACTATGCCGTAGATGATTTTGTGGACTAAAGTGCAGATTCTGAAGATAATCCGGTTCTTTGATTGGGAGCCAGTGCAGCTTTCCTCGAAGGGCTTTAGCGCTGTCAAATCGTGTTTTACCATGTTCTGTCTACAAAGGGGACTGCACAACTCTTGATGAATGTGTCACTGACTAATCTTGCAGGTCTTTATCTGTCATCATTTACTATGTTACAAGTCTACCACAAAAGTGACATCTGTGTAATTATCTGTCATATGTGCAAATTCGATCATGTTTCCCCTCTGTTACAAAAACTCCACTGGCTTCCAGTGAAAAAAACGTATAATTTTAAAGTTGCTTACACTTACTTTCAAAGCTCATAGGCTTGATCTCCCTGATTACCTTTTAACGCTTACTATTCCATACCCTCCATTCTATTAATGATCGTCTAGTTCTGCCAAACCAGTCCAGTTAGAATCCACCTGTCACCGTGCTTTCTTTTTCGCAGCACCTTTTTATTGGAATTCTTTCCCATCTTGATCTTGCCCACCTCCTGGTCCACTAAAGACTAATCATCTGAGGACTGATCCAGAACCTGCTCAGACCAGTGGAAACAGGCCCTAGCCACCAGACCTCCTCATATAGTAGCCTGACCCACCAGAGCTGCCACATCAAAAAAGACTGCATCAAAAGTGACTCAATTCTACAATCCTGCAGATTCTTCAAAGCTGTACCCCCATCTACCAGAACGGTAGTCTTCTTGGTGAATACCGACACTACAGCATCTACCACCAGAGGCTGGGGAGACTCACTATCGGGATCCAGGATAGGATACAAATGCACCATAAAGTGAACCACCCGAAAAGGTGAGTCCGGCAAATTCCATTGGGCCTGGATGAAATCTCTGACATCTTGATGCATGAGAAAAGAGCAGAACGACTTTCTAATGCCCTTCAGCAATGGATCCACCTTACGCAGCAACTCCTTAGGGTGTTCCTCAAACTTCGACACTGACAACCTGGCTGATTAGTTCTTGCAACTCATCCCTGTTGAAGACCTGGACTACGGAAGCATCCTTCCCAGGAGGCAACTCCTCCATCCAGGAGTCCCCCTCCACTAGCTCCCCAGCATCATCCTGATCTTCGTCAGACCATCCAGACACCTGTCCAGGTACAGGAAAATCCTCCTCCAAGACGTCCTTCATTTTCCAAACCTGCCTGGGAAAGAAGAGATGACGACCTGCCCCACGGGTCCCCTGGAGCTGGAGAAATCGGGCCCAGACCTTCCTCAAACAAAAAGCCCTGTACATAGCTAACACAGAGTTTGAAAGCACTGTCCTAATTTGCTTTAAACCTTCTATTATCCTTATCTGCACTGTTAGGTTTACAACAAATTCACAGGAGGTAGCCCTGGAAAGCCCTTAGCCTTTGCCTAACTCAAACAAGGAGCCATAATATCTAGGCGCAGAGGCAAGTCACTGCCTGATGGAGGAAACAAAATGTTGGCAGTTTCTGCCAAAGCCGGGGCGCAGCTAGACTCATCAGGCCCACCATTTTCCTGTGGGCTTCCTTCTGCTCAGAGGGAGTTTGGTAGGCTGCCATCGTTGACATCGTGTTCCCCTGGCGTGCACAGTACTTGCAGCTGCTGACGATATCGACTCCCCGGAGCAAACTACGCATTTCTTTAAATGGTCTGTCTGAATCAAGAACTAGGCCCCTCTGACTCCTGTTCTCTGCTAAGGCACTACAGCCGCCCCCACAAGACCTCACCAAACTGCCACCGGAGCACTGCAAGGGGAAGGCAGAAACCCCCTAAGGCGCTGAAAGTGCTCTCCATGCTTGACTGAGCACTTTTTTTTCCTGTTATATTTCAGTGGCAGACCGCCTGTCCTCTAAGCAAGGTTTCACATTAGGAGTCACTGATCAGGAAAAGGATCTAGGTGTCATCGTTGACGATACACTGAAACCCTCTGCTCAGTGTGCAGCGGCGATGAAGAAAGCAAATAGAATGTTAGGTATTATTAGGAAAGAAATGGAAAACAAAAATGAGGACGTTATAATGCCTTTGTATCACTCCATGGTGTGACCGCAAATCAAATATTGTATGCAATTCTGGTCACTGCATCTCAAAAAAGATAAAGTGGAAATAGAAAAGGTACAGAGAAGGGCAATGAAAATGATAAAGGGGATGGGACGACTTCCCTATAAGGAAAGGCTGAAGCGGCAAGGGCTCTTCAGCTTGGAGAAAAGGCGGCCGAGGGGAGATATGATAGAGGTATATAAAATAATGAGTGGAATGGAATGGGCATATATGAATCGCTTGTTTACTCTTTCCAAAAATACTAGGACTAGGGGGAACACAATGAAGCTACTAAGTAGTAAATTTAAAACAAATCAGAGAAAATATTTCTTCACTCAATGTGTAAATAAACTCTGGAATTCATTGCCAGAAAATGTTATAAAAAGCAGTTGTCTTAGAGGGGTTTAAAAAAAGGTTTGGATATCTTCCCGAAAGAAAAGTTCATAAGCCATTATATTAAGATGGACTTTGGAAAATACACTGCTTATTTCTAGGATAAGCAGCATAAAATGTATTGTATTGGGATCTTGCAAGGTACTTGTGATGTGACTACTGGGCTTGATGGACCTTCGGTCTGTCCCATTATGGCAATGCTTATGTTCTCATGTCTGCACCAAAGCAGAGAAGCACAGCTGAGGCAACTTTTGCTGAGAATCCCCAACAGGGATGTATGTGTATGGTGGGGGGGGGGGGGGGGGGGGGGGAACCTGGCCTTCTGAGTGACACCCCTGGGGCAACAGAAGCCCCCGTGGACCTCAGTCCCAGTATAGCTGACAGAGGGGCAAAGGCATTACTGAGAGGAAACTAGCACACATTTTTTTTAATCACCTCCAAAGCAAACCCTCTAAACTCAGACCAGGACTGCACAGGCCTGACCATGTCCCCCACCTCTAGAGACTGAAAACTACTGACTCTCAGGGGGCTGCACAGCATAGTTATAGGTGTCTGAGGTTCTCAGTCTCCATCTGCTGGTCAGAGTACACAACCCATCTGTGCCAGTCTGGAGGGATGCTATGGGATTTGTTATAAAACAAGTTGTAATTAGTCAATCTTCATTTATCTTGTTACCACTTAATGTATACTATCCTGCATCACTATGTGTACAGTTAATCACATTGAACCTGATCTATTTTATTGCATTTGTATCCCACATTTTCCCACCTATTTGCAGGCTCAATGTGGCTTACAGAGTTTTGTTATGACATAGTCATTCCAGATACAATCAAATACAGTTAGATACAATTCTCAGATACAATTAGTAATGTACACAGATTAAGACACGGAAGAGAGAAGGAAGGTGTTAGGCAGGATAGTATAGAAGGTGGACTTTAGTGATAACTAATTACTGATTCAGCTCCTTCCTTCAGCCTTCCCAAAGCGGTCATGGAGGCAGCTCTAACACACCACTGGCAGTACAAACACTACAGGTGCAGCCACTGATCAGGGATGCGAGATATAAATTAAATAAATAAGTAAAATAAGTTCGCTATAGGAGGATTTCAATTATGGACCACAGCAAGCAAATAAAATGTGTGCTCCAATGTCATCCGTATAATTAGCAACGCAAAGGGATTACAGCTAAAGAGTACAGTACAGTTAATTTGAGTTTTCCAAACAGTTGCTTATGATACTTTTTGTTTTTCAAACTAAATTTCAAGAGCGCTAATATCTCCCAATATACATTGGTACAACTATCAAATTATTTTTATCACAAGGCATTCTGCAGGTTACTGTTCCAATGTATTTAAAAAGTAGTCCTATAACGTGACGGCAGATAAAGTCCATATGACCCATCCAGTCTGTAACCCCTAATTCTTCCTGTTTTAAAAGTAACGGGTTCAAGTCCTGAGGCTTTAGTGTGTCCATAAGCAAGGCCTTTCACCCTCCACTGCCTTAGGTACAGCAGACAAAGTCCATTTGAATGGGAAAACTTGTAATTTACTTGTATTTTAGAAATCCAATCTCAAGGTAAGTTACAAGCAGGTATACATCTGAAATCCAAGTCGTCCTTCTCAATAGACGCATTTGTGAATCTCCCCAGTAAAGGGATAGACACAAGCATGCGACTGATGAGGGACAATTGATGTAAGTAACACGAAGGCCACTTGAAGGTAAAGTAGATGTCACTGGGGCTTTAAACACAATAAATACCTTTTTTTCGAGGCATTCTGCAAATTTCAGCTGCTTCAAAAGTTTCTTCTGTTTATTGCTGAAACGATTGTCCTGCTCCGCACTCGTACCCTAAATAAAAATACAAAAATCTATCATTTAGCCCACCTCCATCCTCCAAAAGCATCTTACAAGCAACGTGCCTAACAAAGGGGTTCTTGTATTACGTCTGAGGTTAGCGTGCACAAACCACACACTAAAAAAATTTCCATTTTCATGGCAAGGGAGCGTGTCAGCCCTGATCAGTTAGTGCACCACATGCTGATTGGCGCATGATTAGCAAGTGAGCTCTTACCACCTACAAAATGTATACCCTATGCTATTAAAATGTTCCATTATGTGTTGTGTTGACATTGTAAGTAGTATACTATGCTATGCTTTGTACAGTTATTTGAATATTTTTACTGTTGTAGTTGTCTATTGCTTATGTTTGATTTCTTCTTACTGTACACCGCCTTGAATGAATTATTTCATAAAAGCGGTAAATAAATCCTAATCAATAAAATAGCATTTGTTTTAAAGGCCATGTACTAATGGCAATATTGGCCCATGGCCATTAATTAAATTAAAAAAAAAACTGGGAACTTGGCCCATTTTATAAAAGTGCAGCCTCAGTGCAAGACAAGGGTGCACTAAGGCCACTTTTCCCCACATCTTTGTAAAAGGACTTCAAAGAAAGGTGCATGGGTTTGTGAAAGGCATTCTTTCAAAATTATTTCTCAAAGGGGCAATTATTTTTTTTTCAATTAGACGTTGTAAAACTTTATAAAGCTGAATACCACATCTTATTTCAAATACCATATGGTCAACACAAGAACACTCAAGGTAAGATTTTGATGAACTTCAGAAGTATGTTTTTATAAACAGCTAAACAAATCTAAATACTTTAATGTTTTTAGAAATTATGAAGCAGATAATGGCACAATAAAGTGTGCGTATCAAATTTGTGATCTCAATGGAACCAGATGTTTTTCTGAAGAGAACGTGTTTTTGGCAGGGGTAGGAATATAAGAGTTTGAAAGCACTGTCCTAATTTGCTTTAAACCTTCTATTATCCTTATCTGCACTGTTAGGTTTACAACAAATTCCTCCTAGACATCATCTTCAAACGAAGGATATGGCTGACACTGTGGAGGACTGTGTACTGACAGAGAATCCCTGCTTAATTAAATCAAACTCCACCATAAACTCTGCTATACTAACAGCTGTAACTTTAATATATGTAAAAACACAAAATATTTTTCTTGAAATGCCCCATGACAATCGCAGATGTATTCAATTCAGTATAGTCAGCCTACTAAACATACACAAATACAAACTGAAAAAAATACCAAAATTTATGATGTGAATGAATTCAAGGGAATTAACATCTGCATTTGAAGTGTCAGATATTCAACTTAGTGAAAAAAATATTATTACAAAGCATCGTGACAGAGTGGTTAAAGCAGGAGAGATTGGGGCTAAGTGAGCAGAGAAATCCCCATACTTAACCAACATCTACAAAATCCTGAGTGGTGTAGAACGAGTAGAAGTGAATCAATTTTCTTTACTGTTTCAAAAAGTACACAATGAAGAAGTTACAAGGAAATACTTTTAAAACATAAAGGCGGAAATGTTTTTTCATTCAATAAATAGTTAAGCACTGGAATAGAGACTTGCATGGGAACGCGGTTGGCAGGAATCCCGTGGAACCCACGGGGACGGAAGCAGTTCCTGTGGGGTTCCCGTGGGGACGGAAGCCGTTCCTATGGGGCTCCCATGGAAGTGTACGCTGCACTTGCGCCAGCCTCTCACTTACCGAGTATGAAGTTGAGTGCTGTCTAGAGACAAAAATGGTGACAATTCAAAAAGGCATGGGATGAACACAGTGGATCTCTAATTAGAAAATGCAAGTTATTAAAAAAACTTAAAAATGACTTCTTGTGTGTGTGAATGTGTCGAGTGAAGCTTAGATGGTGACTCCGGCTGTGATGAACTAGGGCCGACTTTTACAGTCTGTTTCCCGCAAATGAGAAAACATATAGGCTCGAGAGGGCTTTGACAACTCCATTAGTTGGAACACAAGGATAGGGCTGGACGGAATTCTATGGTCTATATCCAAGAAACGCCAAAAAAGACCATAATCAAGTATATATCATGTTCATTGTTGATTTAATTATAAACTGGTAATGAGCGTGACTATTGGGGAGACTGGACCGTTCAGGTTTTTATCTGCTGTCACTTACTAAGTTACATTAATCCTCTCTGCTCCCGGGCTGCGCAGACCTCAGCTCTGACACAAGCACTAGCATCAGATGTCACCTGACCTACTTGCGCATGCATGTGGCGACCTCTCAGCACAGTGCCAGTTAAGCAGAGACTGGTCTTACATGTGCACACCACAGTGTTCCAACTTCTGTTCCTTCCTTGCCTCTGCAGTGCTATGGCTCGAACCCAGAGAGAGAGTGAGAGAGCTGACCGGAATTTTTTTCATGTACCATTACATTTTTGTGAGGATGGCTAGGGACAGGTTAAATTCTTGCGGGGATGGGTAAGATTCCAATGGGGACAGGTGGGGATGAGTAAGATTTTTGTCCCCATGCAACTCTCTAGTGTGTCTGGGTATAAAAGGTTTGGACAGTTTCCAAAGGATGTGGTAAGTGAAGTTAGTGTCTCTGGTTTAAAAAAAAAAAGTTTGGAAAAGTTCCTGGAGGAAAAGTCCACAGTCTGCTATTCAGACAAACATGGGGAAGCCACTGCTTGCCTCGGGTTTGGTAGTATAGAAAGTTACTCTTTGGGTTTCTGCCAGGTAGTTGTAACTTTGACTGGCCACTGTTGGAAGTAGGGCACTGGGCTAGATGGACCAGTGGTCTGACCCAATATGGCTATTCTTGTGTTCACTATGGGAGAACACTAAGAGAAAAAAAAAAAACATAGCCTGGCTTAGAGGCGGCTCTCTCCTACCAGCAGTCCGGACAGTTGTTGTTTTTTTTTTTCCTACCGTTACCTATTACTTTTTTGTTGTTGTTGTGTGGAGGAGTGGCCTAGTGGTTAGGGTGGTGGACTTTGGTCCTGGGAAACTGAGTTCGATTCCCACGTCAGGCACAGGCAACTCCTTGTGACTCTGGGCAAGTCACTTAACCCTCCATTGCCCCAGGTACAAATAAGTACCTGTATACAATATGTAAGCCACACTGAGCCTGCCATGAGTGGGAAAGCTCGGGGTACAAATGCAACAAAAATAACATAAAAACACATTTGCAGCAGATTCTGCTTAACAGCATCAAGTATGTAAGTAGGGATTTCAGACAAATACGCCAGAGCTGGGACACCCTAGACGGGGATAGTGCTGGGCAGACTTATACGGTCTGTACCCTGAAGAGCACAGGTACAAATCAAAGTAGGGTATACACAAAAAGTAGCACATGTGAGTTTATCTTGTCGGGCAGACTGGGTGTGGACCGTGTAGGTCTTTTTCTGCCGTCATCTACCATGTTACTATGTATAAAAATAGGCGAAAAGAAGCGTCAGGGGAAGGTGCATGACTACTACTACTACTACTATTTAGCATTTCTATAGCGCTGCACAAACATAGAAGAAAGACAGTCCCTGCTCAAAGAGTTTACAATCTAATAGACAAAGAATAAATAAAGTAAGCAAATCAAATCAATTAATGTGAATGGGAAGGAAGAGAGGAGGGTAGGTGGAGGCGAGTGGTTACGAGTCAAAAGCAATGTCAAAGAGGTGGGCTTTCAGTCTACATTTAAAGGTGGCCAAGGATGGGGCAAGACGTAGGGGCTCAGGAAGTTTATTCCATGTGAGTTTATCTTGTCGGGCAGACTGGGTGGACCGTGCAGGTCTTTTTCTGCCGTCATCTACCATGTTACTATGTATAAAAATAGGCGAAAAGAAGCGTCAGGGGAAGGTGCACGACTACTACTACTTAGCATTTCTATAGCGCTGCCAGGGTTACGCAGCGCTGTACAACAGTCCCTCCTGCTCAAGAGAGCTTAAGACCGGCAGGTAGGCCAGGCCAGAGCCCGAACAGAAAGATGGCCAAAACGTCAGGCTCACGAGCCCCTCAGTCCGGGCTCCCTCCGGTTCCACTTATTGTTCCTGTGGTAACGGAGACTAAAGGCCCGGCCAGGCGGAACACCAGGACCAGACCACGTCCCACTTCCCTCCAGCCGCCATTTTCCGTACTGGGGAAAGCGAGGGGGGGAGGGGGCGGGAACAGGCAGAAACTAGGCCTCAGGCGCATCCCCCCTTCTACCCTGCGCGACGCGGCCGACCCGAAACGCGCGCTTCCTCCCCTCTTTTCCGCCTCCCTTCGCCCACCACCACCACCTCCAGCGCCTTTCCTCTCCGGCCTACTTACGCGGAAAAACCCCGCGTCCATCTTGCTTTCCTTGCTCGCGGCCTTCCCACAATGCCGTGCGGCGAAAGGGGCGGGGAGAAGAGGCGGAAGTAGCCGGGAGGGGGAGGCGATGAACTGCGCGACGTAACTTCCGAAGGGGGCGGAGCGCGTGAGGACGGAAGCCGCTCCGAGGGGGAGGGGGAGGGGCCAGAAGAACCCCGGCCTGGAGGAGGCAAAGGGAGGCAGTGTTGATAGGACGGAGCGAGGCGCAGGTCCTGGATACGATTGCCTTACTAGATTCTCCCGACAGGAATGATGCAATTCACCGCACTGCATGCAGGGGCTTGTAGGCTGCTTGCTTTTCATAGCAAAGCCAGTTTGGACTTCGGAACTACAAGTCCCAGCACGCAATGGGGTCAAATCTAGATTTTGGATCGACCCTTCTGGGGGAATCTCTGGATGGAGCCTGCTGGCAATCCTAGTCCTGGATATTTATTAGTCGACCTTTATATATTACTATACACCTGGCAGTAATAATAATGACTTGGAATTTGAGCATGAGAAGCCCGGCAGTACTTCCTTTTTAGCGAGTGGCCCGACCGCTGCTTGGCCCTTAGTTCACTAAATTTACATAACCCAAAGAGCAACGGGGTAGCACTGTAAGATATAGAAAATTACAGTAGTCAAGTAAAGGAATCAACATTGCTTGTGTCATTATCCAAAATCCCGACGATGGTTTTATAACTCTAAGCTTTTTACTAAAGCACTTATCTGATGTCTGTACGTAGGACTTGAATCTAATATTAATCCTAGTACCCTAGATGTTGAATCACTTTTTACAGAAACTCCAGAGGAACGAGATATCTTTTCAGAAACAACTTTTGAATAATCCCCACACCATACTAGTTTGGTTTTCTGAATGTTAATTTTAAGATAGTTTGCAGATGCCAATTCCTCTACTCGTCACCCCAGAAAAAAGTATCTTCAATTATGGCAAATAAGGAGTCCAAGTTATAAAATAATACTTTATGGATCAGCATTTTTGAAGTGCTCTAATACTTTTTTGTATAACATTATATTACATAATATAAAATTCTTGAGGGTTCAGTGCGGCTAACAAATAAAACAGGCAAACCCTGTGAAATAACAAAACAAATTGAAAACATAATAAGATCCTCCTCTATGTCTAACTAACACATAAAGAGAGCATTTTCAATATGAAAAAATGTCCAAAAATCCAGTAGCGAACATGGCCATTTTTCAAACCAGAATGCACAAAAACAAGCCATTGGGATGTGTGGACGGCCAGCATTCATAGTAGACTGGCAAAACAACCATCCCAGCAGCACAGTGGGGCACCCAGGTACACATCTCACCGTTACCCCTTTATAGTGTATGGGGAGCCCTCCAAACCCCAGCAAAAATCTACTATACTCAACTGAACACCACTGCAATAGCCCTTATGTCCGGAAGTGCCACCAATATGTGGGTACAGGTGGGTTTTGGGGGGCTGACACATTCCACCACAAGTGTACCAGTTAGAGGGGGATGTGGGCCTGGGTCCCCTTCTCTACAGCAGGGCCGCCGAGAGACTGGGTCGGGCATGGGGCAAGGAGAAGTTGTGATCATTGTTCAGCAGTGAAACGTAGTGACCAGATTCAGGGGTCCTTTTACAAAGGCGCGCTGAAAAATGGCTTGTGGTAGTGCAGGTGTGGGTTCTGGGCGTGGGCTGATCCATTTTGTTGGCGTGCCTGTAAAAAAAAAAAGGCCTTTTTTTGCCGAAAATGGACATGCGGCAAAATCAAAATTGCTGCGCATCCATTTTAGGTCTGAGAACTTACCGCCAGCCATTGACCTAGCGGTAAAGAATCCAGGCGGCAATGACCTATGCGAGCCAGAAAATTAAAAAAAATTTTCAGACACCCGCCAAAAATGAAATTACCGCAAGAGCCACACCGTAGTCAGGCGGTAACTCCATTTTGGCATGTGTTGGGCGTGCGTAGACGCTTACGCGGCTTAGTAAAAGGGCCCCTCAGAGCCCATAACTGCAGGGTTTCAGGAGGAGCTCTGGTGCCCAGTCCACGGCTGTCATCATAGGAGCCAGCTCCATGGCTGCTTGAGTACCCCTACTATTGAAGAAACTCCTTGACAGTGTCCAGGGAAGGATAATTTCCATTGGGTTTAGCATCCCCAATGATTTTGAAAAGTTGAGGCCTAGTGACTATCACTGTAATGTCCAGACTAAATATATTGGTGGTGATATACATTAGGGGAAATGCCCCAGGTCGTTGTACGTAAAGGTTGGTGGCATCATATCCCAGCCCCAGCTACACCTGAGCAGGAGGCAACTGCTGGAACGTTGAAAAAATAAATCCAAGCAACAGTAGAGGGGGGGGGGGGGGGGGAAGGACCTTTAAAAATAACATAGGTAGGTACAAGCTGTTTAATTACATTTCTGAAAAGTTAAAAAAAATATTTTTTTATTAGAAACACGAAAATCAAAATGAATTTAAATACAGATTTGTTGCACAATTTAAAATGTCTAATGCTAAAAATAGCAACCATTTCATTTGAAAATCCTGTGCAGTTGAAGGTGCAAGTATAATTGGCCTTCACATGTGGTCCTTCTGCTGCAGCAGCTCTCGTCACAAGGGTGCAAAGACAGGTCCCTCTGTTTGGAATTCACCAGACGAGCAGTAGGAGACCCTCGACAGTCACAGACCTAGAGCGGCGGGGGTTAACTTCCGTCTACTGGTCCCTAGTTAGCCTTAGGAACAGAAAGCATCACTACTCTTTTGACACAGTTCATGCAGCCAATGTAAAGAGGTACATTGCAAATATAAATAGTACAAGGAGTGTGGAGGGGTAGGGGTTTGCTCCCCACCCTCACCCCATCTGGTCTTTTGCTTCTATCAGAAGCCTGAAGAAGACGGCTGGTAATCTAATGCAGGCACAACTCTACGAAGAACAAAAAAAGTCAATTAAAAAAAACGATAGAAACTTCAGTCAGAATGTCAGTTGACGTGTTCCTTCTTCAAGGGATCCCCACGTCATCTGTTTGCCAGGTGAATGTCTTGCGGAATGGACGTCAATGACGTTGGTTGGCTAGTGAAGCTGCTCTGTCCTACTGAATTAGGAGTTGTAACCTTCTTGGTACTTTTTGATTTCAGTTCCATCTCCGTTCTTGTGTGCCTGCAGACAAGACAATATGGTGGTGAGGCATTTTTCTGCCAGGTAACTACTACAACCGCCCTTTTCCTGGCTCTACAGAGCTTCTAGAACACCCCAGGCTCCTCTTAGGAAGAATTGTGATGCCAGACCCAGTGCATTCCAACAGGAAACTATGACCCTCTTCTTTCTCCCCTCATCCCAGAACCCCTTAAATTTGCTGATGAGGGAAGCCCAAAAAAAAAAAAAATCTTCTCTTGGTTCTGTTTTCTAGTGGAACCGTAGCAAGCTATAGTTGCATCCACTGGCATAGCTAAGAGGGGCCATGGGGGCCTGGGCCCCCGTATATTTGGTCCTGGCCCCCCCTGCCGACGACCCTCTCGATCCCCCCCCTCCCGCCGCCAACCCTCCCCCGCCGTGGGCTACCTTTGCTGGCGGGGGACACCAACCCCCGCCAGCCGAGGTCCTCTTGCTTCCCGCGCAAGGCTTTGTTCTGTTTCAGATCAAGGCTTCGTTCTGTTTCTGTGACTCTGACGTCCTAAACAGAACAAAGGCTTGCACGGGAAGCAAGAGGATCTCGGCTGGCGGGGATTGGGGTCCCTCGCCAGCAAAGGTAGGCAACGGCGGCGGGGGAGGGTTGGTGGCGGGAGGGGGGATCGAGAGGGTCATCGGCGGGGGGGGGGGCAAAGTTGTTGTTGGTGGTGGTGGTGGTGGCAGCGCCGCTGGGGGGTGGGGCTAAAATGTGCCCCCTCACCTGGGCTCTGGACCCCCCCCCCCCCCCCGCCGAAGTCTGGCTACGCCCCTGGTTGCATCCTATGCGAATCGCCCACTGTCACCAGCACCCTGTCCTCTATGCCACTGCGACTTTGCACCTCCGCATATTTGACCCTGTACTGCTCGCACAGCTCTTGTTTCCACCAGTGGAGGAATATACGGGTGTCTGTAGTGTTAGCGCACACTTATTTTTAACGTGAGCTATAAATGCTAGCGCACCTACAATGCAGAATAGTAAACAGGGCCCCCTATATGCGCATACAATGTATGTCAACGAAACGTTTGCAATGGGTAAAATTCATGGAGGGGTCAATCAAAAAACTGTTTGCTTAGGATGGCAGAAAACCTAGAACTGGCTCTGCCTCTAGATAAAATAACGACCCCCATATTCAAACACGGTGTGTGGGGGCAGCAGACGCACCTTTGCAGGTAGGCACTCCACTGAATATTTACTCCTTTTTGTAAGTAAAAGCAATCTCCATCCTCATCAGCTGAAGAAGCAAAACAAAGCCAGCCCCATTTCTATCCTACTTAAACAATCTCTCACCAACTGGGGGCCTAATTTTCTAATGACCTTCAATGAGAGTATGGAGTAAAGCATTCTTGTTACAGACCTGTTGTACAATTTCACTGCGGTTAGAATCAGCGTGAATATGATGATAACCCCGATAACGATAGCTGCTACTATTGCTCCAGCGCCTGTGAAAGGATAACATTTTATCAGAGAAAATTTGATCTCCACAGGAACATAAAAGAGCCTGCCCTACTGGATGAGACCAAGGTCCATCTAGTCCAGTATCCTGTTTCCAGGCCGCAGGTCCCAAAAGTGGCTGATGCAAGCTGCTAGGCAGGTGCCTATAACTCAGTTCTTGTTGCCTGTCAAGCAGGGCCGCCGAGAGACTGAACCGGGGCAGGGCCCTCGCCCCCAGATCACGGCCGCCTTCCCCAGATCGCTGCCCCGCTGAGATACCTTGTTGGCTGGCGGGGATCCCGAGGCCCCGCCGGCAGAAGACGTCTTCCTGCATCGCTGCTCTTCTGCCGATTGCCTGCCCCTGCGGCTGCTTTTCCTCTCAGGGCATGCTCGGTTTCAAAACTGAGCGTGCACGCCTGAGAGGAAAAGCTGGGCAGAAGAGCAGTGCTGGAGTTGCTCCTCCGGGTCCTCCCTCCCCAGCCTCCAAGGGGGGTCCGGCCACGGCGTAGCAGTTTTCTCTCTCCTGCTCCTTTCGGGATGCGATCTTTCGGGTCCCGTCAAGACCAGGAAAGAGAGAGAGACCCTGATGCTGGGCCCCCCTTGGAGGCCTGGGAAATTTTGCCCCCTTCCCACGCCCCCCCCCTTCTCGACAGCCCTGCTATCAAGCAGCCTACTATAGTTCTTTTCATTTCCCATGATATGTGCAAGTACTTCGCACAGAGAATCATAAAAGATGAAAACACTTAGCTTCTATTTTCATACATTTGTTGTGGGTCCCCTCAGTGGCAAGAACAGCTGCGATATCAGTTCTCTTTCATGTTCTGTGAACATATCTGACAGAAAAATAGAGGATTTTGTTGAAAAGAACGAGGTGCTGAATCCTGGCGACTCCCTTGTTCTTTTCCACTGATAATGAGCCAGCTCTGCGGGTGTCAGAGGGTGCCGAGCACCCCCAATATTGAGCAAGCTCCTTCGTTGTGTCCCTGGAGGGGTAGTTTATATCATGCGTGGCACGCCTAATCACTTTAAAATGTTGTCACCCATGGTTCCACTCCACACTTGTTTTAGGACTAGGTGAGGTCTAACAGGTAGAGCAGTGAGCATAGACGGTCGGTAGCCCAACTGTTTGGGGAGGCTAAAGGGGGCGGAGCTTACCTCCATACGCTCCGTGGCAGCGACGTCAATGAAGAAAAAGACTACAGGCTCGCCGCCAGCTTCTCCCTTCTCTCTGCACACAGTGTCCCGCCTTCTGCGGTGATGCATTTCCTGTTTCCGCGAGAGCAGGACACTGTGTGCAGAGAGAAGGGAGAAGCTGGCGGCGAGCCTGTAGTCTTTTTCTTCATTGACGTCGCTGCCACGGAAATAAAAGATGAGAATGCGCGGGGCGGGAGGGTGGGCTGCACCACAAGCGGAAGTCGACGATTGGGCTGGGGAGGCTTAGCCTCCCCAAGCCTCTTATACGGGGCGCCTATGGCAGTGAGCTAAGATATCAAGAGACATCAAAAGACTTTAGGATGCAAATTTAAAACCCTGGCACCGCTGATTCTCTGCGGGGTCCTTTACTAAGGTGCACCGAAAAGTGGCCTGCGCTGGTGTAGACGCAAGTATTGGACGCACGCAGGTCCATAGTTCAGTGCACCTGCAAAAAAAAAAAAAAAAGGCCCTCTTTTTGGCCGAAAATGGACGTGCGGCAAAATGAAAATTGACGCCTGTCCATTTTGAGCCTGAGATCTTACTGCCACCCATTCACTTAGTGGTAAGGTCTAACACATTAACTGGGCGGTAATCATCAGTGTGCGTACAATGCCGATTACCGCCTGGTTAGCGTTGCGCGCTGCAAAATAAAATATATTTTCCGGCGCGCGTAGCAGACGTGCGTAAAAAAAATGAAATTACCAGCTGGGCCACGCGGTAGCTGGGTGGTAGCTATGAATTGGTGCGCATTGGGCGTGCGTAGGCTTAGTAAAAGGGCCCCTAAGAAACCTTTCATATGTGTAAACAAAAAACTGTAAATCCATATATTAGGCATAGGTGAGTAAGTGGATTTTGAGCTGTCTGGAAGTGAAGTTTTACTTTATTAATAGAAACATAGAAACATGACGGCAGATAAAGGCCACATGACCCATCCAGTCTGGCCATCCTCTGTAACCCCTAATTCTTCCTGTTCCTAAGTGATCCCACATGTGGAGGAGTGGCCTAGTGGTTAGGGTGGTGGACTTTGGTCCTGGGGAACTGAGTTCGATTCCCGGCACAGACAGCTCCTTGTGACTCTGGGCAAGTCACTTAACCCTCCATTGCCTACCGCATTGAGCCTGCCATGAGTGGGAAAGCGTGAGGTACAAATGTAACAAAAAAAAATGCTTATCCCATGCCTTTTTAAATTCTGGAACAGTCCTCGACTCCACCACCTCCACCGGGAGGCAATTCCACGCCTTCACCCCCCTGTGA
This sequence comes from Microcaecilia unicolor, assembly GCF_901765095.1. Classification (NCBI taxonomy): domain Eukaryota; kingdom Metazoa; phylum Chordata; class Amphibia; order Gymnophiona; family Siphonopidae; genus Microcaecilia; species Microcaecilia unicolor. The sequence continues at coordinate 196,473,211 of NC_044041.1, forward strand.
AATAATACCCTTAGATTACTCCTAAGCCTATTCCCTCTTAACTTTGTCGTATGCCCCCTCATTCCAGAGCTCTCCTTCATTTGAAAACGGCTCTCTTCCTGTACATAAATGCCCTTGAGATATTTAAACGTTTCTATCATGTCTCCTCTCTAGTACCTCTTCGGGTCAGGAAAGAGCCCCCTCTTTCCTGCCCGGAGCGCTGCCCTGCATGCATCCTCCCTGTTCCTGATCTCGGCGCCGATTCAAAATAGCCGCCGAGAGTTGAAGTCTCGCGAGGTCACTTCAACTCTCGGAGGCCATTTTGAATCGGCGCCGAGATCAGGAGCAGGAAGGATGCATGCAGGGCAGCGCTCCAGGCAGGAAAGAGGGGGCTCTTTCCTGCTCCGAAGGTGGAAGAGGTCACTAGACTAGTAAGGGGAGGGGAGGCTAGCAATCTGCCCGTTTGTCTGGATTTCTGGACTGACGGGCGGGCGCCCACCAGCCTGCCTGTTTGTCCAGAAATCCAGACAAACGGGCAGATTGGCAAAACCCACCCAGTTGCCCGGACAGTCCGGGTAAATCCGGACATATGGTAACCCTAGCTGTAGTGTGCAGTGGGCATCCGGGTAGAGCCTCTGGGCCCTCGGGCACTGCCCCCTTTCCCCAATGGTCAGTCTGCTCCTGCCGTTGAACATTGACTTCAATCTAGTTCAATCTGTCCTTACTTTGGTACATGATTTGTTCTGGAGACCTCGTCGGTGGTAAGGAAGTGCCGTTCACCATCTCTTCTGAAGTGGACATCTTGGTTTCGGCCTAGACAAGGTAAAAAAAGGATAGATTACAATTTTAAGTTATATATATAAGGCTGTACCAAATATTCATGTTTGATTCGATTTGGCCCTGAATACATTATTAGTATTTGGCTGAACCAAGGGCGTAGCCAGCCTTCCGTGGGGGAGGGGGCCAGAGCCCGGGGGGAGGGGGCACAATTTAGCCCTCCCCCCGGCGCCGCCCCCCCCACCGCCGTGAACCCACCTCCGCTGCAGCCTACCTTTACTTTTGCTGGCGGGGGATCCCACTCCCCGCCAGCCGACGTCTTCTTCTTAGTCGCTTCTTGCTCTTCAATTTGTTTGCTGACGTCCTGCACGTCGACGTCAGACTCAGAGAACAACTGTTCTCTGAGTCTGACGTCCTGCACGTACAATTACGTGCAGGACGTCAGCAAACAAATTGAAGTGCAGGAAGGACTGAGAAGACGTCGGCTGGCGGGGAGTGGGATCCTGGGGTGAATCTGCGGGGGCCCCGGCCCCCTCAGGCCCCACGTAGCTACGCCACTGGGCTGAACAGTGATTTAAATTCAAATATGAATAATCCAGGGTTCTACTGTGCTAAATCCAACTGAAATAAAACACTTGATCTCTGATTTCACATTGCTTCCTTTATTGTGTTAAAGCTCAATGGCCTTTATTCGTATTCGGATGAATGTTATTTTTTTGTTATTCGTATTTGGCGTAATAGTAAAATATTCTATCCGGTACGGCTCAAATATATGTACACCAGAAGCGTATCTGAACTTCAACGGTAGGGGGGGCCAGAGCCGAGGAGGGGGGGCACATTTTAGCCCCCCCCCCCCCGGTGGCACTGATCCCCCCCCCCACTGAAGACGAAGACGCCGCCGCCACCACTCCCCCCCCGCCCGACTACTTTAAACCCCCCCTCCTCCCGCCGTCGCGCCTCACCTCCCTTTGCGTGCGTGCAGGACGTCAGAAACCACCAATCTCAAACAAAGGAAGGAAGGAAGGACGGAGACCGGCTGGCGGGGGTTGGGGTCCCCCGCCAGCAAAGGGAGGTGAGGTGCAACAGCGGAGTGACGGCAGGAGGAGGGGGGTTGAGAGTGTCATTGGTAAGGGGGTCCAGGGGCAAATCTGCGGGGGCCAGGCCCCTGTGGCCCCATAGCAGATACGCCCCTGATGTACACTACAACTTTCTGCTTCTACGCAGGACAAATTCTATTTTTAGCATAATTAGGAAAAAATGGTGCTTGGAAGCAGCAGGGCCGCCGAGTGGGGGGGGGGGGTCATGGGGGACAAAGTTCCTTGGGCCTCCAAGGGGTGCCCGGCACCGCAGTCCCCTCCACCTGCCCCCCTCCGTCTACCACCGGGCCGGGCCCCCCTGAATTCAAATCATAGCGCCTCACCTCGACCTCGCTCCGTGTGTAAAAAGTGCAGCAGCACAGTCTGCAGATCGCCTCCCTCTGGGCCTTCCCTCCCTGTGTCCCGCCCTCGCGCAAGTTACATCAGACGAGGGCGGGACACAGGGAGGGAAGGCCCAGAGGGAGGCGATCTGCAGACTGCTGCTGCTGCTGCGCTTCTTTCACAAGGAGCGAGGTTGAGGTGAGGTGCTATGATTTGAATTCAGGGGGGCCCGGCCCGGTGGTGGACGGAGGGGGGTGGCGACAATGACAACCTCGGGGGGGGGGGGGGCAGGGCCCGGGCCCAGCCCAGTCTCTCGGCGGCCCTGAGAAGCAGGGTTTCCCGGCTTCCAGCTGGAGGCGCCACTGACCAGTTGGGTTTTCAGGATTGCCAGAATGAACATACAGGAGATGGAGCTGCATTCCTTGTAGACCTACTGAATGCAGATCTCTCTTATCCATATTCACGGTGGCAATTCTGAAAACCTAACTGATTAGATGTGGCTCTGGGAGAGGGTTACAAAAGCACGGTTTAAAGCGTTAGGGGCCCTTTTACTAAGCCGTTGTTAAAAGTGGACTGCGGTAGTGTAGCTGCGTGTATTGGGCGTGCCACCAATTATCAGCACTGATTGGCTCGTTAGCCCAATTTAACATGTGTAATTCTAGGTGCCATATAAAGAATTTGTCGCAATTTAAACAGTATTGTTTCAACCTTAGTGGAGGGGGTTATCATTAACTAATTCTTATCAATACCCAGCTCCAATCAATCCTTATCAATGTCTTTTCTATAGCACTTAAAGGATTCTGAGTATTGGATCAAATACTCAGAACCCTTTAAGTGCTATAGAAAAGACATTGATAAGGATTGATTGGAGCTGGGTATTGCTAAGGATTATATAAAGAATGTGGGCATCAAACATATGAATGGCAAGTGACCGACTCACCTGCAAATGCGCAGTAGAGACTTCCCTCTCTGTCCCGCCCTCGAGTTGAGACGTGATGACGTCAGAGGGCGGAACAGAGAGGGAAACGGAGTCGGCCGCTGCCGCTGGAGCCTGGAAACGAACATTGCGCGCACCACCCTCCCCCCCCATCCCCGGCACGGAGGGGGGAGGGAGCAGCGGCGAGGACGGTAGCTGGAAACCTCGCCCGTTTTTACGGGCTTAACGGCTAGTATGTGCATAAATCACGACAAAGTATGCATTAGCTCAGTGTTTCCCAAACCTGGTCCTGAAGGCACTCCAGCCAGTCAGGGTTTTCAGGATACCCGCAATGAATATTCATGAGCAAGATTTGCATACACTGCCTCCACTGCATGCAAAGCTCTCTCATGAATATTCATTGTGGGTATCCTGAGAACCCTGACTGGCTGGAGTGCCTTCAGGACCAGGTTTGGGAACCACTGCATTTGCTTGTGCTGTGCACACTTTTAAGCATTTATGTATGTAAATCATTATACCATAATCGTTTATACATTATCTCTACACTGTTTACTTTGGAAGAGGTAATCGGGTTTTAGACTTGCCTAAACCTGCATTTATTCCAGAACATAACAAAAGTTCCCAGCAGCAGAAACATTTTTTTAGAATGTCTATTGTCTATCTTAATGCAAACAACAACTAACAAAAAAACTCCAGACCGCCCAAAAATACAGCAGCAAGGCTGATATTCAGCAAAACACGCTTCGAAAATGCCAAACCCCTTTGAAAAAAACTGCATTGGCTCCCAATCAAAGAATGGATCGTCTTCAAAATCTGCACTCTAGTCCACAAAATCATATATGGCGTAGTCCCAGGATACATGACGGACCCCATAGATCTACCAACAAGAAATAGAGTCGGGTCTGCAAGATCATACCTAAACCTACAGTACCCAAATTGCAAAGGACTGAAATACAAAACAACCTACGCATTCGGCTTCTCCTACATAAGCACACAACTATGGAATGGCCTCCCAAAAGCTGTGAAATGAAATTACCGCAAGAGCCACGCGGTAGCCAGGCGGTAACTTCATTCTGGCACGCGTTGGGTGCACGTAGACACTTATGCGGCTTACTGAAAAGGGTCCCTCTGTAAACCGTTCTGTTTTGTCAATGCAATTAGAAACGGTATAGTAAATAAGTAAACAATAAACGATCCCAAAAATAATTTTTTATTTTCAGACGCACATATTGGGCGCGCGCCAAGTGGCATTTGATGCGCGTAGGTCATTACCGCCCCATTACCGCGTCAGTGGCTGGCGGTAAGGTCTCAGACACAAAATGGATGCACGGCCATATTCGGCAAAAATTTATAAAAAACGTTTTTTGCAGGTGCACTGAAAAATGATTCTGCCCAAAGCACACGTCTACACTACCATTTTTCAGTGCACCTTAGTAAAAGGACTCCAGAGACAGAATCATGCCGGTTTTGTTCGCTGCAACCTTCAATTCAATTATCCAAACATATTTTGCATTTTAAAGGTATAGTGGAACCTGAGCCTGGCTTCACTCGGCTTTAACAATGGTGGGATCAAGAAGAGTTGTGTACCTAAGCCGCTGGTTTTCAAATTTGGCTATCGAGAAGCCACAGTTGCCCGATTCCTATGTATGCCCACCACAAACCTTATGAGGTTTACCAGTTAATTTCCCTAAGAACAGCAGAACTGGCTCCTGGTGCATAAGTACATAAGTAATACCATACTGGGAAAACACCAAAGGTCCATCGAGCCCAGCATCCTGTCCCCGACAGCGGCCAATCCAGGTCAAGGGCACCTGGCAAGCTTCCCAAACGTACAAACATTCTATACAAATTATTCCCGAAATTGTAGATTTTTCCCAAGTCCATTTAGTAGTGGTCTATGGACTTGTCCTTTAGGAAACCGTCCAACCACTTTTTAAACTCTGCCAAGCTAACCACCTTCACTACGTTCTCCTGGAACGAATTCCAGAGTTTAATTACGCGTTGGGTGAAGAAAATGTTTCTCTTATTTGTTTTAAATTTACTACACTGTAGTTTCATCGCATGCCCCCTAGTCCTAGTATTTTTGGAAGGTGTGAACAGACGCTTCACATCCACCTGTTCCACTCCACTCATTATTTTATATACCTCTATCATGTCTCCCCTCAGCCGTCTCTTCTCCAAGCTAAATAGCCCTAGCCTCCTTAGTCTTTCTTCATAGGGAAGTTGTCCCATCCCTACTATCATTTTCGTCGCCCTTCGCTGCACCTTTTCCAATTCCAGGTACATTTAAGAGGTTTAAAACAGTGGACAGACTTGAAGCCACTTCCTCTCTGCTCTTCTATCCAGCTGCTTGTGAGAAGCAAGGAAAAGCAGCAGGGGAGAGATACACTGGCCTCCCAGGGCCTTGCAAGCGACTCCAGAACAGGGCCTGATTTATGACTGCGGTGCCTATAGGCAGCAGCGTAGCCAGGTTGAGGGCACGAGGGGAGCGGAGAGTGGATTCGGCGTGAATTTTAAACACGACGGATTGCGTGAAAAATAGGCACCGGCGCTGTTGGGAGTCCGTTTGGGGGAGCGGTCGCTCCCCTGGCGACCCACCTAGCTACGCCTCTGCCCATAGGCAGGGTTAGAGGACAGCGGGGGAGGGGGAGGAAGGGTGCTCTGCGGAGGTCTCCATGTTTGAATGCCCCTTCAAAACCTCACGTCCTAGGCACATGCCCGGATTGACTATTCCTGCTCCAAAAGTGCGCAACCTTTTCCCCTGTGATGTCACCAGATGATGAGTTGGTGATTCTTTCATGGTGTGAGAAAATAAAAACAATGGAATTAAAGGTCATTTAACCTTTTCAAAATGTCCACAGACTGAATGGCCTCTCAGGACCATGAGCGATGATAATGGGTGATTACTGTAAACTGCTTAGAAAACAAACAATGCATAAAAAACAAGACAGAAAATACATAAAACAATCCAAATCCAAACAATGCATAAAAACAAGACAGAAATACATAAAACAATCCAAACCCTAAGGATAACACACAAAAAAATGCATCTTTTATTTCCCCTGCTGAGACATTGTGCTTTCTGTTGGTTTATATCTTTTGGTTATACGAACTGTACAACTTACATTATAGTGAAGGACCCCCTGACTCCACCCTTAGGTTTTTTTTGATATATGCAAGTATCATTGCTTATCAATGAGACCCCTTGCATGGGGCTTTGATGAGGGAACAAGAAGAGCTTACCAAATTTGGTTTTTTAAACTGACTTATTTAAAAAAAAATCTTCTATCCCACACCATTTACAATTCTAGGCAGCTTATAACCAATATAAACAATCATTCACAAACACAAACAACAGTAAACATACAGAAACATAAAACAGCCACAACAGAAGAGCAAACCAATGGAAGAATGATTTTACCCATAAGCAGCACAAAATCTATGTACTTCTTGTGGAAGCTCAGATCTTGTATAGAAAGAAAAACAAGCTTACTTTAAATTTATCCAGAAGGGAAGCACGGATCTATTTTTTTTTTTTTTTTTTTTAGCAGCTTGGAGACCCTTTCTCCAGTGCTTTTCTCCTAGACCTTTGTTGCAAGAATGCTTTTTTCCTGCTCATGTTCCTTTCAGACTAGCTGAGAAAAGCTGAAAAGAAACTCAACCTCGGACATGAATGTGCTGTTGTTTTCCTTTCAGAGGAGAGCTCACGCCCATTAAATGGGTTGGTTCTATTGAAAGCTCAGCTTAAATTTGACTCTGTACATATAGCATGACACTTTACATAACAGGAATGATGATGCAACCATTTGAGTTTGGATCTGGAGGCACAGGTTGAAAATACAGGCCAGCTGACATAATTGTTTTGGTTGCATGGAAAGGCTGCGCCTTACTATTTCCTAGTAAAATGACAAGGCACACATATTGTGTTGAAGCAAGAAATGCCCTTGTTGGGTGTATTTCATCGGGGATAAGGATGTATTCTCGTCTCCATGTAGGTACATAAGTACATAAGTAATGCCACACTGGGAAAAGACCAAGGGTCCATCGAGCCCAGCATCCTGTCCACGACAGCGGCCAATCCAGGCCAAGAGCACCTGGCGAGCTTCCCAAACGTACAAACATTCTATACAATCAAGCCATTCTGACATCACTAATGAGGTTGGCTCTTATTGGTGGAATGAGCCACTATGACATCACAATAGGTTAAATCACTGCTCTATGTAATAAAAGTGAGCCAAGTAGAGGACATAAGTACATAAGTAATGCCACACTGGGAAAAGACCAAGGGTCCATCGAGCCCAGCATCCTGTCCCCGCCAGCGGCCAATCCAGGCCAAGAGCACCTGGCGAGCTTCCCAAACGTACATTCTATACATGCTATTCCTGGAATTGTGGATTTTTCCCAAGTCCATTTAGTAGTGGTTTATAGACTTGTCCTTTAGGAAACCGTCTAACCCCTTTTTAAACTCTGCCAAGCTAACCGCCTTCACCACGTTCTCCGGCAACGAATTCCAGAGTTTAATTATGTGTTGGGTGAAGAAAACTTTTCTCCGATTTGTTTTAAATTTACTACACTGTAGTTTCATCGCATGCCCCCTAGTCCTAGTATTTTTGGAAAGCGTGAACAGACGCTTCACATCCACCTGTTCCACTCCACTCATTATTTTATATACCTCTATCATGTCTCCCCTCAGCCGTCTAATCAGTTTTGGAGGGCCTTTCCATGGACAGCTCCAGCTAACATTTAGTAGGGTATAAGAGTCTCTTAAAAAGCTTCCAACACCACCAACAAAATCTCATCCAAGGCCTTGATACCTCTACTGTGCAAATGGAGACCCCTGTGAATCGTCAGGAGGGGGAAAGAGCACAGAAAAGACAAGACAATAAGGAAACGTACCTTCCTTATGTTATGCTAGAAGCACAACAGTGCCTTGGGTGAATCTCTTCATAAATGTGATTAATAAATTCCAATGAATAAATAAATGCACCATTTATAGTATCTGGCTCTAAATGTTAGGGGACGTTATCAACGTGGGCTACTGTTGTCGGGTTATTTTAGCACAAGGTATCGCATAAAATGGGACCTGTGCTAAAAAGACCCCACTTAACAGTAGCCCACGTTGATAAGTTCTCTCCTTTAATGTGAACTGTTTCATGGCAGGATGCACAAAGGTCTCCGGAAAGAACCGCCTGGTATTTCTACCTCGGTAAAAATTACCGATTTGGAAATACGGAACGATTCCCATAGCAACTCGTATGCAAATGAGCTGCTCGCAAAAGCAGCAAGCAGTTTGATAGGGGGGGGAAGCCAGTCGGTCAGCTGAGCGTGCGCAAAACAGCCGATCGCTAAGCATGGCTGTTCTGAGCATGCTCAGAGCGGCGCTTGTATACAGCTTTTATAAACGCAAAGAAGCTGCGTGTATGAAAGCCGGTGTAGCTTTTTGATTTTTTTCTCTCAAAACTGCGGTGGGCCTTTAATCCCATTTCACCGCGGCGGCCAGCGATCTTAAACAAAGTTATGTGATAGGCTTTTGTTCTTGGGAGGGTGAGTGACAACAGGGCTGTTCTGGCACGTCTTGTTTCTCCCTGTTGGTCCTTCTCTTCTTGCAGCAGTGTCAGAGGACCCTGGAGCAGCTGTGGAATACTTGCAATAATGAAGAACTGTCAGGACCGACAGCTCCAGACCTTCCGTTAAATTTTCCACTGACTCTGTGCATCGCTCAGATAATGTGCTTTGCATGCACATTTGTACAGTAATTAGCGCATTATAATAGCTTTGCATGCAATTTTCGTTAGTTGCTACCGTGACAGGAAAAGAGCTTGCAGAACCATTTTGTACATGTCTCACTGAACTCCTGTGCTCATCAAACCAGCTAGAAAAATGGCAAGGATAAATCAAGCTTTAACAGGCAGCACTATACTTCACTAGGACCCTTTCCTTAATACGATACACACATTAGTAGGTCCAGATCTACTCCCCACTTAACCACACATATCTATCAAGTTGTAATCACACCTTTATTCCATCAAGGTCAGGTATACATATAAAGTAGCACATATGAGTTTACCTTGTTGGGCAGACTGAATGGACCATACAGGTCTTTAACTGCCGTCATCTACTATGTTATGTTATGTATGTTAACCCATGCAAAAACCATGTTGCTGGCTCGTTAGGTTTTGTGCATCTGGCCCTCAGTCTCTGGTAACCAGAGCTGAGATTGTGATGTCATAATGCCTCATTCCACCCATAAGAGCCAACCTCATCAGTGAGGTCACAATGGCTTCATTGTCCCAGTGATTTTTATTTCTAGAGAATTTCTTTTTTCTTTAATTATGGGAGCAAGTTATCAAGTTGGGACCTGTGGTAAAACAACCCTATAACAGTAGCCCTCATTGATAAATTCCCCTCTTATACTTTGTGGAAGCATTTTTGTTATGAAAGGTGGAAAGAACATGAGAAATATCATTTTTTAAAGATTCTGCACTGTATTACACATACAATGAGAGAGGAACTGAAAGCTGGAGTGGAGGGAATCCTTAGAATATCACAAACCAAAAAAAAAAATCTGTATACCATTTCAGCATTCATGTGAATACAGTCCCTTTACCCCTGTGAACATCCTGACAGAGAAGCAGACATAAAATATTTTTTCCTACTTAAAAAAAAATGTTTCTAACTATTCACTGGACAGATGCAAACCTGATTAATAGATACTGGCACAGTTCCACTTCCAATTGGCAGCTGTAGACAATGGACTTGTTGTTTTCATCACTCCTGAGTATTGGAGCTGTTCTAGGCATGAAAATGCTGGGCTGGAGTATGAGGTTGGGCAAAAATAAAAGTACAGAGCCTACCTCGTGAATATTCTCATCTGAAATCGAGCTTTGGACACTTTACCAGGAAAGCGTACCTTGCTTTGCCGTCTAATGGAAAACATTGTGCGATCAGAGAAAATGTCATGGGAAATTTTCCTGAAAAGGCGGTAAGAAAATCCGTTGTAGAATCTCCAGGAGAAAAAAAGGAAGGGGGGGGGGAGGGGAAAATCAAGAAATATTGGAAGAAAGTCAACTGACCCTATCAGCTTACAGCAGAGGTTTTCAAACCCAGTGGACACACTCAGCCAGTCATGATTGCAGGATACCCGCAATGAATATGCATGAGATGCATTTGCATGCACTCCCTCCCTTGCATGCACATCTGTCTCATGCATATTCATTGTGGATATCCTGAAAACCTGACTGGCTGGGTGCGTCCTGAGGACTGGGTTGAGAACCCCTGGCTTACAGTGAAGCACAGAGAGGAAAGTTCGTTGATTTTGCAAATAGTTTGCAAGGGAATGAGAGCCTGGTTTGCGAACGTCTCTTTGGCTGTGGAAATGTTGTACCCATTTCGGCTTGGGAATAAAAAAAAAGTTCTGTCTTTTTGGATATCCTGAGAGACTGTGACAATTTCCTTTACTTTTGAATCAGAGGGGAACAAAAATCACATCACTCTTTATAGTCTGAGCCATAAATGGGTGGGCCCTGGCCCGCCCAAGCCCACCTGTGGCTACGCCACTGGACATTTTGGACTGTGATGCAGACCTGGTCTGCTTTTACCCAGCTTAACAGGGGGCCCATAGGTAAAATGGACCGTGAGCACAGGGTCCACTGTGGTCTAGGTTCTTCCTTCCTCCCCTCCTCTCTGCCAGTCCAGCAGCCTCTTTATTCCCACCACATCCCCCAGAAGCCAGCTTCGCCGTTTCCCAATGAGAAAAAACGGGCTTAAAGGCACAAAACCACTATTTAAGCTGTGCTTCTGAAGGGGCAGGACTGGCAGAGCCATGAGCAGTGTGTGGGCTAGACAGTGGCTCTGTGGCTTTATGCCACTTTCTTTCCATTGGGAAGCAGTGGGGCTGGCATGGGGATGAGGGGAAAGGATGCCGCTGAACTGGGGAGGACCCATCCACAAAGGTTTGCCCATAGCCCCAAATTTTAAGGTGGCCCTGATGCAGACGCGTGGAATAGGGGATCATGCAAACATAAGGACATAAGCACTGCCATACTGGGAAAAGACCAAGGGTCCATCAAGCCCAGCATCCTGTCTCCGACAGTGGCCAATCCAGGCTTCAAGAACCCGGCAAAACCCCCCTCCTAAAAAAATGTTTTAAATAATGTTCAATGGACTTTTCCCTCAGGAATCTGTCCAAACCCCCTTTAAATTCTGTAAGGCCAGCTGCTGTCACTACATTCTCCCGCAATGAGTTCCAGAGTTCAACTACACGCTGAGCAAAGAAAAACTTTCTCCTGTTTGTTTTAAATCTACCATATTCTAGCTTCATCTTGTGTCCTTTGGTTCTATTATTGTTAAACAAACGCTTCACATCTGTCCGCTCTACTCCGCTCATTATCTTGTAGACTTCTATCATATCACCCATCAGCCGCCTTTTCTCCAAGCTGAAAAGCCCTAACCTTCTCAGCCTTTCCTCATAGGGAAGTCGTTCCATCCCTTTTATCATTTTCGTTGCCCTTCTCTGCACCTTCTCCAATTCCTTTATATCTTTTTTTGAGATGCGGCGAACAGAATTGGACACAATATTTGAGGTGCGGTCGCACCATGGAGCGATACAACGGCATTACAATTACAGCAGAGATACCAAAGGTGAACCATCCAAAAGAGTGAGATTTACCACACCAAAGTGTGAGATTTTTCAGATGGCACATCCAGGGTATAAATCTAGAATGATTTAAAAGCGGTATTGCTTTGCAAATGAATCAAGGCAGCATTAAACGAACCTGAAAGAATACAGACAAAATGGGGAGCAATTTGGATACATTTTTGAGCTGAAAATTGTCTTCCACCCAGTAGTTAAAAATAGGTAAAGGGAAAAGGGACAGGGCAAGGGGCTCAGATTTCTTCCTACTGGTTGGACCGCTTGGTTTACTTCTCTAAGGCTTCCCTCTCATGAAAGCGTGATCAAGATCAGTGCACTGGTACTGAAGCATTAACAGCACTTAACAAGCAATAATGAGCACTAATTGCCAATAATTAGAATTTACGTGCACAACTCACTAACAGGCCCTTTTACTAAGGTGCACTGAAAAATGACCTGTGTAGGCGCGTGTATTGGACACGCATAGGACCATTTCTCAGCACGCCTACAAAAAAAGGCCTCTTTTTTGGGCCAAAAATGGACGTGCGGCAGAATAAAAATCAGCAGGCGTCCATTTTGGGCCTGAGACCTTACCACCACTCATCGACGTAGCGGTAAGGTCTCACGCGTTAAACCGGGCGGATGTTGTCAGCGCGTGTACACTGCCGATTACCGCCCGGTTAGTGCCACGTGGTAGAAAATAGAAATGTATTTTCTGCTGCACGTTTTGGACGCGCATCAAAATTTGAATTACCGCTCCGGGGCATGCGGTAGCCGGGCTGTAGTTCTAATTTGATGCGTGTTGCATGCGAGTGGGCACCTACGCGCCTTAGTGAAAGGGCCCCTGTGTATTCTGTAACGCAGTGCGCCTAACTTCTAATGCGTGCAGGCAAAAATGGGCATGGTTTTGGGTGTTTTTCATAGGCATTTGAACATTTATGCACTTAGTTATAGAATATGGTCCTCTGCACCTAAATCTTCGCACCGGGATTTATGCCACGTTTTTGTTGGTATAAACGCAGGCGCATACATTTTAGGTGCTGGGATACTGACTAAGCGTATTCTATATACCGCGTTTAAATCTAGGCACAGCTTACTGAATACGCTTAGTCAGAAATGTTTTATGCGCGGAGTTTTTTAGGCCCTATATATAGAATCTGGCCCTAAGCATACAGTGGGGGGTTTTTGGGATTTTTTTTGGAAGGGGCGTGTCAGAGGCAGAGAAGAACATGAAGCGCTGTTCAGCTAATGCACAGACACTACCACCATGCTGGTTAGCGCATCCATAATGTGGGAGCCCTTAGCATCTCCTAAATAGAAGGCGTACCTGCTCCCCTGTTAATTATTTTAAATGGCCGCTTGCTAATGCCAATATTAGAGCACACCCAGAACTTCAAAAAAATAGGAAAATGCCTATTTTATGGCCATGATAGAAATTAGCTTAGCGCATGGCAAAGACCAGCATTAGAGATGAAGGAAGTGGGAAATAGATCAGGCTGACCAGGAGCAAATGAGGAGACTTCAAATGATGGTAAAACATTTATTGGTGAAAACTCAACACAGCACCGTGTTTCGGCAGCGAGCATGCTTCAGGAGTCTTCATATAGTATTATGTAAAACAATCAAAAGGTCAATAAACGTAGATAAAAGCAGATGAGGAAATATGGTCTTGAGAAAGACCTTTGTCGAAAACTTGAAAGTTCAGCGTAAATGAGCCGCCTCTGCTCTGGGTAAAAAAAACAAAAAACAAAAAACGTCTCCTCATTTGTTCCTGGTCAGTCTGGTCTATTTCCCTCTTCCATGGCCTCTCTCTGTCAGTATACCGTGGGATCTCAGTGTTCCTCCGCTTTGGTGGACCTTCACAAAGACCTGCATTAGGACACACCTATGAGGTAAACCAGGGTAGAACAGCAATATTTGGCTGGGCAGATGAGTATCAACATTCCTTTAGAACCCCAAAGAATAGCAAGATTCTGGAATCCTAGAGAGTGACAAGATTCCATGCAGAATCTCAAAGAGTAGCAAAATTCCATGTAGAACCCCAAAGAATAGCAAGATTCTATATAGAACCCCAACAAATAGGAAGATTCTGGAATCCTAAAGAGTGACAAGATTCCATGCAGACTCTCAGAGTAGCAACATTCCATACTACAAATCCCAGGGCAAGCAGTTGCTTCCCATGTCTGTCTCAATAGCAGACTATCGACTTTTTCTCCAGGAATTTGTCCAAACCTTTTTAAAACCCAGATACGCTAACCGCTGTTACCACCTCCTTCAGCAAAGAGTTCCAGACCTTAACTATTCGTTGAGTAAAAAAATATTTCCTCCTATTATTTCCATGTAACTTCCTCGAGTGTCCCCTAGACTTTGTACTTTTGGAACGAGTAAAAAAAAATCGATTTACATCTACTCGTCCTATACCACTCAGGATTTTGTAGACCTCAATCATATCCCCCCTCTCCCGTCTGTTTTCCAAGCTGAAGAACCCTAACCACTTTAGCCTTTCCTCATACGAGAGGCGTTCCATTCCCTTTATCATTTCGGTCGCTCTTCTTTGAACCTTTTCTAATTCCATTATATCTTTTTTGAGATACAGCAACCAGAACTAAATGCAATACTCAAGGTGTGGACGCACCATAGAGCGATACAAAGGCATTATAGTATTTTCGGTCTTATTCACTTTACTCGCTCCTCATACTCAATCCAGAGGTAAGCCGTCTGTATTTTTCAGCTGGAGGACTTATTCCTACAATCCTTAAGCAAAATAGGAGGAGGCAAATACCACCTGTAGGGTATCAAATGCAGGTTCATGGTGCCATAGGCCAACAGAGGCTGGTTCTAACTAAACAGAAGTCCAAAAGAGGAGAGAAAACTGCCAGCCCTCCCCCCTCCAAAAAAAAAAAAAAATCAAGTGCGTAAACTGTATTAAAGCAAAACACTGCATAACCGAAATGAGTGAGGAAAGTGTAAATTAGACAATGTCTGAATATCCAGTCAAGTGGCAGCCTCAAGGGGGTAGTGGTGGGCCAAATGCCCCTGTTGCCCTCCTCTCTAGGTCCTGGCCTGATCTAATTATCAGACGCAACTCGAAGGTTGGTTGCAAACGGTACTGAGTGTCTGTAAACTGAGTGCCGGGGAGGTAACTGTACAGGAAGAGAAGCCAGGGAGGACAAAGCGGCTTCTGTGCTGAAGCCTGGCCTTCGTTTCATAAGAGCGTCTTTGTGAGTTTTCAAAGCAGGCGCTGGCACCAGGCTGGCCAGGTTCTCTGGTTGCACAACACACAGGAGGTTTTAAAAATACACAATTTCCAGCAGTTAAGTTGACTTTTTTAGGAGACTGATGAGAGGCGTCTTGTGTAAATAATAACAAAAGATGTCATGTATATGTATTTATGAGCATATTTGATATTCTCTCGGCTGGTCTAGACCAGTAATATCATTAGCTCAGCCAACCACAGTAAATCTTTAGCTGTCCATTCACTGAAGCTGTGAACCTTATGCTGGGAATCCAAAGGAAGCCTTTTCCTCAAGGCTCCCTTAACCATGAGGCACGCTAGAAGGTCATCTAGGGTGGGGTGGGGGGAGAAGGCACAATTCCCTCTAGGCTGAGCGGGTGCCCTCCAAGGGCACTGCTGCTAGTGTGTGTGTGTGTGTGTGGTGGGGGTGCTTCAATATTGTATTTTCAATCTCTAAGCACATAAGCACCTCCATACTGGGAAAAGACCAAGGGTCCGTCAAGCCCAGCATCCTGTCTCCGACAGCGGCCAATCCAGGCTTCAAGAACCTGGCAACCCCCCCCCCCCCCCCCCCAAAAAAAAAAAAATAATAATTTGGACTTTTCCTTCAGGAATGTCCAAACCCCCTTTAAACTCCATAAGGCCAGCGGCTGTCACTACATTCTCCGGCAACGAGTTCCAGAGTCTAACTACACGCTGAGTAAAGAAAACCTCTCTCTTATTTGTTTTAAATCTACCATATTCTAGCTTCATCTTGTGTCCCCTGGTTCTGTTGTTGTTTGAAAGTGTAAACAAACGCTTCACATCTGTCCGCTCTACTCCGCTCATTATCTTGTAGACTTCTATCATATCACCCCTCAGCCACCTTTTCTCCAAGCTGAAGAGCCCTAACCTTCTCATGGGAGGGGGCATGGGTGGGTCGGGGCGTTCCAACGAATTACACACAGTGTTATAGAATTTGGGGGGCAACCCTGTTCCCGCATGATGCATCTGAGTTTGCAAACGTGTGGGGATATGAAAACCCACCCGTGCCGGTCCTCTTGCAGCTCCTTCCCCCTCACACCCCCTCCCCATGACATGCCATATTAACCTGATAATCTGGCCAAAGACAGGACACCACAGCAAAATGTTATTAGGGTCACACGAGAACATAAAAAAAAATTGCGATTGAAGCGAGAGAGCAAGTAGTTTAGCCAGAAACATAACCAGGTTCCAGTGGCATAGCCAAGGGTGGACCTGGATGGGCCTAGGCCCATCCACTTTGGGCTCAAGCCCACCCAGTAACAGCACACCTATGATGTGTCTGGCAGGGATCCCCAAGCCCCACCAGCCGAAAACTCCCAACAACTGTCCCTCCTGCATACCAGCCTTCCCTCTGATGTATTCCCGCCTATGCGGAAACAGGAAGTTGCATCAGAGGGAAGACTGTGGGGTCAACATGAGCAGTGTGTATTAGTTGCTGCTCGCTGCCGGTGAAAATCTGCTATTTAAAAGGTATGCGGGGTAGGGGGGAATGTTTGAGAGACCATATGGCATGCAGGCGAGAGCGTGAGAGACCAAATCACTTGTGGGACAGGGCGGAGTTCTTCTGCCCACCCATCTTGGGCCCAGGCCCACCCAAATGTAGGTGTCTGGCTACGCCCCTGCCAGGTTCTAAATTCAGGCACCAGTGTGAAGCTGAAGGGCCGATTCATTCAAAATCTGTTTGGAGAAGCAGCTGCTCCCCTTGCATCCCCTCCCCCCTCCCCAGCTACGCCTCTGGGTTTAGCCTTCACTCGTCGGTATACACAAAAAGTAGCAGATATGAGTTTATCTTGTTGGGCAGACTGGATGGACCGTGCAGGTCTTTTTCTGCCATCATCTACTATGTCCTCTTGCTTGTGCTTTGTGGTCCTTCATCACCCCAGGATGTAGATGAACCAAAGAAAACCCGGTAAGGCTACTTACTCCTCCTCTAAAACTCTGTGCCTGAGCTCCCCCCTCCCCATACACCGCTTTCCCTGTGCCTCTCCTGTCAAAATTGATTCACTACCCCCAGAGGTGTGCTGGTAAATTTTTAACAACAGGCTCTTTCTCCGGTGTAGCCAGCTCTGCAGTTGGAAGGGCCAGGGGTGGCCGGGGTGGGGGAGCAACACTTGCCTCTCTCTCCTCCCTCCCTTCGTGTGGGCACGCTAGGCATACCTTTGCTGGCAGCCAATAAATGGACTGCCACCACTCCCAACGTCTTGCTCTGAGCAGCATGCTGGAACTTCTCTCACGTGCTCGAGATGTCGCAGCCTGCTGCCCAGAGCTGGAAACAAGGAGCGGGGAGCAGCAGTAGTCTATTTACTTGGCTGGCAAGGCTCAGCATCCCCACCAGCAAAGTAAAAGAGAATTCAGCAGGGGGCCCAAGCCCACATTTTGGGAGCCAGTTGTTAAAGTAGCCATGGAGGGGCCCTACTTTAACAACCGGCTCCCAAAATTCTTAAAAACTTAACAACCGGCTCTTGCGAGCCTGTGAGAGCCTGCTCCAGCACACCACTGACTACCCCCCTCCTCTCACTCCCTCCCATCTCAGAAACCTTTCATAAAGGTAAGACCAACAATTCCTCTGCGAACAGCCTCCTGCCCCACTGTGTACACACCCGACAATAAATCTACAAATCTCCTACAGCAGGCAGCCATAGGGATTTCCATCTTACCTGCTCACCAGAGCCACCCAGCCCAGCCTTCAGCACAAGGGTTAGGAGAAACTGCCAGCTGGAGGCATATACCGGTTGTGACTGTGCCAGGTCCGACTGACTTGATTAAGACTGTGATTAATAGCAGCTAATAAATATGTCACAGAGGACCTGATTCACTGCATGTGGAGCTTTTTATGGTACAATGGATGCCTTAATTAGGGTAATAAAGCATGAAACACCATTTCCTAACTTGGAAAATGCTTATTTCAGCCAAATCTTGGGGCCTCCAGTGTTTGGGGCCCTGACACTGCCCAAGGAGGACACCCACCTTCAATTCCCTGCTTGCCTGGAGCGGAGAATGCTGCCGAGCGGTCACGGAGATGCCAAGTTACCCAGTTCCAGGCTGGAGATTTTGGGATAGTCCTGGATTTCTGATCACCCTATCAAATAATGTCCTTTCATGAAACTTTAGGCTGCAGGCCGTGGTTTGCTCACTCTGTAGACAGTGGTTTTGTTGTGTTATAGAATTTCAGTCAAAAACAAATTTCAGGTATCCATGTGGAATCTCAAATAGTAGCAACAGTGGAGGAGTGGCCTAGTGGTTAGGGTGGTGGACTTTGGTCCTGGGGAACTGAGGAACTGAGTTCGATTCCCACTTCAGGCACAGGCAGCTCCTTATGACTCTGGGCAAGTCACTTAACCCTCCATTGCCCCATGTAAGCCGCATTGAGCCTGCCATGAGTGGGAAATCGCAGGGTACAAATGTAACAAAAATAAAATAGATACTATCGGAGATTCTACATGGAATGTTGCTACTATTGGAGATTCTACATGGAATGTTGCTATTCCACTAGCAACATTCCATGTAGAAGGCTGCGCAGGCTTCTGTTTCTGGGAGTCTGCCGTCCTGCACGTC
The DNA here is from genome assembly GCF_901765095.1 of Microcaecilia unicolor. Taxonomy (NCBI): domain Eukaryota; kingdom Metazoa; phylum Chordata; class Amphibia; order Gymnophiona; family Siphonopidae; genus Microcaecilia; species Microcaecilia unicolor. The sequence goes on from NC_044041.1 coordinate 196,491,768, forward strand.
AGACTCACAGAAGCAGAAGCCTGCGCGGCCACATTGGTGATCTGCAAGGGCCGACTTCTACATGGAATGTTGCTAGTGGAATAGCAACATTCCATGTAGAATCTCAAATAGTAGCAATAGTGGAGGAGTGGCCTAGTGGTGGACTTTGGTCCTGAGTCACAAGGAGCTGCCTGTGCATGAAGTGGGAATCGAACGCAGTTCCTCAGGACCAAAGTCCACCACCCTAACCACTAGGCCACTCCTCCACTGTTGCTACTATTTGAGATTCTACATGGAATGTTGCTATTCCACTAGCAACATTCCATGTAGAAGTCAGCCCTTGCAGATCACCAATGTGGCCGCGCAGGCTTCTGCTTCTGTGAGTCTGACGTCCTGCACGTATGTGCAGGACGGCAGACTCCCAGAAACAGAAGCCTGCGCAGCCTTCTACATGGAATAGCAACATTCCATGTAGAATCTCCAATAGTAGCAACATTCCATGTAGAATCTCCAATAGTATCTATTTTATTTTTGTTACATTTGTACCCTGCGCTTTCCCACTCATGGCAGGCTCAATGCGGCTTACATGGGGCAATGGAGGGTTAAGTGACTTGCCCAGAGTCACAAGGAGCTGCCTGTGCCTGAAGTAAGAATCGAACTCAGTTCCTCAGGACCAAAGTCCACCACCCTAACCACTAGGCCACTCCTCCACTGTTTGAGAGTCTACATGGAATGTTGCTATTCCAGTAGCAGCATTCCATGTAGAAGTCGGCCCTTGCAGATCATCAATATGGCCGCGCAGGCTTCTGCTTCTGTGAGTCTGACATCCTGCACGTACGTGCAGGACGTCAGACTCACAGAAACAGAAGCCTGCGCAGCCTTCTACATGGAATGTTGCTAGTGGAATAGCAACATTCCATGTAGAATCTCCAATAGTAGCAACATTCCATGTAGAATCTCCAATAGTATCTATTTTATTTTTGTTACATTTGTACCCTGCGCTTTCCCACTCATGGCAGGCTCAATGCGGCTTACATGGGGCAATGGAGGGTTAAGTGACTTGCCCAGAGTCACAAGGAGCTGCCTGTGCCTGAAGTGGGAACTGAACTCAGTTCCTCAGTTCCCCAGGACCAAAGTCTGCCACCCTAACCACTAGGCCACTCCTCCGCAGACAGGTGAGTTTTTAGACCGGATTTGAACATGGAAAGTTGAGTGAGCTTGATCCTGGGACAGACTTCCTGAGTTGGTGGCACACGGGCATAGCAATTGGAAGGAGCAAGCGAAGTCAAGGAGTTGGCGGTGGAGAGGGCTACAGATCAGAGAAACCTGATGACGCGTGGAGTTCAGGAGGAAGGGTGCAGGGAAAGAGAAGAGAGGAGCGATAATGAGGAGGTGCAGAGTGAAGGAATTTGTAAGCAAGAGAATCAGAAGCAGAATGCGGTGCCAATCAGATGATTTGAGAGGAGTTACATGGTCTTAACGTTGAAAGATGATAAAAGTTATGCAACTGAATTCTGTACACGCTGCCGTTTCACCAGTGACCCTCTGCCTGAGGGTCACAGCGCCAAAGAAAATAAAAAGAACCAGCACATTCTGCAGGATGAAATGGAATGCAATTTCAGTTCCCTCACACCTTTCTATGGGACACATCTAGTTGCAGCAAATCACAGGTCCGGGAACAGAAGCAGCAACACAAACCAACCGGTGGCTGTACATGGATGTAACTTTCTTTAAAAAAGCAACCTCTGATATTGGTGTGTGTCAACAGGGCCGCCGAGAGGGGGGGACAGGGGGGACAAAATTCCCGAGGCCCGGGCCTCCAGGGGGGGGCCCAGCGCTGCAGTCCCACCCGCCACCGCCACCGGGCCCCTTCCACCCGAACCCTCGCCAGCAGAAATGCTGTCTTCTGACTCCGGCATGAGTGGCCCACACAGACGCGCTCCTCTCAGCTGATCTTCGCTGTACTCTGTAGGGCTTCTGTGCGTCTGACGTCCTGCACATGCGTCTATCTTTTTGGACCATTAAAAAAATAAAGGCAAAGTGAAAAACACACAAAATCAAGCCAACGGGATGTAGGAGGAGCCATCATTTTTAGTAGATTGCCACACAGACGGTACACAACTCACCATTAACTTCTTATATTATATGGTGAGCCCTCAAAAACCCACAAAAAACCTACTGTACCCAACTGTACCACTACCCTGCAGAGTACAGTGAAGATCAGCTGAGAGGAGCGCGTCTGTGTGGGCCGCCCCCCCCCACCCCCCCGGAGTCAGAATACAGCACTTCTGCTGGCGGGGGTTTGGGTGGAAGGGGCCCGGACCGGAGGCGGGTGGGACTGTGGCGCCGGGCCCCCCTCGGGGGGGGCGGCAGCCTTGTCCCGGGCCCGGCCCAGTCTCTCGGCGGCCCTGTGTGTCAATGTCGTCCTAGCGTTTAGTTGTTTTAATCGATGCTCAGCACGTTTCGGCAGTAGAATGGTTGCATCAGGGGCACAGTTAAATACTATTGCGAGGACTTGTATCACTCCTTAAAAGACAGCACTTAAGTCAAAAGTTGCCTATACTGGGCTCCCAGAAATCTAATATGAATGCTTCATAAAACCTTGAAAATCAAGGCTAGTCATCAGCACACTCAGGATATCTAAGGCCAGTGGCAAGGGGTGGACCCGGCCTTTTCTTCTTTCACAAAATCTCCACTATGCAAAGCGATTACAAAGTGCAATGCAAGCCCTAAAATGTATCAGAGAGACCCAGGCCTCAGTTCTTGGATGCCGCACTCTCTCATACCAGTAGCAAATTGGCACTAACCTACTGCAGCTCCAGTGTGACAACTTGCACGAAACTTCCTGGTGTTTTACTTCTGTCTGTGAAATACCTGTGAGTCATCTACTATTAGCTAAGGTATCCTAAGACCATTTGATATTATGTGTCCCAACCAGACATTCAAGATTAGCTGAAACTCCACCTCTACAATAATAATCATAAGAAACTCATGCAAGAGAGTGGCTTAATCCTTGCTAATCTTACGGCACATTCAGGCTCATTTTCAAAGCACTTAGACTTACAAAGTTCCATGGGTTACTATCCAGCTCATTTTCGAAAGAGAAGGGCGCCCCATCTTTCGGGAGATGGGCGCCCTTCTCTCAGGGGCGTCAGAATCGGCATAATCGGAAGCCGATTTTGGGCGTCCCCAATTGCTTTCCGTCGCCGGGATGGCCGAAGTTCCCGGGGGCGTGTCGGAACGGTAGCGAAGGCGGGACAGGGGCGTGGTTAAGAGATGGGCGCCCTCGGCCGATAATGGAAAAAAGAAGGGCGTCCATGGCGAGAATTTGGTCCACTTTATTTGGTCCCCTATATGTGGGTACAGTGGGTTTCTGATGAGTTTTGGAGGGCTCACAGTTTCCTGTCACATTTGTGGTGGAAACTGTGAGCCCTCCAAAACTCACCAGAAACCCACTGTACCCACATATAGGTGCCCCTTTCAACCATAAGGGCTATGGTAGTGGTGTACAGTTATGGGCAATGGGTTTTGGGGGGCTCAGCAGACAAGATAAGGGAGCAACAGTGAGATGTGTACCTGGGAGTATGTTTTTGAAGTCCACTGCAGTGCCCCCTAGGGTACCCCATTTAGTGTGCACTAAAAACGTTAGCGCACCTACAGCACGGCTTAGTAAACAGGGCCCTAAGTATTCAGGGGTTTGGTTGGTGAAGAGTCATACTGGCTATGTTATTAAGACGGTGTTTTTCAAACTGAGATTATTACGCAGGCTGGGGGATTCGCTTTCACCTGGGAATTTTCAGTCAGTTTTGCAAGCCATGGTTTTTCCACATTTTGATAAGTACATAAGTTTTGCCATACTGGGAAAGACCAAAGGTCCATCGAGCCCAGCATCCTGTTTCCAACAGTGGCCAATCCAGGTCATAAATACCGGGCAAGATCCCAAAAACGTACAACACATTTTATACTGCTTACCCCAGAAATTGTGGATTTTCCCCAAGTCCATTTAATAACGGTCTATGGACTTTTCCTTTAGGAAGCCAGCCAAACCTTTTTTAAACTCCGCTAAGCTAACCACCTTTACCACATTCTCTGGCAACGAATTCCAGAGTTTAATTACACGTTGAGTGAAGAAAAAATTTCTCTGATTCATTTTAAATTTACTACATTGTAGCTTCATTGCAATGCACTGTTGATTGCTTTGCCTGGATATATGTTGCAGACACTCCAGGTTGCTCAAAATGTGGTGACTTGGGTGCTTGTAGGCAGTAGCGTAGCCACAGGTGGGCCTGGGTAGACCAGGGCCCACCCACTTTGGACTCAGGCCCACCCAAAATTGTGGCACTCTTGCTGTGGCTTGTGGGGATCCCCAAACTTTGCCAGCTGAAGATTTTCTCTCCTTAGGCAGCCAGCGCTCTTCCAAATGTCAGCCAGCAGCACTTGCCTTGAGCCGACGCTGAGACCGGCCCTTCTGCACATGCTCAGTTTTCGCACATGCAAAAGCACTGAGCACGCATGTCCTGCCGGCTGCCGTTTGGAAGAGTGATGGCTCATCAAGGAGGAGGAGGAGGAAATCTTCAGCTGGTAGGGTTTGGGGATCCCCACTAGCTCAAGTATTTAATATTTGGGGTCTGTGGGCAGGGAGGGGTGGCGAGAAGAGCAAACTGGAGGGGGACCGGGGGGTGAATTCCATGCCCACCCACCTTGGGCTCAGGCCCACCTAAAGTTGGCCATCTGGCTATGCCCCTGCTTGTAGGTAAATCAAGGCCCATTTTTACTAAACTGCGGCAAAAGGGGGCCTGCGGTGGCGTGTGTTTTTCATGCACGCCGAGGCCCCCCTTTTACCGCAGCAGGTAAAAGGTAAGTCTCGCTTTCCTGCAGGAAATGGCCATGAGGCAAGTAAAGCACTTGCCAGGCGGCCATTTCAGGGGCGGCAGTGCTCGATTAGCACCGGGTACACTCCAGCGCTACAACAAATTAATATATTTCTGTAGCACCGGATATGATGGCGCACTAGGGGTGGGAAGTTCCGCAGGGCTGTTTAGCGAGTGGTAAGCCCACATTGGGCTCAGCTCCGCTTGCTAAAAGGGGCCCTCAGTTAGGGAACATATTACAGCTGCTTTGGCATCACTACACTGGTTACAGATTGCGTACAGGATTGAATTTAAGGTACTTAGCTTGATTTTTTTTTAAAGCATGGTAGGGCCCTTTTACGAAGTGGCAGTTAGCCCACCGCGGGCTTACCATGCGCAGATTTGGAGCTACTGCCGGCCCAGCATGGGCACTGGTGGTATTTCCACCTCCCCCCCCCCCCCCCCCCCCCCCCAGCATGCAGAACTTCCGGTGCTAGTGGAAATATTTGAAAAATATTTCTGCAGGGTGTTTACCCGGCAGTAATCGGACAGTGCAGGAGCCCTTACCGCCACCTCAATGCAGGCGATGCGATAAGAGCAATCTTACCGTATGGCCATTTCTTTTTCGGTCTTTAGCCACTGCTGTAAACAAGACCTCCATGCACAGCAAGAATGGCCGCTGCTGCTACCGCGGGGCACTTTTTTTTTTTTTTTTACCCCAGCTTGGTAAAAGGGCCACTGAGAAATGCAGGTTCCCCTTGGCTGGCATCAGGTCTGACCAGTGTCATAGCTACATGGGGCCAGGGGGGGCCTGGACCCCTCTGCCGACGACCTGACCGACCCCTCCTCCCGCCGCCAGCCCATCGTCACCGTCGTCTGCCTTTGCTTGCGGGGGACCCCAAACCCCGCCAGCCGAGATCCTCTTCTTCTCGCAAAAGGCAGATGTCAGAAACAGAAGGAAGCCTTTTGCGAGAAGAAGAGGATCTCGGCTGGCGGGGGTTCGGGTCCCCCGCCAGCTAAGGTAGGCGACGGCGGGTTGGCTGCGGGAGGGGGGGTCGAGAGGGTCGGCAATGGCGGGGTGGGGGGAAGCTAAAATGTGTCCCCTCATCTCGGGCTCTGGACCCCCTCCCGCCGAAGTCTGGCTACGTCCCTGGTTCTGGCAAGGCGCAGGTCCTACTCATTTTGTAAGGTCTGAGAATAAGTGTTTGCTCGATGTCCCAGGTTTTCAATCTGTCAGCTTATTAGATCTTCAGGCTATGATTTTTCAAATTGTGGAGGCTAAGCTCTGGAGGAGTGGCCTAGTGGTTAGGGTGGTGGACTTTGGTCCTGGGGAACTGAGGAACTGAGTTCGATTCCCACTTCAGGCACAGGCAGCTCCTTGTGACTCTGGGCAAGTCACTTAACCCTCCATTGCCCCATGTAAGCCGCATTGAGCCTGCCATGAGTGGGAAAGTGCAGGGTACAAATGTAACAAAAATAAAATAGATACTATTGGACATTCTACATGGAATGTTGCTACTATTGGAGATTCTACATGGAATGTTGCTATTCCACTAGCAACATTCCATGTAGAAGCCTGCGCGGCCACATTGGTGATCTGCAAGGGCCGACTGGTGATCTGCAAGGGCAGACCTCTACATGGAATATTGCCAGTGGAATAGCAACATTCCACCATGTAGAATCTCAAATAGTAGCAACAGTGGAGGAGTGGCCTAGTGGTTACAGTGGTGGACTTTGATCCTGGAGAACTGGGTTCAATTCCCACTTCAGGCACAGGCAGCTCCTTGTGACTCTGGGCAAGTCACTTAACCCTCCATTGCCCCATGTAAGCCGCATTGAGCCTGCCATGAGTGGGAAAGCACGGGGTACAAATGTAACACACACAAAAAAAAATACCTGGCCAGTGGAAATGCATAGAGGTGAAACATTGCTTAGCTTTAAAAAGCAGCTAAAAACATTTTTATTATCAACAATGATGATCCTAGGTCGGCTAACACCCGGGGCAAATCGCCGATGCATTTTTAGCTGCTGGGAGATAGGTACAAGGATACAGAGCCTGCCACCTCTAGGGCTGGAGGGCTGAGTTCATTATTCAGAGAACACTCCATTACATTTTAAACTCTCTTAACATGAAGCTGTACACAGATGACCACATTATCTTGAGGGAACAATTACAGACCAGCCACGAACAGGAGCCAGAAATCAAGACACAGGAAAGCAAAAACAAGATGACGTATCTGCTTTCTTGTATGCAACTATTTCTGTAGCATTGCTATTGGAAAGCACAGTGAAACGTATATATTTTTTGTTTACATTTGTACCCCGCGCTGTCCCACTCGTGGCAGGCTCAATGCGGCTTACATGAGGCAATGGAGGGTTAAGTGACTTGCCCAGAGTCACAAGGAGCTGCCTGTGCCTGAAGTGGGAATCCCCAGGACCAAAGTCAACCACCCTAACCACTAGGCCACTCCTCCACTGTTGCTACTATTTGAAATTCTACATGGAATGTTGCTATTCCACTAGCAACATTCCATGTAGAAGTGGGCCCTTGCAGATCACCAATGTGGCCGCGCAGGCTTCTGCGAGTCTGACGTCCTGCACGTACGTGCAGGACATCAGACTCACAGAAACAGAAGCCTGCGCAGCTTCTACATGGAATGTTGCTAGTGGAATAGCAACATTCCATGTAGAATCTCCAATAGTATCTATTTTATTTTTGTTTCATTTGTACCCCGCGCTTTCCCACTCATGGCTGGCTCAATGCGGCTTACATGGGGCAATGGAGGGTTAAGTGACTTGCCCCGAGTCACAAGGAGTGGCCTGTGCCTGAAGTGGGAATTGAACTCAGTTCCTCAGGACCAAAGTCCACCACCCTAACCACTAGGCCACTCCCCCACTCCTATGACTATAAGCAAAGATATTGAACTCTGTTCCAAGCAAGACTAGAAGGCAGGGAAATCTTTTGAGCAATATGGCCAAATGGTGTAACAGCTGCTTTTTAGATTGGGCAGCGTGGACAGCATGATCAGACACCTCGTTTATCATTGAGCCCTACAGACCAGGGCCAGCTCAAGGAGCGAGCCAGCTGAGGCAGCGGCTGAGGGTGTCAATGCTAAAGGAGGCCAAAAGACTGCCTCACTGCTTCAGCTCTCATCACTGTGTTCTCTTTTCTATACAGTCACCGGTTCCACCATAGGTATAACTGCGAGAACAGATACTTCCTGTTCTCGCTTTTGTTACCTGGGGTGATGCTGACAGTCGAGCACGGAGTATAGAAGTGAGGGTACAGTGACATGCTGTCAGCACTGTAAAAGGTAGAGCAGTTGCCGATGCCAATGGAGAGGCACTGATGCCAAAGGTGGGGAGGGAGCACAAGAGCAACATTTAGCATAGTATATGTCACAATCCCTTGCGCCAAAGGAATTGGATCTACGTACTAATGTACCTAGTGGGAACATGTTGAGTGAAGAGGGCCCAGGTGAACACGAAGGAGCTCGGACAGTCATCTGTCCAAATGCTTCCTCTAATATGTGGAATCCTGCTTCTTGCTCCCTTCCTCCCTCTAGTCCAGTGGTTCTCAACCCAGTCCTTAGGCCACATCTAGCCGGTCAGGTTTTCAGGATGCCCATAATGAATATGCATGAGATAGATCTGCATACAATGGAGGTGGGTCGTGCAAATGTATCTCATGTGTATTCATTGTGGATACCCTGAAAACTCTGACTGGTGTGCCCCGAGGACTCGGTTGAGAACCCCCTTCTCCGACCTAAGCTCTGGATCTGGGTGAATCAAACCTTAAGGCAGGGGTCCTCCAGTTCAGTCCGAGGTCTACAATCCAGCCTGGTTTTCAGGATTTCCACAATGAATATGTATGAGATCTATTTGTATGCAATGGAAGCAGCGAATGCAAATCCAGAAAACCAGGCTGGGTTGTGGACCTTGAGGACTGGATTTGAGGACTCCTTACCTTAAGGTTTTCCATCCCCTCTGACACAGATTTGGATTTCAGATTTATTACTTGCCTTTTCCAAATGTAAGCTAAAGGTGGGTTAAAGTTCAAGTAGACAAGTTATTTCCCTGTCAAAGCGGAGAACCTGAAGCAAAGGAAGGTGAAGTGAGTTCCCAAGATCGCAAGGTGCCTGTGTGGAAGAAGCAGGTTTGAATCCTAGTGTCACGTTTTGATTAAGCTTACTTTTTAGCCACTTCCCTTATGAGTTTGTTATTTTTTTTTTTTTTTTTTTTTTAATTATTTATTTATCCATTTCTTTCAATAATTACAAGCAAAAATACTTGCACAGAAAAGAGAAATTAATACAAAAAGGTTAAAGGAAACATATAATTCAAAGAAAATATTAATTGTTATTCTTAATTCTCATAAGTCCTCATTTGGGATCCCAAGATGACGTTATGGAGAGTTTGCGGATAAAGATCTTAAGAAAAAAAAAAAAGATCGTTTAAATGATATAATAACTGGACATGTGACGGTTTATTCATATTAGAGCTTCTAAGTGTCTTTAGTTCCTTCTTGTCTTGCTGTAACAAATGATAACAACTGAGAGGGTTCGTAAAAAACAAATTTCTGTGACCGGTAACCGACCAAACATTTGCACGGGTACTTAAGGAAAAATGTACCACCTACTTGAAGTGTCTGTTGTCGAAGTTGAAGAAATTGCTGTTTAACGCTGGCTTCTGAAACTCTTTCCCTTGAACAAGATTCTCTCAGGTCTCACAAGCTACTGAAAACTTGGTTATTCCATAAATATGTAATCTAATTTTTTGGTTAATATTGATGGACTGTACCTATCTTCTGATTTTTATTTGTATCTTTTTTTTTTTTTTTTTTTAAACCATCTAGGAGTAGAGCAGAGGTTTCCAATCTCAGCCCCTTGCCAAGTTGGGTTTTCAGGATTTCCCCAATGAATATGGCATGAGATCTATTTGGATACAACGGAGACAGTGCATACCAACAGATCTCATGCATACTCATTGGGGTAATCCTGAAAACCCGACTGGATTGAGACTCTCGAGGACTGAAGTTGGATAACCCTGATCTACAGCTACTGGTCAATATTCAGCCAAAAGTGGTCAGTGTTTTTTTTTTTTTTTTTTAAATGCTGATTCCCACTGCTGAAATCATTCCCAGATCAATGTCAGTCCATATCCAGGTAGCAGCATTAAATATCTGGGTATGTGCGGACAGCTGGTACTTTGGATAAGAGCCAATATTCAATCTTCAACCAGTTAAGTTAAACTGGCTAAAGGACTGGACTGCTAGTTAACTTAGGGGTCCTTTTACTAAGGTGCAGCGAAAAGTGGCCTGCGCTGGTGTAGACACGTGTATTGGACGCGCGCAGGACCATTTTTCAGCGCACCTGCAAAAAAAGGCCTTTTTTTGGCTGAAAATGGGCATGTGGCAATAATGAAAATTGGCGCGTGTCCATTTTGGGCCTGAGACCTTTACCGCCACCCATTCACTTAGCGGTAAAGTCTCACGTGTTAACTGAGCAGTAATCGTCAGCACACGTACAATGCCGATTACCTCCCAGTTAGCACCGCCCGCCGGAAAAAAAATATATATTTTGTAGCACGCATAGTGAGCGCATGTAAAAAATGAAATTACGGACTGGGTTACGCGGTAGCCAGGCGTTAGTTCAGAATTGGCATGCTTTCCGTCACAGGGCCAGCCAAAGTTCACATGGGGCGTGTCGGCAGTATACCAATGGTGGGACGGGGGAGTGGTCAAGAGATGGCCAGCCTTGGCCGATAATGGAAAAAAGGCCGGCCCTGATGGACATTTGGCCGGCTTTAATTGGTCCCTTTTTGTTCATGACCAAGCCTTGAAAAGGTGCCTGAAGTGACCAGATGACCACCGGAGGGAATCGGGGATCACCTCCTCTTACTCCCCCGGTGGTCACCAACCCCCTCCCACCCAAAAAAACAAATTAAAACACATTTTTTTCCAGCCTCCATGCCAGCCTCAAATGTCATACCCAGCTCCACGACAGCAGTATGCAGGTCCCTGGAGCAGTTTTTAGTGGGTACTGCAGTGCACTTCAGGCAGGCGGACCCAGGCCCATCCCACCCTACCTGTTACACTTGTGGTGGTAAATGGGAGCCCTCCAAAACCCACCCGAAACCCACTGTACCCACATCTAGGTGCCCCCTGTTACCCTTTAAGGGCTATGGTAGTGTTGTACAGTTGTGGGGGGGTTTTGGGGGGCTCAGCACACAAGGTTAGGGAGCTATGCACCTGGGAGCAATTTGTGAAGTCCACTGCAGTGCCCCCTAGGGTTCCCGGTTGGTGTCCTGGGATGTGAGGGGGGGGGGCAGTGCACTACAAATGCTGGCTCCTCCCACAACCAAATGGCTTGGATTTGGTCGGTTTTGAGATGGCTGCCATTAGTTTCCATTATTGGCGAAAACCAATGGCGGCCATCTCTAACGCTGGCGATCTCTAAGGGCAGCCCAAATGTTGAGATTTGGCCGGCCCCGACCGAATTATCGAAACGAAAGATGGCCGTTCATCTTCTTTCGATAATACAGTCCGGAATGCCGTTTTGCGGGGCCGTCATTAGATATGGCCGCCCTTATAGATGGCCGGCCCCGTTCGATTATGCCCCTCCACGTGGCTTAGTAAAAGGGCCCCTTAACTGGTTAAGAACTTAATATCAGCAATTATCTGGCTAAGTGTCAGCTCTTCCTCAGCTCCATCATCCGGACAAACCACACAAAAGACGGTTTTGGCTTTAGCGGTTAGAGGGCATATCCAGCGGTATTGTATTTCTATTGCCATTGTATCAGCCTTTATGCCAGGAATCTTGGATATGTTTGGGGGAGGGGAAGGGGGGGTACCAAAGCTTGATGGAGTTCTACTCAATCACTCAGTGGGGCAGTCAATTGCAGTGGCGTTCCGTGCTTGGCTGACACCCGGGGCAGATTGCCGCTGCGCGCACCCCCGCCCCCCCGGGGTGCAGTGCAGTGCAGTCCCGCCCTCTGATATAACTTCCTATTTCCTCGAGGGCGGGACTCAGTGAGTGAAGGGTCAACGACGAGAGACGGTTTTCTTCATTTAAAGTCAGCAGCGCTGCAGATTGGAGGTGCCGGCCGGAGCTGTCGGGGGGAGTGAGAGGCGCTGCGCCGGGGGGGGGGTGGACGGAGCACCCCCCCACCCGTTGACACCCAGGGCGGACCGCCCCCACCGCCCCACCCTTGCTACGCCACTGGTCAATTGTATTCCAAAGGTCTAAAGCTGAATTACTGCCCCGCAAAGTCCCATAAGCAGAAACGGCCCGTACAACTGAACTCCTTTTTCAATCCTCTCTCCTCTGCCAATGTAAACATTGGTAAATATTTATTTATTTATTTTTATTTTATTGCATTTGTATCCCACATTATCCCACCTATTTGCAGGCTCAATGTGGCTCACATAGTTTTGTAAACATTGTCATTACAGGATAGCAGATACATTTAGTATTGTGTAGAAATTAAGTGAGGGAAGAAAGAAGGAGGAAGGGGGTGATTAGGGTAATTATAGGCGGTGGGATTTTTTTTTAACTGAGTGGGTTGGTGGGGTGACTAATGTGGCTATCGGTTCTCATTGTAGGCTTTGTTGAAGAGATAGTTCTTCAGAGATTTGCGGAAGACAGTTGTTTGGTCATTTGTTCTCAGGTCTGTAGGCAATGCATTCCATAATTGCGTGCTTATGTAGGAGAAGGTGGTGGCGTGCGCGTCTGCTTGTATTTTAGTCCTTTACAGCTGGGGAAGTGTAGGTTGAGAAGTTTGCGGGATGATCTTGTGATTACTCTGTGGCTATGAAAAGATTTTCACTCATGCCCCACTTACAAAAATGGGAAGTAAAACACAAAATGCGATGTGTGTAACGTCATTGTCACCTGTAATGAATAGGAGTTTTCTTTTTCTTTTTTTTTTTTAATCTCTAACAAGTTTACCTTCGAAGCTTCATCCCAAGAGAAAAGGTCACACAGCAGCTCAGTTTCAAATTTTAAAGCTCGGTGATTTTTAAATGAAGCAGAAGGCAAGGGAGATTGTGAATCTGAGAATTTGGCAACAACAAAGCACCTTGTTCTGGGTGGCTGGATCATGTTTCTTTAATATTCTAAAGAGCAAGTTGCATAAAGAGAGAGAAAAAAAAAACTTCACATATACAGTAACAGTTCTCTAAAGAGGCAGACGTGTGTCCCAGATTTGTATAAAACAGCGTATAATCTTGCTGTCATGGCTGGCCCTACCGTCGAGAAACTATGGGGGGGCCCCTTATTTTAGTTATTTATTTATTAGGATTTATTTACCGCTTTTTTGAAGGAATTCACTCAAGGCGGTGTACAGTTAAGAATAGATCAAACATGAGCAATAGGCAATTAGAGCAGTAAAAATATTCGAACAACAATACAAAGTATGGCATAGTAGACTACTTGCAATGACAACACAATATGTACTAGAACATTATAATTGATAGCGAAGGGTAAAGCAAAGATGTAGCATACAGCTAGGTAAGAAAGTAGGAAGAGTTAGAAAGTAAGGTGATTGATTTAAAGAAAGTTGCACATGAAGTCAGATCCAACTTAAAACACAAGCTAATCAGAAGTAAACTTCCATCACAGACTGAAAAGGAACAGAAGGGCACACTTCCCTGTAATTTATCCAGTTGCAAACTATGCCAAAACATTTCACAGGACCCCAAAGTCATCCACAAAGGAAAGATATTCAGCATAAAGGGATCTTTCACTTGCTCATCTTCCAATGTGGTATATATCATTCAGTGTAAAAAATGTAACGAAGGATGCTATATTGGAGAAACAGGCCAGATGCTTAAGACAAGATTCAATTTACATAGACATCACATGAACAATACTGGTGCCAGTAGGGCTCCCACCCCTGTTGGTCAGCATTTTACAGGACCAGGACACTGTACCAGTGACTTCACAGTGAGAATCCTGAAAGGTAACTTTAAAACCATACAAGAACGTAAGACCTTTGAAGTCAGAATGATTGAATATTTTAACACCCAACAGAAAGGACTTAACAAGGATCTGGGGGTCCTAGCCCATTATAAACCATAAAGCTGTATTTCTCTCCACCCCTCACCTATCCACACCCATCCTGTTAGAATATCAATGATATGCTTTGATGTCCCCATGCATACCTCCTACCCACCCCCATCCTCCCACCCTGTCAGACTGTCATAGTAATGCTTGAATGTTTTCACTTATATACACTGTCAGCTAGCACATTTGCTTATTTCCGATCTGACGAAGAAGAGCAACCTTCAAAAGCTAATCAAGAAATGTATTAAGTTATGTCCAATAAAAAAAGGTATCATCTTATTTTCTTTTCCATGTTTTATTTTGTTTGATTTCTATTGATAACCTTAAGAGTGGACTAACACGGCTACCACACTCCTCTACATGAAGTCAGAGAAATGGTTAAATATTATCTCAGCTAGGGTAGAAAGTAAGATGTGTCCGTTCAGCGCATGCTAATGTGGGACTTTCCCGTGTGCTAAGCCCATTTCTAGCGTTGTCCCTTTAATAGGGATTTCTTTCTCTTTTGCAGATCCCATGCTAAGATTTCCCTTAGGGCGTGGGAAATTAAAGCAGTAGTGCTAAATACTTCCACGTTAGGTCTGCACCAGCCAGTTAGCACGCACTAACGTGAATGCACTATTTGGTTAACAATTCCACACCCATTACCTGCCTGTGACACACCCTCTCCTGAAAAATGTTTTTTTTAAATAAATAGCGTGCGATTAGCGCCTGCTGACAGGCGACACTTCAGAGCATTTTGCAGGAAGCCTTTTTCTTGCTTTAAGTGTGCGTTTAAGGGCATCTTTGCATTTGGTACACATTTCAGTTATTATGCAGACTCATCTCTCTGCATCCCGTTCAGGTCACCCCATCTAAAGTTGAAGAACTGACCAAGGTAGGGTTATCATAGGTCCAGTTTTACCCGGACATGTGCTCCTTCTGAGGACACGGCCGGGCAACCAGGCGGGTTTTACCAGCCTGCCCGTTTGTCCGGATTTGCGAACAAACAGGCAGGCTGGCTAGAGGTGTCCTATCCTCCCCTTACTGTTCTGCCCTGGTGGTCTACTGACCTCTTCAGGGCAGGAAAGAGCCCCCTCTTTCCTACCCAGAGCGGCTGCAGACTGTCTCTTGCTACATCCAGCTCCCGGTGCTGATTCAAAATGGCCACCGAGAGTTCAAGCGGCGGCCTCGCGAGACTTCCGCAGAAGTCTTGCAAGGTCATTCTCGGCAGCCATTTTGAATTGGCCCTGGTAGGGGAGGCAGCAAGACAGTCTGCAGCCACTCCGGGCAGGAGAGAGGGAGCTCTTTCCTGCCCCGAAGAAGTCACTAGACCACCAGGGCAGAACAGTAAGGGGAGGAGAGGATAGGACACCCTTAGGGGATGTGATGGGGGGGCGGGGTGGTATGTGACAGGGGCGGGGAGCAAATATGGCAACCTTAACCAAGGGCAAGGCAGAAAAGGCAGGAGTGGAGGAGTGGCCTAGTGGTTAGGGTGGTGGACTTTGGTCCTGGGGAACTGAACTGAGTTTCATTCCCACTTCAGGCACAGGCAGCTCCTTGTGACTCTAGGCAAGTCACTTAACCCTCCATTGCCGCCATGAGTGGGAAAGCACGGGGTACAAATGTAACAAAAAAAAATGGCAACATTTTCCTTTTGTACAGCAGTTTTGGCTTCATTTCCTGAGTAAGCTCAAGGTGGATTAAAAGCTTGTGATCAGAGAAAATGACTTATGTCACCAATTTCTACCAACTACGCCAAACCATTTTTCCTTAATTCTCTAGCACAGTGATTCCCAGTCAGTCAGGTTTCATGATATCCACAATCAATATTCATGAGATCAATTTGCATACAACGGAGGCAGTGCATATTCATTGCAGAACTCCTGAAAACCTGACTGGGTGACGGCCCTCGGGGACTGAAGTTGTCCACCTCTGTGTTAGCCTCCGCAGTTTTTATCCAGTTACTGCAGTCCCAAGATCGCCTGGAACTTTTCGAAGTTCTCAGCTCATTTATGTCCTTACCGACAGCCTTTTTTGGGCCCATTGCAAAAAAAAAAAGTTCACGCTGCTCCACAGAATCTGCACTTAGGTGCCGACGATCAAAAGTAAACGCGGGCGCTGGAGCCCATTAACGCCCATGTTTACCAGCGCAGAATGATCTGAGGGGGTCTAGCGCAGCAAACAACAAAGGCGCCAGACCTTAGAGCACATAACGTGCAAATATACATTTCCCATAAAGCCTGTGGGGATTGGCTGAAGACACTGCTTCTCCCTTGAGGGGAGAGGGGGGCACACTTAGGGCGTGCAGAGACTGGGCTCTTTCATTAACACTTGGGGACCATGGTTCAGTTTTAGCAAGGAATGGAAAAAGGTGCTGGTACTCAGCATCACCAAATACCTCCTGAAAAAAAGCCCTAATTGGACATAGTGGAGGAGTGGCCTAGTGGTTAGTGTGGTGAACTTTGGTCCTGGGGAACTGGGTTCAATTCCCACTTCAGGCATAGGCAGCTCCTTGTGACTGGGCAAGTCACTTAACCCTCCATTGCCCCAGGTACAAATAAGTACCTGTATATATAATATGTAAGCCGCATTGAGCCTGCCATGAGTGGGAAAGTGCAGGGTACAAATGTAACAACAACATGGAATGTTGCTACTATTGGAGATTCTAGATGGAATGTTAATGTTGCTATTCCACTAGCAACATTCCATGTAGAAGCCTGCCCTTGCAGATCAGCAGCGTGGCCGCGCAGGCTTCTGTTTCTGTGAGTCTGACGTCCTGCACGTACCTCACAGAAACAGAAGCCTGCGCGGCCACATTGAGTGGCCTAGTGGTTAGAGTGGTGGACCTTGGTGCTGGGGAACTGGGTTCAATTCCCACTTCAGGCACAGGCTGCTCCTTGTGACTCTCTGGGCAAGTCACTTAACCCTCCATTGCCCCAGGTACAAATAAGTACCTGTATATAATATGTAAGCCGCATTGAACCTGCTATGAGTGGGAAAGTGTGGGGTACAAATGTAAGAAAAAAAAAATTATATATATATATTTTTTTTTTAATGTGTGCATTATGAAGCTATGTGGTGAGGTTCAGATCACAGTTCTAACCATGGCTTATCACATTAGCCTCTTTGCATCTATAAGAAAAAGGATTAATACACAGGGCCCTATATTTTGTTTATAACCCTCTAGCGAAAACATTCCCCAATATGCTTTCCTGCCATCTCACACTCTGCCGTGCACAGCCTCACTTGAAAAGCCACGACTTCCGGTTTCCCAGTCATAAATGCTCTCTGCCTGTCAGCCAATAGCTCTGGGGTCTGGGTCTCTGAAATTGGTATTTCATGGAAAGAAGAGCTCCCTGTGACACCTAAAGGATGCATGCTTTTGGGGATCCCTCTTTCTACAAGAGGGCCATAAGCTTAACCCATAGCTTATCAGTGCCATAAACATTTTTCCCCCCTTTCCTATCACAAAATCTTTGACATTGTGCACATGGCTTGCCTTCTGAGGTATCGCTGTATGAAAATGAAGGTAAGGTCAAGATAATGGGAATTCCTTTTGTAGGCCTGCTCTGAGACTTCCAGACCACCTCTGGCCGGTCTGAGGTTTACAAAAAGAAAATATATATATATATGATTTCTTTTCCCCACCAGTTTTCCCCATCAGTTTAGTTGAAACTTGTCTCTACTGGCCCTCAGTGTCCTGAATCTTCATTTCCCCATCATCTGACTCAACCACTTGTAGCAACAGTTTGTGGCCAGAGGCAACCAGCTACAGCACTTTTCAGAATCACTTTATAACATAGGATTTACTGCAGATTGGAACTAGAACACAAAGATCAGGATGTGTTTTTCCCCCCCTATGGCTGATTGTCAGACATTTTAGCAGACCTCATTAACTGATAAGAGGATACTTCTATAATAGGGTGCATCGTATAGGCCCTGGTTATGGCACCTATTTTAAGTCTATATAGGTACCTATTCCTCTATATAATACTGGCAGAAGTAGCAGGGACACTCGAACATCTGTACATGACCATTTACACCAGTCCTATAACTGCTAGAATACGGTAGATTTAAAAAAAAAAAAAATAGGAGAAAGTTTTTCTTTACTCAGCGTGTAGTTGGACTCTGGAACTCGTTTCCGGAGAATGTGGTGGCAGCGGCTGGGCTTACGGAGTTTAAGGGGGGTTTGGACAGATTCCTGAAGGAAAAGTCCATTGAACATTATTAATTTTTTTATTGGGGGGGGGGGGGGGGGGGTTGCCAGGTTCTTGAAGCCTGGATTGGCCGCTGTCAGAGACAGGATGCTGGGCTTGATGCGTAATTAAAACTCTGGAATTCGTTGCCTGAGAACGTGGCGGGCGGTTAGCTTGGCAGAGTTTAAAAAGGGTTTAGACGGTTTCCTAAAGGACAAGTCCATAAACCGCTACTAAATGGACTTGGGAAAAATCCACAATTCCAGGAATAACATGTATAGAATGTTTGTACGTTTGGGAAGCTCGCCAGGTGCCCTTGGCCTGGATTGGCCGCTGTCGTGGACAGGATGCTGGGCTCGATGGACCCTTGGTCTTTTCCCAGTATGGCGGTGCTTATGTGCTATACATGCATATGGCTAGACGCATGCTGGAATTTGCATAAATCATACTATTCTATAATTTATGCGGATAGATCTGTGCACTGCCCATTCTCTGCCCAAATGCCACCCATTCACATGCCCACTGCCAAATTACAGACCATCACAGTATGGTACCTACTCTTCTATTCAGTATTCCATAAGAAATACTTTGTATGCTAAAGTACCCGCTTACAGAATTAACCCTCCCCCAAGCTGTCTTGTTCCCTTTACAATATCAGCTAAACACAGAACACTGCTTTAACTTTCGATTCCAGTTCTTCTGTGCAGTAGTTGGGGGGCGTATTAGTGAGAAAACTGAGCAGGTAGGGGTTGGTAGATGCCAACATTTCAAATTGGGGGTGCAAACACAATAAAATCACCCCCTCCTTTGGGCACAATGAAGGAGCTTGTTCAATATTTGGGGTGTTCAGCACCGACCTGCATTTACAAAGTACATTAAAATACTGGAGAGATGGACCTCCAGGGACTCAAGGCAAAAGTTAAGTGTAGCTCTATTTTGAAGTGGATTTAGGAATGATAAGACTGGGGTACCACAACACACGACCACTCCCATAGGCCAGGGTCTCCCACCCAAGCACAGCATGGAGGTGAGTCCGAAAGACACCCCAGGGGAAGGAAGGGCTCCGAGCTTCCTTTGATTTCTGTCCTTTGCTTACAGGTAAAATGAGTTACCGGTGGGAGGGTAAAGGCGAGAAGAGTCTTTCAGTTACGCTTAACACACCTGATCACCCCCCCCCCCCCCCTTACTGTACACAGGACAGTGGAATCTGAGTTCAAAATCACCCGCTTAACAATGACAACTCGCGAAAACCTTACCTGGCGGAAAGGAAGCGCGGAATCTAACGCGCGCTCCAAGCGCCGGAGCTGCCCTCGATCCTTCTCCACCTGTCGTCCGGCGGGATCCGAGCGATCAGCGACCTCAGCACCGCTTCTTCCTCCTGGCCGTAGCGCGCATTATCCCGCGGTTTCAGGAGGACGGAATCCACCGCGCACAGATCGCCGCTTTTATGTTTTGTTTTTTTTTTGTAAACTCTGTGGAATCCTGTTTTACCGGCTCGGCCACTCCTAGCCTTGTGCAGGTGACCGAATCTGATCTTATTCTTTGTAATATTTCTTTTCTGGTTTCTCCAGACTCTCGGCTGGGACTGGGAGGTTCTCGGCTGCAGTTCCCTCCTCTGAACCAGCCAAGAGAGGAGGAGGAGAGCAATCGTGTCACTGTGCTAACAAAAAAAGAAAATCCAGCCCTTATTGCCTTCAGCAGTGCAGGAAGCACCTTTATTCCTACCCCCCCACCCACCCCCCACGAAAATTGCCCGCCTGGCAATATTCCGAAATAAAGGCCAAAGGAAAAGCCGCAAAAGGTCTGAGAATCGTTTCTACGTGCCCGATTTAGGGCCCCATGTACTAAAAAGACTCGGTAAACGCGTGCTTTGCGGAAAAGTAGAGCAAAATAATTAAAACAGACAAGGAAACGTGAAAAGTACAGCAAAAATACAAACAGAACGCAAGAAACTTGCTAAAGTGTCAAATTTCAGGCGTTTTACGCTACTTTCACTGAAGTGGGTTTTTTGCAAAGTCATTTCGTTGGATTACATTTTTTGCATAAAGCCCTCTATGTGAAAATGTATTGAAATTTGCCATTAATAATGCTGCAAGTTGACTTTAAATCAAAGGGGCAAGTGGAACATTTTTAGTGCCTTATATATATATATATATATATATATATATATATATATAATTTTTTTTTCTCACATTCAGGGGCTCTCAGTAATTTGTCCCTGAGTCAATGGAGCGTTAACTGAAAGAGATGTGCATTTATTTTGAACAGAAACAAGAAAAAGCAACTGTCACTGGGCCTTTAGGCTGCAGATAAATTCAGTTCTTTTATTAGAGAAGTGACCTGACAGGGGCCATGTTTCGATGCGAAAGCGCCTGCCTCAGGGGTCAAAGTGCTCTTATGGATATAATCACAAAATGTTGCAATAAATCATGCAAGACTGGATGGACCGTGCAGGTCTTTCTCTGCCGTCATCTACTTTGTTACTTCGGTCTCAAAACAGAGGTGAAACGATTCCCTATAAAATACACAGGCCGCAGACCCAGATTAAGGGGCCGCCAGTGGCGTTCCTAGGGGGGCTGACACCCGGGGCGGATCGCCGATGCGCCCCGCCCCCCGGGTGCAGCGCCCCCCTGGAACAGTGCGATGCCCCCCCCCGGGGGCATGCCGCTGGGGGGGTGCCGCACGCCTGCCGGCTCTTCGTTTTCATGCTCCCTCTGCCCCGGAACAGGAAGTAACCTGTTCCAGGGCAAAGAGAGCATGGAAACGAAGAGCCGACAGGCGCGCGGCACCCCCCCCAGAGGCGTGCACCCGGGGCGGACCGCCCCCACCTTGGTACGCCACTGGGGGCCGCTTTACTAAAGCTTAGCATTTGCTAATGAACATTAGCGTGTGCTAAGAAGCCCATTGGCTTCCTAGAATCTAGCATGCGCTAATTCTGTTAAGGGTCCTTTTACTAAGCTGCGGCAAAATGGGGGCCTGCGCTGGCATCGGTGCGTGTTTTTGGTGCTCACTGAGGCCCCCTTTTACTGCAATGAGTAAAAGGTTGTTTTAAAGAAAAAATAAAAAGAACTGGCCATGCAGCAAGTGAAGCACTTGCTGCATGGCCATTTTTTTTTGGGGGGGGGGCACTTACTGCCACCCACTGAGGTGGTGGTAAGGGCTCCCGCGTTAACCCGATGGTAACCGGGCAGTGATTACTACCGGGAAATGGCACACGCTGGGGGTGGGAAATACTGCCAGGCTGCTGTGGTAACCCGACGGTACTTCTGGTTTAACAAGCGGGCTTACCGCCGCTTAGTAAAAGAATCCCTTTTCATAGTACATGACGGCAGAGAAAGACCTGCATGGTCCATCCAGTCTGCCCAACAAGACAAACTCATATGTGCTACTTTTTGTCTATACCTGACCTTGATTTGTATCTGCCATTTTCAGGGCACAGACCGTAGAAGTCTGCCCAGTACTAGCCCCGCCTCCCAACTCCTAGCCCCGCCTCCCATCAGCGGTGCTGCCTCCCAATCTCTGCTAAGCTTCTGAGGATCCATTCCTTCTGAACAATATTTTGTGCTCAATTGCCGTAAAAGGTCCCTTGAGTGATTTGCCCAAAGTCAGAACCCTGGCGTCTTTTGGTTCTCAGCCCCCCCCCCCCCCCCCCGCTCCAATCAGTAAAGTTCATCTCTTTATTAGTATCCAGAGCCACTATTTCATCTTTTGAGAAGGAGGGGGGCACCTCTGAAACTTGGCAGTGGGCTCTTATTAGAGATGGCTGGGGGGAGGGGGCTCAGGGGCTGCAAACCACTGGCTTATGATTCCTGATGGGAGAAAAGAAAAAGAAAGGAGTCCTTCAGCTGGGCTGATTCAGAGAGTCAATTGTTCTAAAATGTTCTCTCAGCCTGTACAGACTCTATTATATGACTTCTCAGCTGAAAGTCTGCTAGTGAAAGGCTGAGGAAAACCCAAGGGTTTTTTTTTTTCCCTTCCTCTGAGCAAGAGCTATAAATGTGATTATGACCAGTGTTTTCAAGGACTGGACAGTGTACATCACTCAGGCCAGGACCCCTGAAGGTTTTATCTTCACACCAATTGTGTGTGTGTCTGCATTCTAACATAATTCTCTCGGGGTAATACAGGATTAAGTGACCTCTTTTCCAAGCTCAAAGACAGTGAAGGTATTCTCTGAGATATTCTGAAAAATAAATATCTCAGCTGACATCATCACTGTCTTTGCCCTTGAAATTGGTGGGGGGGGGGGGGAGGGGGAGGGAAGAGAGATTGGACAGGGAGATGCTGGTGGGTGAAGGAGAAAGGATAGGCAGATGTGATGCTACAAGGGATGGGAAGGGGGATGCTGGGAATGGTGGAATCATCATGGGAATATGCTAGTTGCATGGGCGCAGCTATGTGGGGCCACGGGGGCATGGGCCCCCACAGAATTAGCCCAGGCCCCCTCTACTTTCGATTCCCCCTGCCACTTTTGACCCCCCTCCCTCCACCTTCACCAGGTACCTTTGCTGGCGGGGGTCCCTAACCCCCACCAGCCTTAGTCTTCTTCAGTGCCAGAGACTGGTGCTGAAGAAGACTAAGGCTGGCGGCGGCAGTGGTGGGTCGAAAGTGGTGGTGGTGGGGGGTGGGGTCAGCAGCTGGGGGAGGTGGGCTAAAATGTGCCCCCCGCACCTTGTGCTCTGGACCCTCCCTCCTCCCGCCGAGGTCTGGCTACGCCCCTGGTTAGTTGCGGGTGGGAGATGCTTGCCTCTGATATTGATCTTTTAATAGCAAGATTAAAACATTTTGATTGCAATTAAAAAATTTTAAATGTAGGCCTAAGGTAAGGCTGCCAACTGGATCCAGATTCGCAGGACAGGGTTCAGCCAGTCTTGGGTTTACCCCGCTGCATGCAGGCACTTGTAGTTCTGATTTCCCCCATTGCATTTTCTAAGAAAAGGAAGACTGCAAGTCCCAACATGCACTGGGGTAAACCCAGGACTGGCTCAACCCTGTCCTTTGAATCTGGATCCGGTTGGCAGCCTTAGCCTGAGGTTTTCATAAAATCATTTATCACGGGCCCAAAACATGACAACAGCAAAAAGAGACAGCTCTGTGGAAGTTTGCTTCAGGGAGCGCCATAAAGGGTAACGGCAGACAGTTTTGTCATATTTTTCACATCTGCTAACCCTTTAGGAAGATACACAGCCCAGTGGCGTAGCCACAGGTGGGCCTGGGTGGGCCGGGGCCCACCCACTTAGGGCTCAGGCCTAATGAAAATGCTGCTCCCCACAATACTGGCACCTTCGCATGCTCAGTTTTCAGCGCCTGCCTGCTGCCGACTACCAAGGTGGAGACTGGAGAGAAGCATTTTCCCACCAGCTGAGATATTTTTTTGATGTGGGGGTGGGGGAGAGAACATTTGGTGCCCACCCACTTCTTGCCTTGGCCCACCCAAAATCTGCTGTCTGGCTATGTCCCTGACACAGCCCTAGCTGGGCACTGCCAAAGCTGGTGTTAAAGTGGAGGAGTGGTCTAGTGGTTAGGGTGGTGGACTTTGGTCCTGGGGAACTGAGGAACTGAGTTCGATTCCCACTTCAGGCACAGGCAGCTCCTTGTGACTCTGGGCAAGTCACTTAACCCTCCATTGCCCCATGTAAGCCGCATTGAGTCTGCCATGAGTGGGAAAGCGGGGGGTACAAATGTAACAAAAATAAAATAGATACTATTGGAGATTCTACATGGAATGTTGCTATTCCACTAGCAACATTCCATGTAGAAGGATGCACAGGCTTCTGTTTCTGTGAGTCTGACGTCGTGCATGTACGTACAGGACGTCAGACTCACAGAAGCAGAAGCCTGTGCGGCCACATTGGTGATCTATAAGGGCTGACTTCTACATGGAATGTTGCTAGTGGATAGGGTGGTGGACTTTGGTCCTGAGGAACTGTTCGATTCCCACTTCAGGCACAGGCAGCTCCTTGTGACTCTGGGCAAGTCACTTAACCCTCCATTGCCCCATGTAAGCCGCATTGAGCCTGCCATGAGTGGGAAAGCACGGGGTACAAATGTAACAAAAAAAAAACATGCTGGGGCCCGGGGTAGACACTGGGAAGGGAACCCCAAAGCCCATATTTAGGATGTGTCTCCTTTGTTTCAGGTAGATTTGGGACCTCCCATGGTGTCGGGGCCAAGGGCAACTGTCCAGGTTATCTTCTTCCCCTCACCCCCCCCCCCCCCCCCCCGCTGCAAAACCCAAAGTACCTCTGAAGGAGCTCAAGATGGATTTGGATAGGCTGGAGAGGGCTTCAAAAGCAGCTCCAGTAGTTGAAAGACAAGGACAGTGGCAGGTGGACTTCTATAGTCTCTGTTTCAGAAATGGCAAAACAAGAGCAGGATCAGGTATTTAATACCACATTTAATTGTTGGTTTAATCGTGAATTGCTAATGAGTGTGACTGTTGGGCAGACTGGATGGACCGTTCAGGTCTTTATCTGCCGTCATGTACTTTGCTGTTCTGGTGTTGGTATGTAGTAACAATCTTAAAACAGCAGTTGGCACTCAGCACTCATACCCCCACCTCCGCAATCAGAATAACCAATAAAATGTTCGAAATTCTCACTTCCCTGAATATCCTTAGGCTGGGAGCCTGCTTTCTCAGTGTCGCCCATTGCGACGTGGGAGGTCCAGGTCAGCTCCTGAGCTAGGTTTTGCTTAGTTATTTATTTATTTTGGATATTTGATAAACCACATGATGACAGTGGTGTCTAGGTCAGTGAGTCATAAGCGACAGAACATTTGTACAACACCTTAACAAAACAGAACTGAAACAAAAGGGGAGGAAAAGCACAGCACAGAGATAATTTACCAGTAAGGGCATCGCAGTGTTCAACAAAAAACAGAAGACAGTAGGGAAGATTAAACATTTATTTATTTATTTGTTATTTATTTATTGCATTTGTACCACATATTTTCCCACCTATTTGCAGGCTCAATGTGGCTTACATAGTACTGTCAAGCAGTGGCGTTCCTAGGGGGGCTGACACCCGGGGCAGATCGCCGATGCGCCCCGCCCCCCGGGCGCAGTGCCCCCCAACCCCCGGAACAGCGTGATGCTCCCCCTCCGGCGAAAGAACCCCAGATCCCCCGGCGAAAGAACCCCCCTGGTGCATGCCGCTGGGCGGGGTGCCGCGCGCCTGCCGGCTCTTCGTTTTCATGCTCCCTCTGCCCCGCAACAGGAAGTAACCTGTTTCGGGGCAAAGGGAGCATGAAAACGAAGAGCCAACAGGCACGCGGCACCCCCCCAGCGGCGTGCACCCATGGCAGACCGCCCCCACCGCCCCCCCCCCTTTGGTACACCACTGCCGTCAAGGTATTTGCCCAGTCGGTTGATAACAGATACAAGGTTGTATAGTGATCGTATGAGTTATAAGTGGAGGGTCACAAGGGATGAAGATTGCGTGTTGTCCAGTCCGATCATAGTCATGCTGTGTTGCTGGGTGAAGAGGGTTACGTGGGGTCGTTGGGGTAGGCCGTTTTGAAGAGGTTGGTTTTTAGTGATTTCCTGAAGTTCAGGTGGTTGTGGATTGTTTTCACAGCTTTTGGGAGGCCATTCCATAGTTTTGCGCTTATGCAGGAGAAGCCCGATGCGTAGGTTGTTCTGTATTTCAGTCCTTTGCAATTTGGGTAGTGTAGGTTTAGGTAGGATCTTGACGATTTGACTTTGTATCCCACATTTTACCAGCTATTTGCAGGCTCAATGTGGCTTACATAATACCGGAGAGGCCTTCGCAGACTCCGCTGTGAACAAATACATAAATGATGTTGTAGTAAGATAAGGTTCATGTGGAACGGTCACACTAGGGAATCGTAAAGCGGAAGAGTTGCATTATGTCCATTACGTACGTTAGTTTTGCTGTGTTACAGAGTTCAGGTATTTAAGTTGGGTTAGTAGGTATGGAAACTTCAAATCTGGACAGCTACCTCTAGGTAGCCCATGGAGGGAATATTCGCTAGGGATGTGCATTTATAAGTACATAAGTAGTGCCATACTGGGAAAGACCAAAGGTCCATCTAGCCCAGCATCCTGTCACCGACAGTGGCCAATCCAGGTCAAGGGCACCTGGCACGCTCCCCAAACGTAAAAACATTCCAGACAAGTTATACCTAAAAATGCGGAATTTTTCCAAGTCCATTTAATAGCGGTCTATGGACTTGTCCTTTAGGAATCTATCTAACCCCTTTTTAAACTCCGTCAAGCTAACCGCCCGTACCACGTTCTCCGGCAACGAATTCCAGAGTCTAATTACACGTTGGGTGAAGAAACATTTTCTCCGATTCGTTTTAAATTTACCACACTGTAGCTTCAACTCATGCCCTCTAGTCCTAGTATTTTTGGATAGCGTGAACAGTCGCTTCACATCCACCCGATCCATTCCACTCATTATTTCATACACTTCTATCATATCTCCCCTCAGCCGTCTCTTCTCCAAGCTGAAAAGCCCTAGCCTTCTCAGCCTCTCTTCATAGGAAAGTCGTCCCATCCCCACTATCATTTTCGTCGCCCTTCGCTGTACCTTTTCCAATTCTACTATATCTTTTTTGAGATACGGAGACCAGTACTGAACACAATACTCCAGGTGCGGTCGCACCATGGAGCGATACAACGGCATTATAACATCCGCACACCTGGACTCCATACCCTTCCTAATAACACCCAACATTCTATTCGCTTTCCTAGCCGCAGCAGCACACTGAGCAGAAGGTTTCAGCGTATCATCGACGACGACACCCAGATCCCTTTCTTGATCCGTAACTCCTAACGTGGAACCTTGCAAGACGTAGCTATAATTCGGGTTCCTCTTACCCACATGCATCACTTTGCACTTGTCAACATTGAACTTCATCTGCCACTTGCACGCCCATTCTCCCAGTCTCGCAAGGTCCTCCTTATTAGAAACAACATGGGAGCTTTGCCTACATTTTAGGCTGACCTCCCCCCCCTCCCATCCCATCATCACCATTTCAAGTTTTTTTCTCAGTCCTTAATAGCATACTCTCTTCAGGAATAGTACACGCTATTAATGACATGGCCCCAAAACAAATATTTTTAAAAAACAAACCAAAACATAGGAAGCTAAACAGAACAACATTTTTGCCCTGCTCATCCTTAATGTTCACAGCCCCTGGATGGAGGGGGTCCTAGAGGTTGCATAACAGTGACACCTGCTGGCCAAACTCACAGTGAATGATGTCCCAGATCCTGGAAGGAGCTGTGATCTGTGGTTGAAGACTGTCACTACAGTGGCTCACTTAGATATGGGGGGGGGGGGGGGGGGGAGTAAGGATGTGCAGAGAAACAAAATTGGGGGTCATTTTGGACTTTTTTTTTCTAGCTTTGTGTTATAAAACTTTTTAATGCACATTAGGTAAATATGTACTAAACTGACTTCGAGGGCACGAAGGGGTTTATTTATTGCATTTGTATCCCACATTTTCCCACCTCTTTGCAGGCTCAATGTGGCTTACGATACATCATGGATAGTGGAAATAAGAAGAGAATGGATATTTGGTATTACAGATGGATTTTGGGTTGCATGGTAATAGAATACATGATAGTAATATAACAGTAGGCATTGTTAAACATTTCTGGATATATGTGGGGAGTTTCACATGTGTTGACCTCTGTGGTATATCTTGTCAAAGAGATGGGTCTTCAGTTGTTTTCGGAAGTTGGTCAGTTCGTAGATCGCTTTTAGGTTGCGTGGCAATGCGTTCCAGAATTGCGTGCTCATATAGGAAAAGGTCGATGCATGCATTAATTTGTATTTTAGACCTTTACAGTTGGGGAAATGGAGATTAAGGAATGTGCGAGATGATTTTTTAGCATTCCTGGGTGGTAGGTCTATCAGGTCTGACATATAGGCTGGGGCATCGTCATGGATGATTTTGTGAACTAGGGTACATACTTTGAACGTGATGCGTTCTTTGAGTGGGAGCCAGTGTAGCTTCTCTCTTAGGGCTTTCTTTTACTAAGCTGCGTTAGGCGCTAACATGCAAAAAAAAAAACTAACACAGGACATGCTACTGCATTCTGCACTCGTTTTGGGATGTGTACAAGCTAATTGCAACTGCCAAAAGCATACTTCTCCTACAATTCGACATGTCTAGTGCATTTGACATGGTAAACCACAATATATTACTGAACATCCTAGAATACTTTGGGATTGGCGGAAATGTGCTCAGCTGGATCAAGGGTTTCCTAACCACAAGAACGTACCACGTGATATCAAACTCAAACATAGGAGCACCATGGAAACCAGAATGTGGAGTACCCCAAGGATCACCGCTATCACCGACCCTTTTCAACCTAATGATGACCCCACTAGCCAAATCCTTATCCAACCATGGTCTTAACCCCTACATCTACGCAGATGATGTCACAATATACATCCCGTACAAACGCAATATAACAGAAATCACCAACGAAATCAAACTCAGCCTGCAAATCATGAACTCATAGGCGGATGCATTTCAACTAAAACTCAACGCAGAAAAAACACATTGTCTCATCTCAATACAACACAAACAAATCCACCAATATAAACACCCCAGATTACACCCGTCCTGTTTCAGACAACCTGAAAATTCTCGGAGTTACAATCGACCGAAACCTAACGCTAGAAAGCCAAGCAAAAACTACAACAAAGAAAATGTTCCACTCAATGTGGAAACTCAAACGAGTAAAACCCTTCTTCCCGAGGGAAATATTCCGTAACCTGGTACAATCAATGGTACTAAGTCACCTAGACTACTGCAATGGAATCTATGCGGGATGCAAAGAACAAATCATTAAGAAACTCCAAATGGCTCAAAACACAGCAGCCAGACTTATATTTGGAAAAACGAGATTCGAAAGTGCCAAACCCTTACGAGAAAAACTGCACTGGCTCCCAATCAAAGATCGAATTGCGTTCAAAATCTGCGCCCTGGTTCATAAAATTATTCACGGCAAGGCTCCGGTATACATGGCAGACCTCATAGACTTACCAACTAGAAACACGAAAAGATCAGCACGCACATACCTAAATCTCCATTATCCAAGCTGCAAAGGTCTAAAAAATAAATCAACCTATGCATCTAGCTTCTCCTACATAAGCGCGCAACTATGGAACGCACTACCAAATGTCTTGAAAACACTGCACGACCTAACAAACTTCCGGAAATCATTAAAAACCAGCCTTTTCAAGAAGGCATACCCTAATGATCCAACCTAAACGCCTGAACCCTGCTACACAATGAAACTAATACTAAAACTGGACAAAACCCAACTCTCCCTCCTTGATTACCTAATGTGTTCTCTATCACTCATGAACTTTAACACAATACCACTCTGTATCTGTCATACCGGAATTGGCGATCGCCATCATGGTACTCTGTAAGCTACATTGAGCCTGCAAATAGGTGGGGAAATGTGGGATACAAATGCAACAAATAATTAATTGCGCGCTAATTAAGTTTTTGTATTTTTAAGTGGGTGTGTCAGAGGTGGAGAGTGGGTGTTCCTGTGGTAACCAGTTAGCACATCCACATTACCGCACGCTAACTGGTTAGTGCACAGATAACATGGTCATCCTTACCATGTACAAAATAGGTGGTAACATTAGCACACAGCCATGAATGAAATAAATAGAAAACTGGGTTTTTATGGATGCAGTAAAAATGGCTTTAGTGCATGGGAATGACCCACACAAAGGCACACTAAGGCCATTCATTACCATGGCTTAGTAAAAGGATCCCTAAATATTTTAAGGCACGCTAATTGCACATATTTAGAGAGGAGACAAGTTTAAATGTGGGGAAAATCCCAGCTAGTCCCACATAAAAGTCACATGCAACCTGGCCCTGGGAAATAAAGTCACAGGATAGAGAGAACAAGGAAGTTAAGTGACCTTTTCTCAAGGTCACACAGTATGCCGAGATTCGAATATGGATCTCAAGTTTTGCATGTCGCAGTTTACTGGTCCACTGTGCCCCAGAATCCTTTACCCGAGTTCTCCTGCTAAGATGTCAGGCATGAGGAAGAAGAAAACCCCACGTCTTATCTTTTTCTAGGATGAAAGCACTTCTCTCTTAAACCAGGAAATTTGTGACAACTCTGAGTCAAAATGCAAACAAAGGGCAGATGATCTGACCGTCCACTCTTCAGGATAAAATGCACCTGCTGGGCAGTGTGACGCAGGTAGTTGCAATTAGTGATAGGGTTCTGCCCTGAAGCTACTGCCCCGGTGACATTTTGCCAAGTCACTTGGCTGTCTCCCTGACAGTGGGTAGCAAGCCAGCCAGGCTAGGTTCTGGGCTCCAGCTTGCCTGGTTTACCTATCAAGCATGGAGAAATTCTTTCACAATCATTTGCAGAGAGGGAGGCTGAAGGAATCAGACTGGCCACACTTGTAAGAATTACAGCACTCTGCTCCCTCAGTGCTCAGACAGGCTGCTTCAGACAGAGATGCCTGAATTCATCTTTCAGGGTCTCATAGCTAATGTTATTTTAAAGTAGTAATAAAGGGGGGGGGGGGGGTTGTTGTTCTTTTAAAACTACCTTTCATAGAAAATAGATTTGCCTAATACATTTGTGTTGCTGATATTCCTCTAGACTGTAAGAATGAGGAGTGAAGGGGCGTGTGTGGGGGGAGAAGGGGGGGGGGGCAGAATCTCTGCTCTCCTGAGCTACCTGCCTCTTTTAGAGGCACTATACCCCAGTTTATCTTGATGCAGAGAGAGAGAGAGAGAGAGTTGAATGGTGGGGTAGATTAAACTGCTTCAAGACTCACTAGATCTTTGAACTTTAAGGTTGATAGCAGAGCTGCATGAAGTGCTGTGGCACTGCAGATTAATCAGGATTGCCAAGGGTCTCATTTTCAGACGCCCAAGGGGAGAAATAGAGCCTGGGCTCTGGGTCCCAATTTGGCTTGTTGCTAGTTCAGAAAGTCTAACAGGGACCTGGACTTTGATGGCTATCTCAACTCTTGAGCCTTGAAAGAAACAGGAAGATTATTTGGCAGCAGTGAAAGTGACAAATCTGAATTTATTGGTGCAATCAACAGCAGTCTTGTCCTGGTGACATAGTTCAAGGCCACAGTATTGATAACAGATCAGAGAGGTAAGATAACAGATGAGGCAAAGTCTGCAATACAGCTGTGCCTCTCCTAGCTAGGGCTATGTCCGTATATTTATTGTGGATTAAAGTAGACCAGTTTAGATACTGGTTGAGGTTATGCTAGCCCAGTTTGTGTATTCTTCAATTTGGTCTGGATTGAAAACTGACCTTTCTAGGCTGGATCTGCTTTGCCTAGTTGATGTTGCTTTGGCGCTCTTAAGCTACCTGTCCTCCATATTTACATGAGTAGCCATACTGGATCAGACCAATGGTCCATCTAGCCCAGTATCCTGTTTTCCAAACAGTGGCCAAGCCAGGTCACAAGTACCTGGCAGAAACCCAAATCGTGGCAACATTCCATGTAGAACCCCAAAGAATAGCAAGATTCTGGAATCCTAAAGAGTGACAAGATTCCATGCAGAATCTCAAAGAGTAGCAACACTCCATGTAGAACCCCAAAGAATAGCAAGATTCTGGAATCCTAAAGAGTGACAAGATTCCATGCAGAATCTCAAAGAGTAGCAACATTCCATGTAGAACTCCAAAGAATAGCTGGGTATAAAAAAAAAGTTTTGGACAAATTCCTGGAGGAAAAGTCCACAGTCTGCTATTGAGGTGGACTTGGGGGAAGCCACTTCTTGCCCCAGAATTGGTAGCATGGAACGTTGCTACTATTTGGGCTTCTGCCAGGCACTTCTGACCTGAATTGGCCACTGTTGGAAGCAGGATATTGGGCTAGATGGACATTTTGTCTGACCCAGTATGGCTACTCTTAAGTTCTTATGATCTTAGCTGTCACTTTCTGAATAAGATCATTTTGAAAACAGGGATCATCCAGGTTTTGCAGCATCTTGTAGTAACACCTGTCAGCAATAGTAATAAGTCTTTAATAATAGCACATTTGTTTTTGGGTTATTTGGAAAAATGTTGGAGGTCCCGTTTTTTTTCCAGACAATGTGTAGATTAAGAGGCAGCTGCTCTTCTTACAGACAGAACTAATTTCCTCAAAGTTTATAGACTTAACTGGAACTTATTGCTCAAGCCAACTCCAGCATTAATCCAAGGTGAAGAGCAGAGACAGTGGTATGAGGGTACAACATTCCCGAATCTGCTCTCGCCTCTTCAGATGAAACATAAAGTAGCTCTTCTAACTGATGTCCACCAGGTAGTTCAATAACTTCTAAACCAAAGTAAATCATTAACAGGAAATACTTATTCAACCTCTGTATTATCCAGAACAGACAATACAGGTTATGTACTATCTGCAGCACTCCAGAAATCCTGAATAAACTGTGGGGGAGGGGGGCACTTACTCGCTACTGTAGGGAGCTTGATCAAGTCCTTATGGAAGTTGGCAGAAAGTGTATTTTACAAAAGAACACCTGCAATGAAAACATTCATCCCACCTTAATGACACACTGCAGAATCACAACTCATTCCATATTAACTACACGCTATACAATCACAACTCCTTCACCTTAACTACACGCTATACAATCACAACTCGTTCACCTTAACTACACACTATAAAATCACAACTCCTTCACCTTAACTACACGCTATACAATCACAACTCGTTCACCTTAACTACACACTATAAAATCACAACTCATTCCACCTTAACTACACACTATAAAATCACAACTCGTTCACCTTAACTACACGCTATACAATCAAAACTCATTCCACCTTAACTACATGCTATACAATCACAACTGAACCCACACTAAGTACACACTATACAATCACAACTCAACCCACCTTAACTACACGCTATATGGGATCCAAGATGGCGGACTGATCCTGTCGCGGTCTTCCGTGTAGCTATTATTTCTTCAAAATGCCGAAGCGAAGAGGAAGGTCAGCTGCTGTGGGGACCCCAAGCCAGCCCTCAGCTTCAGCGCCGGGTCCAATAGAGTCTTTTTTACGGAGACCAGAGGTGACTGAAAGAACGGGAAGTGGCACGATTGCGACGATCAGGCAGTGTGGAGACCTGTGCTTGATGTTACCCTAAGCCCCGTTCAAGGAGCTCCTCCCCCGCAGCCCCGGTGTGCTAGTTCCCCAGTGGAATCTCTTCAGTGAAGCTGAAGTGGACAGACCAGGGGTCCGGGAAGAACAACTGGAGAACAAAGGAGTGTTAAACTCCTCTAACTTAGAACGGTGCCCTGGAGGAAGCAGCGGGAGACTGTTTGAATGCAAGTGAAAAGAAAGCTGACCATAACATTTCTACAGACTTTAAACTTTCCACAATTTTTAGAAGTAAAACCAGCTGAAGTAACTGTGGAAAATCTCTGGGCCTTAATTGTTAACCTGGATAAGGTTTTATGCCCTGAAACCCAGGCTCTTGAGACCAGGATAAAAAAAATTAGAAGAGGAAGTGGAAATAGTAAACAACGAAGTAAAAAAAAAAAAAAATTGCAGCGAAAGTTGAGACTCAGGAGAAAAATGTTGTAAAATTTCAAGAATCTCAAATAACAATGATAAAAGATAATATGAATATGCGGAGGAAGATTGAGTCCTTGGAAAACTCCTTGAGATCAAACAATTTAAGATTTTTGAATTTTCCCAGGGTGCCTTCGATTACACCCAGGGAAATGTTGAACAGATACTTAAAGGAAATTTTTGGACTTAAAGAAGATGCTATTCCCCCTTTCTCCTAGGTATACTATCTACCAAATAATCCAACGGAAGCACAATTGTCCGCTAATCAAGCTGAACCTCCTTTTGGATGTTTCAGATATCCTAGAGTCTTCCGACACTGACTTGGCAGTTCCTTCTACTTTATTGGCAACGGTTGCGTTAACTTTGGATAAAGTATGGATTATGAAAATGTTCTTTAAGAACAAAGATAAAGAGGTCTTAAAATATCAATATTTCCAGATGTATCTAAAGAGACTCAGAAAAGACGTAGGCAGTTTTTACTGCTTAAGTTAGGAGTTCTTCAGATTGGGGCTACTTTTCTTCTTCGGTACCCATGTAAATGTATAGTCCGGTACCAATCAGTAAAATATGTTTGGTTTTTTTTGAGCCATCACAGCTTACCGAATTCCTTGTAACCAAATGTCGTTTGGGGTTAAGAGAATGTTAATGTCTACTGGCATGCATTTTGAGCTCTGTTAATATATGACACCTTGATCTCAGACAGGTTTCTATTTATTTATTTATTTGTGGCATTTATACCCCGCTCTTTCCCGCTCAATAGCAGGTTCAGTGCGGCTTACAGAGTATGGTACATAGTATCATAGAGATAATACAAAGTATGGTACAAAGTTACAATATAACTTCCTTGTAAATCTTTCTTATTAATACCTCCATAATTGATAATCTTGGATTCAGATTTGAGGACTTGAGTGTAGTTATGAATAATTTTCTTTCATTTATTAATTATCGAATGTATACCTTTCTATACAAGCTTAGGCTTGATAATATTGTTAATCAATTATATTTTGAAAAACAAAACAAAACTACACGCTATACAATCACAACTCAACCCACCTTAACTACACGCTATACAATTACAACTGAACCCACACTAACTACACACTATATAATCACAACTCATCCCACCTTAACTACATGCTATACAATCACAACTCAACCCACCTTAACTACACACTATACAATACACAACTCATTCCACCTTAACTACACACTATACAATAACAACTCGTTCCACCTTAACTACATGCTATACAATCACAACTGAACTCACACTAACTACACACTATACAATTACAACTGAACCCACACTAACTACACAGTATACAATCACAACTCATTCCACCTTAACTACACACTATACAATCAAAACTCAACCCACCTTAACTACACACTATATAATCACAACTCATCCCATCTTAACTACACGCTATACAATCACAACTCGTTCCACCTTAACTACACACTATACAATCACAACTCAACCCACCTTAACTACATGCTATACAATCACAACTGAACCCACACTAACTACACACTATACAATCACAACTCATTCCACCTTGACTGAACACTATATAACCAATGAACACCTACCCTTCCGTAAGCTGCTGAAAACTTACCTCTTCAGACAAGCTTACCCAAATAACCCAACTTAATTCTCGAACTTAACCACGCTACCCATACTCCAATCCTCTCCCCCACAACTCTCCCAATTGTCTTACTCCTTACAACTGGATCATCTATGTTATACTTCGTACCATACTCTGTGTACTTGTACCTTACTTTGTGTTATCTCTGTGATACTCTGTACCATATCCTGTAAGCCGCACTGAGCCTGCTATCGAGCGGGGTATAAATGCCATAAATACATAAATAAATA
The DNA here is from genome assembly GCF_901765095.1 of Microcaecilia unicolor. Lineage (NCBI taxonomy): Eukaryota > Metazoa > Chordata > Amphibia > Gymnophiona > Siphonopidae > Microcaecilia > Microcaecilia unicolor. Next base: position 196,527,296 of record NC_044041.1, read on the forward strand.
AATAAAAAATAACCACAAATTATCCCTTCTTAACCACACACTATATAATCACAACTTATCTCAAGCTAGATACACACAGCTGTGCAAGTTTCACTGCTTCTCCCTTATCACCTGCTATCACACAGGCAGCAGCAGAAGTATAAGCTGTGCCAGGCTACCTGTTCTGGGAGTTGAGGGGAGGTCTATTTATAAAGATGTTCCTCCTGAGGCTTTTCCAATCATTGTTAATGGGTCACTTAGTGGTTCTGGCACTTGTGCATTGGAAATCGGATGGGAGTCTTCACGCAGTACCTTTTGGACTGCTAACAAATGACAATCTCTGCAGAGGCGGATTTGAAACTGTGAACCAGAGGTAAAAGACTCAAGAATGTTGCGATTGGAATTGAGCTGTCCAGGTCAGGACGTGCTTAAATCCAGTGTATTTTACAAAAGACTCTGCCAAACACGGAGCCTTTTGTAAGACACGTAAAAGGATGTGGAGGACTCAGGGGCATAGCCAGACCTTGCGGTGGGAGGGGGCCAGAGCCCAAGGTGGGGGGACACATTTTGGTCAGCCACCCCACCTCCGCCTCGCCGCTCCCCATCCACTGCCGCAGCAAATACCTTGGCCGGCGGAGGTCCCCAACCCCCACCAGCTGAAGTGTTGTCCAGCGCCAGTCTCCGGCGCCACTACGTTGCCTGCCCTGCTCTGTCTTCCCCTCACATCTTGCACGCTCCTTTTCGTGAAATTGAGCACGCTCAGTTTGACTAAAAAGAGCATGCCGGACGTGAAGGGAAGACGGGCAGGCAACGCGACCCCGGCGCTGGACAACGCTTCAGCTGGCAGGGGTTAGGGACCCCCGCCAGCAAAACCAGGGGCCCACAGGAAATTTGGAGGGGGGGGGGGGGGCCAGGCCCCTGTGGCCCCACCACTGGCAGGAGTGCAAGTCTATAACTGACACACGCAGCGGGAGCAGCTGCTATAAAAACATACCCGTGGGGGAAATGAGTGGAACAAACTTTGCAGTTTACATGTGGACGTTCTGAATTTGCAGCTTCCAAGTATAGGTGGTACCACATCCACCCTAAACATAAAGATGTCACCAATTAAGTTCTAAGACCACAATTTTTATTTTTCATTTAGGAGAGAAAGAAAGAACAGTGTATTAAAGAGAATTAATCCCTCCTCCCCATTCCCCCTCTACGCATCCCATCCTCCATCTCCCCTTTTATTATATCCTTCCTTACCCCTTTCCCCCCAACTTATACTATCCTATCCTGTCTATTCTATTTTATCCTAATCATACATTATCAAACTCAATTTATCATACATTACTCAAGCTCAACTTCATAATGTTTCACTACCGTTTTGAAATTTCTGTTATAAGACTTTGTATTTCGAATTACTACGTAAGCCGCATTGAGCCTGCATTGTGTGGGAAAGCGCGGGGTACAAATGTAATAAATAAAAATAAATTCATTAATCTCCCTTGTAAATTCCTGGTAAAACAAGCCATTTTTTAAAAATGTTTGCCTCTGAGCTGCTGCAAGATGTGACTGAGAAATTTTCCTATGTACAATATGTGTATTTCCACTGCAAAATGGGAAATCCACCAGTAGATTTTTGGCCTGGCCAAACCATCTCTATATATAAAAGGCACCACCAACATTCTAAATGAAGCCTCCAGCCGGAAGTGTGAAGGGGGAGAGATATCCGGTTTCCCCATGAGTGTCTGCCCCGCCCTCGCTCTCTCTGTAACACAAACAGTGAAGGAAAACACAGCAAAGCAGGAAATCAAATCGCTCTCTCTGTAACAGTGAAGGACTCAGCGGGGGGAGGGGAGAGAGGGCAGAAGCCCTCACTATCTCTGTAACACAAACACAGCAGGAAACGTAACACTGAAGGACTCGACTCCGAGGGGGGAGGGGACAGAGGTCAGAGGGGACAGACAGCACAGGGGAAGGGAGAGAGGGCAGAGGGCAGGGACACACACACTCCCAAATGCACACAGAAGAAAACCATGCTAGCCCCCGTTTCATTTGCATCAGAAACGGGCCTTTTTTACTAGTACAACAATAAAATCTACGTGCTGTGCACCACCATATGTGAAATACTGGCTTTCTGAAACTGTCATTTCCATAAGCATGAAATTGACAGATGGGAGATACTTCTGAAATGTCCTCCTCACTGTCGTTGAGTGAATCCGTCGAGGAAACCTGCTTCCAGAGAGAGAGAGATTTTTAGATCAGCAAACAAAATGAAAAGAAGCTTTAAAACACACTTCAGCAATTACTCACCGACGACCAACAACTCAGCCAAAAGATAAACTTTATTGTAAGACATAACACTGCAACAAATATTTACCACACAAAAATGTCAAAACAGAAGGTTACACACACTGCAAAACTTTGGAATGCAGTCAAGTGCCAAAGAGTAAAGTGCTTTGGTCTGACACCTTCGTGTGCAGTCACTGTGGCTGACGGAAGTATCAGAGCCCCGAGATCCATTACTTAACAGAGCTGCTCTGCCCGGTAGGAAATGTTCAGACACTGCAGAACTTATCGGGATCTAGAACGCTTTAATACCCCTTGTGATGTCGCTCACGTTTTCCTCATGCTTCCAATACTGCATGGTTTCCAGTTCTTGTTACAGGAATATGCACGAAGCAACTCCGGAGTACCGGGGACACTTCTTATTAAATCTAGGTAGTTCCAACTGCTGCTTCCAAACTGAGTTGGGAGTGGTCGATTCTTAAAGAGGCCTACACGATATGAAGCGAAGCGTAAAGAAGGTATTAATCTTGTATGCCTCAGTGTGGTATTGTTTATCTATAGTACAATAAAAGCACCAGTGACTTCCACTAGGGTCTAATCAGTCCTTAAATCTAGACAACATATGACATACTGCCTCCAAAAACACATTTCGCCCAAAGTGAGGCGAGTAAATAAAAAAATAAGAACAGTCCTCCTGTCTGGATAAGGCTTGATTGTGTGAAGGACAGAGATCTAGAACCGAGAGCTTCCGTAAGCCTGCTCAGAAGAGGCTGATCCTTCCGTCTCCCATTTAGGGAGTCAGGAAATGCCTTTAAAAGCAGGTCACTTAATTTGTTTTCTCTATACTTCTCCACGCCAGTGCCAGTTTTCTCCCAAGGACACATCCTTTTTTTTTCTCTTCTCCATCACACTTAGCTTCTAAAACAGTTTAGCCCAGTTTAGGTGGCAGAGCCGGTGGTGGGAGGCGGGGATGGTGCTGGGCAGACTTATACGGTCTGTGCCAGAGCCGGTGGTGGGAGGCGGGGATAGTGCTGGGCAGACTTATAAGGTCTCTGCCAGAGCTGGTGGTGGGAGGCGGGGCTGGTGCTGGGCAGAGTTACACGGTCTGTGCCAGAGCCGGTGGTGGGAGGCGGGGATAGTGCTGGCCAGACTTATACGGTCTGTGCCCTGAAGAGGACACTTACAAATAAAAAGTAGTACGTATGAATTTATCTTGTTGGGCAGACTGGATGGACCATGCAGGTCTTTTTCTGCCGCCATCTACTATGTTACTATGTTTATGAATAGGAACTGTGACACACAGGGCTCCAGGTCTCCCTCTGTCTAAAACAGTATCACAGGCCCTGTTTGGTCTCTGCCTTTCTCTTCGCTTTTCCAAGCTTAAAGACCATGCAATGCTTGTGCTATATCAACTGGAATTTAACACATAGCTCTAAGAGTTGACACGAAACCAAACTGACCCTCAACCGCAACATTTATGCAACTCCTCGCTGGTTCCCCAGAAGCTGGCATGGATTTAACCAGAGAAAGCAAATATAAAACCCGGAGAAAAGAAACTAAAATGGTGATAGGAACACTTAGAAACAGCACAAATAACAATAGTTCTTATACTGCACCTGATGTCTAAAAAGCTTTACAAATGGTGTATACAATGCTTGCATGCCTCTTGGTGCAATACCTGTATACAAGCCTTTTCGTTACATTAATTTAATTGCATAGTGCCTTTTATGCAAACTAAATGTGAAGGTGCTTTACAGTTATACATTAGAAATGCACGTGAAGCTGTCCCCAAGCACACACAACCTGGCTCTCTTCCCCAGGATAAGCTTGTGAAGCTAGAAAGCAGAAGGAACAATGTTCTGATCCTTACGGATGGGCATCTTGAAGTGTGCAGAGGTGGCAAGGGAATTCCTCAAAATGACAGCATGCGCGTCATACAGATCACAGGGTTCAAATGACAGATGACGTTTAATGTGAGCAAGTGCAAGGTGATGCATGTGGGAAAAAAGAACCCGAATTATAGCTACGTCAGGCAAGGTTCCACGTTAAGAGTTACGGACCAAGAAAGGGATCTGGGTGTGCTCAGTGTGCTGCTGCGGCTAGGAAAGCGAATAGAATGTTGGGTATTATTAGGAAAGGTATGGAAAACAGGTGTGAGGATGTTATAATGCCGTTGTATCGCTCCATGGTGCGACCGCACCTTGAGTATTGTGTTCAATTCTGGTCGCTGCATCTCAAGAAAGATATAGTAGAATTGGAAAAGGTGCAGTGAAGGGCGACTAAAATGATAGCGGGGATGGGACGACTTCCCTATGAAGAAAGACTAAGGAGGCTAGGGCTTTTCAGCTTGGAGAAGAGACGGCTGAGGGGAGACATGATAGAGGTATATAAAATAATGAGTGGAGTGGGACAGGTGGATGTGAAGCGTCTGTTCACGCTTTCCAAAAATACTAGGACTAGGGGGCATGCGATGAAACTCAGTGTAGTAAATTTAAAACAAATCGGAGAAAAGTTTTCTTCACCCAACGCATAATTAAACTCTGGAATTCGTTGCCGGAGAACGTGGTGAAGGCAGTTAGCTTAGCAGAGTTTAAAAAGGAGTTAGACGGTTTCCTAAAGAACAAGTCCATAGACCGCTACTAAATGGACTTGGGAAAAATCCACAATTCCAGGAATAACATGTATAGAATGTTTGTATGTTTGGGAAGCTCGCCAGGTGCCCTTGGCCTGGATTGGCCGCTTTCGTGGACAGGATGCTGGGCTCGATGGACCCTTGGTCTTTTTTCCCAGTGAGGCATTACTTATGTACTTATGTCCTCTACTTGGCTCACTTTTATTACACAGAGCAGTGATTTAACCTATTGTGATGTCATAGTGGCTCATTCCACCAATAAGAGCCAACCTCATTAGTGATGTCACAATAGCTTGATTGTATAGAATGTTTGTAAGTTTGGGAAGCTTGCCAGGTGCCCTTGACCTGGATTAGCCGATGTCAGGGACAGGATGCTGGGCTCGATGGACCTTTGGTCTTTTCCCAGTATGGCATTACTTATGTAGGTCTCAATTTGCTGCTTTCAAGTTTTCCTCTTTCATTCTGTGTCTTTACTTGTTCATTTTACTATTGTTATGCTGTTAACAAAATTGTAAGTTTGATGTTAAAGTGTACCTACTGTACACCGCCTTGAGTGAATCTCTTCATACAGGTGGTTAATAAATCCCAATAAATAAAATAAATCTGCTTTCACAAGAATTTTACTAAAGCTCTTTTCTGGGGGTAAAACGTTTTATAGAAGTACTCAATCAGGCACCTAACTTTAGACACTCAAACAGAGGTCTGGCGCCCAAATGGGGGTAAACAGTAGTCAGGCACTATTGTATGAGTTAGCAGCTAAAGCCCCGATGCTCAGAAGCAAATGCGGATGCCGGAGGCCCTTAGTACCTGACTAGCACCTGCATCTGCTGGCGCCAAATGCGCGAAGGGCTCCAGTGCGAGGGACAGCAAGCACGCGCAGAGATCAGCACAAGTAATTTTTCTATTCAGAGCGATGCTCAAAGAAAAGCACCCTGAACAAGGGCGCGCTTACCACCGGAGGTAACCCGGAAAGCAATGAAGCAGCCCGACAAGCCAGAATCGGACTGCCTGACAGAAGTATCTACATATTTGACAGTAAGAAAATCAAACCCATCCATAACAGCAGCAGTGAAAATAACATTTAAAAATATGTTCCCCCCCACCCTCTGTATGTGGAGGGCAGAACCCATATTAGGGATAAGAACTGCTCCGAATGTTCCTTATCTTTCTGCCATAGCCAGAGAAGAAAATAAATACCTTTTCCTGACACTGTTGGCCCTTCTTCCTCCTCCTCTCTGGCACGTGTGACTCTTCAGTGCATGCGCCAGGCACCATCCACCCAACTTACTTCCTCAAGCTCAAAGCTAGGGGGACGGGGCATGTGGGTGGGGCATGAGGGGGCACACACTTAGGCGTCAAAGTTACAGAATGCTATAAGTGCCAACATTAACTCTGGCTAAATGCCAACTTAGGGTCTTATCCTATACTGGAATCAGGAGGCCCAGTTGCTATTATCGAATACTAGATTTTGGGTGTTTAATTTTGAGCACCCTTTACAGACTTGTCCCTAAGTGGGTTTTTTTTTCCTTACAGTAGTGGATTTAACACATAAGACAGTGACTCCCATTAATACTCCGAACACACTAACACACGTATGTAGGCAACTTACACAGTCCGGTGTGACAGCGCCATGTAAAACCGTTTCTCACCAAAACTCATCAATGCATGGCCGGATGACCAGCTGCTCTGCAGCTCCCATTATGTGCACCCTTGCCTCTGTTTCTTTCAGCAAAAAGAGGATCGGAATGTTAACACTGTCTGAAGAGGACCCGCAAAGGCCCCCCCCAGGAGGCTGCTTTAGCTGGCTATAGTGCCTGTATTTATGGTTTATTAGTCATTTAATATTCCGCCTTTAGTACGTAGTACAGCAAAGTATGATTGCTGGTAGTATGTACTTCCTTTGCCAATCAAAATCTCATTTTAGCTCCTGCACAATGAAAAGCAGAATCCTCTTCTCAGCCTCCCGTTCTTTCTGAACGAGCCTCAGATAATCACTGGAGCTAATGCCAACCCTCCTGCCCGTAACCACCCCTAGGAAAGAGCACGTCCTGAGCTTTGCCTCTGCTTTTCACCATTTGTGACCAGGGGCGTAGCCAGACAGCCAATCTTGGGTGGGCCTGAGACGAAAATGGACGGGCACGGAATTCAGCCCCTCCTGGCCCCCCTCAACTCTGCTCTCCCCCTACCCTCAAACACAAAATATTAAATACCCGAGCTGAAGATTTCCACCTCCTCGGGCAGCCGGTGCTCTTCCAAACAGCAGAAGCAAGACGCCACTGCCTGGTGAAAACTGAGCACATGCAGAGGGGCTGGTGTGTGGCAGAACACTGGCTGCCTAACAAGGAGGAAATCTTTAGCTGGTGGGGTTTGAGGATTCCCACCAGCCACACATCAAGAGAGCCACAACTTTGGGTGGGCCCGGGTGCAAATTGGGTGGGCCACAGCCCACCCAGGCCCACCTGTAGCTACGCCACTGTTTGTGACAAAGAAAAACAAAAAAACATTAGACATTTCAGGCAATCTCATTTTAAAGTTATTACTCCTAGAAGGGACATACTTTCAATGATTCTGTTGGGAAAAGCATAATGTAATCCCGTGATGTGTGATGTGGCTTTTTGAAAATGAAATGTGGCTTTCTGAGCTTAACCTGACCAGTTGCATCCAACATCACCCAAAGTGGAACTTCAGCTACACAAAACGCATCTCTGATTTGCTACACTTTTTCCAATATGGCCAACCCTGCTGCTACATTTTGGGATCAAATCTCACAACGAAAGCTCTGCTTACGTCACTAAAACAGGGAATAAGAGTGAACTACCGGAAGTACAGTACGCTATGAAATCACACTCATGATACAGATGAGCCAGTAAACATATATATATATATACATATATATATATATACATGCCTACATTGTTTGCTCAAATTACTTAGCAAGATTTGCAGCGCTACACACAAGAGTCAGCAGATGTGCTGTAATATAGTGGAACCCCCGGAGGGAACATCTGCTTTTTATGTTTTTAAACATTTGCTTTGAGGAATTCACTACTTCAGAAGAAAGAAGTTCTCCGTGGTCTGAAATGCTCAAAAATGCCACCAGGAACTCTTAGGAAAAGAGAGGTTACGTAGGCTTGTATTTTAAGCTCTACATAAGTGGATTCAAGTACCATTTCTCTCTTGTATTCCAATTTATGTGTTTTCTGCATAAATTAGTTAGAACAATGAGAAAATGGCCCCCCCCTCAAAAAAAAAAAAAAATCACAGAGACAGTTCAGATATCAAAAGCATCTTTGCTGCTCTGGAATCACGTAACATTTTGTTCTTACGAATCTTACGATCGATACTGGCTTTTATCATACAATATTTTGCTTTGTGTAATGCTGCCAAGGTATCCAGCACCCCATAAAACGTAAAGCACTAGCGTATACAGTGACCCAGGCACAGAGAGTGCAGTGCTTCTTTTCAGTATACAAGGTAATACTAATTTGCACAGTTATTCACGCTTGTCCGTGAAAACTCAGGGTCTGGGTACAGGGAAAGTGCATGACTTCTTCAGGGTCACAAAAGAAATGTGGAGACGGTGGGGATAGGAACTGGACCTCCAGATTTCAGAGGGATACTCCAGTCAAGGATTCCTGTTACTGTAGATTTCCTGTATACTGTTAACGCTAAAATTAAGAAAATTCACAGTTCACTACGGAAGGTTCCACTATATCAGGAGTGGAATTACCAATCCTGTTTTATAGTCTTGCAGCTTTGGACACTGAAGTGCTGCACCTCTGAATCGGGTTGCAACGAGGGTGGCTTTGGAATTATTGCAACACTGCGGACGTCAGATCAGGGCGCTTTGTTTGGACAATTTTCTGCTTTGGCCGTCTCATTTCTTCTTCTTCGTCCTCGTTTTCACTCTCGCAGACGTGGACGACCACACTGGGGGTGGACTCTGTTCCTGCATGCAGCTCGTACTTCTCGCCTGCAGCAAGTTGCAAAGGAAACCAGAGGGTAAAGTTAAGCTTTCCAACGCTAACACTGCAACCTTTGGTATATGGAATTTTGCAGCATTACATCGTCTGACAGAATTCAGGCAACACCGAAAGGGACTTCAAACAGTGTGGGGGAAAAAAATGTACTAAAATTGTTGGGTTACAGCCTAAAAATATGGAAACACTACAATAATCCTAGCTATGATAATCTTTGGTTTAGAATGACATGTTCCTGCCCTCGGATGAACAGAGGAAGGCCTTACAGAAGTCATTTCTTCATGTACATGCTACAAGTAGCTGGGAACAAGTGGAGGGGCATTTTCGAAAGAAACGTCTCTGTCTGGATGTCTTTGTAAAACGTCCAAATCCGGGGCGGGGAAAACTATTTTCGAAAAAAGATGAACGGTCATCTTTCGTTTCGAAAAGAGTAGTTACTTACCTGTAACAGGTGTTCTCCGAAGACAGCAGGCTGCATATTCTCACAAGTGGGTGACGCCACGTCGGCCCCGGAGGATTTTAAAGCAAAATCTCAAAATCTCTTTACGGCGTTCCGTCGCGCGAGCGATCGTACTGCGCATGTGCGCACACCTATTCCCGCTCGCCGAGCGGACACGCCCCTCAGTTATATCCAAAAGATGGAGGAGACAACTCCAAAAGGGGAAGGTGGGAGGGTTTGTGAGAATATGCAGCCTGCTGTCTTCGGAGAACACCTGTTACAGGTAAGTAACTACTCTTTCTCCAAAGACAAGCAGGCTGATATTCTCACAAGTGGGGTATCCCAAGCTTTCAGGCTTACACAACAAACAGTGGTCAATAGAGTCTCGCAACGGCGAGGCCAGAATAAAAATTGACCTGAAAAGAAGAAACATCTAAATGAGTGTAGCCTGGAACAGAACAAACATGGGCTTAGGAGGGTTGGAGTTGGATTCTAAACCCCAAAGAAGTTCTGCAGCCCCGACTGCCCAAAACCGACTGACGCGTCGGCTATTCTGCTGAAGGCAGTAGTGAGATGTGAATGTGTGGACTGATGACCACGCCGCAGCTTTGCAGATCCCTTCAATAGTGACTGATTTTAGATTAGTCACCGATTCAGCCATGGCTCTAATTTTGTGAGCCGTGACATGGCCCTCTAGAGTCAGTCCAGCTTGGACAAAAATGAAGGAGATGCAATCTGCCAGTTAAGAAGAAATGATGCGGTTTCCGACAGCAACTGGCATTAAAAGAAATAAACAACTGGGCGGACCTTGCGAGGGAGCTCGTCTGCTCCACGCAAAAAGTGCGCAGCTTGCTTTCGCCAGGGCTTGTAAGATGAGGGAGAAAGCATGTTGGCAAGACAATTGACTGGATCAGATGGTACTCTGATACCAGCGCCCGTAAGAACCTTGGCTGCATGCGAAGAACTACTCTGTTAAGATGAGAAGTAAGGTAAGGAGCTTGAGCTACTAGAGTCTGAAGCTCACCGACCTTTCGAGTTGAAGGAACAGCCACCAAGGAAAATGACCTTCCAGGTCCAATACTTCAGATGACAGGAATCCAGTGGCCCGAATTGAGCTTGCAGCAGCTGGATGAAAACGACATTGAGACCCCAAGATACTGAATAAGGAGTGATAGGGGCTCTGACCGAAGCATAAGAGCCAACTGTAAAAATTATTGGGGGTGCTAAGTCCAACAGAAATAATCCCCCTTAGACACATACAAGGAATTCTCTCAATACTGTGGGAGAAGTAAACGTCATGAAGTGGACAGCTAAAGGCTGACCTTATACACGTTGATGATAAGCTCTTATTGCACGAAGATGAATACTGACCGAGTTGGTCTTGAGACCAGATTCAGACAGGTGTAGAAAGAACTCAAGCAAGGTCTGTATAAGACTAGAGGCAGGATCTAGGGCCTCGCTGTCACACCAGACGGCAAACCTCTTCCATGAAAAGAATAACACCTCTTTGTGAAATCTTTTTCTGGAAGCAGGCAAGAGTCGGGAGACACTCTTCTGGAAAAGTCAACGAAACCTACACTCTCAACATCCAGACCGTGTGAGCCATAGATTGGAGGTTGGGATGTAGAAGTGCCCCCTCGTTCTGCGTAATGAGAGCTGGAAAACATTCCAACTCCAGAAGAAGAGGGAATCGTATCTGACGTAGCTAGAAAGGAGCAATGAGAATCATGGCTCCACAATCTTGCTTGAGAATCAGCAAGTCTTTTCCACCAGATGTATGGTAGGATACGCATACAGAAAACTTGTCCCCCAAAGAAGGAGAAAGGCATCCGATGGTAGGCTGCCGTGAACCTGCAGCCTGGAACAGAACTGAGGGACTTTGTGATTGAACTAAGTTGCTCAGCCTGTCGGCCAGACTGCTGTTTACGCCAATTAGATAAATGGCTTGGAGAAAACAAGCCGCGTTGGCGAGCCCACCGCTACATCTGCATGGCATCTTGACTCAGAGGACAAGATCCAGTACTCCTTTGTTATCGAGTACATCACAACCCGATTGTGTGGTTGATTAAAATAATTAGGTTGGATAGCCAGGAGGGATGCAACCTTCGTCAGCAGCTTTTGACTGAGTAAGGTGGACTAGACACCTCAGAATCAAAATGGAGAGAATTAACCACCTCTGAGGGGAATTCCGAAGACTGGAGAACAGTTGGGTTACATCCTCTAGATGTGCAAAAGTGTCAAGGGAGTGACGTGAACTGTGGAAGCCATGTGTCTAGAAGTCTCAATATTACTGTGCTGTAATCTGTTGAGACGGGCAATCAACGTGTTAAGGGAACACTTGCACTCCCAGTCCATGAAGATACGCTGCAACAACAGCTAGGCACTAGGAAAAACATACTCTGGACGCAAAGTGAGTAGAAGTATCTTGTAAGCCCAGAGAGCATAACCATTCGTTTTCCTGAAGTATGGGAAGAAGGATGCCCAGGGAAATCATCCTGAACGAAATCTGTTGAGGCCCCTTATGTCTATGATGGGACGGAACCCACAAGGAAGGACCTGGGATAGAAACTCAATCCTTCTTACCCTTGTGGAACAGGCTCGACTGCATTGGTACTGAGAAAGGCAGAGTGTTCCTCTGCAAGTACTCACTGTTGATGGAAGCTAAAGGATTAAACTTCCAATGAACAATGTGGAGGGTTTTATTCCAGATTGAGAATGTATCCTAACCGGACTATTTGAAAAAACCCCCCGGTTGGAGGATATAGAAGTCACCTGTGGTGGAGAATATTTGAACTTCCCCCCGACAGGCAGCTTGGCCGGTACGGACATTTGTTATTTTTTTTTTTTTTTTTTTTTATATAGTGGCTATGCTGAATTGGAGCCACTCCAAAACCCCTCTCTGGTTCCTGCGGAATAGCTGCAGGAGCCTGATTAGGTGCACGCCGCTGACTAGAACGAGCGTGCTGATCTCTTTAAAGATGTTCCGAGATGAGGAAGTGTATGCACAGCATATCAACAATTTTCTGCTGAGTCTTCTCCTCCAGGTGAGAGGCACACAGTCATGAGAGTCTGCGCATCACCATACCTAGAGCAGAAATCTAGGTGTTACAATACAAGTGATGAAAACGTCATTGGACAGGAACTTGTGACACTTGGAAAAAAGATGTAGCCTACTCCGGTGGGAATGTTCATAAAGATCTGGCAGGACTTGGTCTTGGACGCGATCATGCCAGCCTGGTACGCCATTCTCCAAAGGAGGCTAAGGATGTATGCTCTGGCCTCGGGGGCGCCGAAGCAAGTTCTTAGAACTGCTATCAGTTCTGAGTTGAAGATGGTAGTCCAGGACCTCGAGCATCTGGCATTGGGCTGATTGACAAGCTCTATTGTAATGTGTCAAGACAAATAGAGGATCTAGAGGATTCTCAGCAGAGAAAACCCCATGACCTTCATGTTCATCAGATGAACCATCATTGAACTGAGCCAACTACTCAAACAGAGCAGCTCAGATGCAAACATTGACCAGTATAGAGCAACTGTCATACATACAATTCTACAGAACAGCTATGGAAAAATATGTTCTCCTGTAGCAAAATGGCTGTTCTTAACATGCATTGCTGGGCCTGGAAGCCAAGGTATGGAGGCGCGGTAAGTTCTACGAGCGAACACCCATACCAGAGGCAGCATCGGTGAAGGAGACCAGTTGAAAAGCTAGATGCCGCGGGAGGCGGTAGCATCCATGGCATCCAATGGTACCTATGGTCTCGAAGCCAAGGACAACATCTGGCAATGCAAGGGAATCGAAACCAGACTGCCAGATGACTTCCATAACAGAGATGTGACCGATGGTACTGATAGTACTCATGGCACCGACGGTGCCGATGATACCCATGGACCGATGACCCCCGGTACCAATGGAACCCATGGTACTTGGTACCGATGATAGTCATGATATCTGGTATCGATGGCACCCATGATACCCTAGTACCGAAGGGACCCTTGACATGTGGTACCGATGGGACCCATGATATTCGGCACCAACAGCACCGACGGTACCTATGGTACACATGGGATCGACGGTGCTCAAGACACCTGGTACCAATGGCACCCATGGTACCGATGGTACCTGGTCATGATATTTTGTATCGACGGTACTCTTGTACCGACGGTATCCATGATACCTATCCATGGTACCGACGATACCCGATACCGATGGTACTCGTGATACTCGGTACCGATGGGCGATGATACCTGTGATCGATGGTGCCCATGATATCTGATGCCGATGGTGATACCTGGTGCCGACAGTGCCCATGCACCGAAGACACTCGGCACCGATGGTACCCATGGTACCGATGATACCCGGTGCCGACGGAATCCATGGTACCGATGGTACCGGTACCGACGGGACCCATGGCACCGACCATGGTACCAATGTTCCCGGTACCGATACTCCTCGGTACCGACGCACCGGTGACATTCGGCACCGACGGCACCCATGGTACCGATGACACTCGGCACCGACGGCACCCATGGTACCGATGATACTCGGTACCGACGGTACCCACGACACCCGGCACCGACGACACTCGGCACCGACGGCACCCACGACACCCCGCACCGACGACACCCGGCACCGTCGGTACCGAGCACCATCGGCACCATGGGCGCCGCCGGCACCGAATGCCACCGGCGCGTCGGCACCGAGGAGCATCGGCACCGGGCACCATCGGCACCGGGCGTCATGGGTGCGGTGTATCGACGTCCAATGCCAGGATACCTCCATAATAGAGGGAGCAACGCTCTCGGCACCGACTGATGTCTGAAGCCCGAATACCTCCATAACAGAGGGAGCAAAGCTCTGGGCACCGATGGTACCGACACCCGCTGATGCGCCCGAATGACCTGCCAAGCAGGAGGCGCCGAGGCAGGTGGAGACCTACTCGATGCATAACTATACCCAGCGTGCATCGGTCTCTGTCGGACTCCAGAAACTCCTTTGGGCATCCCTGACAAGTAGCATAAGTCTCGTCTTTGAGACACTACTTGCGCTTCACAGGGAGATGATCCGGTCCTTTGGACATCCCTGGCAGAGTAGAATACGTCTCGGTACTTTGAGACACTACTTGCGCTTCACAGGGAGATGATCCGGTCCTTTGGGCATCCCTGGCAGAGTAGAATACGTCTCGGTACTTTGAGACACTACTTGCGCTTCACAGGGAGATGATCCGGCCCAAGACACTTCCGCCGATGCGTCCGAATGACCTGCAGAGCAGGAGACGCCGAGACGGGTGGAGACTCACTTCAAAGGTTACACCACTGATATTGTGTCACCAGGCTGCCCATTCAGTGGCTAACCAGGGATGCACCTGCTTAGGTTCCTGGTTTTTCCTGTGACATACACCTTCACCACTTGTGAGGCTCAAAGACAGTAGTGCTGAAGCAGGCTCTCACAGCTCTCGAGAGCAATTTGTTTAAGTTTTAATAAATGGATCAAAAAATGTGGGCTTGTTTTATTTGCTGGCTAGCCCACAGATAACAATATACCAGCACTTTTGAAGAAAAAAGAAAAAGAGAAGCTTATACGCTTCGTTGAGGCACAGCCCCTTGTGACTCTGGCAATTACTTAAATTTTTTCTTGCCTCAGGTACAAAAAATACCTGTATATATAAGCCACAATGAGCCTGCCATAAAAAGTACAAATGAAAAAATAAAAAAGAGATTTACTCCGAAGACCTGAAGAAAACACGAAGCCCTAACGAACTCCGTGTCTCCTCAGACGCGGAAAAAGAAAAACTGAGGGGCGTGTCCGCTCGGCGAGCGGGAATAGGTGTGCGCACATGCGCAGTACGATCGCTCGCGCGACGGAACGCCGTAAAGAGATTTTGCTTTAAAATCCTCCGGGGCCGACGTGGCGTCACCCACTTGTGAGAATATCAGCCTGCTTGTCTTTGGAGAAATACCAAGGACGTCCTTGAATCTGGACGTCCCTAGACATGAACGTCTTTGACTTTCAGCGATTTTCGAAACCAAAGACGTCCAAGTCGAAAACATCCAAATGCAAGCCATTTAGACGTGGGAGGAGCCAGCAATTGTAGTAGTGTACTGGTCCCCCTGACATGCCAGGACACCAACCGGGCACCCTAGGGGGCACTGCAGTGGACTTCATAAAATGCTCCTAGGTACATAGCTCCCTTACCTTGTGCGCTGAGCCCCCCAAAACTCACTACCCACAACTGTACACCACTACCATAGCCCTTACGGGTGAAGGGGAGCACCTATCTTTCCTCCACAAATGTAACAGGTGGGGAGGGAGGGTATGGGCCTGGTCCGCCTGTCTGAAGTGCACTGCAGTACCCACTAAAACTGCTCCAGGGACCTGCATGCGCTGTCATGTACCTGAGTATGACATCTGAAGCTGGCATAGAGGCTGACACGAAATATTTTTAAAGATGTCTTTTGAGGGTGGGAGGGGGTTAGTGACCACTGGGGGAGTAACGGGAGGTCATCTTGTCATTTTGGGCACCTTTTTGTGCCTTATTCGTAAAAAAAAACACGTCGGGGTAAAACCGTCCAAGTGTTCGTCATGGACGTCCTTGTTTTTTTCGATTAGGGGTCAATGATGTCCAAGTCTTAGGCACGCCCAAGTCCTGTCTTCACTACGCCTCTGACACGCCCCCTTGAAGTTTGGACGTCCTTGCGACGGACTGCAGTTGGAGACGTCCAAAATCGGGTTTCCATTATACCCGATTTGGATGTCCCTGGGAGATGGACGCCCATGTTCCGATTTATGTCAAAAGATGGACGTCCATCTCTTTCCAAAATGAGTCTGAAAGCCTCGCTGCTACACAGGAAAAACAGCAAAGTTACCTGGACCCAGTTTGGAGACGGCACACAATAAGTCATAGTTGATTACTGGCATGGCATCCGAGCCCTGCTTCCAGCCAACAGGTGGAGATGCTGGAGGGGAAATCAGGAACTGTTTGCTGGGTTGTGGAGGCAGCAGGAACGATTTCTCTCCTTCCTCACCAGAAACCTGCACCTATGTGAGACATAGTTATCTAAGTAAATTCCCAGTCTATATTTATAATGGCCTCACTGGCTTTCTCATCTCCTTTACACCTAAAACCAGGCCTAAACACCTGCGCCTTAGTTAGGAATTGATCGGGATTATGTTATAACAGTGCGTAAAGTTTTTTTGAAATACTCATTCCATGCCCATGGCCACACCCTCTTTTCGAGTGCGCACCACATTATAGAATACGCCTAGAAAGTTGTGCGCAAAAATTCTAATTAAAGCCAATTAATGCCGCTCATCGGCTAAGTACCAATTATCGGTGCTGATTGGCTTATTAATCAATTAAGTTGTGCGCACAGTTTGGCCATGCGGCCAAATCAGCGAACACAACATATGGCACCATATACAGAATTTGGGAGAGCTCTACGCCTCCGCACAGGCACTTGTAACTCTGCTGCTACTGTATGTTTATTTATTTATTTATTAGGATTTATTTACCGCCTTTTTGAAGGAATTCACTCAAGGCAGTGAACAGTAAGAATAAATCCAACATGAGCAATAAATAATTATGGCAGTAAAAATATTCAAATAACAATACAAAGCATGGCATAATACACTACTTACGATGCCAAGTTACTCTGTCACAATTGAACCTTAATGCATTATTTATTTACATCAATTTATATACCGTATCTTATTGCTACTGCAAGACAGAACGGTTTACAATTTATAAAAAAAGAAGCAAAACAATATGTACAGGTTGGACAAACATTAGAACTCCAGTCATTACAGGAAAGCACAGCAAACCCACAAACTAGCTACATAAGATGAAAACAGTATAACTCATGATTTAGTATACAGGAGAGCACCGCAAATACAAGATTAAATACATAATATAATCTACACAGACAAACAATACAGTTTTGATTTAATATACATTGCATTACCATTTTATTTCTCACCACGAAAAGTGAATTCTTTTTACTTGATTGCCTAATCTACTCTGTCATCTATGAACCTTAATGCAATATAACTCTGTATTTTTCCTTCCGGAAATGGCAATCGCCATTACGGAACAATGTAAGCCACATTGAGCCTGCAAATAGGTGGGAAAATATTGGATACAAATGCAACAAACAAACGAACAAATAAATAAACACAATATGTAACTGAACGTTTTAACTGACACTGGAGGAGGGTATAAGCAAAGATGGAACATACAGGGGGTCTTTTACTAAAGCTTAGATTGAGTTGTCTGCAGCAAGGCCCATTTTATTCCTGTGAGGCCTGCTGCAGATAACCCGAGCTAAGCTTTAGTAAAAGACCCCCACAGAGAGTAAGAGAAGTTAGAAAGTAAGGTGACTAATTTAAAGAAAGGTGCACATGAGGTCAGACAGATGGTTAATTTCACTTCTCAGGCTTTTGGTGGAGGTGTGGCTGCACTGACGTCTTTCTACAATAACTTAAGGAAGGAATTCATCAAGCGGCGTTATGGCAAAATTTAACACACTTTTTAAAAACGCATTTTTTTTTCCTGTCTCGCCTTTTGGTCGTGACCCAGTCTCAGCTCGGAAATGAGGTTGGCGTCCTGCATGCACGGTCCCTGGCATCTCAGTGATGTTGCTTGGTATGAATGGCATCTTGGTATGGCTGACCCTTATTCTATTAAACTATGGCGTTCGTTTCTGTTATACTTTTTATATTATTTTAGTATATACAAACCGTTGTGATCATTGGAACAGCAGTATATCAAGTTTTAAAAAAACTATAAAGGCAATTTATTACAGTGTAAGTACTGCAGATTGCACAAACAAGCCATGGTATATACTTGGGGCTCCTGATTTTAGGATGTAACTGATAAAACACCAATAAAACACCCCTGATATAAAAAAAATTAAGATGTGTTTACTCGATAAACACCAGAAAAACTCCACTTACCACTAGATCCCTGTTCCCCCTCCCCTAGCTTGTTTTGTACCCCCAACTACTACTTAACATTTCTAGAGCGCTACTAGGGTTACGCAGCGCTGTACAGTTTAACAAAGAAGGACAGTCCCTGCTCGAAGGAGCTTACAATCTAAAGGACCAAATGTCAAGTTGGGGCAGTTAAGATTTCCTGAAAAGAGGTAAAGTGCCTGTTCTGCATATTTGATTCCACCAAAAAAGATTTTTTTTGTACCCTCAAAGAACCCCCCTAATTAGCTCGAAATTCAACACCTAAGAATGGAAGCCTTATAAATACTGATCACGTTTACCTGTGCAAAATACAACTTCAGTTTTTTGCCATTGAAATCAGACTCATGAAGTTCTATCCGAGCTCTTGCGGCTGCTTCCGGGCTGCTAAAGTTTATCCGGACTCTTCTAAAGCTTTTAAATAACTGAAATGTGACTTGCTCGTCGTAAACGCTGAACAGGGCTTCGAATCTTTCCTAGAAAACAGAAACAAGACCTCAGGCTGAAAAACAATCACGGTAACCAAAACGTTTCAACAACCTGCTGCCTCTTCTGTTTCTTCTCCAGTACCTTGATATCAGCTGCTGACACAGATTAACAATATTGTAACTACGGACTTAAAAAAAAGAGCATTCTCAGAAAGTCCAGACGGGCAGTTTGCTTGCCGACTGCTGCAGAAATTAAGGGGCCTGTTTAGTTTTATGCTTAGCAATGACAGCGATGAACCTCACTCCGAAACCAGGGCATGGTCGTGGTCTCTCTCATTTACTGCTAATCAGGGCCAGTTTTCGACAGGGGTGGCCGCACGGGGCCTCGCGCTCCTGGGCCCTGCATCTCTGGCACGTCTCTCCTCCTGTGTCGGATCACCTCCCTGCTCCGTACCTTAATGTGCATCCACATTTTAGTACAGAGCATCAGGCAGCGATTTTCATATCCTGTCAGCTGCCGAGCCCATGGCCGCCTCGCTGCTGCATCCCCCCCCCCCCCCCCCCCCCCGCCTTTTTGATGTCACTTCATGCTTCTGTAAGGGTGGGATGCAGCAGTGAGGCGGCCATGGGCTCGGCAGTTGATGGGATATGAAAACTGCTGCTGCTGTCTGCCACTCTCTACTGGAACGTAGTAACACAGTAGATGACGGCAGAAAAAGACCCACATGGTCCATCCAGTCTGCCCAACAAGATAAACTCATATGTGCTACTTTTTGTGTATAGCTTACCTTGATTTGTACCTGTCCTTTTCAGGGCACAGACCGTGTAAGTCTGCCCAGCACTATCCCCGCCTCCCAACCACCAGCCCCGCCTCCCACCACCGGTTCTGGCATAGACCGTATAAGTCTGCCCAGCACTATCCCCGCCTCCCGCCACCGGCTCTGCCACCCAATCTCGGCTAAGCTTCTGAGGATCCATTCCTTCTGAACAGGATTCCTTTATGTTTATCCCACGCGTGTTTGAATTCCGTTACCGTTTTCATTTCCACCACCTCCCGCGGGAGGGCATTCCAAGTATCCACCGCTCTCTCCATGAAAAAATACTTCCTGACATTTTTTTTTATTACATTTGTACCCCGCGCTTTCCCACTCATGGCCGGCTCAATGCGGCTTACATATTATATACAGGTACTTATTTGTACCTGGGGCAATGGAGGGTTAAGTGACTTGCCCAGAGTCACAAGGAGCTGCCTGTGCCTGAAGTGGGAATCAAACTCAGTTCCTCGTTCCCCAGGACCAAAGTCCACCACCCTAACCACTAGGCCACTCCTCCACTCCATTTTTCTTGAGTCTGCCCCCCTTCAATCTCCTTTCATGTCCTCTCGTTCTACCTCCTTCGCATCTCCAGAAAAGGTTCGTTTGCGCATTAATACTTTTCAAATATTTGAACGTCTGTATCATACCAAGGTATGGGGTGAGGTGGCTTATGATGACGGGCATGGGTAGGTGTGGGTGGGTCCATCGAACTAGTCTGCACTGGGCCCCACAATTGCTAAGACCGGCCCTGCCGCTGCTGCTGGTCCTAATATTATTTCCTTTGTGCCAAACCAAGCTATCTTCATGAGTTTACATAACGATTACAGGCACTTTTATCAAGATGGGAAAAAAAAAACAAGAGTACCGAGACTCATGAAATGGGTCATGCATCTATCAAGCCCCAGACCTGTAATTTTTTTTTTTTTTAATCATAAAGCATCAAATTTCAGCAGCCAGACAACTTAATGGCTGAATCAGCTGATCAGACATCCAATATCACTGATGCGTAGAGCCATGGTAGAAATAATCACAATAGATTTTATGCAAAAAAAAAAAAAACAGAAGAAACCAGTCTTCGCAAAAAAACAACAATGGACAAAACAGCGAAGACGACTAACAAAAATGAAAAAAGGGAAAGGAAAAAAATATAAATATGAAAAATATAAAAAAACAATAAAAATAAAGACGACACTTCAAATATAAAAACTTAAAAATATTTATTAGCCATAAAAAAAATAATATAAAATTAAGGAGAACAGGACTCGGTCAGGCCTGCGTCATGAGTCTTCTCACCATATAGAGTGTCTTTCTCTATTTCTACATCCGATGATTTTTATTGATGTGTAGAACAACTTATGAGTGAATTGCATCGAAACGTCTGTATGAACTCTCCGGTTGTCTCTTGAGCATACCTCCCGAACACTCGTCCACTCTCTCATTACCTCTCGCCTTGACTACTGCAACCTACTCCTCACTGGCCTCCCACTTCGCCATCTATCCCCCCTTCAATCCGTTCAGAACTCAGCTGCGCGTCTTATCTTCTGCCTGGACCGATATACTCATATCACCCCTCTCCTCAAGTCACTTCACTGGCTTCTGATCAGGTACCGCATACAGTTCAAGCTTCTCCTACTAACCTACAAATGCACTCGATCTGCAGCCCCTCATTACCTCTCTACCCTCATCTCCCCTTACGCTCCTACCCGTAACCTCCGCTCACAGGACAAATCCCTCCTCTCAGTACCCTTCTCCACCAACGCCAACTCCAGACTCCGCCCTTTCTGCCTCGCCTCACCCTATGCGTGGAATAAACTCCCTGAGCCCATACTCCAAGCCCCCTCGCTGCCCATCTTCAAATCCTTACTCAAAGCCCACCTCTTCAATGTCGCCTTCGGCACTTAACGATTATACCTCCATTCAGGATATCTAGACTGCCCCAACTTGACATTTCGTCCTTTAGATTGTAAGCTCCTTTGAGCAGGGACTGTCCTTCTTTGTTAAACTGTACAGCGCTGCGTGACCCTAGTAGCGCTTTAGAAATGTTTAGTAGTTGTAGCTCCAGTCTATACTGTTTCGAGCAAATTGTAGCACTACAAGTTCCCTGAAGAGACAACCGGAGAGTTGTTCATACAGACGTTTCGATACAATTCACTCATAAGTTGTTCTACACATCAATAAAAATCATCGGATGTAGAAATAGAGAAAGACACTCTATATGGTGAGAAGACTCCTGACACAGGCCTGACCGGCCGAAGCATATCCACACTAGATTTTAAGCTTGTTTCCGTCTGGTCTGTGACAGGGAATTTTCTGTTCACCTGTTCTGCTCGCTCATATCCTGCCAGGCTGAAGGTCCCCTGAACGTACCAAAGGAGCCTTTTATGCCTCTAAGAAGATATCTGCAGGCAGGAAAGGCTCTTACTCGACTGCCTGTAATGTATTTTCTGGCTGGCCAAGAAAAGTGGCTTGTCCTTAATGATGCATAACCAGTTCTGCCTCCGAAGGAACAGCACGAGGATGGCTTGATGAAATCTCTGACGCAGTGGATCAAACAGAGCTTACATACAGGAACACAATTAAAACGCGGGTTGTTTACTTAGCACTCCAGAATCCTTTTCCCAGCCATCGCCGTCACTTATTTCCCATTACTTCCTCAAGAGGGTTAAAGAATAATAAAAGTATATCCTCTATTTCACAACCGTGTATGCACAAACTGTTAATTAGCATTATGCAACTGTTTTTGCAAACAAATACAAGGATGTTACCTTGGCAAACAGATGGAGAAATGATGCATGAAGCAAAATATTATAAACATTTCCATGATGGATGCCCTCCCGCGGGAGGTGGTGGAAATGAAAACGGTAACAGAATTCAAACACGCGTGGGACAAACGTAAAGGAATCCTGCTCAGAAGGAATGGATCCTAAGGAGCTTAGCCGAGATTGGGTGGCAGAGCCGGTGGCGGGAGGCGGGGCTGGTGGTTGGGAGGCGGGGATAGTGCTGGGCAGACTTATACGGTCTGTGCCAGAGCCGGTGGTGGGAGGAGGGGCTGGTGGTTGGGAGGCGGGGATAGTGCTGGGCAGACTTATACGGTCTGTGCCAGAGCCGGTGGTTGGGAGGCGGGGATAGTGCTGGGCAGACATGTACGGTCTCTGCCCTGAAAATGACGGTTACAAATCAAGGTAAGGTATGCACAAAAAGTAGCACATATGAGTTTATCTTGTTGGACAGACTGGATGGACCATGCAGGTCTTTTTCTGCCGTCATCTACTATGTTACTATGGGACTTGATGGGTCTGTATTCAGGTGGAAATACTGATATGTTTCTCCCATTTAGGACTATAACATGCTGCCAGAAGTACCTGGCCAATTTACTTAGCCCGTGGGATTCATGGCAGGTTTAAGACTGACTTGAAGACTCACCTTTATTTAGAGGCATTATTATCCCATGCATAGCCCTTTGCATCACAAGGCTCTGAGAGGACCCCCTTCCCTGGTTGTGTTTTCCTCTCTCCGCTTTCCCCTCTCCCTTCCCTCTGCTTTATGTAATGTATTTTTCTTTCCTCTCCTTTTTTTTTTTTTTTCGTCTGTAAGCCGCTTAGTTCGCATTGAAAATTGACATGATAATATTGCTATCAGACACTAACATACAGATTCAGTACATGGCGTCTGGCACTATTCTGTAAAGGGCCCTCCAGGATGAGGGATCTTTATACTACAAAATTGGATGCCAAAGTGCAAGTACCAGCAAATTATCTTATTAATGCTTTTCTTGAAAAAGTCTGAAATTCAAAAGCGCCAAACCCCTACGAGAAAAAGTGCACTGGCTGCCAATCAAAGAACGCATTGCAATTAAAATCTGCACCCTGGTTCATAAAATGGTCTACGGCAAAGCCCCGGGATACATGACAGACCTCATAGACCTACCAACCAGAAACACATCAAGATCAACACGAACATACATAGGAACATAGTAGATGACGGCAGAGAAAGACCTGCACGGTCCATCCAGTCTGCCCAACAAGATAAACTCATATGTGCTACTTTATGTGTATACCTGACCTTCTCATTTGTATCTCTCATTTTCAGGGAACAGACAGTAGAAGTCTGCCTAGCACTAGCCCCGCCTCCCCCCACCGGCTCTGCATCACCCAAGCTGCAAAGGACTCAAATACAAATCAACCTATGCATCCAGCTTCTCCTATATAAGCGCACAACTATGGAACGCATTACCAAGCGCCTTGAAAACAACATACGACCACCTAAACTTCCGGAAATTACTAAAAACTAATCTGTTCAAAAAGGCATGCCTTAACCCTGCAACAAAACGAAACCAAAGCTCGTAGTGGACATAACTTAGCTCTTCCTCCTTACGATTCCCTAATGTGTCTGTCACACATGAACTGTACTCTACCACAACATCACTCTGTATTTGTTCATACCGGTATTGGCGATCGCCTTTACGGTACTATGTAAGCCACATTGAGCTGCAAATAGATGGGAAAATGTGGGATAAAAATGTAATAAATAAATAAATTAATAAATAAAATTTGCTTTCTGTGAAGCTACGTTTGAACGGTTTTTCCAAGAATTGTTTTGTACTGTTCAACCTGAATGATAAGAACTAAAAGTTTTGTATACTGAATAAATGTGTTGAATTTTTAGTCTTTTGGAGGGAGACCACCTGTATTGCTCTTTGCCAAATTCCACACCCAGCTTTGGATGCGAGGATGCACACCAACTGCAATCTTGTATAAATCCTGGTGCGTTAAGGGGCCCCTTTTACTAAGTGGCAGTAAGACCGCTGCGGGCTTACCACAGAAGCAGTTCTGCCACAGCGCGCGGCATTTCTGGCGCCAGCGGAAATATTTCAACAGGCAGTAACCCGGCGGTAATTGGGCGGCGCTGCATGCTACCCAGTTACTGCCAGGTTAGCGTGGGAGCCTTTACCGGCACCTCAATGTGTGGCACCAAGTGATCCCTCCCCGCATGGCCACGCGGTAAGTGCAATCTTACTGGTGGCCATTTCTTTTTTTCGGCCTTTCTACCCACTGCGGTAAAAATGTCTCACACCGCTAATGCAGGGGCCTTTTCACCGCAGCTTAGTAAAACAGAGTGGAGGAGTAGCCTAGTGGTTAGTGCAATGGACTCTAAGCCATTGTGACATCACTGATGAGGTTGGCTCTTATTGGTGGAATGAGTGGAGGAGTAGCCTAGTGGTTAGTGCAATGGACTTTAAGCCATTGTGACATCACTGATGAGGTTGGCTCTTATTGGTGGAATGAGTGGAGGAGTAGCCTAGTGGTTAGTGCAATGGACTTTAAGCCATTGTGACATCACTGATGAGGTTGGCTCTTATTGGTGGAATGAGTGGAGGAGTAGCCTAGTGGTTAGTGCAGTGGACTTTGATCCTGGGGAACTGAGTTCAATTCCCACTGCAGCTCCTTGTGACTCTGGGCAAGTCACTTAACCCTCCATTGTCCCTGGTACAAAATAAGTACCTGAATATATGTAAACCGCTTTGAATGTAGTTGCAAAAACCTCAGAAAGGCAGTATATCAAGTCCCAGTTCCCTTTCCCTAAATTAGGCGCAGATCCCCGGTATTCAGTAATACTGTAGGCATCTTTGCTGAATGCCCCTGGCCCGGCCACACCCCCTTTTGAGTTGTGCGCTATAAGATTTGCGCGTGGATCTTTACGGAATAGCGCTTAGCAAAATGTGCGCGCAAATCCAAACTGTTGCCAATTAACAACGATAACTGTTCGCAGCGCTAATTGGCTCATTGGCCAATTCAGTTGCACGCCCATCTCAGGACAGCACGCAACTTTGCGCAGTATTTATAGAATCCAGGGAAAGTGTTAGTAAATAAGGGCATAAATTATTCAAAAGAAAAAAAAAAGTTGATGATTCAGAAGGGGGAAACCCCCCCCCCCCCACTTTTACACACAATCAAAGCTCCCCCCGTGAACAGTCTCCCCGTAATAAAATGTGATGCTTCTCACTATTGAATGCGAGAACGTTTGAAAATTTCTTGCGTGCCAGTCAACTGAGACCTTACCCATTTTTAGTCAAGCAATAATGTGTGTGTGTGTGTGTGTGTGTATTTTTGGCTACTCTCCTACCTACACTCCCTGAGCTCCGTGACGAGTCACTTCTCTTCCTGCACACAGGGCAAACGATGAAATACCAATACTGCCACCTTTTGGAGTCAACATTTTATTGGCTTTCATGCTTCAACGAACTAAGCAAAACACCATCCCCCAGATTCTATACTCAGCGCAGATCCACGATACACGTGCAACTAAATTAGTTAACGAGTCATTAACTATGAATTAATTAGCCTTAATCAATTATCGAAATTAATTGGTACTAATTTGCATTTGCATCTGCCTGCCCGCCATTCTGTAACCCTGAGTACCTATGTCCCACAGGGGGCTATTCTAAAGGGGTGTGGCCAGGGGCGTTCCAAAAATTTGCACAGTGTTATAAGAACATAAGTGTTGCCATACTGAGACAGACTGAAGGTCCATCAAGCCCAGTATCCTGTTTCCAACAGTGGCCAATCCAGGTCACAAATACCTGGCAAGATCCCAAAACAGTAAAACAGATTTTATGCTACTTATCCTAGAAATAAGCAGTGGATTTTCCCCCAAGTCCTTTTTAATAATGGTCTACGGACTTTTTTCTTTTAGGAAGTTATCTAAATCTTTTTAATCCTGCTAAGCTAACTGCTTTTACCACATTCTATGGCAATGAATTCCAGAGCTTAATTACATGTCGAGTGAAGAAATATTTTCTCCAATTTGTTTTAAATTTACTGAAATAGTGCCTTTTACGTGCCGAAATGCCATGAGTTGGGTGCCAGCATTTACATCAGGTTTCAGCTGGCGTAGATTCCAGCGCTCAGCTTTAGGCACGTGAATTGGCTCTAAGCGTCCTGAAGCATCCTTTATAGAATACTGCTTAGTTCCGTTTTTTTTTTCTGGCACCAAATTTTAAGCACTGTTTATAGAGTTCTCACCTTATCTCCCTATAAAAGGGAAAAGGAAATGGGACTTGATATACTGCCTTTCTGAGGTTTTTGCAACTACATTCAAAGCAGTTTACATATATTCAAGTACTTATTTTGTACCAGGGGCATTGGAGGGTTAAGTGACTTGCCCACAGTCACAAGGAGCTGCAGTGGGAATCAAACCCAGTTCCCCAGGATCAAAGTCCACTGCACTAACCACTAGGCTACTCCTCCACTCATTCCACCAATAAGAGCCAACCTCATCAGTGATGTCACAATGGCTTGATTGCCCGATACTTGGCTCACTTCTGATATTGTGATGTCATAAGGGAAAGGGGGAAAGGGAAATGGGACTTGATATACCGCCTTTCTGAGGTTTTTGCAACTACATTCAAAGCAGTTTACATATATTCAGGTACTTATTTTGTACCAGGGGCAATGGAGGGTTAAGTGACTTGCTCAGAGTCACAAGGAGCTGCAGTGGGAATCAAACTCAGTTCCCCAGGATCAAAGCCCATTGCACTAACCACTAGGCTACTCCTACACTCACTCCACCAATAAGAGCCAACCTCATCAGTGATGTCACAATGGCTTAAAGCCCATTGCACTAACCACTAGGCTACTCCTACGCTCATTCCACCAATAAGAGCCAACCCCATCAGTGATGTCACAATGGCTTGATTGCCTGATACTTGGCTCACTTCTGATATTGTGATGTCATAAGGGAAAGGGGGAAAGGGAAATGGGACTTGATATACCGCCTTTCTGAGGTTTTTTTGCAACTACGTTCAAAGCCATATTGATCCTGCAAAAAGGTGGGAAAATGTGGGATACAAATGCAACAAATAAATAAATACAAATTCCACATTAGTACATTCAATAATATCAACAACAACCTTTGCTGTATTTATTGAACATTATCTCTTAACATACATACACACCAGGTAAAGTCCCTACTACGGTTTTTGCCATAAACCAAATACCCTACAACAGCTGTAATAATGTCCAAGACTGTGTGTTTACCTCAAGATGGTTTGATAATCTAAACGTAGTAGCATAAGCCACCACTGTGTCCATCTGAAATGTTCTGTAAATTTTAACACTCCAGCGTGTTCAACTTATATTGCCAAATCACTTATCCAGGCATCGATAATCCATCACGCGAGTCCAATAGGTAACGAGCTTATGCTATAAGCATAAACCTCCTCCACATCGTTCTTTAATCTTTCACCGCTGCTGAGACAAAATCCGTCACAAACGCGTCTTTTAGTGGGGCTCCATCTGGATGTTGTTCACACGTTCCAACATCAACTCAACCTCTGTCTCGGAAGGCCCTTCCCAAACACTTGCGCCCTAGAAATGTGCCTAGTTTCCCTGTTCAAAATGACCACGAAATGAACAGCTAGTCTATAATATGCATAAATAGCACATGTTAAGTAACGAACTACAACTCAGAAAGAGTTTTGGGGATTTAGTTTAGCATTCTGAATAAATATGAATATGCATGAGATAGATCTGAAAGGATGCTACTTCCATTGTGTGCAAACCAAGCTCATGCATATTCTGTGCAGCATCATCCCTCCCAGTACCAAACTGGGTGAAAGTACTCAGAGATTATTAAAACCACAAATGGTTCAAACAAATCAGCTATTTCAGTTCCTTGTTTTCAGGTTATCAACAAACCGCTTAGTCCGATGGCCCTTCTGAATCTTGTTCTCAGCGCAGGGCACAGAAAATCAGCGCTTGATTAACTCGCTGAGTGGCCCTTTGCAAACAACCGCATTAGGGCTCCCACCATAATACAAATCCATTTCAGAATGCCTACAAATTTGACTGCAAAGGAAAACTAGCACAGGAGGACACAGCAGGTAAGATGAGTTGCTCATCGACTCCCCCTGCTGACTGGAGGACAATGTACAGGGGTGTGGGAAGAATCGACAGACCTCTGCAGGCAGCGATGTCTCTGGACTAGAGGTTGACACGGGGACAAAGTTTGTCACCGTCCCCACCCCGTCCCTGCAGGTTCTGTCTCCATCCCTGCCCCGTCCCCGCAGGTTCTGTCCCCGTCCCGTCCCCGTGGGCTCCGTCCTCATCTGCAGAAGCCATGAACACTTATGATTTTATATTTAGATCTTTTTATTAAAGTATAAAAAGGAACAATATTGCTGTGCAACTGTTGTCTATGAATTACAAATAGAAAACAATAATAACAGTGAGCAGCGATAATAACCCTCCAACCACCACCAGGCCCTCTACCCTTCCAACTAAAAGATGACATGGGGACAAAGTTTGTCCCCGTCCCTGTGAGCTCTATCCCCACTCCCAACCCCACGGTTACTGCGGTTCCCCGTCCCCGTGTCATTCTCTACTCTGGACCTCCCCTTGCTTCCTCCGTTCTCCACCCCACTCTTCTTTCTGCCAGAAGATGACTTATCAGGGTGAAAATCTGCCTTGGAAGCCATTGAACCTGCTCACCTGAGAAGGCCCTTCCCAAACACTTGCGCCCTAGAAATATGCCTATTTCCCCTGTTCAAAATGACCACGAAATTAACAGCTAGAATCATTAATATGCATAAACAGCACATGTTAAGTAACGAACTATAACTCAGAAAGAGTTTGGGGGATTTAGTTTAGCGTTCTGAATAAATATTTGTTTTCTGGAAAATCAAAAAGGATTATGCTGTTGGGCTGGGGGCAAAGTACACAGCTGTACACACTTACCCTTTGCTCTTCTATCTCAAACACCGACTCATGCACACTGCAAGCAAACAAGGAAGTGGGCAGATCACTTAAATCCATCATCTCTTCCAGAATGTCATCGTTTTCACCAAATATCATCTCCTCTTCCTCATCCTCCTGGTCACTATTGTAGAAATCTGACTGGCTGTCACTCCAAGACTTCATATTTTCTCTCAGCATCGTCTGCCCGAAGCTGCTGTGTCTTCCCTCTTCCAAATCTCCACACAGGAAACAGCGATTGCTTAAAAAATAAAGAAGTATACATTTTTCTCAAAGTATTTACCACATTCCCACTTTCCTGTCATTGCTTAGTTTGCAGAGGAAGAATCACATTTCAAGAACAGCCAGATTTGGGTGGTTATAAGGCTTTTGTAATCTACTTAGATTTCAGCAAAGCTTTTCACACGGTTCCCCACAGGAGGCTCTTGAATAAACTTGACAGGCTGAAGACAGGGGACAACGTGGTGAACTGGATTAGGAACTGGTTGACAGACAGACGCCAGAGGGTGGTGGTAAATGGAATTCGTTCGGATGAGGGAAAGGTGAGTAGTGGAGTGCCTCAAGGATTGGTGCTGGGGCAGATTCTGTTCAATATATTTGTGAGTGACATTGCCGAAGGGTTAGAAGGTAAAGTTTGCCTTTTTGCGGATGACACCAAGATTTGTAACAGAGTGGACACCCCGGAGGGAGTGGAAAACATGAAAAAAGATCTGCAGAAGCTAGAAGAATGGTCTAATGTTTGGCAATTAAAATTCAATGTGAAGAAATGCAAAGTGATGCACTTAGGGAGTAGAAATCCATGGGCGATGTATGTGTTAGGCGGGGAGAGTCTGATATGTACAGACGGGGAGAGGGATCTTGAGGTGATAGTATCTGAGGATCTGAAGGAGAACGAAAAAGTGTGACAAGGCGGTGGTCGTAGCTAGAAGGTTGCTAGGCTGTATAGAGAGAGGTGTGACCAGTAGAAGAAAGGAGGTGTCAATACCCCTGTACAAGTCATTGTGAGGCCCCACCTGCAGTATCAGTTTTGGAGGCCGTATCTTGCTAAGGATGTAAAAAGAATTGAAGCGGTGCAAAGAAAAGCTACGAGGATGGTATGGGATTTGCATTACAAGACGTATGAGGAGAGACTTGCGGACCTGAACATGTATACCCTGGAGGAAAGGAGAAACAGGGGTGATATGATACAGACGTTCAAATATTTGAAAGGTATTAATCCGCAAACGAACCTTTTCCATAGATGGGAAGGCGGTAGAACTAGAGGACATGAAATGAGATTGAAGGGAGGCAGACTCAAGAAAAATGTCAGGAAGTATTTTTTCACGGAGAGAGTGGCGGATTCCTGGAATGCCCTCCCGCGGGAGATGGTGGAGATGAAAATGGTAACGGAATTAAAAAATGCGTGGGATAAAAATAAAGGAATCCTGTTCAGAAGGAAGGGATCCTCAGAAGCTTAGCGGAGATTGGGTGGCAGAACCGGTGGTGGGAGGCGGGGCTAGTGGTTGGGAGGCTTTTACATTGTAATTGTTTTTGCAACGTGCAGCGTCAGACGGATCATTTAACAAACGGTCTTTTTAAAGACCATTTTAAAATCCTTGTCTGCACTTTTCTCATTCGTGACTTGAGTTCTCTTCATCACGTCACTTGATGGTCATATTTTATCATCGTCATTAGCCACAAGACTCCTGATGTAGGCCATCCGGCCGAAACACAACGTTGTGTCGAGTCATTTTTAATGTGGAATTTTGTTATTATTATTTGTTTGAATATTATTAAATTTTGTTTATTTTAAATTTAACTTCAGGTCCAATTATTGGATAGCCTGGCTCATATTCCCACCTTTTTGTTTACACTGATAGATATTCAAAGCCATTTAAATGACCAGGAGCTCACTGCTGGCCATTTAAATGGCTTCTGCAGGGCTACCTGGGGATATTCAGCTGCACTGAACCAGTTGGCGCAACTAAATATCCCCTGCTAACTGGCCATAGGGGAAAAGCCCCAACTTAGCAGGTTAGTGACAATTTTCAGTCCACTAACCACTCAACGTGTAATTAAACTCTGGAATTCGTTACCAGAGAATGTGGTAAAGGCGGTTAGCTTAGCGGAGTTTTAAAAAGGTTTGGACGGCTTCCTAAAGAAAAGTCCACGGACTGTTATTAAGTGGACTTGGGGAAAATCCACTATTTCTGGGATAAGCAGTATAAAATGTTTTGTACATTTTGGGGATCTTGCCGGGTATTTGTGACCTGGATTGGTCACTGTTGGAAACAGGATGCTGGGCTCGATGGACCTTTGGTCTTTCCCAGTATGGCAATACTTATGTAAATCACAATATATTAATAAGATTACTGGATAAGTTCGGGATTGGTGGAAACATACTTAACTGGATCAAGGGCTTCCTAACCACCATATCAAGAAAAATCAAACTCAAACATATCATCACCGTGAAAAGCAGAGACTGTGGAGTACCGCAAGGATCACTGCTATCACCGATCCTCTTCAACCTAATGATGACCCCACTAGCCAAGTCCTCATCCACCCTAGGTCTTAACCCTTTCATATATACAGACGATGTCATAATATACATTCCGTACAAATCCAAACTGACTGAAATCACCAACGAAATCAAACTCAGCTTAAACATCATGGACTCAGGGGCAAATGCATTTCAGCTAAAACTCAATAAAGGAAAAAAACATTCTCTCATCCTTCTCATCCCAACATAGCACGGACAACCCCACAACTATCAACACCCCAGATTACACCCTTCCTATCTCAGACATCCTGAAAATCCTCAGCGTTACAATAGACCATAACTTAACGCTAGAAAGCCAAGTGACATCCACATGAGTGGGAAAGTGCGGGGTACAAATGTAGCAAACAAACAACAAAGAAAATGTTCCACTCAATGTGGAAACTCAAACGCTTGAAACAATTCTTCCCGTGGGAAACATTTCGCAACCTGGTACAATCAATGGTACTAAGCCATTTAGACTACTGCAATGGAATTTATGCGGGATGCAAAGAACAGACCTTAAAGAAGCTTCAGACCGCTCAAAACACGGCAGCTAGGCTTATATTTGGAAAAACGCGATATGAAAGCGCGAAGCCCCTCCGCGAAAAACTACACTGGCTCCCAATCAAAGAACGCATTGCCTTCAAAATCTGCACCCTGGTTCACAAAATTATCTACGGTGAAGCCCTTAGATACCTGACAAACTTGATCGACTTACCAACTAGAAACACATCAGAATCAACACGAACATATCTAAATCTGCACTACCCAAGCTGCAAAGTCCTCAAATACAAATCAACCTACGCATCCAGCTTTTACTACATAAGCACACAATTGTGGAACACATTGCCAAAAGCCTTGAAAACGACGGACGGCCACCTAAACTTCCGGAAACCACTAAAAACCAACCTATTCAAAAAGGTATACCTTGCCGATCCAACCTAAATTTATTTTATTACATTTGCACCCCGTGCTTTCCCACTCATGGCAGGCTCAATGCAGCTTACATATTGTATACAGGTACTTATTTGTACCTGGGGCAATGAAGGGTTAAGTGACTTGCCCAGAGTCTCACTAGCAACAATTCAAGCTTCTCCTTCTTACCTACAAATGCACTCAGTCTGCTGCCCCTCACTACCTCTCTACCCTCATCTCCCCTTACGTTCCCGCCCGTAACCTCCGTTCACAGGATAAATCCCTCCTCTCAGTACCCTTCTCCACCACCGCCAACTCCAGGCTCCGCTCATTCTGCCTCACCTCACCCTATGCTTGGAACAACCTTCCTGAACCCTTACGCCAAGCCCCCTCCCTGCCCGTCTTCAAGTCTTTGCTTAAAGCCCACCTCTTCAATGCTGCGTTCGGCACCTAACCCTTACCGTTCAGTGAATCCAGACTGCCCCAATTTGACTGCCCCTATCGGACCGACCATTCACTTGTCTATTAGATTGTAAGCTCTTTGAGCAGGGACTGTCTCTCTTTGTTAAATTGTACAGCGCTGCGTAACCCTAGTAGCGCTCTAGAAATGTTAAGTAGTAGTAGTAGTAGTAGAAGTCGGCCCTTGCAGATCACCAATGTGGCCGCGCAGGCTTCTGCTTCTGTGAGTCTGACGTACGTGCAGGACGTCAGACTCACAGAAACAGAAGCCTGCGCAGCCTTCTACATGGAATGTTGCTAGTGGAATAGCAACATTCCATGTAGAATCTCCAATAGTATCTATTTTATTTTTGTTACATTTGTACCCTGCGCTTTCCCACTCGTGGCAGGCTCAATGCGGCTTACATGGGGCAATGGAGGTTTAAGTGACTTGCCCAGAGTCACAAGGAGCTGCCTGTGCCTGCAGTGGGAATCGAACCCAGTTCCCCAGGACCAAAGTCCACCACTCTAACCACTAGGCCACTCCATGCCTGATCTCTGTGACACAACAAAACTAAAGTACGTAATGGACATAACTCAACTCTTCCGTTGTACGATCCCCTAATTGTGGCTGTGCCACATGAACTTTATCCTACCGCAACATCACTTTGTATTTGTTCTCACCGGAGCCGGCAAAGGCCTCTCCGGTACTATGTAAGCCACACTGAGCCTACAAATATGTGGGGAAAATGTGGGATAGAAATGTAACAAATAAAATAAAATAAATATCAGCTGTCAGGTTGGCAGTCATTCCCAGATATTCAGTGCCAGGAGCCATGCGTGTTGTAGCACTGAAAATCCGAGCTTAGTTCAACCTGTGGCTGGGCATGGCTTGCCAGCCGCAAACCACCGCAGGCTGAATATCTACCCCATAAGTACCAGCTGACTGTTCTGTACTACGTGTGGCAAAAGAGAAGATTCTTCAAGTACTAACAAACGCAGGAAAAGCGGCAGAAAGATATAGAAACTGTCCCAGTTGCATTGGGTGTCACTGGCCTGATTATCAAGAATTTCCAAATCCAGCTTGGCACGTTGCCTAGGCATATTGCACCTTATAATCTCCAGGAGGTGGCTCTCCCTGAAACAATGCAAGTGTTGAGGTGAGCATTAACGGTGAATCTGAGACGGCGATCATCTCCAGCGTACCTGGCACAGGATTGAGGGTCATTACAGTTAAAGGATTTATTATTTTTAATTATTGTTAACTGCTTAGTTGCCTGTATAGGCTCAATTTGCAGTCTATCAAGCATCTAGAAATAAATGACTGTTGCAGTATGTGTAAGATTAGCCCACAGGAACTGAATGGGCTTCCTCTCAATTGCCGCACCGAGAATCGGTAGTGCATCTCTGTAAAAGAAGCCCTTTGTGTCTTATCTTTTTTTTCTCTCAAACTGGAGCTCCTTTCTGCTCTGATTTTATTGCGACTAAGTAAACCGCCTTGCTATATTTAAGACTGACAGTATACCACGTTCAATAAACCATATTTTATACTGGGATATACACAAATTATCCAGAGCGCCCCTGAAACTGAAAACTGCAGACATGTTCGTAGTGAATGTTTCTAATGAGTATTTATCAGTAACCGTAGTGTATTTATGGATTTTGCATGAATAAACAAATCTCTGTTCTGCAGGTTTCAAGTGTTTCTTCTACCGCCACTCCTTATGACCTTGGGCAAGTCAATTTATCTTCCATTGCCTTGAGTACCCACTACCCACTTAGATTATAAGCTCTTGGAACAGAAGAATATTGTACCAAAACACTTATGACCACTGTACAGCACCAAGTGCATCCAAGGGAATTATTCTTATTATAGTAATATATTACATTTTTGCCAGTCATATTAATTTGGTGCAGTTCTTGGAGTCATGTTTATTTATAATGAACCCCCTTCTTAAAGGGCCTACCTTAGAATATCAAATAGGTCTGGCGTACCAGGTTAATTTCTTAGCTGTTTAGGTTGTCTGTTCATTTGTACCTTGTGAGGTCTTAAAAACTACTACTACTACTACTTATCATTTCTATAGCGCTACAAGGCATACGCAGCGCTGTACACTATACACAAAAGACAGTCCCTGCTCAAAGAGCTTACAATCTAGATAAGACAGGCAGACAGAACAATTAAGGTAAGGGAATAAAGCAGTGAGGAAAAGGGACAGGACAGGTGAGCAATGGTTAGGAGTCAAAAGCAGTGGTAAAGAGGTGGGCTTTAAGTTTAGACTTGAAAATGGCCAAAGAGGGGGCTAGACGTATAGGCTCTGGAAGTTTATTCCAGGCGTGAGGTGCAGCAAGATAAAAGGAACAGAGTCTGGCAGTAGAGGAGAAGGGGACGGATAAGAGATATTTGTCAACAGAACGGAGTACCTGAGGGGGGGCGTAGGGAGAGACAAGTGTGGAGAGGTACTGGGGAGTGGCAGAGTGAATGCACTTATAGGTCAGTAAGAGAAGTTTGAATTGATTGCGGAAACAGATAGGGAGCCAGTGAAGTGACTTGAGGAGAGGGCTAATGTGAGCATAGCGACTCTGGCGGAAAATGAGTCGCGCAGCATAGTTTTGGCCTGATTGAAGAGGAGAGAGATGGCTAAGAGGGAGGCCGGTGAGAAGCAGGTTACAATAATCAAGACGAGAGGTTATAACAGTGTGGATAAGGGTTCTGGTAGAGTGCTCAGAGAGGAAGGGATGGATTTCTGATGTTTTACTGCAACCCACCTATAACATGTAGATGATGGAATGCATATGTTTTTAAATACAAAGGAACCGAGCATAAAAAGGCCATTTTGCGAAGCAAATTAGACAACAGCAATTTCATTTGTTGCACTATATCAATTGTCATAGGTCATCTCAGCCAGAAAAAAAAAGCCAAACAATTATTTGCATAAATAAAAAGTTTTAAAGCAGCCAATGACCAATAAGGCTCAAGACTGTTGGATTTAGCTCTGGCCTTGAGTTCAAGGTGAGTCACATTTGGCATCACCCTGTCCCCAAAGGGTGCACAATCTAAATGTGCACCTCAGGCAATGGGGGACCTGGAGAAAGGCTGAGCCATAGCATTTCAAGCCCTTTAAAGAGATGCCAAGTCACGTGCACTTCACTGCCCTGGGGACCGGGGACCCCCCTCCCTCTCTCTCTCTCTCCATCATGTCTTCTCTCCTCCTCCACCCGGTCCCTCATTCCGACACTCCCTGGCCCCGCCCCGCGTCCTACCTGCCAACTTATCTCTCGGGTCGCCCGGGTGACCCGCCCCACGGTTTTCCTGCTCCCTCCGGCGTCTGAGTCTCCCGAGACCCGCCGCCTCTGACGCAACGTCCTGCCGTCGGCCGCCGGGACCCGCCCCCTTCTGATGCCACTTCCGGTTAGCTTCCGGGAGGCACATGGCGGGACGCTAGAACAGGAAAAACACAGGGCGGGGGAAGGAGAGGAGCCGCGCACGTGGGTTGTTGCGTGTCTGCTTTATCCCTTGCTGTATTTGAAGACGTTGAAACATTGGGGCAGCTTCGATCTCATCATAGTAACATAGTAGATGACGGCAGAAAAAGACCTGCACGGTGCATCTAGTCTGCTGCCCAACAATTTAAACTCATATGTGCTACTTTATGTGTATACCTGACCTTGATTTGTTTCTGCCATTTTTTTGTTGTTGTTACATTTGTACCCAGCACTTTCCCACTCATGGCAGGCTCAATACGGCTTACATGGGGCAATGGAGGGTTAAGTGACTTGCCCAGAGCCTGTGCCTGAAGTGGGAATCCCCAGGACCAAAGTCCACCACCCTAACCACTAGGCCACTCCTCCTCCACTGTTGCTACTATTTGAGATTCTACATGGAATGTTGCTATTCCACTAGCAACATTCCATGTAGAAGTCGGCCCTTGCAGATCACCAATGTGGCCGCGCAGGCTTCTACATGGAATGTTGCTAGTGGAATAGCAACATTCCATGTAGAATCTCCAATAGTAGCAACATTCCATGTAGAATCTCCAATTATTTTTGTTACATTTGTACCCTGCGCTTTCCCACTCATGGCAGGCTCAATGCAGCTTACATGGGGCAATGGAGGGTTAAGTGTGACTTGCCCGGAGTTCAGGGCACAGATCGTAGAAGTCTGTCCAGAACCTGGCCCACCTCCCAACCATCAGACCCGCTTCCCCCCACCGGCTCTGCCATCCAATGTCGGCTAAGCTTCGTTGACATCTCTGCATTGAGTTCATCCAGGAGCTGCTTGAAATTCCTCAAGGACCGTCCAGCACGTCTCCCTCTTTTTCCCCAAAGCTGCCGCCCCCCCCCCCCCTTGCGAGTCCAGCATCTCTATTCTATTCTTCCCTCCCATTCCCCCCCCCCCCCCACACACATGAGTCCAACACCTCTTATTTATTTATTAGGATTTATTTACTGCCTTTTTGAAGGAATTCACTCAAGGTGGTGTACAGCAAAATCAAACAAGCAATAGACAATTACAGCGGTAAACATATTCAGATAACAATACAAAGTATGGAACAGTGTCCTACTTACAGTGTCAACAAAATACATTTTAATAGTCAGCTTAGGGTGTAAGCAAAGATGGAACATATAGGGGTCCTTTTACTAAGGTGAGCTGAAAAATGGCCTGCACCTCCGAGTAGTCTTCATTCATCAGTTCTTGGACATTTGGATTATTCCAAAAGATTACAAGCTGTACAAAATACTACCGTAAAATGGATCTGTGGCACGAAACGACGAGACTGTACTACACCTCTTGTTAAACAAGAAAATTGCCTTCCAGTGTCAGCCAGAATTCCATTAGACATTTTAATTCTAATGTACAATATCTTAAAGGCAGGCTTTACATTATTTTTACATTGATTGTTCATCCCTTATTCACCAAGTCAGACTCTTAGGTTACACTCAACAGAGTGTGTGATGATGGTGAGGATGGGGGCAGGAGAAAAACAACCCTCTCCAATACATTGTTGGAACTGCTTCTTCTGTAGAAATGTATTGGAGAGGGTTGTTTTTCTCCTCTCCCAATCACAAACACACAAAGCACAGACAAGTATGCAGACAACACACATACCAACACACAAATGTGTACAAACATGTACACACACACCAACCCTCCCCTCTCCCAACACACATGCAAATGCATTTAAATGCAGAGGGGTTGGAAAGATTCCATCAGCTATGCTCTGCATGCTTTCCCTGCTTGTACTGTTAATGTTGCTGATGTGATAGAATGAATATAGCTAATCACTGAGATCTTGGGCAAGTGCCTGTATCTCTTGGAGTCAGTTGACTTGACTTGTTTTAAGATGCATAAGACAATGAGGCATATTTTCAAAGCACTTTGGGAGGCTAAGTTCCATAGGTTTCTATGGAACTTTGGGAGGCTAAGTGCTTTGAAAATATGCCTCATTGTGTGTGTTCCTTGTGTCCTGGAGCATGTTTGGACTTGTTTCCAGCCTTCAGTAGGTCTGGTTAACCAGGCCATTAAGCATTTTTGTGGTTTAATCTGTTATATATTAAGGAGTATATGTACTTAGCAGTTTCCCCATAGGGAGAAAATCCTTTAGTACATTTGGCCCTAGATCTTAAAATGAAGGTTTGATCTGACTGACCCTAAAAGTTCACCGTCTCCAACTTTCACTGCTGTTTTCACTTGTCATGTAGGATTGTCAGCCAAGCAGTCAATGTACACAGTTCAATAGAAGCAGTGATTAAGACGCCAGCCTGTTGGCTCAGTGACATCCAGAGCTGGGAATGCTGTGGGTGCAGTCAGTGCTCACAGCTCCAAGGTGAGGGAGTCCTTGCCGTTGCACAACAGCGACACCTAATGGTCAAACACTAGATTCCAAAGTATTGCGGCTAGACTCCCCACACACTTATTGTGTGTGAACAATCCTGCTTAAAAACTCAGAAAAATGCAAATAAACCCAATTTCCCTTCATTCTATGCAAATGTTAAAGGTAAAAAATTATAAAATGATTTAAAAATATCATTGAGCTTGGTGGTACCAGGTATGTTTACAATTTGCTTACTTTATGTAGAAAAAGAAGGCTTATGGAATCACTGTACATGTGTGTGCATGTCTGTTCCTTATTATTAGTTTTTTTTTTGCTTTGTTTCTTATCTACTGTGCAGTTTTAGAACATGAGGACTCTGATGAGGTGGGGGGGGGGGTTCATTTGCATATGCATATCTTAGAAAGTAGGCTTCTGTAGTTCTGGTAGAACTTGCCTTTATATTTAAGATTAATATCTCAAATAAGATATTGTATATGCTGATAAGAAACTCTGTTATTGTCTTGGGGGGGGGGGGGGGGGAGTCATTTGTTGTAAATAATTGAACTGTTTTTCTTACCTCTGAGTCCATAGCTGAGAGGTACAAACCAGTTGATCATTACCCCGATTAGTAACATTTTCCATCCAAATGAATGTATCCAAAACAATGTGTTACTAAGTTTCTAAAGCCTGGGCTGGTTGTAGTAAATGAAGCTGATGTACAGAGAAGGAGGCTGGAGAGGAGTTTTTCAGACTGCTAGGGGGTAATTAACAAGGATGGGCTGTACATCTAGCACACAGGTATGCCTACAGCGCAGAACTATGGATGCTCCCCAGGAGAAAGCAGGTAAAAGCATGGACTATGTTTCCAATTATAGTGACGTAGTAAAAATGACAGCAGATAAAGACCAGCACGGCCCACCCAGTCTGGCCAGGCTCATACCTGCAACGCCATGCGGGTTACCCCCTCCTCCCTTTTGTCTTTAGGGCTGTAACTCATGCTTGGTGTACTCTACTCTCTCCCCCCCCCCCCCCCATCCCCATCCCTCTTTTTTTTTTCCTAGAAAGTGTGAAAGTTATGTAATTTTTTTCTGAGTGAAAATGCTCTCTGCTTTCCATCTTCGTGTCGTATAGGGACCCTCTGTGTTTATCCCACTTCTTTTTGATATTCCATCACTGTTTTTAAACCCACCACTTCCTGTGGAAGATCATCCCAGGCATCCATCACACTCGCCCTGGAAAAATACTTCCTGATCTTGCTTTTAAGTTTCCCTCCTTGAACCATCTATCTATCTATCTATCTATCTATCTATCTATCTATCTATCTATCTATCTATCTATCTATCTATCTATCTATCTATCTATCTATCTATCTATCTATCTATCACAGCCTTTTACAGAAACATTGCTGTGGGAACAAAATTGAAGGGCTTATTTCCAAAACCTGATGTCCATATTAGTTGCATTAGTCAGAGTTCTATGACCTGAGAAACATACCTAATTTATATTTTAAGTTCAAAGTTTATACATGTCAGCACTTGATAACCCTGAAGTTGGAAACCTGGAGTAGAAAGATGGAAATGTATTACAGCAAATACACTGGAGAAATAGACTTGCATAGGATGGAGCGATATGTTTCAAGACAGCTCTGCTCTCTCTCTCTATTTCTCAGCATTTCATAAGTACTTAAACACATCCTACTTCATGTCGATGTTTTAAAACAGATATCCTTTTAAAGTAGCTTGCACAAGACTCGAGTGCCCCAGAACTGCCAGATTTGGGAGCATAGATGTGTGAAGTGGAATTTCAGAATGGACGTCCATGTCTGC
This sequence comes from Microcaecilia unicolor, assembly GCF_901765095.1. NCBI lineage: Eukaryota > Metazoa > Chordata > Amphibia > Gymnophiona > Siphonopidae > Microcaecilia > Microcaecilia unicolor. The sequence continues at coordinate 196,568,076 of NC_044041.1, forward strand.
TGAATTTTAGAACAGGATCTGCGGACTCACACTCTGTTCTAAAATACGTGAGTCGTCAGGTTCTGGCTACGTCCAGCATGAACCTCCACTTTACAAACTGAAACATCCAAACCATTAACAGGGGACATGGGGCGTACCAAGGGGGGGCGGTGGGGGCAGTCCGCCCCGGGTGCACTCCGCTGGGGGGTGCCACGGCGCGCGCCTGTCGGCTGCGAGTTCAAATCGCTACGCTAAATTCTCTCGTTCGCTGCAGCTCCTTCCCTCTGCCCCGGAACAGGTTACTTCCTGTTCCGGGGCAGAGGGAGCTGCAGCGAACGAGAGAATTTAGCGTAGCGATTCAAAATCGCAGCCGACAGGGGTGCGCCGCGGCACCCCCCCTAGAGGCGTGCACACGGGGGGTGTCATTTCGCCGGGGGGGCGCGCTTCGCCAGGGGGGGGCGCATCGGCGATCCGCCCTGGGTATCGTCAAGGCTAGGAACGCCACTGATAGTATAAACTTGCTTTCCAAATGAAGCAGTAGCTTAATGGCCAAAGCAGCAGAACAGTGATCCAGAGGTTGCAGATTCAAGTCCAAGTCTCACAGCAACTTTTCATAATTTTTGTTCTTTTTTTGTTTAAATTGTGAGCCATCCACAGACAGGAAGATATCTACTGTGGCTTCTCTTATTCTATTCGTTGGAGAACTGCTCTATCAGAGTAACTTTTTTTTTTTGTTACATTTGTACCCCGCGCTTTCCCACTCATAGCAGGCTCAATGTGGCTTACATGGGGCAATGGAGGGTTAAGTGACTTGCCCAGAGTCCCACTAGCAACATTTCATATAGAAGTCGGCCCTTGCAGATCACCAATGTGGCCGCGCAGGCTTCTGCTTCTGTGAGTCTGACGTACGTGCAGGACGTCAGACTCACAGAAACAGAAGCCTGCGCAGCCTTCTACATGGAATGTTGCTAGTGGAATAGCAACATTCCATGTAGAATCTCCAGTAGTAGCAACATTCCATGTAGAATCTCCAATAGTATCTATTTTATTTTTGTTACATTTCGCTTTCCCACTCATGGCAGGCTCAATGCGGCTTACATGGGGCAATGGAGGGTTAAGTGACTTGCCCAGAGTCACAAGGAGCTGCCTGTGCCTGCAGTGGGAATCGAACTCAGTTCCCAGGACCAAAGTCCACCACCCTAACCACTAGGCCACTCCTCCACTTTCTGTAACCCGAGCCTACCAAGTATCAGGTCTAAATACAGATATCCATCTTTTTGAACATGGATGTTCCTTCCCCTTCTGCAATCGGAGCTGGACCCTCCCTAGCAGTGGCATAGCTACGTGGGGCCACGGGAGCGTGGGCTGACAAAATTTGCTCTGGGCCCCTAGTTTGGCCGGCGGAGGTCCCCAACCCCTGCCAGCTGAAGCCTTACTCCAGCACAGGTCTCTGGTGCCTCCACCGCATTGCTCGCCCTGTTCTCTCTTCCCCTCACGTCCGGCACGCTCCTTTTAGTGAAATTGAGAATGCGGGGCAGCGGACCAAAATGTGCCCCCCTCCCAACGCACCTTGGGCTCTGGTCCCCTCCCAGCTCGAGGTCTGGCTACGCCCCTGCTCTCTAGTCCCACCCAAAACATGCCCAGACCACTCCAGCTTGCCATATGGATGTACTGCAGTTTTAGAAGTTCATATCTTGACTATCAATAGAAATCAAACAAAATAAAACATGGAAAAGAAAATAAGATGATACCTTTTTTATTGGACATAACTTAATACATTTCTTGATTAGCTTTCGAAGGTTGCCCTTCTTCGTCAGATCGGAAATAAGCAAATGTACACTGTCAGCTAGCACATTTGCTTATTTCCGATCTGACGAAGAAGGGCAACCTTCGAAAGCTAATCAAGAAATGTATTAAGTTATGTCCAATAAAAAAGGTATCATCTTATTTTCTTTTCCATGTTTTATTTTGTTTGATTTCTATAGATTCTACATGGAATGTTGCTATTCCACTAGCAACATTCCATGTAGAAGTCGGCCCTTGTAGATCACCAATGTGGCCGCGCAGGCTTCTGCTTCTGTGAGTCTGACGTCCTGCACATACGTGCAGGACGTCAGACTCACAGAAACAGAAGCCTGCGCAGGAATGTTGCTAGTGGAATAGCAACATTCCATGTAGAATGTCCAATAGTAGCAACATTCTATGTAGAATCTCCAATAGTATCTATTTTACTGTCATAGTAATGCTTGAATGTTTTCACTTATATACACTGTCAGCTAGCACATTTGCTTATTTCCGATCTGAGGAAGAAGGGCAACCTTCGAAAGCTAATCAAGAAATGGATTAAGTTATGTCCAATAAAAAAGGTATCATCTTATTTTCTTTTCCATGTTTTATTTTGTTTGATTTCTATTGATAACCTTAACAGTGGACTAACACGGCTACCACACTCCTCTATCTTGACTATAAAATTAGTATCTGGCTGTCCTTTAGGAAAGCCATTCAAACCTTTTTTTAAACCCCGCTAAGCTAACTGCTTTTACTACATTCTCTGGCAACAAATTCCAGAGCTTAATTACACGTTGAATGAAGAAATTTTTCTCAAATTCGTTTTAAATTTAGTACTTTGTAGCTTCACTTCATTTCATGCCCCCTAGACCTAGTATTTTTGGAAAGAGTAAATAAGTGATTCACGTCTACCCATTCCATTTCACTCTTTATTTTATATACCTCAGTCCACAAAGAATATGCATGAGATTGATTTGCATACTCTGTCCCCATTGTATGCAGATCTCTTTCATGTATACTCATTGTGGATATCCTGAAAACCTGACTGGCAAGGGGGTGCTCCAGGACCGACTTGGGAAACACTGCTTTAGACCACTGGTTCTCAACGCAGTTCTCGAGACACACCCAGCCAGTCTGGTTTTCAGGACATCCACAGTAAATATGTATGAGACAGATTTGCATACAATGGAGGCAGTGCATGCACATATTTCTCATGCATATTCATTTATGCAAATTCAGACTGGCTGGGTGTGCCTGAGGACAAGGTTGAGAAAACCCTGCTTTAGACCAACCTGGAACTGGAAAGAGAGATGCAACACAACCAACGACTGACCGATCATGGGGTGTTAGGTGCTGCTGTTCTACCAAAACCACCAGAAAAGCTTTTGCAATTGAGAGTTAAACCAAGTCCATCACATTAGGTGCTAGCATGTTTATAAATCACAGGTCATGCTGATATACAGCCCAATGGACTACTCAATAGTTGTATAAAATGCAGAATATTTTCTATATGTAAATGGGTGATCTATTCTTTATGCAGAACCCAGCGACAGAAATGATACAGCAAAAGTAACTCAGTCGTCCACAGTTGTAGAAGGTTAGTTGAAATCTTGCTTGCATTTGGTTCTCATGAATGGAATAGAACTTAAATGTGGTCTTTGAACTGATAAGCTCTAATTTCATACTTTCAAACATTCCAGTGTACTGGAAAGGTCTTTCAATCTTTTCTTGCTAGACACATTTTATGTCACGTAAAGGAAAAAGTGAAGTTAGTCTGTGTGCCACCAGTATTTACTTTGTATGATTTTAATTGTGCTTAAATTTTGTATCATTTCTAACCATGCTAATTTGTTATTTTGTAAACCAGATCTATTGGTTGTGAAGCTATATAAAAATGCTTATGTTATGATCTTCAGAGGGTGATTTAAAGACAGGGAGAAGGACACAGCCCTATCTCCATTAAAATTCACAAGAAGAACAGGAGATTTTGGAAGGAAAAAGAGGAATAAAGTATAGCCTACCCCCCCGCCCGCCCGAGAGAAACATCCTGCCCAAAGAGAGGACGCTTTGCTATGTTGGTGTGGATAGAAAAGAATTTCCTATCTTTCCGACTGGCAGCAGCAAAAGAAACGTGTTTACAGATTATTCGGGTCAGTGTTGGATGATCACTAAACAGTAGGGATAAGCATAGGAAAAAAAATTTTTTTGGTTCATTTTTGGATGTTTTTCCTGATTTCATTCCACACACTCATTTTAATGAAAATATTTTAACGTGTTGGAACATTTTGATGCAGGTTAATGAGCATTTTATTGATTTAGGATGCACTACGTTTTTTTTAGGTGTGTTAATGAACTGAATGCACTAGTCAGAAGTACTGGAAAATGCCCAATGTATTAGCTTCTGGTGTTTTTACTGGAAATTGCTGGTTCTCTATTATGAGGGCAAGCCAGACAGTAAAAGCAACCTGTGTTTCACAGTTTGGTAAATCAGTGTCCGATGATTATTGTATGATTATTGAGATTGTGAAGGTTGAGTTGTAATCCGCCTAGAATCCCAAAGATAGTGCGGAATAGAAATTTTGAAAATTAATAAAGAAAACAAATAGCTTATCGTCTGAAGACCACCAAGTGTACAGGTGTAAGTGTAGTAACCATACTCATCACAGACTAAACTTCCTGTATGATCCAGTGTTTAGGGCTACACAGGTCCTATGTGACAAGGTCCAGGCCTTCCCAAGCCTGTCCTGGTGCCCCCAGATCCAGTCAGTATTGTAGGCTATGCACAATGAATATACACTTTAATTTTACATTGTGTGGGTAGATGGTGGGGGGGGGGGGGGGGGGGGGGGCTTATGTTCAAACCTACTGTTTCTCTGTATCTATCTCTGTGACCTCTCCAGTCTGCATTTTTCCCTATTGTTGTTCTTCCTGTAAGCCAAGCCTCGCTTTGGTCTCCCTGCTTCTGCTTAATTTCCTGTTGTTCTTCTTCCTGCTAGCCAAGCCTCGCTTTGGTCTCCCTGCTTCTGCTTCATTTCCTACTTGTGACATCATCAGCCTACTCCTTTATAAGGACCCAGGGAGCTTTCCTACGTTGCCTTTGCAAGAGGTCTTTTAATCTTGTGTTACCTGTTTAGATCTTATCCATGCTTGGCTTTGTTCCTGAGTGTTTTACTCCTGAAGGTCTGTGCTGTGTTTCTCTGAGTCTTGTGTTTCAATGCTTTCCTTTGTTTCTGTGAGTTTGCTTTTCTGTAGAGCCACACCTGGCACTTGGTGTCTGCATCTGTTTGATTCTACCCTTGGCTCCTGCTTTTAGTCTAGCCCTGCTTTTGACTCTTGGTATAGTTAAATCTCTATGTTTAAGCCAACCTCTGTGTTTAGCCAAGCTCTGTTTCTGTATTCCCTGTTCTGTTTCCTGTGTGTGTGGTTCTTGCCTGTTTATTATGAGTCTGTAGAAGCCAGCATCATATCTGATTACTTCACTGCTATCCAGCTGTGGGTGCTGGTAAGCACATTGCTTCTTTGTTTGTTTGTCTTCCCTCAGTCTGCTTAATCCTTTGCCTGCCATGTTTGCTTCCTGGCTCTTGAGCTCTGTTTCTGCCTAGTTCTGTTCCTGTTGTGTGTTTGAGCCAGGTTCTGCTCCTGCACTATGTTTGAGCTAGTTCTGTCCCAGTTTCCTGCCAAGCCAAGTCCCTTTCAGTATCCTGTTCCAGCCAAGCCAAGTCAGTTCCAGAATCTGGTTCCAGCCAAGTCCGTTCCAGAATCCGGTTCCAGTCAAGCCTGTTTGAGAATCCTGAATCCAATTCCAGCCAGTCTGTTTGAGAATCCTGAATCCAGTTCCAGCCAAGCCTGTTTGAGAATCCTAAATCTTGTTCCAGCCAAGCCTGTTTGAGAATCCTGAATCTTGCTCCTGCCTTGTTTATTGTCTGTCTTCTGTTATTCTTGTTGCCTAGCTCCTACCCTGTCTTGCCTGTCTAGATGTGCTTTGTCTTGTCTCTTTCAGTCTAGTCCTGTCTGGATCCAGTTCTTGCCTTGTCCTTGTTTTGCCCTTTTCTGGATCCAGTTTTAATCTACTTCCGTGTGTTGCCTTGTCTTGCATTTCTGGGTCCCAGTCCAAGTTTTAATCCAGTTCTGAGTTTTGCCTTGTCCTGTCTGGGTTCGAGTTCTGGCCCCTTTGCCTTCTTTCCCTTGCTTCGTCTGGATCCGGACCTTGTTTTGTCCATTACGTTTAGTTACCTCTGTCCTGCCCTGTCTTGAGTCTGTTAGTTTATCTTAGTCCAGTCTGTTCTGATTCCTGCCTGTGCCAGCCCAGGTGATTTGTCTGCCATAGCTCCAGCTTTGGTCCAAGGGCTCACTATTCCTGACAGTTGTGACAGATACAGTGTAGCCTTGTCCTAGTGAGAGTACAGAATTAGGTCAAGACGGAGAGAAGGCCTTGTTTCATTATCTTTTTACATTGTATTTTCTTTGTGTTGAATGATTTGTTTGTAATTTATTGCAGTCCTTCTCAAACCTCTCCTAGAGAGGTTTACCATCCAGCAGAATCTGTTCTGCAACCAATCCGCATTGCTGTGTGGTTTAATAGTCATTCAGGCCCCGATGCACAAAACTCCAGGGCTGTGCCGAATAGCGCAGTAAAAATGCCGCCAGTTGAATTTTCCAGATTGCTTCAATGAATAGGCACGAGATACGTTCGCATATAATGGATCACCAATGTATGCACATTTATCATATACATTCATTATGGTAATCCTGAAAACCTGGCAGGCTGGGTGTGCCTGCAGGAGAGGATTGAGAAACACTGATTTATGATTTGATTTTTTTTTAATTATTAATTGTATTTGAGGATTTTTTTTTTTTATAAGCCACTTTGGGCAACCTCTGAGCTTAATTGTGATATGCACATTTATCTCATGTTTGTTATCTCCGTTCTATGGTGCATGCAGATTTCTCTCATGCATATTCATCATGGATAGCCTGAAAACTTAGCTAACTGGGGATGGGGGGGGGGGGGGGGGGGTTCCAGGACAGGTTTAAGATACCCTGAATAAGGCCTTGGATTACTTAAATTGCTCTGTTATTTCAATGTTAGGGTACACACCTCTAACAGGGGAATAGATAGGACCTGCATGCATGCAAAACCGTAAGCAGCTTCCCACACAACGCCACTGCTGTCGATGGGATCTGTAGGAAATTAGTGCAAATCCAGGCCCTGGTCTCCCCACCTCCAAGAGCTAGTGCCTCAGCACTGAAGTGCAGTGTGCCACTTTGACGGTGAAAACACTGCCCTATGCTTGTCTCTAATAATCATTTAGTGAAGTGTCAGACACTAGTGGAAACACTGTTTTCCATACTATAAAGTCTCAGCAGGATTGTTCCGCTCATAGCAGAAGAGACAGCAATTGCTTTCTGCTTTATTGTCCAAGAATTTAGAACTGAAGATGGACCCAGTACAGAAGCTGACAGAGGCGTCACAACAGGTAAAATCCCTTTATTATGATGTAGACAGAACTATTAGTAATGGAATATATTTGAGAACATTTTACATAGTAACATAGTAGATGACGGCAGAAAAAGACCTGCACTGTCCATCCAGTCTGCCCAACAAGATAAACTCACATGTGCCATTTTTTGTGCATACCTTACCTTGATTTGTACCTGTCTTTTTCAGGGCACAGACCATATAAGTCTGCCCCGCCTCCCACCACCGGCTCTGGCACAGACCGTATAAGTCTGCCCAGCACTATCCCCGCCTCCCAACCACCAGCCCCGCCTCCCACCACCGGCTCTGGCACAGACCGTATAAGTCTGCCCAGCACTATCCCTGCCTTCTACCACCAGCTCTGGCACAGACCGTATAAGTTTGCCCAGCACTATCCCCGCCTCCCAACCACCAGTCCCGCTTCCCACCACTGGCTCTGGCACAGACAGTATAAGTCTGCCCAGCACTATCCCTGCCTTCTACCACCAGCTCTGGCACAGACCGTATAAGTTTGCCCAGCACTATCCCCGCCTCCCACCCACCAGCCCCGGCACAGACCGTCTAAGTCTGCCCAGCACTAGCCCCGCCTCCCAAGCACCGGCTCTGCCACCCATTCTAGGCTAAGCTCCTGAGGATGCTGTGGGGTGATGAGTTGTTGCCAGAGGGGAAGCCCAAGGGGCTTACCCCTTTGTGAGACATGTGCGGAGCCTTTGCTTAGGCTTCACCTCAACCTCTGTGTGAAAGGTCGAGGTGCATATAGGTTTTTGTGAAAGGGATCTATTTACTAAGCTGTGTGAGTAGTTTAATGCGTTTTTTAAAAATGTGTATTAACAGTTCTGTGCCACATTGTTAGGATGTACTAATTGTTGCATTAAGCCATCTTCTTGGGAATTTCCTATTAGGGGTGTGGTATGGGCAGGGATTGCAAATCCCAGTTAATGTGATCATTATTATGCAATAACTACAAACATTCAATTACAAAGGAGTGAAGTGGTATATGTACCACATTAAAAAAAAAACTTAATTAATCTTGCGTTCGGTATTTAAATAGTTCTGTAAGACCCTTTATAATGGTAAGAAAGAAAAGCCTCAGTTTACCACAGGGGCGTAGTCAGATTTTGGGTGGGCCTAGAGAAGAAGTAGGTGGGCACCAATTGTTCCCCCCCTCCCCAACCACCACCCAAAAAATATCTCAGCTGGTGGGAAAACGCTTCTTTCCACCTTGGCAGTCTGCAGCAGGCATGCGCTGAAAACTGAACATTCGCAGTCTTCAGCTGGCCAAGCTTGGGATCCTACCAGCTACCACTAAATGTGTGCTACTGTTGGGTGGGCCTGAGCCCTAAATGGGTGGGCCCCGGCCCACCCAGGCCCACCTGTTTCCACAGGAAGAAAATATAGTCAACTCGTAATGTCCATCACCGGCTGAAAAACATTCCTCCTCCCAATTTAAAAAAAAATATAAATAGTGACATCTGATCTGCTTTAAAGTTAAGTAGTGAGAGAATAATTTTTATATAGGAAAGTTAAAAATACATAAAGAAATAATTCATTAAAACTTGGAACTATTTATTAAAAAAAAAATTGGGAGGAAGGTTTTTCAGCCCCCCCCTTCAAAAAAAATTGGCTTTGGGGCCCCTGGTTTAGCTGGTGGGGGTCCCCAACCCCCCACCAGCTGAAGCGTTTGTCCCCTGCTGGTCTTGCCGCATTGCCTACTCTGCTCTTCGCAGTTGCGCCATGTATGCTTATTTTAGTGAAACTGAGTGTGCATGGCGCGACCGAGATCATGGGTGATAAGTCGTCTTTTATTTTGATAATTGCACATGGATCAGGGGTTATTACATATGTAAAGTGACCCGTTATGGGCTTTTCTTCAATGCTTTAGCCACAGTGAGCACAGGCTTTGACAATACCCGTTGTTACAGTAATATTACTTTTGTGTCTCAGCAGTACTGAAGATTGTTGATGTCACAGAGACTGAGAACCATGTTGAAAGCGTTCCAGGCAAGTAATGGAGGTTGACCCTTGTACAGTATTCTTATTCCAGAGTGTGAAACCACAGTGAGTAAAAAAAGGCCCGTTTCTGACACAAATGAAATGAGCGCTAGCAAGGTTTTCCTCGGAGTGTGTATGAGAGAGTGTATGTGAGAGTGACTGTGAGAGAGAGAGAGTGAATGTGCGAGTGTGTGTGTGTGACAGAGTGAGTCTGGGTGCGAGTGTGTCTATGAGAGTGTGTGGAAGTGCGTCTGTGAGATACAGTGTGTGTGAGAGAGAGAGAATGTGAGATACAGACTCTCTGTGAGACCAAGAGAGTGTGTGAGAGGGACTGTGTGACACATAGAGAGTGAATGTGATACAATGTGAGACCTAGAGTGTGTGAGAGTGAGAGAAAGACATTGAGTGTGTGAGAGAGCGAGAGAGAGTGTGTGTAACAGATACCTCCCCCCCCCCCCCCCCCCCTGGTGTCAGGCCCCCCTCCCTCTCTCTCTGGTGTCAGTCTCTCTCTCTCTCTGGTGCCGTGGAAAGCGAGTTATGAGGGTGTATTTGGCTCCACGTGCGTTGTTGTGGTGTCTCACGTGGCGAGAGCATGAGCGCTGGACCCGTGGAGAGTGGCGCTGGCAGCAGGAAGAGTCTGCTTCAGTGCTGCGTCGATCAGCTGATCAGCGCCGTGGAGAGCGAGTTGCAGGTGGGCAGCGAAAAAGGAGACCCCACGAAGAGGCAGCTGAGTGTTACTGTGCAGGACGCTGAGCTCTGGCTGTACTTCAAGGAACTGACCAATCCTATTTAATAGAATGCACCTCCAACATTCTGAAGCCGAGAAACCTCGTGTGGTTGGTCACTTCTGCTTGTGACGAACCCGGAAGTACGTGATGTCAATTCAGGAGATGGATACAGAGAGCAGGAATGCCTCAGCCATGCAGTCAGCTTCAGAATGTTGGAGGTGCGTTTTATTATATAGGATCTGCATTTTTGCCATTAATTGCCTAAAGTTAGGCCCCAGCATTTACACCAGCCATGCACTCACGCCTAAAGTTACCAACAACAACAAAAAAATCCCAGCAAACTAATTGCTTTAACCTGTCACCCTTCTCAAAACAGAACACATTTGATATCAAACTTTTTCACACAATTAGTTTGCTGGGATTTTTTGTTTTGTTGGCTTCAATATTAATCCCTGCACATTGAGTTTTTGCCCTGTTTATTGAATTTCACGCCTAAAGTTAAGCACCTAAATGCAGACTTATTTCTAGGGTTCTATAATGTCACATGCAGCATCCTGGTGACCTTTTGAGAATTACTTCCTAGGCATCAGCGTAGCGCGCCATCCACTGCCTAGAGAGTATGAATGCTGCCCAGTGCCAGCGGGCTAGGGGTGCAGAAACCAGGCCTGGGAATTAACCCTGGACCCATGCACAGCAGCCCAGCTTGCAGCTAATAATTGACATGGTTAAATTTGAGGTAGTCAGATTTTCACTGCACTGTGTGGTTGATGGACTCTGTAACACAGAACAGATCTGTATAGTATTTTTTTTTTCATCATTTATGCAGAGACATTGCTTCCAGAAGAAAACCAGAGTGAAGTGCTGGAGTTAAGGACCACAGCATCAGAAGAAAGCACTTTATGATTAATCAGCTTCTGTTTGATATCCAGTTGTATTGCTGACCTGAAAATGTAGCTCTTTAATCTACTGCTGTTCTACAGTTCCCTGCTATAAGAGATCAGTGTTTCAAATACCGACAGGTGGGGCAGATAGGGATTATCAAACTACAGTGCACACCTGGCTTATGGCTTTATTACACAACTGAATGAATTCTAGCACAATACAACCTTGAGGGAAATACATTGCTTCTATTGACCCAGATTTTCTTTAACAGGGTTTTTTTTGATTGATGACATAACAAAACAGACCAGGCAATAAAATATACAGAGTGTCCAATGTCAAGACATACATAGTAATAACAAAATGATACTGTCTTCAATCTTTTCCCAAAACTGTCTCCTCAACCCCTGCCCCTCACATACCCCTCCTTGTCCTCAGTTTTAATTCCAACATATTTCAAGGAGGATACAGCGATGAATCAGGACTTTGAGTGCTGTATTCAACGGCCTAGCTGGCAGGGAACGTTATAGAGTTATAAGAGGAGGGGGTCCTGAAGCAATAATTTTACAGTTTTCCTTTTTTCTCTCTCCAGCCCTTCCCTCCCCTCAAGGGCCGCCGAGAGGGGGTGACAGGGGGGGACAAAAGTCCCAGGGCCTGGGCCTCCAGGGGGGCCCGGCGCCGCCACCTGGCCCGCCCTCCGTCACTCCCAGAACTAACTTTAAGCCTCCTTTCACTTCGCAGCAAGCAGCAGCAGCAGGTAAGGCCACGCCTTCCTTCCATGCCCCGCCCTCGCCTGACGTAACGTCCACGAGGGCGGGACACAGAAGGAAGGAGGAGAGGTCTGCCCTGCCGCTGCGAAGTGAAAGGAGGCTTAAGGTTAGTTCCGAGGGCCCGGCCCGATAGCTGGTGGGCGGCGACCTCGGGTGGGGGGGTGGGGGGGCCTGGGGGCAGCCTTGGCCCGGCGGCCCTGCTCCCCTCCAGTTGAGGAACCCCCTCCCAATCCGTGATTACCAATAGTCTTAACGAGCTGTACCTTTGTGAGCTTCATCCCCCCTCCCAAGATCAACCATATCAGGCCCATGAGAAAGAAACTATTGCAGGTGGGACCACTCTCCTTTGAACCCCCCCCCCTACCTGCCCAATGCTGAATACATATCCCAGCCCCCAACTGCCCCTTTCCTTGTGTGCTACGCCTGACTCCCATCCGTGTGAGGCCGTCTTCAGTGCCCCAGTGAAAATCTATTCAAAATCTGGCTACGCGCCAATGGTGAAATCTTAAGTAGGCGTCCCATCTCAAAAGAAATCTCTGATGCCTCTTTGGAGATAAGTGCGCTCCCTGTGACTACGACCCAGATTTACACAGGGCTGGTGTAAGCATTAGGCAGACCAGGAAACAATCTTTGAATCAAAGCATAAACAAAAGTCCTGACAGCCCCACCCATTCTAAGACCCATCAGCAAGAAGCAGTTGGCCAGAGAGCATATCATAAGTACATAAGTACATAAGTAGTGCCATACTGGGAAAGACCAAAGGTCCATCGAGCCCAGCATCCTGTCACCGACAGTGGCCAATCCAGGTCAAGGGCACCTGGCAGCTTCCCAAACGTAAAAACATTCTATACAATCAAGCCATTGTGACATCACTAATGAGGTTGGCTCTTATTGGTGGAATGAGCCACTATGACATCACAATAGGTTAAATCATAAGTACATAAGTACATAAGTAGTGCCATACTGGGAAAGACCAAAGGTCCATCTAGCCCAGCATCCTGTCACCGACAGTGGCCAATCCAGGTCAAGGGCACCTGGCAGCTTCCCAAACGTAAAAACATTCTATACAATCAAGCCATTGTGACATCACTAATGAGGTTGGCTCTTATTGGTGGAATGAGCCACTATGACATCACAATAGGTTAAATCATAAGTACATAAGTACATAAGTAGTGCCATACTGGGAAAGACCAAAGGTCCATCTAGCCCAGCATCCTGTCACCGACAGTGGCCAATCCAGGTCAAGGGCACCTGGCACGCTCCCCAAACGTAAAAACATTCCAGACAAGTTATACCTAAAAATGCGGAATTTTTCCAAGTCCATTTAATAGCGGTCTATGGACTTGTCCTTTAGGAATCTATCTAACCCCTTTTTAAACTCCGTCAAGCTAACCGCCCGTACCACGTTCTCCGGCAACGAATTCATAAGTACATAAGTACATAAGTAGTGCCATACTGGGAAGGACCAAAGGTCCATCTAGCCCAGCATCCTGTCACCGACAGTGGCCAATCCAGGTCAAGGGCACCTGGCACGCTCCCCAAACGTAAAAACATTCCAGACAAGTTATACCTAAAAATGCGGAATTTTTCCAAGTCCATTTAATAGCGGTCTATGGACTTGTCCTTTAGGAATCTATCTAACCCCTTTTTAAACTCAGTTGGTTCTCTTCTCCACTTTCTGAAGGATTGTTTTTTGGCTCTAATGATTTCCTTTATCTTACTGTTTAGCCACGCCAGCTGACGTTTAGTCTTTTTTCCCTTTTTTCTAATACGTGGAATATATTTGTCCTGAACCTCCAGGATGGTGTTTTTAAACAGCATCCACGCCTGATGCAAGTTTTTTACTCTGCGAGCTGCTCCTTTCAGTCTTTTTTTCACCATTTTTCTCATTTTGTCGTAATCACCTTTTCTATAGTTAAATGCTAGCGTACTTGATTTCCTAGTTTCACTTCCTTCAATGCCAATATCAAAACCGATCATATTATGATCACTGTTATCAAGCGGCCCTCGTATCGTTACCCCCTGCACTAGATCATGAGCACCACTAAGGACTAAGTCTAGTATTTTTCCTTCTCTTGTCGGCTCCTGAACTAGCTTTTAGAAACTGTCTTTATAATGTTTGTATATACATTTATTAAACACATGCCGTATTTAAAAGTATGATGTCCATTTATGTATTTTCATTGGATTGTTCTGGGAAGGTGTTGGGTGGTCATGATTGTTGGGTTTAAGTTATTAAAAAATCTCAGGAGGGAACCACCGGACCTGAAATATAATTCAATGATAAGTCACATGGTTGAAGGTTGACCTAGAATGCCTAAGTCCTTGCTCCTGCCCATATACAATCTAATCACATAGGGCAGTCTCTACAGTTGAATGAGGGATGTGGAACTAATCTGAATTACAAGGTGTGCGGCGACCCAGTCCAGACGTGGAGTGAGTGGATAGTTAGTTGGCATTTGCAATAAAGACTTGGGAGAACAGCCAAGCTTTCATTTCCTTCCTGCAGTAGAGGTAGTCTTGAGTTAATCACAGCCTCTCTGGGAGTGAGTCTACTCTACGGTGCTGCCTTAATATATTTTTCCAATACATAGCTTCTCACTATTCCAGAATCTATGGGACAGTTGTGTCCATCAACCAGCAGGTGGAGACAGAAAACTGAGTTGAGACATAGCGCTCTTGGCACCCTGTCCATCAGCTCTTCAGTATTTTCTAATCTCCAGCAGGTGGATGGACACTTTTCAGCCTCTGGTCTGGAGTGATTTGGTCCTGGTCTGGTTGGTCAACTGGTCCCCAGCTGAGCTTTGCAGGTGACTTGAGTCTGCAGAGTCATAGCAGGAAGTCTTCATAAAAGGTGGTTAATAAATCTCAATAAATAAATATATTAGTTATAGTTCAGTTGCAGAGCAGTACCACTAAACAAATTAGTAAGTTAGGATTACAATTTATACACAGACAAGGTCTCCACCACTCAAATTGCTTAACTACAAAACCTCGATACCTAACCATGCTTTAATCAGGAACCCAACGATATTCTCCAAATCATTCTAGACATTAACTGTTGCTACATTTTAAACTAAACACCAAGGGGGAAATCTATATAAGTCGACCAAAGTTAGGTGTCGGGCTGATGTGGAATGACCGTTATAGAATACTATTTTAACGTGCATTTGTGTGTCGAACTTTGGGAGTCAGCATTTACACCTACCAAAGGCTGGTATAAATGTTTGCGCTCAACTAAAGGTAGTTAAGTGCAGAAATATCGGAATTCTGTAACTCCACGCCTAAATCCTGGGAACACACCTGACCAGCCCCATGCCCCTCCCCCTTTGAAGTAGCACACGAGATAAATTAGGCATGCAGGTTATAGGAATAGGGGCAGATCTGCATGTAACAACTGCCAATTAACGCTTGTTAATGCCAATACTCACCACCTATTTAGCTAATTAGTTTATGCACAGATCCAAGGCAGTTAGCTTGGCAGAGTTTAAAAAGGGGTTGGACGGTTTCCTAAAGGACAAGTCCATAGACCGCTACTAAATGGACTTGGGAAAAATCCAGAATTTCGGGAATAACTTGTATAAAATGTTTGTACGTTTGGGTAGCTTGCCAGGTGCCCTTGACCTGGATTGGCCGCTGTCAGGGACAGGTTGCTGGGCTCAATGGACATTTGGTCTTTTCCCAGTATGGCATTACTACATAGTAACATAACATAGTAGATGACGGCAGAAAAAGACCTGCACGGTCCATCTAGTCTGCCCAACAAGATAAACTCATATGTGCTACTTCTTGTGTATACCTTACCTTGATTTGTATCTGCCATTTTCAGGGCACAGACCGTAGAAGTCTTGCCCAGAACTAGCCCCACCACCAGCCCCGCCTCCCAATCTCGGCTAAGCTTCTGAGGATCCATTCCTAGATTATGTAAATAATTACACACCCAACTTTGGGTGACCTATACAGAATCCGGTGGCAAACAAGGCTGTAGAATTCACCATGAGACAAAATACAAATCTGTGTCTTGCTATTTATCTTTCAAAAACTTCCAGAATAAAAAGAGTGACCTGGTACAGTACAGGCAGGCCAAAAGACGAACCTCGGCAGATGTTGCTTAATCACACTTTCTCCTGTTTGTGCTGCTTTCTGGTACAGGTTCTTGCTGTTTGCTGTGCCTGCGTCTGGTACAGTACAGAACAGGAGATGTGTAGGGTCAGAAACAGGCACTCAGCAAGCAGTCTACTGCAACCGAATGGGCCCCAGGCTAAGTGCATCAGAAAACTGACTGCAGATAAGGGCTACCCTTAAAATCAGAACTTCCACACCTCCCCCCCCCCCCCCCCCCCCCCCCAATTCTCTTTCAGGAGAAATTAATTTAGTAAGGTTTCACAGCATAAGCTTTTCAGCAAAGTGCACTTAGGAAGAATGATATAAAGCTATTTGTCATCTACTATGTTATGTCATTTGGATATAGTGGCTTGTCAGAAACTTGCCCTTCTCTGCCCGGCTAAAAGCATGAGTGAGCTTCCATGGTGCATGACTGAACTTGTAGCTGGGGTGGGGAGGAGGGGAGGGAGCGGCAGGGGGTATGTGCTTCTGTGCTCCCAGGGTCAGTGACATATTAGGGGAAAACAGCTCATATTTGATGCAGAGACATTCCAAGGAAAAGGAAATGGGACTTATATACCGCCTTTCTGTGGTTTTGCCAACTATATTGAAAGCAGTTTTCATATTATATACAGGTACTTATTTTGTACCTGGGACAATGGCAGATTAAGTGACTTTACCAGAGTCACAAGGAGCTGCAGTGGGAATTGAACCCAGTTCCCCAGTATCAGAGTCTGCTGCACTAACTACTCCTCCAGGCGGGGCTGGTGTTTGGGAGGCGGGGATAGTGCTGGGCAGACTTATACGGTCTGTGCCAGAGCCGGTGGTGGGAGGCGGGGCTGGTGGTTGGGAGGCGGGGATAGTGCTGGGCAGACTTATACAGTCTGTGCCAGAGCTGGTGGTGGGAGGCGGGGATAGTGCTGGGCAGACTTATACGGTCTGTGCCAGAGCTGGTGGTGGGAGGCGGGGCTGGTGGTTGGGAGGCGGGGATAGTGCTGGGCAGACTTATACGGTCTGTGCCCTGAACACAGGTACAAATCAAAGTAGGGTATACACAAAAAGTAGCACATATGAGTTATCTTGATGGGCAGACTGGATGGACCGTGCAGGTCTTTTTCTGCCATCATCTACTATGTTACTATGTCATGCAGACTACATTCATGTGGATTATTAAAAATTAGCCCCATAGGAAAATTAGGCTGCCTCTGTTGATGAGTGATTTTAATACCTAGAATATGTTTACTGTCTTAACGTGCAGGAAGTCTCCTGTTCTTAGCACTGGTCACACTATTTTCAAGGATGCCTTCATGTCCACAAGAATTTTGTTGTGTCCATATTCTGAACTGTATAAAAAATATGAGCGTCAGAAATTCATGAGTGGGTTCTTTATTTCAGATTGCACTGATTTTCTAATGGCCGAGGTATACACACAGGGGGGAGAGGAGTACTTTTTCTCCTTAAAGCAGAATGAAAATACATTGCAACGTGAAAAGCTTTCCATTACACGGTGTCTCTGGTGCCAAGCCACATTATTGCTCCGGTGAAACAGATCGATTAACTGAGCTGAAACAAAGCACCAGGAAATAAAGACATGCTTACGTCCCATTTACAGTTCTAGAACTCCTAAACTAGAAAGTAATTAAGAGGAAAAAAAAGGTTTCCTCATCCATTTCATTTATAAACTGCAGGCCAGAAGCTAAAACTGATGAGAGGAACACACTGATCGGGTACTGTTTTTTTTGTAATTGGCTCACACAGAATATACAAACTTTATGTTAGTAGTAGAGGGAAGCAGCATGTGAGTTGTATCAGATCAATACTGTATTAGATTTATAGATAAAGGAAAGCATTTTAAAGCTTTGTTATACCCAAGGCTCTGGGAAACATGGCCTGAAGCTGCCTTTGATCATTTTGAGCCAAGCTGGACTGTAATAAAACCTGAGGACGGAAATGCTGCAGGTCCCAAAAAAGCTTCAGGTAAAAGTGGAGTCCGGATATCCAGAGCCCCCAATTCTGTGCTGCACATAAAGGTGCCTTTAACTGTGATATATACAACCGGTGGCATTACCAAGAGAAGGCCTCTCATATGTAACAAGGTAGAATTAGACAAGTTAAACCATAATTCTTTAGATATTTAAAACAAAAAACCAAGCTCCTTAGCTAGCTGAATACACATTGACAAGATTAATCCAGACCACAGCTATCTGGAGCTTGGAATAAATGGATACCAAGTCTAGTACTGTTCCCCCTTCAGGGGCCTGTGACACAGGAAAGCACCAGAATGGAATAAGTAATCCATGCGTGGGGAGAAGGGCTGCTCCTGGTTCAGCTCCGGGCAAGGGGCCTTGCTTAGATGTGGGCTTAAATCCTGGGACTCGCTGTTTGAAGAGACAGTCCAGAGTTCGGTATAACACAAAGCGCTCCTTCATTTTAAATATCTGTGAAACATTTTCCTTAACTTTCGTCAACGTAACAGGCAGGAGAGGAGTGGCAAACGGTACAATAAAAATAAATAATCCCTGTGGAGTGCTAGTCTCATTCTCTCTTATTGTGGTCCGGGATGTCGTAGGAGGCACTGGGGGCCCACTGGGGGCCGTGCTCTTCCTGGGTCACTGGCAGCGTGGCAGGAGCGTATATTTCAGAGAGATTGTCATTACTTTGTAATGCTCCGTAGGAGAAAGAGCCCAGCTCAGGCTGGATCCCGCTCCCTTTATCGTGCAGGTTGTGCAGACCTAGGGCATAAGATTATCACGACATGTATGAGCCACTGTGCATTCATAAGCATTTCTCAAGTCTGCATGCAACCTGCTGAGCCTCACAACAAAAAAAACCCGCCAAGCTTGTATTCGATCATGTGACAATATTAAGAAGAAATGAGAATAAGGAATACTGAGCTGGCTCAGACACTCCTGCACATCATGTGAGGTCTGTTATCATCTGAGCTTCATCGTGTGATAAAAACCTTATGCTCTTAACAGCTCTGCCCATCCTTACTAACTATTGTGCTGTACAATCCCTTCCTCTCCCTTAGAGATCCACTGTGCTGGTTTCCCATGGTATCTGAATTCATGGGAAAGTTAACACCCCCCCCCCCCCCCCCCCCGCACAGAGATGAGACAGTCAACTAGACCACACAATGGAAGCTATGTCATGCTAATCTATATCCATGTCTAAAGGCATCATTATAAAAGCTTTTTGGAGTTACCTGGCATAGAACTTATTGAAACGTAAGGCTCAAAGGCTCTCAACTTCTTTTTGTTTCTTGTGATCAGGAAGACTCCCAAAAACGCAATGAGACACCTAATAATGAAATAAAATATTGCCAACAACTGACAAGTAAAAACACTTAGAAAATGGAGGTAGATAAGACCATAAGCCCTATCTAGTCTGCCAATCCATGCAGTCTATTCCCTCTATCACGCCCTTAGAGATCCTACGTACTTGTCCCCAAGCTCTCTTGAATTCAGATACTGTTTTCGTTTCCTCCACCAGGAGACCGTTCCACTAATTCGCCACCCTTTCCGTGAGGATGTATCCTATATAATAAAAACGCACCTCCAACGTTCTGAAGCCGAGAAAGTGAAACCTTCAAGCCTTGAAGCATTCCTGCAATGTTCCAGAACTATGTGTCGTCAATTGAGGAGATGGAGCCTTACAGAGCACACGTAGGCTTCAAGGCTTCACTTTCTCACACACACACACACACACTCACTCTCTGTCTCTCGCATACACTCTCTCTCTCTGACACACACACACTCTGTCTCTCTCTCATTCTCTCTCACAGACACACTCTCTCTCAAACATACACACTCCGGGGAAAGGGGGGATGGCGCCAAGAACTCAGAGGGGAGGAGAGGGAAGGAGGGGGTCATGGAACTCGGAGCCCCACACACACTCACTTCTCTGTCTCTCACATACACTATCTCTCTCTCACACACACATACACTCTCTCTTGGACACAAACACCATCTCTCACACAAACATACACACTCCGAGGAAAACCTTGCTAGCGCCCGTTTCATTTGTGTCAGAAACGGGCCTGTTTTACTAGTTGCCTTAGATTACTCCCCTTTCACCTTCACCATGTCCTCTCATTCCAGAGCTTCCTTTCAAATGGAGACTCACCTCCTGTGCATTAATGCCATGTAGGTATTTAAAGGTCTCTAGGGGGTATCCGACCTCGGTCCTCGAGGGCCGCAATTCAACTGGGTTTTCAGGATTTCCCCAATGAATATGCATGAGGTCGATCTGCATGCACTGCCTCTGCTGTATGCAAATAGATCTCTCATGCATATTCATTGTGGAACTCCTGAAAACCTGACCTGGCAAGAACCAAGGTTGGACACCCTCGCGTCATATCTCCCCTCTCCCAACTTTCTTCCAAAGTATACATATTGAGATTTTTAAGTCTGTCCCCATAAGCTTTATGACAAAGACCACTGACTCATTTTAGTAGCCACCCTCTGGATGGACTCCATCTTTTTTATATCTTTTTTTTTTTTTTTTTTTTTGAAGGTGTGGTCTGCAGAATTGTACACAGTATTCTAAATGAGGTCTCGCCAGAGTCTTATACAGCTCCATCTCTGCCCCGCCCAAAATTTCTTCCACAAGTTGCCTTGTTCACTCAGTCTACTAGGTTTTGTGAGTCCCACACAGCCCAGAACCACATTATGAGAGGTGCCCGTATATGAAAGAGGGAGAACACAGCTGGAACTTAATCAGCAAGGTGATCTGTGCGGCAGCCTTCAGTAATTAAATCTGAGCACATTGAGAGAAAAAAAAAAAGTCACGAGTCTAATGCAGGGGGAATGGATCTAGCCTCAGGTTTTCAGGATTAACACACTGAATATGCATGAGATACATTTGCATAGACTGGAGATCCATGGTATGCAACATCTGTGTCATACATGTTCACTGTGGTAATCCTGAAAACCTGACTGGTTAGGTAAGCCTCCAGGAGAGTTGAGACGCATCGACGTCTAATATAAATCTGAACAACAAATAGCAGAAAAGATTTTTTTTCTCTCACCCAAGCAAAAACAAACATATGTGGAGAACGTCTGCACCTCGAAAGTCCAAGTAAAACGTTGCCCCTGATTGATGAGAAAAAAAAAGTTAAACAAGAGTTTAAGTCCTTGAATTTGTAACTTCTCTTCCACGCTTAACTGAGAAAGGTCACATCAGACAAGATCAATGTCCCACCCTCCTGGAGTTTCCCTTTGAAAATCCAGGGCTGGCAGGGGATGGGAACATAAAAAGTACCTGCAGATTTGCATGCAGGGTCTGCTGGATGGCAAAGTCATGCAGGAATTTCAGAGCAAAATCCAGTAGGTAGTTCACCTCCCTGATCCCACAGCTCTATCTAACTTCTTCACGGAACTGTGCAGCTAGGTTTAGTTGCTCAGGCGAGGACAATTTTCAGCTGGGAGGTGGGTGGGATTTATCCAAGTAATTGTTTATTATTACCTGGGCAAATTCCTTAGAACACGGCCATTCCCAATTTCATGTCTACAGCTGGTAGGAAAATTGTTTGAGCAGTCAACTCTTACTAATTTAGCAGAGCCACAGAATAATTACAATGCTTCTCTCCCATAAGAACTACTACTACAGATTGCACATAATCATACAGGAAATGATGTAATTAGATAACTCCACAAGTATTACCTGCTGTGATAGCCATTGTGGTAGACAGGATGTAATTGATACTAGCAATCAACGATGAATCATACAGCTGTGAGGCCTGACTCAAAAACCTTCCAAAACAAAGAAACAAGAAAAAAGGATTATTCTGAAGAATACATACTACTGCTCTCTGAAACCCAACAGTAATATTAATTCCTTATTTGTGTACTACTACTGGACACGTACAATGCTGTACAGTGCTGGTAAGTATTCAGATGTGTCCCTGCCCCAAAAAGCACAGTGGAAGAGTAGCCTAATGGTTAGTGCAGTGGGCTGAGAACCTGGGGAACTGGGTTCAATTCCCACTGCAGCTCTCTGAGACTCTGAGCAAGTCACTTTTTTTTTTTTTTTGTTACATTTGTACCCCACGCTTTCCCACTCATGGCAGGCTCAATGCGGCTTACATGGGGCAATGGAGGGTTAAGTGACTTGCCCAGAGTCACAAGGAGCTGCCTGTGCCTGAAGTGGGAATCCAACTCAGTTCCTCAGGACCAAAGTCCGCCACCCTAACCACTAGGCCACTCCTCCACAATAATTCTACATGGAATGTTGCTACTAGAAGTCAGCCCTTGCAGATCACCACCAATGTGGCCGCGCAGGCTTCTGCGAGTCTGACGTCCTGCAGGACGTCAGACTCACACAAACAGAAGCCTGCGCAGCCTTCTACATGGAATGTTGCTAGTGGAATAGCAACATTCCATCTAGAATCTCCAGTAGTAGCAACATTCCATGTAGAATCTCCAATAGTATCTATTTTATTTTTCTTACATTTGTACCCTGCGCTTTCCCACTCATGGCAGGCTCAATGCGGCGGGCAATGGAGGGTTAAGTGACTTGCCCAGAGTCACAAGGAGCTGCCTGTGCCTGAAGTGGGAATCCAACTCAGTTCCTCAGGACCAAAGTCCACCACCCTAACCACTAGGCCACTCCTCCACTCCACTTAACCCTCCACTGCCCTAGGTACAGACTGTAAGCCACAGAAAGGCAGCGATCCTTTACCTTAGCCTAAGTCTAAGCGGGTACCTGAAGAAAATAGGAGATCGTGACTTACCCCAGCTCACAAAAAAGTGACAATTGTGTAGGATGCTGTGAAGGGACCACCTATTCTAGGACTGCATCTGGGTGCTCAAATTCCATTATAGAATATTTGCATAATCTGGGATGGGCACACCTTACATTTAGGCACCCAACTATAGACCTAATGTAACCACAGGCGCCTAAATGCAGCGAGGGCTCGCGTATCTTACTGAATTCTGCAAGGTACGGTGGGTAACCTGGAGGCCCCTCCCATGGCACTTAGGGCATTAATACACAGAAGTACCGCTTTCCCCAGCACTTATGCAAGCAATGCGCACCCCGTTAGAGAATTACCTTTAGAGGGCAGAAACCAAGAACTGAACCTTGCTTTCTCTGGTTCTCAACCCAGTCCTTGGGACACAGCAAGCCAATCTCTCATATGCACATTCGTTGCGGATATGGTTACCATATTTTGTCCCCCAAAAGGGAGGATACATGCCCTGCCCCCACCCGCCCCACCCACTTTCACGCCCTCGCTCCGCCCCTGTCACACACCCCGTCACCCCCCCTCCCCTTACTACTGCCCTGGTGGTCTAGTGACCTCTTCGGGGCAGGAAAGAGCGCCGATTCAAAATGGCTGCCGAGAGTTGAAGTCTCGCGAGGTCACTTCAACTCTCGGCAGCCATTTTGAATCGGCGCCGAGATCAGCAACAGGAAGGAAGCATGCAGGGCAGCACTCCGGGCAGGAAAGAGGGGGCTCTTTCCTGCCCCGAAGACGGAAGAGGTCACTAGACCACCAGGGCAGTAGTAAGTAAGGGGACGGGAGGCTAGCAACCTGCCCGTTTGTCCAGAAATCCGGACAAACGGGCAGATTGGCAAAACCCGCCCGGTTGCCCGGACATGTCCTCAAAAAGAGAAGATGACCGGGTAAATCCGGACATATGGTAACCCTAGTTGCGGATATTCTGAAAACCTGATTGGCTGGGTGTGTCCCAAGGACTGGGTTGAGAACCACTGACCTAACCACTAGGCCGCTCCCTCTACCTACAGCTGCTACACAACTCTCCGATTTATTCGTCAACACAATAAGGGAATAATTCTCTACAGGCTGCCACGATGATGCGTGCTAAGCACGAATTCTACATCGGCAACTACTTGCGTAATTGTCGCGCAAGTCCGCAGTTATGCGCATAACCTTAGGTGCGAGCACTTTAGCTAGCTCAATGGCTGGTGTAAATGCGCATAGGTACCAGGCACGCCCCCGACCTGCTCACTGTCTTCCCAGATCTACACGTCTTGCAGCTGCACGTTGCGGATTATGCATGCTTCATTTCCAGGATACCGACTAAGGGCACTTATGCACGCAACTGCAAATTTAACACCAATTATAGGCAGTTATTGGTCATAAATGCAAATTAGCAGCTAATTAAGCAATACAGTTACGTGT
Organism: Microcaecilia unicolor; assembly: GCF_901765095.1. Classification (NCBI taxonomy): domain Eukaryota; kingdom Metazoa; phylum Chordata; class Amphibia; order Gymnophiona; family Siphonopidae; genus Microcaecilia; species Microcaecilia unicolor. The sequence goes on from NC_044041.1 coordinate 196,591,941, forward strand.
GTAACTGACACTTATTCTATAACTGGAACGTGCAAAATTTTTTGAATTAGGGGGGTAGATGACAGCAGAAAGACCAAATTGGTCCATCCATTATGCACCATTGCAACTCCTCTTGGTTGGTAGATTTGTGCACGAACAGGGGTCAGTGAAAGAGCAGGTGAGTTGGTTGCACCACTGCTCTCCCCAGGATCAGAGGGACACATTCCTTTTCCTCTCCGCTTTGGTCCTTCCTACTCTTGTGCAGAACCTCTGGGAGCGTGAATCTCAAAGGCAAGACTGTATGAACTCACTCTGCCTGGAAAATAGCTGTTGCCACCATGGACACAAGCATGACGTAGAAGATAGGGTAGCTTAACTGGATGTTTCCTTCAATAGAGACGAGGATCATTCCAGCCACCGCTTTCACCGTCACAGCAGTCATGGACCCTGGGAAGAATGAAGGGGGAAGGAGGTCCAGCATTATAAAGCTCACACACACACAGCAATAATGTTTTACACTTGGCTTTTCCCATTACCCGGCACTGATGATGCTTGGGTGTATTTTTTGGTTTTTAGGATTCAGCATAGTGTTTTTTTTTCTACCATCAGGTGAGCTAACACACATTTCAAACATATACAAAATACAGTGACAATCTTGTGTGTGGCTGCGTTTAAAAAAAATAAATACACGGAAGCACCAAAAAGTGAGAATCATGAAGTGGAACAAAAGACCCCAGACACTCCCATAGCTGTATCAGAAACTATGCTTTAAGGGGCCGATGCACAAAGGGAAAACAGCAGCCGGGGGTGAACTTACCAATTCTTAAACAGCAACCGATGCACAAAGGGAATCGCGTGCAAATGAGATGCACAGAAATTCTGCAAGGGAAAGTGCCTAGTCTCTCGGCGACAGTCCATGTTCTGTGCATGCCCAGGGCTGCTGAGAGACTGGGCCGGGCCTGGGGCAAGGCCACTCCCCCCTTCACTCGCCCCCCTCCGTCCGCCACCGGGCCGGGCCCCCTGCATTGAAATCACAGCGCCTCTCACTTCCGTGTGAAAGCGCTGCAGGCAGCAGGGCAGCAGATCGCCTCCCTTCGGCCCTCCTTCCCTTCCTGTGTCCCGCCCTCGTCTGATGTAATTTCCGCAAGGGCGGGACAGAAGGAGGGAAGGAGGTCCGAAGGGAGGTGATCTGCTGCCTGCAGCGCTTTCACACGGAGGTGAGCGATGCTGTGATTTCAAAGCAGGGGGCCCGGCCTGGTGGCAGACGGTCGACGACGGAGGGCGGGTGGGACTGCGGTGCTGGGCCCGGGGAATTTTGTCCCCCCTGCCCCCCCCCCCCTCTCGGCGGCTATGTGCATGCCCAGGACTTGCTGCTGCACGCTCTGCTGGTGGGCTTAGATCCTGCTTGTGCCTGACACCTGGGGTTCACTTTCTGCCTCCGCCTACAGGATCCTGAGTTGTGTTTCCAGCTTCATTCAGCAGCTGATAATTCTTCTATGTGGGCTGCCCCCAAACTTTTTCACCCTTCCTACATTAGGTTGCATCTGGTGACAGTTGCATAACTGCACAACATGGGTTTTGATCCAAGGCATCATCTTAACAAAGATTTACTCATTTCTACTGTTGAATGCAGGGCTTTTTTCCCCCCAGAGTCTCTCCAACAAGGGGAAGAGAAAAGAAACCCCCTTGGAAAAGGGGTAGGTAGAGAGATTGGGTCACAAAAGGACAGCTTCAGATCTGCCAGAAAAATTAGCACATTAAAAAGGTAGGCACTCCTTTCTGTGCATTGCGTGGAATGCTCATTTTAATACCAATGAGCTTTTTGTAATACATTTGCATAGGGTTATCAGTAGCTGTTACGGTGAATGGTAAAAGGGACGCAGAACCCCTTTGTGCATTAAATGCGAAACAGCGTGTGCTTTAGACCGGGTACAACCAGTGTAAAGCAAAACGTTGCAAGCATGGTAAACTTTGTGCACTGACCCCTAAATGCACCTGGATAATCCAACAATTCACGTCCAGAAGGGAATCTTTATGGTGATCAAGAAACCCTATAACTTAAAAAGAGTACGAATCACTTTTCTGACCAGGTCTTAACTTACTTAGGGTTCCAACTCCTAGCATCAATCACCTCTGGAAATGATGGACTTGCCGGTAAGATCCTTATTGGTTGTGTAACACAGTAAGTCACTTGCTAAAATTGAGAAGGCTTCGCTGCAACTCCTCCTTGTGGGTAGATTCGTGCCCCTCCCCAGTCCACGCCCCCTTGAAGTTCCATGCTATGAATTTTGTGCGCACATTTCACAGAATACGGACTAAAGTCAGTTGTGTGCGCAATGCCAATTAAATACTACATATTGCCAATTATTGCTTGTTAATATCAAATAGCTCATTATTACGTTATTCCCCAAATTCTATATACAGCGCCTTAATTTCTGTGCAGAAATCAAAGCGTATTCTACAACGATGCGCGTAACTTAATTGGTAAACTAGCTAATCGGCGCATTCAATTGGATATTCACAAGCAATTATCAGCACTAATTGGCATAATGATTTACGCGTACAATGCATTAAGCGCATTCTGTAACGTGGTGCATGTAAATTCCAAGCGCACAGTTGAAAAGGGGGCGTGGTTATGGGCGTTTCTAAAATCCATGCGGACTATTATAGAATACACCCGCTCTGTGCCTAATATAGGCATCGGGGTTTACGCCAAGTAAAACACAGCCTAAATGGACGCGGCCAAATTTGGTCACGTGGCGAGGCACTCGGCGTTATTCTATATGCCGCGTAGAAAGTTAAACTTATGTAGGCGTACTTTAGAGAATACACCTAGGCGTATTTTTTTTTTTTTACTGTGCAGATTTTTCAGGCACTACCTCTATGCGCACAACTGACCTTATGCTATAACTCGTGTGCATGAACTTTGTGTGTCAAGGGTAAAGCTGGTCCGTCTCCAAAAAGGATATACAGTAACTCACCCAAGACTGCGACCAGCAGTAAAATGACGACAACATAGTTTACTCTTTTCTCCTTATAAAAATAAAGCAGGAAACAGAAGACGATGATCTCCACGAGCTATCAGGAGGCAGATGCAAAAAGAGAGAAGGCAGAAGCTCAGATCAGAGAACGCTCCATCAACATTTCTTTCACGCTCTGAATATGCACGTTCAATGTTAAAGCAAAAGACCAGAGCTGAAATCGTAGCCTGTGCAGCGTGTTTTATACAGGTGAAAAATCAGACTTCCTGTTTTAGGGGAGGGGGGTCTCTAGAGAATTAAATATAAAATTGCTTAGAGGGGCACAAGAAGAGGAAAACATAACGACTCTTCACTGGAGTCTTTTCTGTCTTGTTTCAAAGATTAAGCCAAGAGGCTCTCCACTAGATGTGGCCTCAGCTTGCCTGATTAGGGAATTTAATGGATCGGCTGCTCCATTTTTATATTCTATGGTCTCTGCCTCTTTAAAGGAGGGCCTTTTCCCTATTAAAGAGACTGACTTCTCCCAAGCTGAATAGGGTTGTTCAGAGGCTGATGGGCCGAGTGCTTTTAGAGCGATCTCCCAATTGTGTTTTATAAGCAAAATCATGGAGGTGGTTGCGGCAATCCATTTAGCTGTTTTGGAAGATAATTCTCTCCGGGGAGGGGGGGGGGGGGGGGGGGGCGTCACAGCGGCCACAGTACCAAGTCTGCTGCTTTCAGCTTAATGATCTTTCCCAGTATTTAGATATGGGCTTGGCTCGTGTACCTACATTTTTGGATCTGAAAGTTGCATTCAACAATATACTCTTAAGACCAGCCCCAAGCTGATGGTGTCCAGGGTAAAGCCTTGGATTGATGGAGGGGAGGTTTCGGGTATTACGAGGCTCTAACGGAACCATGCTAAGATGGTAAAGCTTAAGATCCACAGACCCCAAATTAAATTCTTACATCCTGAGATTAAGAGTGAGGAGTGGCCTAGTGGTTAGGGTGGTGGACTTTGGTCCTGGGGAACTGAGTTCGATTCCCACTTCAGGCACAGGCAGCTCCTTGTGACTCTGGGCAAGTCACTTAACCCTCCATTGCTCCATGTAAGCCGCATTGAGCCTGCCATGAGTGGGAAAGCGCAGGGTACAAATGTAACAAAAAAAAAAAAAAAGTTAGGGGAATCACATATTATGTCCCAAAGAGGAAGCGAAATTCTTGGGAATTTGGTTGGATTCTTTTCAGAAGCAAATTAGTGTTACCATTCAATCTTGCTTTTTCCCCACTTATGAATATTCAGAACATGTGTCCTTATTTAGGACAAATCTGAATCGCTCACAATACAAAACTGGATTATTTTAAATTTACTATACGCTGGCCTTCCCAAGGTACAGCTGCAACACCTTCAACAGGTAAAACCAGTTCTTGCATTGCTGCACTGGCTTCCTGTTTACCAAGGTGTTGAATTTAAACTATTGTTTTGGATTTTTAAGATGGTTTGGTGGAAGTCCCTCTGTATCCCATGTACAGATTTTCAATGCTGGCAGTTCCCCCATGTTACCAAATTGTCAAGATTTACCTCTTATCCTTTTGAAAAGGCAAACCAGATTTTGGTAAGATTTCAGAGCTGGAAGCGTTAATGTGTGGGTGACCTATTCCAGATTTGAAAGCTCACAAGCGGGTCTGTTTTTTTTCAGCTACTCAAAATGAATATTTACGAGCTATATTATATAACTACTGGATAGAAATAGAATATGATTAACGTGTATGGAGAACGAGGCCCGTCTGTGATTCTTGAGAATCAGTCAGCCACAGGCTCACAAATTATGGTTGAATGAATCAAGTGAGAACCTTACCATATATAAAAGAAACGTCCAGCTCACTAAATGCCTGATGATATTTTCTCCCGTCATCTTCTCGTGACTGTTAGGACCAAATGTTATCAGCACATAGGTCCCGATGATTGCCAAAGCACAACCTATAAAGGATAAAATGTACCGTCCTTGGTGGGTAGGAAAATCAAAGAAGAAAAACAGAAATGCCGTGAGTGGGTTAGTAAATGTGCAGATGATAATAATGTGGTTACAGTCACATAGTGAGTGATGGCAGATAAGTATTAGTGACCTATCCAGTGGCTGCCAAGTTGTCTTCTTCTGAGGTTTTCTACTACTTTTGGGCAGATGAGCAAGCACCCAGGACATAAACCAGGGTCCCTAAACCTGTCATGATATCCACAATGAATATGGCATGAGACAGATTTGCATACTGAGGCAGTGTATGGAAATCGATCTCCAAGGACAGGTTTGGGAATCACCAATATACAAGCAATTCCCACATGTCTTTCACCTGATCTCTCCAAATCATGCTCAATGCCACTCCATGCAGATTACTCCCATTTCTCATGCCTTCATGAAAATCTGGCATGGTCATACCTTGGCTATTTGTAAGGACTGTTAAACTGCTGCTCCATGCAAGTTATCCCAGTATTATTAGGGAGCTAGCCACAGTCATGCTGCACATATTTCCCCAGCTCTTTTGAAATCCCCATGCAATTTTAGCCCCGATTTTCTGCCCCCCTGGTTTATATTCTTCCCTCAATGGTCCTCTACAGTCTCAGGAATCACTTAACCCTCTCCTTCCATGTTATCCCTCATCTGTCTGTTCTAATCATGCTTAAACAGTTATCAGTGGGATACCCCTCTGTCCCGGATATCCACAAGCTTGTAAGCTCTTTGGGCAGGGACTTACCACACCAAAGTCTCACTATTGTAAAGTGATACAAACATCCAACGGTGCTACACATCCGATAAGTAGTAGTAATCATTACAGCTTGCTCCTGGGCATGCAGTGGGTGGTGGGGGTGAGATCTGAACAAGGTCTGGTAGACGTGGTTTGTCCCCACACCGATTATTAACGATACACCAATTTAGCACAAGCTCCCCCCTCCCCCCACTGAAACATCAGTGTGGATTACACATAGTATCTCTTTGGGTTGTAAGGAGAACAGACAGGTAGCAATATTTATAGTGTAAAGCGATGTCCAATTTATCCATAGCAGGTGATATACTTACTCAAAAAATCCTTTGGTTTCCATTTTTCTTTAATAAATATGATTCCTATGATTGCACTAGCTGTAAAAAAAACAAAACAAAACCCAGAGACTAGAATGAGAATGGCACCGTCTAAACCGAGGGTACAAAATCCTATGGGAATTTACCGATTCTTTACAAAACAAGTCTCATCCACCTGCTATTTTATGTTCCATGAGGTTACGGTGCCTGAAACGCCTCCTACCTTATTAACATCCTCACTACCAATAGTGAACTCGTACTCTTTAAGTCTGAGGAAACTTGTGCTACAACTCCCAAATGGAAATAAATGACAATGGCCCCCTGCAGTGCCGTAGCGACGGCTAATGACACCCGGGGCGGGTTGCTGCTGCGCACACCCCCCCCCCCCCCGGGTGCAGCACGGCGCGACCCCCCCCCCCTCCGGACCGCATTCTTACCTGCAGGAGGGCCGATCCGCCTCAAGTGCACGTCACTCGGAGCTGCTTCGGCCCCGCTGGTTCCCTGCTCTCTCTACCCCGGAACAGGAAGTAACCTGTTCCGGGGCAGAGGAAGCAAGGAACCAGCGGGGCCGGCACCCCCCTCCCGAGCACGTGCACCCGGGGCGGACCCCCCCCCCCCTCTTCCTACGCCACTGGCCCCCTGCTAACTTGGTCCTTCCTGAGGTTTCGTACTTTATGGTATCTTTGTTTTAAAAAAAGTCCTCTATTTATACATTTACTAAGATTTTCACATACTGCCAGTTTTGTCGTTCTTCCTCCATCATGGGCTAGAAACAGATGTGCTCAGGCAAGCAAATTCATACTAAAAAAAGATTGGATATAATTCATGCCTTTTCAGTAGTAGATCCAGGTGAGATAAGTATCAGATACCAGTGCTATTTTTCTGTCCCTAGAGGGCTGACAATCTAAGTTTGTACCTGAGGCAATGAAGGGTTAATGAGATCACAAGGGGTTTATCAGTGGAATCTGAACCCCAGCTTCTCTGGTTCTCTGCTCACTGCTGTAAGCCTGAGGGTAAGCCTGAGGCGACTCCTCCACTCCAAAAAGCAAGTCAACCACTAGATCCACAGCTGGAAAGAAGTTTCGTTACCTGCATTTCTCCTAAACTTGCAGCCTGGTTGGTCAACTAAAAAGAGGTAAATATCTTAACACATAAGTACAGTTGCCAGTTTTTTAACCCTGAGGATTAACTGAATTCAGCGAGTACTGCACTATAGCAGCAGCCAGAGGGAGCATGACTTGCCAAGAAGACATATGCATTTTAAGAGGTTGCCGAAGGGGAGACAGCAAAATGGTGACCAGCGATTGTGTTTTCTTACTGTTCTATTATGAGGGATTCCATAATTGAGCCTGGATAACCCTTGCATATCAGTATCCTGAATTTCTTTCCAACAGGAGAAATCAATCCTATAAATGGCAAGTGACCGACTCACCTGCAAATGCGCAGTAGAGACTTCTCTCTCTGTCCCGCCCCCGCGTCAAGACGTGATGACGGGGGGAGGGGGCGGGACAGAGAGGGAAACTGCGCGGAAGGGGAGGGAGGGAACCACTGATGTCGCTACAGCTCCCCCCCCAAGGTAGCTGCTACCACCCTCCCCCCCTACACCCGGCCCGGGCCCTCTCTTCGTTATTCAACTTACAGCAGTGCCGAAACAGCAGCAAGCAGCTCAGCTTCAGCTCCCGTCGGCCTTCCTTCCCTGCCTGTGCCCCGCCCTCGCCGATGTGACATCACACGACAGCGAGGCACAGGCAGTGAAGGAAGGCCAACGGGAGCTGCTGCTTGCTGCTGTTTTGGCGCTGCTGTAAGTTGAATAACGAAGAGAGGGCCCGGGCTGGGTGAAGGGGGGGCGGGGGCGACTACCTTGGGGGGGGGGGGGGCCTTGGAGCTGGGAGGGCTGGACTGAAGGGGGCCTTCCAGCTGGCTGGGAAGAAGGCACGGGGGGGGGGGGGGGGGCCCTTACAGTTGTGAGGGAATGGGGCCCTTACAGTTGTGAGGGAGAGTAGGGGGCCTTGCAGCTGGGAAGGGGGGAGGACTGGAGCCTTGGAGCTGGGAGGGAGGGACAGAGGGGGCCTTGGAACTGGCAGGGAAGGAGGATGGCAGGGGGCCTTGCAACTGCAACGGGAGGGGGGCCTTGGGAAAAAAAACATTCCAATACGCGCCCGTTTTAACGGGCTTAACGGCTAGTTAATATATAAATCGTGCCATCTGGTTTACTGTAAAGGCTTGTAAGGGTCCCAAGTAATAACTTCAGATTCTCATACAGCTCATTATATGTTGTCTACATAGATCGGCCACTTTTTTTTAACAGTAATGCCTGCCCAGGTGAACAAGCAGAATTGTTTTTCATAAATGTAACATACTTACCTATAACAGATACGGCACTGAGAGGCACTATTAGTGAGAGGGGAGCAAAGGCATAGGAGGAAAAAACTCCCAGCTCCCCCAGGAGCAGCAGAAGCAGGCCACACCACCAGATTTTGGTCTTGAAGTATGAACGAGTGTCTTTGGAACCGGCCAACTGGATATGGCTGTACTTCTAGGTATAGAAAAATAACGATGGAAGGAAATTTGGAAAAACTTTGGCAGCAAAAGGCTGGAAAAAAATAAAAAAGCGAAGAGGATATGGGACATACCTGCACGTTGAGCGCAATACTGATAATCAAGTGCCCAAATATGGCAAGCAATGCACCAATCAGGTTATCCTAGACAGAAAAAAAAATTGCTCCAAATTATTTATTTAACACATTTATACCCCACATTTTTCCACTAGTGTAGAAATATGTGGTCACTTGCTCTCCGTGAAATACAGGCCAATGGCTCAGGCTAAGAGCTAGGCCTGTAAAAAGTCAAAGATCATCTCTGACACAGATACATTTCACTGCAGCAAATGCTGAAATGAGGTAATTGGGAGCAGATAGAGGGAGGGGGAATCTGCTCTATCAACAATGGTGAGACTGGCACCAGCAAGAAGACATGGGGGTCAGGTGCAAGTAGGGGGGCTGAAGGGAGGAGTGGCCTAGTAGCAACAGTGGAGGAGTGGCCTAGTAGTTAGGGTGGTGGACTTTGGTCCTGGGGAACTGAGGAACTGAGTTCAATTCCCACTTCAGGCACTTGTGACTCTGGGCAAGTCACTTAACTCTCCATTGCCCCATGTAAGCCGCATTGAGCTTGCCATGAGTGGGAAAGTGCGGGGTACAAATGTAACAAAAAAAAATAGATACTATTGGAGATTCTACATGGAATGTTGCTACTGTTGGAGATTCTACATGGAATGTTGCTACTATTGAGATTCTGTTGCTACTATTGGAGATTCTACATGGAATGTTGCTACTGTTGGAGATTCTACATGGAATGTTGCTACTATTGAGATTCTGTTGCTACTATTGGAGATTCTACATGGAATGTTGCTACTATTGGAGATTTTGCTATTCCACTAGCAACATTCCATGTAGAAGGCTGCGCAGGCTTCTGTTTCTGTGAGTCTGACGTCCTGCACGTACGTGCAGGACGTCAGACTCACAGAAGCAGAAGCCTGCGCGGCCACATTGGTGATCTGCAAGGGCCGACTTCTACATGGAATGTTGCTAGTGGAATAGCAACATTCCATGTAGAATCTCAAATAGTAGCAACAGTGGAGGAGTGGCCTAGTGGTTAGGGTGGCAGACTTTGGTCCTGTGGAACTGAGTTCGATTCCCACTTCAGGCACAGGCAGCTCCTTGTGACTCTGGGCAAGTCACTTAACCCTCCATTGCCCCATGTAAGCCGCATTGAGCCTGCCATGAGTGGGAAAGTGCGGGTTACAAATGTAACACAAAAAAAAAAAAAAAAAAAAACTAATGCCAAGTGAAGTCATTAATTCAGAGATGCTGACATTAACATCATTTGTTGATACTTAGAACTTGGAAACATCGTTATCAACTGATAAGGGCCAAAAGAGTTCTGGTGAGAAAGTTAGTTAGGGTCCATAGGAATGAACAGAGCCAGAAGGGTATTAAAAAGGGCAGTCTGAAGGGTATCAGGGCAGAAGGCTGGAGAGAGAGAGAGAGGACAGACTGCACCTGCTGTGTGTCATGAAGCGCTGCTCCATCGTGTACCAGATATGAATGCCTGATTGCCTGTACCACCCTGGGTGAGACGCTTAATAAATCTATACTCCTGTATCCACTGACTCCCGGGTTTCTTTCTAATTATGGAGCTTGCTACTGCCCAGACTGTGTAAAGCAGTCATGAGCAAACACAAGGTCAGAGTAATTAAGTATTTTAAGGGAACATGCAATCCTTTTCAGGGTAGAAGAAATCCTATTGCTTCCCCTGCCCAAACCGTTAATACTATGGCCCTATAGCTTCCGCAGTCCCTATTATATACACTAGTTGCAGGCTCAATGTGGCTTACAAAATAACATGGGTAGGCTACAGTTCAGTATAATATCATTAAACAATGTCATGGTAAAAAATTAATCATAAACGTATCGTCTAAGACAACAAAGATAATAAAAGATAATGGAAAAAACATTAGGGTCCATAAATTTTGCTGAACAGATAAGAAAGAAACTAAGTAACGTCTGGATGGCCAAACGAGCGGCAAATACCAGAAAGGAAATTAAACCACATACAGCGGAGAGCAGGAATTCTTCTCAGCTACCTCCTGATGAAACAATGAAATTAAGATGCCCGACTCCTTACATTCTCTTTTCCACCACTAACCACACCTTCCTACTGGTAACTTTACCATCCCAGGTGGTATTGGTACAGTGATTTCTGCCCACCCCATTGTAAATTAAAACCTCAGTAAATCCACCTGTTAAATGACCTGCTAGGATCCCTTCCTAAAAAGAGTATCTTCAAAGCTTGATGTACAGTACTTAAGTTCCATTTGTAAACTTAATTTGGTGTATTGCGAAGTTTAACATTAAATGCAAGATACAGCAGTGTTTAAGATCTTGGGAAGAAAATCGGATGATGGAGAAGTCTGCAAGAACATTTCTGGATTTCTACTTCCAAGCTGGAAGTTTTGTTGGAGACTCATAAAACTCTTAAGTTGACATTTAAAAAAAAGCAGTTGGTTATTGACAAAAACCACAAGAATAGCCATACTGGGTCAGACCAAAGGTCCACGAAGCCCAGTATCCTGTTTCCAACAGTGGCCAATTCAGGTCACAAGTACCTGGCAGGTGTCCAAAAAGTAGTAAGTATCTATGCTTATTTCCTCCAGGGATAAACAAACAGTGGTTTTCCTCAGCATTTTATGGACTTTTACTCCAGGAACTTGTCCAAATCTACCTATGTTAACTGCTTTTACCACATCTTCTGGCAATTAATTTTCAGAGCTTGACTATGCACTTGGTTAAAAAAAAAAAAATTCTCCTATTGTTTTAGATGTACTACTTAGTAGCCTCATGGTGTGTCTAACCTTAGTCTCTATCCTTTTGAAAGAGTAAACAATCAATCTGCATTTACCTGTTCCAACCTACTCATTGCAGACTCAAGAAAAATGTCAGGAAGTATATTTTTCACAGAGAGTGGTGGATGCTTGGAATGCCCTCCTGCGGGAGGTGGTGGAGATGAAAACGGTAACGGAATTCAAAAATGCGTGGGATAAACATAAAGGAATCCTGTTCAGAAGGAAGGGATCCTCAGGAGCTTAGCCGAGATTGGGTGGCAAGAGCCGGTAGTGGGAGGCGGGAATAGTGCTGGGCAAACTTATACGGTCTGCGCCAGAGCCGGTGGTGGGAGGCGGGACAGACTTATATGGTCTGTGCCCTGAAAAAGACAGGTACAAATCAAGGTAAGGTATACACAAAAAAATGGCACATGTGAGTTTATCTTGTTGGACAGACTGGGTGGACCGTGCAGGTCTTTTTCTGCCGTCATCTACTATGTTACTGTGTTACTCCTTGGGGTTCTACATGGAATGTTGCTACCAATTGGGATTCCGGAATCTTGTAACTCTTTAGGATTCCAGAATCTTCAGAACTTTTAGTACAAGAACAGTGCTGGGCAGACTTCTACGGTCTGTGCCCTGAGAAAGGCAAGGACAAATCAAACTCGGGTATAAAGTATCACATACCATGTAAAATGAGTTTATCTTGTTGGGCAGACTGGATGGGCCGTTCAGGTCTTTATCTGCTGTCATTTACTATGTTACTGTGTTACTCTTTGGGGTTCTACATGGGACGTTGCTACTAATTGGGATTCCGGAATCTTGTCACTCTTTAGGATTCCAGAATCTTCAGAACTTTTAGTACAAGAACAGTGCTGGGCAGACTTCTACGGTCTATGCCCTGATCGTGACTGAATAGATATGGATGGACTTGAGTGTAAATGTTAAGGGGCTTCGACGTTCGCTTCAGAACTTAGTACAAGAAGAGTGCTGGGCAGGCTTCTACGGTCTGTGCCCTGAGAATGACAAGGACAAATCATACTCGGGTATAAAGTATCACATACCATGTAAAATGAGTTTATCTTGTCGGGCAGACTGGATGGACCATAAGGTCTTTATCTGCCGTCATTTACTGTTGCTCCTTGGGGTTCTACATGGAATGTTGCTACTAATTGGGATTCCAGAATGTTGTAACTCTTTAGAATTGCAGAACCTTCAGAACTTTTAATACAAGAACAGTGCTGGGCAGACTTATACGGTCTGTGCCCTGTCTTTTCTCCAAGCTGAACAGCTCTAACTTTAGCCTTTCCTCATTAGGGAGTACATCATTCCATCCACTTAATCATTCTTGTTACCCCTCTCCGTACCTTTACTAATTCTTCTAAATCTTTTCTCAAGATGTAGAGACCAGAATTGCACACAATACTCAAGGTGCTGTCTCACCAAGGAGCAATAATGAGGTATTATGGCAGTTTATTTTTTTTTAATTCTCTATTCCTTTCCTAATAATGCCTAACATTGTTAGATTTTTTGGCAGCTGCAGCCCACTGTGCAGAGGATTTCAACACACTGTCCACGATAATGCCTAGAACCCACTCCTGGGTGGTGACCCCTAATGTGGAACCTAGCATCATGTGACTCCTAACCATGACTCTCTTACTCAACACCCTCACTTATCACCCCTACCACTGCAATTTCCCCACCCCTAGCTTTTCCCCACCCCTAGCTGTCTGTTCGTCTGTCCAATTTAGATTGTAAGCTCTGTTGAGCAGGGACTGTCTTTTTCATGTTAATTTGTACAGCGCTGCATAAGTCTAGTAGCGCTATAGAAATGTTTAATAGTAGTAGTAGTACTATAACTTGGGCTACTCTTCTTTATGCACATCATTTTGCATTTGTCCACATTACATTTCACCTGCCATTTGGATGCGCAGTTTTGCAAAGGTCCTCCTGCAATTTCTTAAAATCCAGATGCGATTTAACGCTTTAAAATAAATTTTGTGCCACCTGCAAATTTGATCACTTCATTCCATTTCCAGATCATTTATAAAACATGCCACCTTTAGAATACAAGTGTGCAATTCGGGAGACCGCACCTACAAAAAGATATAACCAGGATGGAGTCGGTCCAGAGGGCGGCTACAAAACCAGTCAGCGGTCTCCGTCATAAAACATATAGGGACAGGCTTATGAACCTCAACATGTATACGCTGGAAGAGAGGCGGGAGAGAGGGGATAGGATAGAGACGTTTAAATACTTCAGTGGCATTAATGTACAGGTGAGCCTTTTTCAAATGAAGGAACTCTGGAATGAGAGGGCATAGGATGAAGTTAAGAGAAAACAGGCTTAGGAGGAATCTAAGAAAACACTTTGGAATGGAAAGGGTGGTGGCTGCATGGAACGGCCTCTCGGTGGAGGTCGTGGAGACGAGGACTGTGTCAGAATTTAAGAAAGTGTGGGGCAGGCACATGGGATCTCTTAGGAAAAAGGAGTAGTTAGTGGTCTTTTCTGGAGATGGGAAGGCGGTAGAACTAGAGGACATGAAATGAGATTGAAGGGGGGCAGACTCAGGAAAGATATCGGGAAGTATTTTTTCACGGAGAGGGTGGTGGACGCTTGGAATGCCCTCCCGCGGGAGGTGGTGGAGATGAAAACGGTAACGGAGTTCAAACATGCGTGGGATATGCATAAAGGAATCCTGTGCAGAAGGAATGGATCCTCAGAAGCTTAGCTGAAATTGGGTGGCGGAGCAGGTGGGGGGAAGAGGGGTTGGTGGTTGGGAGGCTAGGATAGGGGAGGGCAGACTTATACTGTCTGTACCAGAGCCGGTGATGGGAGGCGGGACTGGTGGTTGGGAGGCGGGAAATACTGCTGGGCAGACTTATATGGTCTGTGCCCTGAAAAAGACAGGTACAAATTCAAGGTAAGGTATACACATACAAGTTTGTTTTGGGCAGACTGGATGGACCATGCAGGTCTTTTTCTGCCGTCATCTACTATGTTACTGAGGATGAGCAGACTGGATGGTTTCATTTGGCTCTTATCTGCCGTCATGTTTCTATGTTTGCTATTTGATTTTTTTTTTTTTCATATAAATCAAAAGGAAGTCAGAAGTCAGTGCATAGAGTGGGACAACACCAGGGCTGGCTTAGCCTATCCTGATGAACTGAAGCTACTGGGTAACCCCATCTAGTCGTTTCTCTGCTTCAGTCTCATGTATAATTCTTACTGTGCTATGCTATTTACCTTGTATGAGAACGCACTGTCCTGGGCAGGAACTGTGGTCGTGGTGAGCTGCTGCAGCTGCAGATCTGGGCCGTTTCTTCTCTCCATACTGGATGATACATGTATGTGCTTCAGCTCACACCCGGCCAAGTTCTTTGTAGCTTTTTCACTTTTTTTTGTCCAGAAGCTTAAGACTGACGAGCTGCTTCTCATGCCATGTTTCCTGTGTGTTTACACCACTTTTCCTCCATCCACTCATGGGTAATTACTAACTGGACACCAGAATCTGGTGATGTCGTTTACTCTATTCTTTTCACAGCAAATGCAAGTAGGTGCTTCCTCTCTAAGGAACGGAAAGAAAAAAAAAAAGTTATTAGGCAAATGCACATTTCTATTACTTAGAGAAAACCTCTTGTGTGTGCAACTGCTGCACCTCCAACCCACAGATAACGTAAACCTTGGTAAACTCTTAATAGTAGTGACGGAATAGTAAATTAAATCACTCTTTTTCTAACACAAAAGAGAGTGCCTTGCTTTTCTAAACATTTTTGTTATTTTGAATTGCTGATTTTTTTCCCCCTCATTTTATAACTTTGGTGCCTAACGTTAAATGCTAGTATTTTATAACTTCACACATGCAATCAGCACTTATGGGCATAAGTACGAGGCCCTATTCTAACCTAATCTAATGAGGCCATTTTTATTCCGCTTTACCAATCAGGTTCAAGGCATATCACAAGGTAGAAGAAAGCAAATCCAGAAACATACCCCCAAATTACAAATCGTGATGCTCGGTTACAGAATGGCCCTCGTGTTTTTAGCTGTTATTTTGAATATTGTTATGGCTTTTATTTTTATTATGACTTTGGCTTATGTTATGTTTGAGTCTGTTTAACTGTGGGAGTGTTGTTTTGATGATCCTGTAGGCTAAAAAGAACAAACAGCAGCTGTGCTTCACAATTATCTCAGTGCGAAGGTTCTTCAGTAAAAGTTAGAAACAGTACTGTAGCAAGAACAACCTACTCTGTACTTTGAAGTGAGATCTTCTCTTCTGCACTATCATTTCTTTTATCCACATGCAGCCAGCTCACTTTACTTCACTGGGTCACTACTCAGACTTGGCCCACTATATCTGCACAGAATAATAATAATAATAATTCCTTTACAGGCATTTACTTTGTAGTCACTCAAAAGATGATTTTCACATAATTCTAGTCAGTAACTAAGGAATTACCAGGTTATTTTAGCCTGGGGAAAATTGTACGCAGTACTGCACAAATACATTAAGAGACTGTCCCTGCTCAACAAAGCTTATAATCTATTCAAGAAAGACAAAAAAAGGAATTAAGGAGTTGCATTTATTATGGGAATGATGGGGCCATTAATCAGATGAATAAGGGGTTCAGCCTTCATAAAGTGGACTTTTAGCCTGGATTTCAAGAGGGCCTGAAACAAAGCACGATGTACAGACTCAGGAAGTTTATTTCAGATGTACAGTGCAGCAAGACAGAAGGTACCAAGACTGGAATTGGCAGTGGAGAAAAAGGGTACATATAAGAGTGATTTACTTGAAGGGAGTTCCAAGGGAGGGGGTATATGGAGAGAAAGATACACTGAGGAGCTGCAGAATGAATGCAGTGTAAGTAATTACAGGAGCGGAGTAGTAATTACAGTGTAAGTAATTACAGGAGTGTTAGTAGTTATAGGAGCAGAGGAGTAGCCTAGTGGTTAGTGCAGTGGACTTTGATCCTGGGGAACCGAGTTCAATTCCCACTGCAGCTCCTTGTGACTCTGGGCAAGTCACTTAACCCTCCATTGCCCCTGGTACAAAATAAGTACCTGAATATATGTAAACCGCTTTGAATGTAGCTGCAAAAACCTCAGAAAGGCGGTACATCAAGTCCTATTTCCCTTTCACTAATTAAGAGGAGCTAAACTGTATATGGAAACGGATAGGGAGACAAATGAAGTGACGAGAAGGTGGGTTACACGAGTATAGTTCCCCAGTCATAACCAGAGAGAAACCCTACGTAGATGGAGGTCCAAAAAGAAAGAAAGAAGGGTTGGACAATGGCAAATCCATAAGGAGCCAAAAGGGAGGACCTAAAAATAAAAATGAAGTTAATCGATAATACACTACAACTGAACAGACCAGACGCAGAGCTGTGCTTCAGTGAAGGTCACCTGCCTCAGAGGTCACAGAATTTTATGAAGTGCTGTGCTATCAGAACAGCTCTAAGTATAATTCCAAAGCTGAAGAAAATGCTGTCTTACTGAAGGTACCAAGGCTTCAAAACGAGGGAAAATAAAACATGTAGTGTTGTGACATGGGCAGAAGCCAAGTGGTGTAGCAGAATTTTGAACAGATTGAAGGGGAGAGAGATGGCTTAGTAGGCTTAAAAATGGTTTTAACAAATTGGAAGGATAACTCCTTTCTTAATTCTCACTTTTGGTGGCATTCTGTTTTACAGATCCACAAATTTGAGCTATCTTTAGCCCTCAAAGTTCGAAATTCCTTATATGTTGATAAAGGGTGGCTGCCTTTAACAACCTATCTTTCTTTAAGGTTTTTTCTTTGAATGCATTCACAAATTGCTTCCCCCCTACCTCCCTCCTTTTCCTCCCCTCTGTTACCTGCCCACTGATATTCTTTGATGCGATTACTTGATTATTTCTTGTAATTTGTATTTCCTACCCCTTGTTATTAAAATTTAATAAACAATTTCTAAAAATGAAAATAAGAAGTTGCAGTGATATTTGCGGAAAGTGACGAGAGGGTGGGTAAGGGTTTTGGCACTGTGCTCAGAAAGGAAGTACTTTGGTGATGTTATAGCAAAATACAGTCCCCCACCCCAAGCTCTCATTTACCATGATTGTATCTTGACTAGATAGTTAAGAGGTGGTCCCTTTTCCAGTGAACTACTTGTATCTACCTCCAGTGCCCTTAGAAAAAAACCCCCCAAAACAAATAATTACAACAGTTGAATCATTTCTCTTTAACAAGGCACACCACAAAGATCAACCAAAGTGAATATATACAGCTCCTCCACATACATACAGAACTGTGGAGGAGTGGCCTAGTGGTTAGGGTGGTGGACTTTGGTCCTGGGGAACTGAGGAACCGAGTTCCATTCCCGGCACAGGCAGCTCCTTGTGACTCTGGGCAAGTCACTTAATCCTCCATTGCCCCATGTAATCTGAGCCTGCCATGAGTGGGAAAGCGCAGGGTACAAATGTAACAAAAATAAAATAGATACTATTGGAGATTCTACATGGAATGTTGCTACTATTAGAGATTCTACATAGAATGTTGCTACTATTGGAGACTCTACATGGAATGTTGCTATTCAACTAGCAACATTCCATGTAGAAGGCTGCGCAGGCTTCTGTTTCTGTGAGTCTGACGTCCTGCGCGGCCATATTGGTGATCTACAAGGGCCGACTTCTACATGGAATGTTGCTAGTGGAATAGCAACATTCCATGTAGAATCTCAAATAGTAGCAACAGTGGAGGAGTGGCCTAGTGGTTAGGGTGGTGGACTTTGGTCCTGGGGAACTGAGGGACTGAGTTTGATTCCCACCTCAGGCACAGACAGCTCCTTGTGACTCTGGGCAAGTCACTTAACCCTCCATTGCCCCATGTAAGCCGCATTGAGCCTGCCACGAGTGGGAAAGCGCAGGGTACAAATGTAACAAAAATTTAAAAAAAATGTTGCCCAAGATCCTTCTATATGTCTACCTTCTAATATATTTCCACTACTCATGATGTATTGTAAGCCACATTGAGGAGGCAGGAAAATGTGGGACACAAATGCAATAAATAAATAAATTTCATCTGCAGGACAAGCACTTCCTGGTTCGTTTAGCAACTACAAGACTGAACTTCCGAAACGCATTAGAACTAACAGACACCCTAACCAGACTCTCAAGCACGAACCACCAGTCCCCTCTGCACCCCCTGCCTACACATACCTCGCACCTTTCGCCTCTTCTTTTTCACCACGTACCTCGCTCACCCAGCAGCAGCGAAGCAGGACCTCTTGCGTCTGTCACTTCCGCCATCCCAATACCCCCCGCCCACAAAAATCCGTCGCCGTTCAGGCACTGGAGGCTCCGGCAGGCTTCTGAACAAGCAATTGGCTGCTCAAGGTGGAACCGAGCGATCCCATTTGCGGTGAAGGTCATTCGGAGGCGGGATTAAGTGGGGGGCGGGGAATTGGGAAGAAGGTGGAAATGCAGAACGAGGGGGAGGGGGAGATCGTTTAGCCACACAGCTGATGTGACGTCACTTCAGCTGTGTGGCTAGAGATTATCTCTACAGTCCAAGGAGAACTACCGTTACAGGTAAGCAACTATTTTTTTTTTATTGATATCAATAGAAATCAAAGAAAATAAAACATGGAAAAGAAAATCAGATGATACCTTTTTTATTGGACATAACTTAATACGTAACATAATAATACATTATGTCCAATAAAAAAGGTATCATCTGATTTTCTTTTCCATGTTTTATTTTCTTTGATTTCTATTGATTACCCATATCGTTGCAAACAACTGCCCCATCCCTAAGACAAGGGACTTCAGGTCCCACCACTGCTTCAGGACATAAGTTCAAAATCAGAACTGGCCAAAAAAGTCTCCTTCCTGGAATTGGGTCACTTGGCAGCTCTGTGCTACCTGTAAGGAAGCAAGAAAGACTTCCTTGAACTGTACAAATATATGGCTCAAAACCTGACTGCTGTGCTGCAGTTTCACTCCTCAGGTATCAATAGAAATCAAATAAAATAAAACATGGAAAAGAAAATAAGATGATACCTTTTTTATTGGACATAACTTAATACGTAACATAATACATTAGGTCCAATAAAAAAGGTATCATCTTATTTTCTTTTCCATGTTTTATTTTGTTTGATTTCTATTGATAACCTTAAGAGTGGACTAACACGGCTACCACACTCCTCTTTTTTTATTGACGAATCCTGCAGAAAACCGGAAATTTGACGTCATCGTTCTATTTTTTTTTTTTTTGCTGTTTTAAGTTTCACGGATAGGGCCAACAAGGAGGTTTAATATTACGCCTCCTCGGATAGGGCAGATGCACGGGGGCGTGGCGAGCAGCTGTCATCATCACGTCGGGAGACGTGGGAGCCCTGTTGCCGCGGCAACCGCCTGTAAACGGAAGTGCATGGGGCCTACTGTGAGGCCCTCCTGCTCAGCGTAGAGGACGTACGGGAGCTGGGGCTGCTTTCTCTCTCATAGCACCGGGTGAACCGTGATGGTGCAGTAACGAGCTAAATTTTTACCTGTACTTCTGTAAACGCACGGATGCAGCCACCTCCGGGTGCATGTGGCCTGGTTGCACTTGTGTGGGGTTTTTTTGGGCAGCTTTTCCTGTTCTTTATTTGGGGGCTGAAGAAGCTCAAGACTAACAGCGCCTGATTTGCCTCCACGTTATTATGCGCTGAAGGGCTCGAGCACAGGTCGCAAATTGTACTGAAATGTATTTAAATGAATGTTAATGAGGTCAGTAAGTATTTTATTTTTTGTTACATTTGTACCCCGCACTTTCCCACTCATGGCAGGCTCAATGCAGCTTACATGGGGCAATGGAGGGTTAAGTGACTTGCCCAGAGTCACAAGGAGCTGCCTGTGCCTGAAGTGGGAATCGAACTCAGTTCCCCAGGATCAAAGTCCACTGCACTAACCACTAGGCTACTCCTCCACTCATTCCACCAATAAGAGCCAACCTCATCAGTGATGTCACAATGGCTTAAAGTCCATTGCACTAACCACTAGGCTACGCCTCCACTCATTCCACCAGTAAGAGCCAACCTCATCAGTGATGTCACAATGGCTTAAAGTCCATTGCACTAACCACTAGGCTACGCTTCCACTCATTCCACCAGTAAGAGCCAACCTCATCAGTGATGTCACAATGGCTTAAAGTCCATTGCACTAACCACTAGGCTACGCCTCCACTCATTCCACCAGTAACAGCCAACCTCATCAGTGATGTCACAATGGCTTGATTGCCCTTCCCCAGGATCAAAGTCCACTGCACTAACCACTAGGCTACGCCTCCACTCATTCCACCAATAAGAGCCAACCTCATCAGTGATGTCACAATGGCTTCATTGCCTGATACACTTCTGATATTGTGATGGGGAAAGGGAAATGGGACTTGATAACCACCTTTCTGAGGTTTTTTTGCAACTACATTCAACGCGGTTTACATGGTATATTCAGGTACTTATTTGTACCTGGCCCAATGGAGGGTTAAGTGACTTGCCCAGAGTCACAAGGAGCTGCCTGTGCCTGAGGTGGGAATCAAACTCAGTTCCTCAGTTCCCCAGATGACCAATGTCCACCACCCTAACCACTAGGCCACTCCTCCACTCCGGCTCAACAAGACTTACCATAATAATCAATAATAGGATTTCTAACATACCGCTCGTCACTTGATATTCTGACTGTTTTCTTGTTTACTGAATTGAATATATCCACTATGTTTCACTTGTTCTATATGCAATTAATTGTGTATCTACTCTTGAATGAAGCTTGACGTGATGTAATACTGTAAGGGACTAGTGCTGGGCAGACTTATACGGTCTGTGCCGGGGCTGGTGGTTGGGTGGCGGGGATAGTGCTGGGCAGACTTATACGGTCTGTGCCAGAGCCGATGGTGGGAGGCAGGGATAGTGCTGGGCAGACTTATAGGGTCTGTGCCAGAGCCGGTGGTTGGGAGGCGGGATTGGTGGTCGGGCGGCGGGGATAGTGCTGGGCAGACTTATAGGGTCTGTGCCAGAGCCGATGGTGGGAGGCAGGGATAGTGCTGGGCAGACTTATAGGGTCTGTGCCAGAGCCAGTGGTTGGGAGGCGGGGTTGGTGGTTGGGAGGCGGGGATAGGGCTGGCCAGACTTATACGGTCTGTGCACTGAAGAGGACAGTACAAATAAAAAAGTAGCACATATGAATTTATCTTCTTGGGCAGACTGGATGGACCGTGCAGGTCTTTTTCTGCCGTCATCTACTATGTTACTATGTTACATTGAGCCTGCAAATAGGTGGGAAAATGTGGGATATAAATGCAACAAATAAATTCCTTCCTAATTGCACAGATGAACTATAATGCGGAAAATGTAACTCTAGGTCAGGGGCAGGTAGAAATTTTTTCAGATTTGTTGTCGGCTTTCCATATTGAACTGTAGGTTTTGGTTTTGTCTTTTGGTGTAAGCAGAAGGAAACCCATACACGTTTATTATTATTATTATTATTATTTGCTACATTTGTATCCCACATTTTCCACCCTTTGCAGGCTCATTGTGGCTTACATATAACTGTTAACGGCGTTAGTCGATTACGGTCTGAACAAATACATGGTATGAATGAATACAAAGTGATATTGTGGTATAATGAGGTATATGTATGGTAGGAAACAGCTGGGGGGAACTTAGAGAGGGAAAGGGGGAAGAAGAGTCAGGTAATGTCCGTTACGGTCTTTGGTTATGTTGTGTCTCGGGTGACCAGGTATATTTATGTTGGGTCGTTGGGGTATGCTCTTCTGAAAAGGTCTGTCTTTAGTGATTTCTGGAAATTTAGGTGGTCGAGCGTAGTTTTTACTGCTTTTGGCAGTGCATTCCATAGTTGTGTGCTTAGGTAGGAAAAGCTGGTTGCATAGGGGGATTTGTATTTAAGACCTTTGCTGCTTGGGTAGTGGAGGTTTAGGTATGATCGTGCAGATTTTGTAGTGTTTCTGATTGGCAGGTCGATGAGGTCTGTCATGTATCTCGGTGCCTCGCCGTAAATAATTTTATGAACAGTCGTGCAGATTTTGAAAGTGATGCGTTCTTTAATTGGTAACCAATGCAGTTTTTCTCTGAGTAGTTTGGCACTGTCAAAACGTTTTTTTTTCCAAATATAAGCCTGGCTGCTGTGTTTTGGGCGGTTTGGAGTTTCTTTATGATTTCATTTATGGAGATGAAAACGGTAACGGAGTTCAAACATGCATGGGATATGCATAGAGGAATCCTGTGCAGAAGGAATGGATCCTCAGAAGCTTAGCCAAAATTGGGTGGCGGAGCAGGTGGGGGGGAAGAGGGGGTGGTGGTTGGGAAGCAAGGATAGGGGAGGGCAGACTTATACGGTCTGTACCAGAGCCGGTGATGGGAGGCGGGACTGGTGGTTGGGAGGCGGGAAATACTGCTGGGCAGACTTATATGGTCTGTGACCTGAAAAGGACAGGTACAAATTCAATTCAAGGTAAGGTATACACATATGAGTTTGTCTTGGGCAGACTGGATGGACCATGCAGGTCTTTTTCTGCCGTCATCTACTATGTTACTATCCCGCATTGCAGTAATCTGCGTGGCTTAGTACCATGGACTGTACCAGGTTATGAATGATTTCCCTCTGGAAGAATGGTTTTATGCGTTTGAGTTTCCACACTGAGAAAAACATTTTCTTTACAGTGGATTTCCCTTGGGTCTCTAGCGATAGGTTGCGGTCAATTGTTACTCCGAGAATTTTCAGGCTGTCTGAGACAGGGAGGGTGTATCCTCGGGTGTTAATGTTTGTGGCTTGGTATGTATTGTAGCGGGATGAGATGATGAGACAGTGTTTTTTTTTTTCTGTATTGAGTTTTAGTTGGAATGCATTTGCCCAGGAATTCATGATGTTTAAGCGCAGATAGTGAGAAACAAATGTGTGAGTCCGAGCAAAACCGAAAATGAAAACATATGTCGTGTTATAAACAGTCCCCAGATAACCTGAGAACTTATACAACTTATACAGATTTGGTGAAACAGATCTTAATTAATTTATTATTATTATTATTATTTATTGCATTTGTATCCCACATTTTCCCACCTCTTTGCAGGCTCAATGTGGCTTACAATACATCATGGATAGTGGAAATAAGAAGAAAATAGACATTTGGTATTACAGAAGGATTTTGGGTTGCATGGTAATGGAATACATGATAGTAATATAACAGAAGGCATTATTAAACATTTCTGGATATATTTATTATTTCAAAATACACCTTTGCAAAGATAGTTGCCTCTAAAAGCAAGAGGCACATCCCTCCTTAATGTTAACAGGTTTTATACCCTTTCTTTTTAGTACATTAAGTATCTGCCCCTAAGTTTCTCATTGAATAATGATCACATTTACCAACCCCTAATACATCATTGTTAATTATCATATGACAGTCCTCTAAACATTTTCCATCACCCTAGTAGCTGAGTCCCAACCATTGTTAGTTCTGCTTGGTCTGCATTTTTTTGTATCTTTAAACCTTTATGCAGTGGCGTAGGAAAGGGTGGGGCGGTCCGCCCCGGGTGCACACCGCTGGGGGGGTGTCGGCTCCGCTGGTTCCCTGCTCTCTCTGCCCCGGAACAGGTTACAAAATAATGCAAAACGCCTTAATGTGTTTTTGCAGTAGTCCATTCTCACGTGCTAACTGGTCATTAAGGACTTAACACCTTTTAGTGAAAGGGGCCCTTAGTAAATAGCAGAGCTGCCAAGTTACCCATTTCCAGGATGGCACTTGAGGGCGGGACACAGGGAGGGAAGGCCCGAAGGGAGGCGATCTGCCGCTGCGCTTTCACACGGAGGTGAGGCGCTGTGAATGCAGGGGGCCCGTTGGCGGACGGATGGGGGCTGTTGACGGAGCTGAGGGCGGGTGGGTGAGACCGGGAACTGCGGCGCTGGGCCCTCCCTTGGAGGCCTGGGGAATTTTCTCCCCCCTGCCCCTACCCCCTCTTGGCGACCCTTCTCATTAGTAGTGCTGGCTTTGACAGGCCTGGTTTTTAATTTATAGTTCAAAGCAAAATGATATTTGTAGTCCATTATTCTACCCAACACTGCTGGTTCCATAATGCATGAGGCTTAGGGATGACTGAAATGCCAAACTGGCCTAAAATCTCTCTTTAGGAACTGGGTACCTTGGCAGCTCCGAAATAGGCCCTGAAATGGGAAAACCATTATTACTGCTTTTGGGTACTTCGTGATATCAATCTGAGCTATGAATTAGTGGACGGACTTTACTGGTCTTATACTGATTATAGTGATAAGCCTATTCTCCCCAGCACCCTTCCCCACAGCTGTGTAAGTCTAAAACATAAAAGCTATTTTAAATTTTTTTTTTAATTCTCGTGGTAACGAAAGTATTGTGTTAGTGTCTTATTCAGGTCATTCTTAAAGGGGAAGATGTCCTAGAACAACTGTATCATATCAGTCTGCTCCTCCAACATGCCAGTCTGCGCTTCTAATGCTTCGTCACTGGACTATAGCTTCAGAAAAATACATGAGGGATATTCTGGAAAACTATATACAGGTATGGAAAAGGCGGTGTAAAGCAAATGTTCTGAGGAGAATCACAATGTGAATAATGTCTAAAATATTCAGAATATTATGTATTGTGTGTGCATACCTTTTACATATTAGTTAATGTGTGTGTTAACTGTAAGGCACAGCCAGTGGCGTAGGAAGGGGGGGGGCGGGGGGGCGGTCCGCCCCGGGTGCACGCTGCTGGGGGGTGTCGGCTCCGCGCTGGTGCACTGCCCTCTCTGCCCCGGAACAGGTTACTTCCTGTTCCGGGACAGAGAGAGCAGTGAATCAGCGTGGAGCCGAGACACCCCAGCAACGTGCAGTCGGGGCGGATCGGCCCTCCCGCCCGTCCCTCGCCGCAGGTATGTGCTCCGGGAGGGTGCGCTCCAGCGGGAGGAGGGTGCGCCATGCTGCACCCGGGGGGGGGGGGGGGGTGCGCAGCGGCGACCCGCCCCGGGTGTCAGCTCCCCTCACTACGGCTCTGGGCACAGCCCCTGTCCCACATTAGCTATGATCAAACTGGAACAGAGGCTGGCCAAGAGACACTCCAGTGCAGGAAGTGGTGCTTAAAAGATGCTTTATTTGTTTCTTGGAGAAAGGGCCCCGACACGGTCCGAGTTTCGGTGTAATCAAACGCCTGCCTCAGGGGGGTCACAATGATGCTCAAGAGGAAATAAAATAGCCCCAAAGGCTCCGTGCAAGGTAACGCTGTGTGTTCTGCATTCCTCCTGAGACCTTACCACCACCCATTGATCTAGCGATAAGGGCTCACGTGCTACAAGAGTGGTGACCGTTCGGTGCGTGCCAACTGCCGATTAACTTCGGAAACAGCGCGCGGTAGGAAATAAAAGAATTTGTCAAGGTGTTATGGGCATGAGCCAAGTCCAAAATTACTGCCAATTTGGAATATATTGCAGGGCGCTTGAGTGTGTCCCACAGTAAGGGAAAGGGAATGGGACTTATATACCGCCTTTCTGTGGTTTTTCCAACTACATTCAAAGCGATTTACATAGTATATTCAGGTACTTATTTTGTACCTGGGGCAATGGAGGGTTAAGTGACTTGCCCAGAGTCACAAGGAGCTGTGCCTGAAGTGGGAATCGAACTCAGTTCCTCAGTTCCCCAGGACCAAAGTCCACCACCCTAACCACTAGGCCACTCCTCCACTGTTGCTACTATTTGAGATTCTACATGGAATGTTGCTATTCCACTAGCAACATTCCATGTAGAAGTCGGCCCTTGCAGATCACCAATGTGGCCACGCAGGCTTCTGCTTCTGTGAGTCTGACGTCCTGCACGTTCGTGCAGGACGTCAGACTCACAGAAACAGAAGCCTGTGCAGCCTTCTACATGGAATGTTGCTAGTGGAATAGCAACATTCCATGTAGAATCTCCAATAGTAGCAACATTCCATGTAGAATCTCCAATAGTAGCAACATTCCATGTAGAATCTCCAATAGTATCTATTTTAGTTTTGTTACATTTGTACCCTGCGCTTTCCCACTCATGGCAGGCTCAATGCGGCTTACATGGGGCAATGGAGGGTTAAGTGACTTGCCCAGAGTCACAAGGAGCTGCCTGTGCCTGAGGTGGGAATCGAACTCAGTTCCTCAGGACCAAAGTCCACCACCCTAACCACTAGGCCACTCCTCCACCTCCATACGTTGCTTTTATGGCATTCGGTAGTGCATTCCAAAGTTGTGTACAGATGTAGGAAAAGCTAGATGCGTATACCGACTTGTATTTAAGTCCCTTACAGCTGGGATAACGGAGGTTCAAGAATGTGCGTGATAAACTTTTTATGTTTCTTGCTGGTAAGTCTATGAGATCTGACGTATATATCGGGGCTTGGCCATGAATGATTTTGTGAACCAGGGTACAGGTCTTGAATAAATACGATCTCTTAGTGGACGCCAGTGTAATTTTTCTCTGAGGGGTTTAGCGCATTCGTATTTTGCTTTTCCAAATATAAGTCTGGCTGCAGTGTTTTGGGCTGTTTGGAGTTTCTTAATAATTTGTACTTTACATCCGGTATAAATGGAATAACAATAGTCCAAATGGCTTAACACAAATGATTGCACCACTTTGCGGAATACCTCCCTTGGGAAGAAAGGTCTGATTCTTTTTAGTTTCCACATCGCATGGAACATTTTC
Source organism: Microcaecilia unicolor (assembly GCF_901765095.1). Taxonomy (NCBI): domain Eukaryota; kingdom Metazoa; phylum Chordata; class Amphibia; order Gymnophiona; family Siphonopidae; genus Microcaecilia; species Microcaecilia unicolor. The sequence goes on from NC_044041.1 coordinate 196,619,043, forward strand.
TTTGAAACATTTTTCACGTGACTTTCTAGAGTAAGATTTCGATCAGTTACACAAATATTGTCACTTGTGTGACCGATTTGCTGTTCTGGGATAAAACAGCAGAGGTTTAACAGCGTTCATGCACGCGATCGCTGTAGCACAGTTTAACAACTCTAGCTGTGCGACAGTTACAAAATCTGATGCAATCCATAATACTATTAATGTCTGACTTGAGAGTTTTAGTTGTTGAAGATGTAAATAAGATATTGGGTGACTGTTTGAACTTTTGTCTGTGCAAATGAGTTGCCAGGTCTATTAATAGCCAGCAAGAAAGTGGCCCGCAAAATGCAGAACTTGAACAGAATGTGCATCTGAACCTTAGCGTCTGAGCTTTCTTCAGTCTAGGTTTTAGGTTTATACCAAACAGTAAAAGATTTGCTACCAAAACTCTGTAAATATGTTGGCAGTCTGCTAGTGGGGGTCCCTAGGATGGGGCTGTCGTATATGGGGCTTGGGTGCCCGTTTCTTAATATAAAATGAGCACAAAGATGAGTAGTATAAAATATTGAGTGCAGTGGAACAGGTGGACGTGAAGCGTCTGTTCACGCTTTCTAAAAATACTAGGACTAGGGGGCATGCGATGAAACTACAGTGTAGTAAATTTAAAACAAATCGGAGAAAATGTTTCTTCACCCAATGCATAATTAAACTCTGGAATTCGTTGCTGGAGAACGTGGTGAAGGCGGTTAGCTTAGCAGAGTTTAAAAAGGGGTTAGACAGTTTCCTAAAGGACAAGTCCATGAACCACTACTAAATGGACTTGGGAAAAATCCACAATTCCAGGAATAACATGTATAGAATGTTTGTACGTTTGGGAAGCTCACCAGGTGCCCTTGGCCTGGATTGGCCGCTTTCGTGGACAGGATGCTGGGCTCGATGGACCCTTGGTCTTTTCCCAGTGTGGCATTACTTATGTACTTAGTTAAGGCCGATTTACTTCACTGACACGAAACCAATACATTTCCTTGTTCTGTTTTGTGTCTATGGGAAAATGAGTTTTTCATGTGTAGAGATAATACTTCTGACATGTTCCTACTGTCTTAAGAATGTTTGGATAGGAAAGAGACAAAAAAAATTGCAGTGTTACTACCCTTCCTCACCAAACGAAGGTCTGTCTGTCCTAATAGGATTTAATACAAAGCTGAAAAGGGATGAGCTTATCTGGCCAGCTGAAATAGAATGGTAGCCTGTCAAACTGATCAATTTATTGCAGAGCACACATTAAACGTGGCACGGGTGTGTACAGTGAAAATATGTTTTTTTACGTCAAGGGGGCGCCATTGCATTAGGATTGTAGTTTGAATTTACTCAATTAACTTGTCTACCATTCTCATACTGTAGAGGTGTCTTAAATTACCTGATTAGGTTTGATTTACTTACAGTTGGGTTTACGCTTTCCTGACACTCCTAATCCGGGCATTAATGGGCCGTGTGCTGCTGGTCCTGTGCATTCATAAGCCCCGAATTGGTTAATCCAATTGGTAGATACCTGGAATTTCCAAATAACCCTCATTAGGAAGGTAAAACCAGATGTAGCACTGAAAAGTGTTACCAGTGTTGCATGCTAACTGACCCAATGTTTAAACTGGTAGAATATACTTTAATGGATTGTTTCTTCAGTGAGGAGCAGAAAATGGCCCGTATGTACTCGCAATCATTTTTAATTTACTCAAAACCAGGACATGGACTTGGGATGTGATTTACTTTTGTTCAGTAAAGTCGATGAGTATTTTCTACAAACAATCATCTCAACATTCTACATCTATGAAACCTTGTTCTAAGCTCCACTACTGGTATTCAAAGCAATTTAAGCGGGCAAGAGTCTCTCCTGCCCATTTAAATTGCTTCCCGCCGCCTAAGTGGAGATATTCAGCTGCACAACTGGATAGTGCCTCTAAGAGGCATATTTTCAAAGCACTTAGCCTTCCAAAGTTGGAACTTTGGAAGGCTAAGTGCTTTAAAAATATGCCTCCTTGGTATCCCCACAGACCACCCAAGCAAAAGGTGAGCAGGTGAGGGGCAGCACTGGGGAAGAGCCCCAGGTTATGTGGGTGCCGGCAACATTCAGTGCCGGCATCTGCATTGTTAAGCGGCTTAATTTAGGACAACTCAAAAACTGTCCCTAATAAGGCTGCTTAGCTATGCAGGTGCCGGCACTGAATATTGGGCTGGCAACTACATAACTCAAGCCCCCAATCGTCTCCTGCCTTCTTTCTAGCACGTGTCATGACCCGTCCCCTCCACAAGAACCCCCCCCCCCCAGTTGTGCATGTAGGCCCCTGGGCCTACCTGTATCCATGGTGGTCCAGTGGGGTCATGAGTGTAGCCCCCTCGCTCTTCCCCATGTGGCACCTCTCTAAAATGGCTGCCGCAACCTCTTGCGGCAGTTTGTGGTACTACACAAAGTACCGCCAGCTCCTGCGAGAAGTCACAGCAGCCATTTTAGAGAGGCACCGCAAGGAGTGAGGGGGCTGTGCTTCTGGACCACAGCGATAAAGGTAGGCCTGGGAGGAAGCCTACCTGCACAGCTGGGGGGGGGGGGGGAAGAGGGGACATTACCAGGGGGGGGGGGCATTGTCAGGGGGTGTGGGACTCGGGGGCTCTTTTTTTTTTTCTTTATCCAAAAACAAAGTTATGTGGGCCCGACCCAATATTCAGCTGGAGCCGCATAACTCTTATGCAGACCCCAGCTGAATACTGGCCAGGCTGGCATAAGTTCCTGCGCCTGGCCCATCCAAAATTATCTCCCGATAAAGTGTGAAAACTCCTAAAAATGCCACATAATTTGCATTTTTGTGTGGTAACATCCCACAAATTTTCATGCATTGTAGTAAAAGAGCCCCTTAATTGCTAGGATAGTAATAAGGAATGTAGTATGAACAGCCAGAGTGAGGTTGTAGGAGCAGAAAAGGTTATGCAAGTGTGACCCACCTTGAGGTTGTGGTAGCCCCCATGAAATCAAGGCAAAGCCACTATAATTAAAAGTACAGGGACAGCACAATGGCTTTGTGGCAATGCTGGGTTTTGAGTCTGGCTTATGCTCCTTGGGCCGGCCATCGAAGGCTGGAGATGCTGCACAGGCTTCTAGGGGACAAATTCCTCCTATCAGTACCCTTCTCCACCACCGCCAACTCCAGACTCCGCCCCTTCTGCCTCGTCTCTCCCTATGCTTGGAATAAACCAGGGGCGTATCTGAGGTTCGGCGGTAGGGGGGGCAGGGGCTAGAGTGAGGGGGCACATTATAGCCCCCCCCTACCGCGTCAGACTCCATCCAACTGGATCTAAAGATGCATGCAGCTTTCATGGCGCGCTGCACGACGAGGATGAAAAAGTTAAAGATCGCGGCTGGGCTGGCGGGGGGTTGGGGTCCCCCGCCAGCTGAAGCAATATTTTAAAAAGCCGGAGGAAGCGGACCTCGGGGTAGGTGACGGCGGTAGGCGAGGGAGGGAGGGTTAACGGCGGTAGGGGGGTCCGGGGCAAAATCTGCGGGGGCCCAGGCCCCTGTGGCCCCACGCAGATACGCCCCTGGAATAAACTTCCCGAACCCATACACTACGCGCCGTCCCTGCACATCTTCGAATCCTTACTCAAAACCCACCTCTTCACTGTAGCTTTCGGTACTTAACCACTTACCTCTATCCAGGTAACCTACACTCCCCCATTTGATTGACGGCTCACCTGTCCTTTAGATTGTAAGCTCTTTTGAGCAGGGACTGTCCTTCCTCGTTTAAATTGTACAGCGCTGCGTAACCCTAGTAGCGCTTTAGAAATGTTAAGAAGTAGTAGCAGATAGTTGGGGAACATTTGTAATTCCTCCTAATTTTCTGTAAGCCACATTGTGCCTGCATGTGTGGGAAAATGTGGGATATAAATGAACCATAAATAAACAAACATGCAATGGGTTTCATAGAGCGGCATAATCGAAAGGGACGCCCAAGTTTTGCTGAGGACGTCCTCACAAAATGTCCCGGCGAAGGGGCGGGGAAACCCGTATTATCGAAACAAGATGGGCGTCCATCTTTCGTTTCGATAACACAGTCGGGGACGCCCAAATCTTGACATTTAGGTCATCCCTAGAGATGTTTGTCCCTAGACTTGGGCAGTTCTGATTTTCAGCGATAGTGGAAACTAAGGACGCCCATCTCAGAAACGACCAAATCCAAGCCCTTTGGTCGTAGGAGGAGCCAGCATTCGTAGTACACTGGTCCCCGTGACATGCCAGGACACCAGCCGGGCACCCTAGGGGGCACTGCAGTGGACTTCAGAAATTGCTTCCAGGTTCATAGCTCCCTTACCTTGTCTGCTGAGCCCCCCCCAAATCCCCCCCCCCAAACCCACTACCCATAACTGTACACCACTACCATAGCCCTTACAGGTGAAGGGGGGCACCTAGATGTGGGTACAGTGGATTTGTGGTGGGTTTTGAAGGGCTCGCTGTTTTCTCCACAAATGTAACAGGTGGGGGGGGGGGGGGGGTGGGTATGGGCCTGGGTCCGCCTGTCTGAAGTGCACTGCAGTACCCACTAAAATTGCTCCAGGGACATGCATGCGCTGTCATGGACCTGAGTATGACATCTGAGGCTGGCACAACATATTTTGAAAGATGTTTTTTGAGAGTGGGAGGGGGTTGGTGACACTGGGGGAGTAACGGGAAGTCATCCCCGATTCTCTCCGGTGGTCATCTGGTCATTTCGGGCACCTTTTTGTGCCTTAGTCGTAAGAAAAACAGGTCCGTGAGAAAACGTCCAAGTGTTCATCAGGGACGTCCTTGTTTTTTTCGATTATGGGTCAAGGACGTCCAAGAGTTAGGCGCGCCCAAGTCCCGCCTTCGCTATGCCTCCGACATGCCCCCGGGAGCTTTGGTTGTCCCCGTGACAGAAAGCAGTTGGGGTCGCCCAAAATTGGCTTTCGATTGTGCCGATTTGGGCGACCCTGTGAGAAGGACGCCCATCTTCCGATTTGTGTCGAAAGATGGGCGTCCTTCTCTTTCGAAAATGAGCCTGTATAGTGAGCCACGGTCTGGACCGTTTCTGTGACGACTGAATAGACAAAAGGATGGAGTTAAATACATGTCTTTTTTTTGTTGTTTATGGTTTAGGATTTGCAGTTACAGCTAAAAGCACGTCATCTATTCCAACAAAATATCAGACAATACGTGTCCCCAACTCAGAAAAGAAAGGATTTAATTCTCAAGCACAAAGATTTCAATATGATCTTACTGAGGTAAGGCAGATCTCCTAAAATGTTTTCAGTTTCATCACTTTATCCATCTTGTGCAAAGAATTATGATTGTTGTGCTGGTTTATTTGATTATGTAGAAATAAGAGTTAAACAAACTGAAGGTAATTTTTTTTTTCTTGGACTAACAATATATCTTTGACCAGTTTTCAAGACTAAGGAGGCTAGGGCTTTTCAGCTTGGAGAAGAGACGGCTGAGTGGAGACATGATAGAGGTATATAAAATAATGAGTGGAGTGGAACAGGTGGATGTGAAGCGTCTGTTCACGCTTTCCAAAAATACTAGGACTAGGGGGCATGCGATGAAACTACAGTGTAGTAAATTTAAAACAAATCGGAGAAAATGTTTCTTCACCCAACGCATAATTAAGCTCTGGAATTCGTTGCCGGAGAACGTGGTGAAGGCGGTTAGCTTAGCAGAGTTTAAAAAGGGGTTAGATGGTTTCCTAAAGGACAAGTCCATAAACCACTACTAAATGGACTTGGGAAAAATCCACAATTCCAGGAATAACATGTATAGAATGTTTGTACGTTTGGGAAGCTCGCCAGGTGCCCTTGGCCTGGATTGGCTGCTGTCATGGACAGGATGCTGGGCTCGACGGACCTTTGGTCTTTTCCCAGTGTGGCATTACTTATGTACCGCAGAGAAAAGAATATTTACCGTCCGTTAAGGGTGTCACAGGTAACGCAGAAGCACTTAACGCTCTCTGAAGGTGACGTAGCTTGATATGTGCAATCTGATGCAACTTGCAGTTCCGTCCCATACCTTCCCTTTCCCCACTCTGCAGTTAATGAATGAGTTGTCATGTGCTAACTTTTTTTTACTGTGGTCATGCGTGAACAGCGGAGGCTGATCCATGTGTTCCTAAGCACTGGAAAGATATAGAGAGCCTTCTGGTTTGGTGTGGCATAATCCAAAGTATAGAACAGGAAAAGTTCTCTACGATGACGAATCACAGAAGGCAAAAGTAGAGACTAATAGACGATTCAACACTGGAGACGTGAGTCCAACAGTCTTTATTATATCAAAGATAACGACCTGACACAGCCCGTGTTTCGACGCTAAAAAGCATCTGCATCAGGGGTCAATAAATACACCAAGTAGTGAATGCAAAACGAAGAGTCCTACTTGTATGTGTGTTGTGTGTTGTGTTTTTAAACCCATTATGTTCTTATTCGTGGCTTGCAGTGCTACGTGATCAGTGAGCTGATAACACACATACAAGTAGGACTCTTCGTTTTGCATTCACTACTTGGTGTATTTATTGACCCCTGATGCAGACGCTTTTTAGCGTCGAAACACGGCCTGTGTCGGGTCGTTATCTTTGATATAATAAAGACTGTTGGACTCACGTCTCCAGTGGTGAATCGTCTATTAGTCTCTACTTGGTGTGGCATAAAGCATGCCAGGTAGCATTTCACTTGGAGGTGAATTACAGCTTACTCCCAAGTGAAAATGAATGCAGTCCCGCAGACGATCCCAACGTTGACCCAGTAAGTTTAGATGTTTGGTACGTTATGGCACGGGAATGCAAAATGTTTCGTCACCGCCAATCTATAATTATACAGAACACACATAATTAACTTTCTGATGTGGGTACATTCTGTATCAGCCCCCTTAGGGCCTCACCATATGGCAAAAGAATGAAATCTAAGAAAACGTAGGTATGACAGACTCTTAGGGTGTTGCCAGTGAAACTTAAATGAGTGCTACTGAAGAATTGATGGGTGTTTTTATTTTGACCTGTAACAAGCACCAGCAAGCCCAACAGTATAAGCTGTTGTGTTGGAAGCCATGTAAAAAGTATTTAGGGGTATATCAGTGATGAGAAGGGCGAGGCTTAAATCTAGGAGTAGGAAATGGGCTCTTATGAATTTCAAAATAATCCCGTTCCACCTCTTTAAAACTTATGGATTTAAGGGGCCCTTTTGCTAACGTTTGTTAAGCACATAAACAGCACTTCTCTGTGCAAGAGCCACGTTCTTCCTGCTGAGATCAGAAGGGGAGGAGGGGTCCAAGAAAGAAGGTGGTCCGCTTGCAGCTGCTACCCCAGAAGAACAGCAACCCTTTGCCCCTCCCCTTCCTCCACAAAACATTTGTAATTTAAAAGTGTTGTGAACATGGAAGGTAAAAGTGATTGCTCAAAATCAGTCAGTGAAGGGATTTATTTATTTTATTTTTGTTACATTTGTACCCCGCGCTTTCCCACTCATGGCAGGCTCAATGCGGAGGCAATGGAGGGTTAAGTGACTTGCCCAGAGTCACAAGGAGCTGCCTGTGCCGGGAATCGAACTCAGTTCCTCAGTTCCCCAGGACCAAAGTCCACCACCCTAACCACTAGACCACTCCTCCACTGTTGCTACTATTGGAGATTCTACATGGAATGTTGCTACTCTTTGAGATTCTACATGGAATGTTGCTATTCCACTAGCAACATTCCATGTAGAAGTCGGCCCTTGCAGATCACCAATGTGGCCGCGCAGGCTTCTGCTTTTGTGAGTCTGACGTCCTGCACGTACGTGCAGGACGTCAGACTCGCAGAAACAGAAGCCTGCACAGCCTTCTACATGGAATGTTGCTAGTGGAATAGCAACATTCCATGTAGAATCTCCAATAGTAGCAACATTCCATGTAGAATCTCCAATAGTATCTTTTATTTTTGTTACATTTGTACCCTGCGCTTTCCCATTCATGGCAGGCTCAATGCGGCTTACATGGGGCAATGGAGGGTTAAATGACTTGCCCAGAGTCACAAGGAGCTGCCTGTGCCTGAAGTGGGAATCAAACTCAGTTCCTCAATTCCCCAGGACCAAAGTCCACCACCCTAACCACTAGGCCACTCCTGTTTTTACACTCACCCCATTGTGAACGTAAGTACATTTGGGACACTGTGAGACTCGCCAGAACCCAGGCTGTGATCCGATAGCTGGAACAGATAAACGGTGAACTCAGGAAGAGGCTTGGCCAGAATAAATCTTAAGGTGCCGTTCATTCCAAATATCTGCTAATTGTCTCAATTAAAAATTGCTTTCACGTACTCGCTTTTTACTCAGAGAAAGTGGGTTGTGAAACCCAAACCAGAGTTGTTACTTGAGAACTTGCTAATGATGTTATGATCCAAGAGAACAAGGTGTGAATGTAGCCAGTTATTTTCCTAAACCAAGAGTTGTGAACGCTTCCCTCTCTCCTTCCAAAAGTATTATTAAAATGAGGGTGTGTGGCTAGGTAAGAATCCAGTATCAGAACAAGGCAGGGGCGTAGCCAGACAACAGATTTTGGGTGGGCCTAGGCAAGAGGTGGGTGGGCACCAAGTGTTCTACCTTCGCCCCCCCCCCCAAAAAAAAAAAAAATATCTCAGTTGGCGAGAAAACGCTTCTTTCCACCTTGGCAGTCTGCAGCAGGCATGCTCTGAAAACTGAGCATGTGCAGATGGAGGTATCGTAAAGAGTAGCGTTTTAGTTACCATCAGGGGGAAGTCCTCAGCTGGCGGAGCTTGAGATCCCCACCAGCTACCACTAAACGTGTGCTACTGTTGAGTGGGCCCGAGCCCTAAGTGGATGGGCCCTGGCCCACCCAGGCCCACCTGTGGCTACGCCGCTGGAACAAGGGGCCAGGGAAGGCTGGCTCCTATACATTTTCCAAATGTGTCATGACAACGCAGCTTTTAAAGTGTCCAGAACACTTTAAAAATGATTTAGTGATCGCAGTGATACTCTTTAGGCTGGGCATTTCCTGCTTATTAGTTAAGTGATGGGCCCAGTAATTGCCTTATTGCCTTGATGGTGACATTATGAGTTTCGTGGTAGAGTTCAGATTCTCTCATTGTGCAGAAGGAAGGTTCCTCTTCTTTGTTTGAAGTTTATATATAGAAACCCTCCCTGTTCTCTCCTGACAAGCCCTGAAGGAAATCCTGAGTCAGGCAGGGTGTGGGAAATGTACGTCATTTTCTGCCCACGTTGCGAATGGTTTCTCTCCCTGTATATTTGCATACCTTGCTGTGTGGTTTGATTTATGACTTTTCTTGTGACCGTGAAGCCTTTAGGTAGAAATGAAGCATAACCTCTCTTTTCAATCGCACACAGATAGCATTTGTCCTTTGGTTAGGGCCGCGTCCCTTTTCTTCACTTTCTTATCTTCTCATATGTGTTTCTGTTCATATGTGTCGAGGGCTGTCTCTACGGATGGATCTCGCTCAACCTTGGTAGGAGATTGTCTTACTGAGGTTCTAACTCTCCTACCAGATTTCAATCACCTCTGTCCATGAAACGTGGTGGGAGAGCAAAAATGTGCCCCCCCCCTTCCACACCTGCATGTTTTCAACTTATTGATTCTGTACTAAGCCCCTCCCCCAACCAGTTCTAGAATCATATTTTTGCTCCGTCCTTCCCCTACATCAGTCCAAAATTCTGGAATGTTCTGCCGAGACAGCTAGAAGAACTAGTCGGCCACCACCTGTTCAAAAAGTCTTTAAAAACATTCTTATTCGCCGAAGCTTATTCCAATGGCAACTCCTATGTTTAACCTCTCTCCCTTCCCGACTGTACATGGTTATCTGCCGGTTGCTTTGCCCCAATCTTTCACCCCGTGTTTTCCTCTGTTCCATTCCCTGCCTGTCTCATTCTGTAACTGAGTCATCTTTGCACTGTATTTTTTCCTCTTGAATTATTGTAAGCCACATTGCACCTGCTCCTGTGGGAAAATGTGGGGTACAAATCAGGGGCGTAGCCAGACAGCAGATTTTGGGTGGGCTTAGTCAAGAACTGGGTGGGCACCAAGTGTTCTCCTCCCCCCCACCCCCCACCCCCAATGTGATGAGGTCAGTATCAGCAGCTTAGGAAGCTTAGACTGCTGAAGTGGAGAGCAGTGTTTTCAGCACCATCAGGGGGAGGGTCTTCAGCTGGCGGAGCTTGGGATCCCTACTAGCTAGCACTAAATGGGTGGGCCTGAGCCCTAAATGGATGGGCCCCGGCCCATCCAGGCCCACCTGTGGCTACGCCACTGGTACAAATGCACCAAAATAAATAAATATTTTTATTTTAACAATTGAACAAAGACACTACTCTGTACCAAAACCCTCATCCACACCCTTGTCACCTCTCGTTTAGACTACTGCAATCTGCTTCTTGCTGGCCTCCCACTTAGTCACCTCTCCCCTCTCCAGTCGGTTCAAAACTCTGCTGCCCGTCTCATCTTCCGCCAGGGTCGCTTTACTCACACTACCCCTCTCCTCAAGACCCTTCACTGGCTCCCTATCCGTTTTCACATCCTGGTCAAGCTTCTTCTACTAACCTATAAATGTACTCACTCTGCTGCTCCCCAGTATCTCTCCACACTCGTCCTTCCCTACACCCCTTCCCGTGCACTCCGCTCCATGGATAAATCCTTCTTATCTGTTCCCTTCTCCATTACTGCCAACTCCAGACTTCGCGCCGTCCATCTCGCTGCACCCTACGCCTGGAATAGACTTCCTGAGCCCCTACGTCTTGCCCCATCCTTGGCCACCTTTAAATCTAGACTGAAAGCCACATTGCTTTTGACTCGTAACCACTTGTAACCACTCGCCTCCACCTACCCTCCTCTCTTCCTTCCCGTTCACATTAATTGATTTGATTTGCTTACTTTATTTTTTGTCTATTAGATTGTAAGCTCTTTGAGCAGGGACTGTCTTTCTTCTATGTTTGTGCAGTGCTGCGTATGCCTTGTAGCGCTATAGAAATGCTAAATAGTAGTAGTAGTAGTACTATTGTACAGTGAATGATGTCAATGTTGGCTTAAAAATGGACACATGCAAAATCTTGGCAGAGAACCACAGTGCAGCACTCAAAAAAGCGTTACCCGCTTTAGTTTTTGGATACAGCGGATTGGTCACAGGATCGTTACCCCTGATGCAGCTCTCGCGAAACGGGGACTCCCTGTTATTGATTTGTATTCTGTGTTCTACTATGTATACGCACGTTTGTTACCTTGTCAGATTTTTTGAATATTTAAGCACGTTGGATTAGCGGAGGGTTTTTTTTTTTTTGAGCTAATGGTGAGCCGAGCCTACGCCTTATAGTTTGATACTTCAGGTTGGCTGGGTGGCGTTACTGAGACTTTTTTTTCTCTCCACTTTTTTGAATGCTGTACTGTGGTTCTCTGCCAAGGCATCAGCGTCTCTATCAATACAATTGCAGATTTTGCGTTTGTTTGATTGATTTTCTGATTGAAGTTGAAAGCTTGGGTGGATTTTAAATATAGACACGCCAGCTCAGAAGAAGGGAAGCTCAAATGTGGCATCTTCACCCTTGCAGCAGATTAGTCAGTCTGTAACAGTCTGACACCCCAGAAAGTGAGGACTCCTGTGTTTGTGCATATGGAGGGTAGAAAGCTAGTGCCTTGAAATGCCCTTCTAGTCCACTGTTATGTCTTTTCTTCTTAGAATGAAAACCCAGGCCCAGGCTCCTATGAAGTTTCTCATGCATCCCCTGAGAATAATAGTGTCTCCTTGTCAAAGAAAGGAACCGGAGCATTTCCTTCCAAGGTAGGAGGCAATTCACTGACTCTTAACCTCTTAGAATCCTTTATCCTATACAATAATTCTCACCTCCAACGTTCTAATGTGCCTGGGACCGTGGCTCCCTCGGAGGTGGTCTGCTAGGCAGTTTAGAATGCACTGACATCAGTGATGTCACTGACAGCTGATTCCAAGGCAAGGGGAGGAGTAGGGAAACACTCGGAGCGTGTTTCCCTACTCCTCCCCCTGCCTGGGAAACAGCTGTCAGTGCCCCCCCTCGGTGCAACACCAAAGCCCCTGCCCTGCAAAACCGCGAGCCAGGCAGGGGGAGTTCTCTACTCCTCCCCCTGCCTACCAATCAGCTGTCCGTGCCCCCCCCCCCTCGGCTCAGCACCCAAGCTTCTCCCCCCAGCGCATCACCAAAGCCCCTACCCCCACCCCGTCTCGGGCACATCAACTCCCTCGCCACCCGCAGCCGCCAATACTAACGCTGTCCGGCCGCTGCTGCTTCTCCTGTGAAGCGGCAGCGGCCGGTACAAAAAGAAAAAAGCCAAAAAAAAGATTTTTAACCTGAAACGCGGCTCCGTAGACAGCCATCTGGCATTGGCTGTCGTCACTGCAGCCGCTCCTCCTCTCCCCTCCACGTCACTGCCCCTGCAGGAAGACCCCGGAGGAGCACAGTGACGTCAGAGGGGAGAGGAGGAGCGGCTGCAGAGATGACAGCCAATGCCAGATGGCTGTCTACGGAGCCGTGTTTCAGGTTTAAAATCTTTTTTTGGCTTTTTTTCTTTTTGTACCGGCCGCTGCTGCTCAACAGGAGACGCAGCAGCGGCCAGACAGCGTTAGTATTGGCGGCTGCGGGTGGCGAGGAGGTTGATGTGCCCGGGGGGGGGGGATAGGGGCTTGGGTGATGCGCTGGGGGGGGGGGTAGGGGTTTGGGTGATGTGCTGAGGGGGGAGGGGAGGGTCGCTGGACAAGGGTGGCTGGAGGGGGGCAGGGGGAGGGGAGGGTCGCTGGACATGGGTGGCTGCAGGGGGAGAGGAGGGTCGCTGGACATGGATGGCTGCAGGGGGGGCAGGGAAGAAGGAGGTGGGGAGGGGGTCCTGAGACCAGATGGGTGGCTGCAGGGGAGGGCAGGGGAGATAGAAGGGACGCTGCAGGGGGGGCAGGGGAGAGAGGTGGGTTGCTGGACATGGGTAACTGCAGGGGGAGAGGAGGGTTGCTGGACATGGGTGGCTGCAGGGGGGGCAGGGGGAGAGGAGAGTCGCTGGACATGGGTGGCTGCAGGGGGGGCAGGGGAGAGGCACAGGAATTACTGTTTTGAATCTGATAGCTCGTTCCAGTTGAACTCATTTTTATGTTAATATGTATGATTAGTTAAGAAACTGGAAAAGTTCAGAAAGCACCACAATGCGAAAGCAAAATAAAATCGGAAAGAGAATAGCAAAAGGTCTACAAATGCAAACTTAGGGGGATAGTTTCTCTTTGAAAATTTGCCTGTGCGTATATGGGTACAAAATACATTTCCTTTGCCTCTGCTATTTCTGTGGGTGGAGGAATGGGGACAAAGCTATCCCCTGGATTCCATAAATTAAGCGCAGTTAGTTATGTGGGCATTGGAACTGACTGTTGCTAATGCACACCTAACTCTTGGCTCCTCTCTGACTCCACCTTTTGACTGCCCTGGCACTAACTGCACAGTACTGAACTTCTTCTGCCCACTTAACTCCTTTCAATATCTAAACCTACAATTTTAGTTTAGATTTTGTGCATTTGCTTCCAGACTTCCCGGATGCCATTAAAGAAAACAGCTACCACGCCAGCAGCCAATGCGTACACTATTCCTGCATCTCTGAACTCCAGGAAGGACTTTAGTAAAGGAAACTCCAGCATGTTTCAAGTGCCCATTGCTGTGAAAGTGAACACCGCGAGAAATGCGACTCCGGCTCCAAATCAATATAATGTAAGAAGCATTCATTAACCATAATGAAATGTGAAGATTATGCACTACCTGTAAAAAGCATGCAGATATCCAATGTACTGTTCAGACTTTATCTGTGCCCAGCCCTGGCTCTGCTGCTCCCTGTTCAGCTTCCTGTTTCTCGATGGTGCACGCGCTGCAGAATAGTTAACTGAGGGGCCCTTTTACTAAGCCGCGTAAGCATCTATGTGCGCCCAACTTGTGCCAAAATGGAGTTACCACCCGGCTACCGCGTGGCTCTTGCGGTAATTTCATTTTTGGCATGCATCCGATACGCGGGGCCAAAAAAAAATCATTTTTATTTTTGGACGCGCGCATCAGACGATCGCCAAGCGGCATTTGACACGCGTAGGTTATTACCGCAGGGTTACTGCGCGAGACTTTACCGCTAGGTCAATGGCTGGCGGTAAGGTCGCAGACCCAAAATGGACGCGCGGCAGTTTTGATTCTGCCGCACGTCCATTTTCTGCAGAAATTTTTTAAAAGGCCTCTTTTTTACAGGCACGCGCTGAAAAATGGACCAGCGCACGCCCAAAACCCACACCTACACTACCGCAAGCCATTTTTCAGCGCACCTTAGTAAAAGGACCCCTGAATTCTATGCCTTTTAATTACTGAGGCTGAATTGTCAGTGTCTTATCCTGTCCTTTTGATTAAGTCAATGGCATGGAAACCTGTTATGCTTTTTTTTTGGGGGGGGGGGGGGGGGGGGGGAGGGGTCTCCAAAATACAACAGCTTGGGTGAGAGACTGATCCAAACTGCAGCCTCAGCGCGTGAAAATCTGAGCCCGGAGCCAGTCACAAGAACTTCCTTCTGCTGTTTCCATAGGCATCTCCAGCTTGCAGCCTTGGAAGCAGGATTGTGACTGGCCGTGCTGCATTCTTATCGAAAACAAGAAGAGACTTGCCTAGCAAGCACAGGGGACCCTCGCCATGTAAGTGTACCAGTATCGGGGGCGTGATGTATTCTATAGCAACAGTTTTAGGGTAACTTTCAAAGCCATTTCTGTGGGTAAACCAGTGTTTTACGGAAATGAGCTTTTATAGAATTTCCTGTCCTATGTGCACATGAAGTTAGGCACTTACCACCTGTGTGTGCATCAGGGGCGTAGCCAGACAACAGATTGTGGGTGGGCCTAGGCAAGAAGTGGGTGGGCACCGTGTTCTCCCCCCCCCCACCACCACCACTACCATCACCAAAAAAATATCTAAGCTGGCAGGAAAACGCTTCTTTCCACCTTGGCAGTCTGCAGAAGGCATGCGCTAAAAACTGAGCATGCGCAGGTTCTGGTATCGTTGAGAGTAGCGTTTTTGTTACCATTAGGCAGAAGTCTTCAGCTGGCGGAGCTTGGGATCCCCACCAGCTACCGCTAAACTTGTGCTATGGCTGGGTGGGCCTAAGCCCTAAGTAGGTGGGCCCTGGCCCACCCAGGCCCACATGTGGCTACGCCACTGGTGTGCATAACTTTATTCACAGGTTGAGGAGGTGTCCCTGAGGGCAGGGCTAGAGAGGGGTTTGAGCCAACACACAAACACATGCTATTGGATTCTCAAAACATGCAAGTGTTTTGCCTCAAAAAATGTATGCCCATCAAATAGCGGCTGTACACGCGTGCGCATAATTTTCAAAACAAAATTAAGCACAACGCTTTCACTTGAAAACCTGTCAATCTTCTTAATGAAAAGTGTGCAGCAAATAGAATGTTAGGAATTATTCGGAAAGGAATGGAATACCAAAATGAGAATGTTATAATGCTTTTGTATCTCTCCATGGTGCGACTGCACCTCGAATTCTGTGTACAATTCTGCTTACTGCATCTCAAAAAAGATATAGCAGAATTAGAAAAGGTACAGTGAAAGTCGATGAAAATGATAAAGTGCGTGGAACGGCTTCCTTATGAGGAAAGACTAAAGTGGCTAAGGCTCTTCAGCTTGGAGATGAGTCAGCTGAGGGAGAGATATGATAGAGGTCTTATAAAATACTGAGTGGAGTGGAACGGGTGGATGTGAATCGCTTGTTTATTCTTTCCAAACATACTAGGACTAGGAGGCACACAATTAAGCTACAGAGTAGTAAATTTAGCTAACCATCGAATTATCCCAACTGACTCTGTACCACGCATTGTGTTCCCATCATATATCTGCTCTTGGTCCTTCAGCTATGTGTTAAGTCATATTGTAGAAAATCTTTAGCCTCATATCTGTGTTAGTTGAATGTTCTAATGCTGCTTATTAGGTGTATCATTAGTGTTATCATTAGTGTATCATTAGTGTTCCCGCCCGTAACCTCCGTTCACAGGATAAATCCCTCCTCTCAGTACCCTTCTCCACCACCGCCAACTCCAGGCTCCGCTCATTCTGCCTCGCCTCACCCTATGCTTGGAACAACCTTCCTGAGCCCTTACGCCAAGCCCCCTCCCTGCCCGTCTTCAAGTCTTTGCTTAAAGCCCACCTCTTCAACGCTGCGTCCGGCACCTAACCCCATTGCCCCATGTAAGCCGCTTTGAGCCTGCCATGAGTAAGAAAGCGCGGGGTACAAATGTAACAAAAAAAAAATCTGTGGAAAACCTCTGTTACAGGTAAGCAACTATGCTTTCTTTCCCTGGTGGTACTCAGAACTCCACTGCAGAGCCTCATATATAGAGATCCAGTCCAGTGGCAAATTTCATCCTGTTCTGACTCTTTATGGTCTGGTGCAGACCACTAGAAGACAGTAACTTTCCCCCTTCTAGTTTTAGTGTTATGCGTCCACAGGGAACATTTTAACCCATATGATTAAGTTTTTTTAAAAACATTTTTTGCCTTTTTTCTCTGTATACAAATAAAATGTTAGGAATTATTATGTTATTATGTTGTAATGTCTTTGTATCACTTCATGGTGTGACCACACCTCGAATAGTGTGTGCAAATCTGGTCACCGAATCTCAAAAAAAGATATGGTGGAATTAGAAAAGGTACAGAGAAGTGCAACAAAAATGATAAAGGGAGAAAAGACGGCTTGCGGGAGATATGATAAGGGTCCATAAAATACTGAGTGGAGTGGAACGGGTAGAAGTCACCTCTCGTTTAGACTACTGCAATCTGCTCTTTGCTGGCCTCCCACTTAGTCACCTCTCCCCTCTCCAGTCGGTTCAAAACTCTGCTGCCCGTCTCATCTTCCGCCAGGGTCGCTTTACTCATACTACCCCTCTCCTCAAGTCGCTTCACTGGCTCCCTATCTGTTTTCGCATCCTGTTCAAACTTCTTCTACTAACCTATAAATGTACTCACTCTGCTGCTCCCCAGTATCTCTCCACACTCGTCCTTCCCTACACCCCTTCCCGTGCACTCCGCTCCATGGATAAATCCTTCTTATCTGTTCCCTTCTCCACTACTGCCAACTCCAGACGCCTTCTGTCTCGCTGCACCCTACGCCTGGAATAAACTTCCTGAGCCCCTACGTCTTGCCCCATCCTTGGCTACCTTTAAATCTAGACTGAAAGCCCACCTCTTTAACATTGCTTTTGACTCGTAACCACTTGTAACCACTCGCCTCCACCTACCCTCCTCTCCTCCTTCCTGTACACTTTAATTGATTTGATTTGCTTGCTTTATTTATTTTTTGTCTATTAGATTGTAAGCTCTTTGAGCAGGGACTGTCTTTCTTCTATGTTTGTGCAGCGTTGCGTACGCCTTGTAGTGCTATAGAAATGCTAAATAGTAGTAGTAGTAGAAGTGAATCGCTTGCTTACTCTTTCCAAAAATACTAGGACTAGGGGACACACAATGAAGCTACTAAGTAGTAAATTTAAAACAAAGCCAGAGAAAATATATTTTTCACTGAGGGGCCCTTTTACTAAGGTGCACTGAAAACTGGCTTGTGTTAGTGTAGGCACAGGTTTTGGGCTTGCGCAGAATCATTTTTCAACGCACCTGTAAAAAAAAAATGCCTTTTAAAAGTTTTTGCCGAAAATGGGCGTGCGTCAAAATCAGAATTGGCGCGCGTCCATTTTGGGCCTATGACCTTACCGCCAGCCATTGACCTAGTGGTAAAGTCTCACGCGGTAACCGGCGGTAGTGACCTATGTGTGGCGCCAAATGCCACTTGGCGTGCGTCTGAAAATTAGAAATTATTTTTCGGCAGCACGTATTGGACGCGCATCAAAAATGAAATCAGTGTAAGAGCCACCCGGTTGCCAAGCGGTAACTCCATTTTGGCGCGCATTGGGCACGCGTAGAGCCTTACGCGGCTTAGTAAAAGGGCCCCTAGTGTGTAATTTAAACTCTGGGATTTGATGCCAGAGAATGTAGTAAAAGCAGTTAGCAAGGTTTAAAAAAGGTTTGAATAATTTCCATTATTAAGACGGATTTGGGAAAATCCACTGCTGCTAGAATAAGAAGCGTAAAATCTGTTTTATTGTTTCTGGGATCTTGCCAGGTACTTGTGACCTGGATTGGCCAATGTTGGAAACAGGATACTGGGCTTGATGGACCTTTGGTCTGTCCCAGTGTGGCAACACTTATGTACTTGGGATTCTGAATGGAATCTTGCTGCTCTTTGGGGTTCTACATGGAATGTTGCTACACTTTGAAATTCTGCATGGAATCTTGTTATTCTTTAGAATTCTAGAATCTTGCTACTCTTTGGGGTTTCTACATGGAATGTTGCTACTATTTGGGTTTCTGCCAGGTACTTGTGACCTGGATTGGCCACTGTTGGAAACAGGATACTGGGCTTGATGCATCTCCAGTCTGTCCCAGTATGGCATCGCTTGTGTGTTCTTATGAACTTGTGTACTCGTATTTTTAGCACAGGGGCCACCACTGTAGCAAATGTACCCTTCCCTCTCCCCCAGTGAATCTTAGGGTGTCACCTCTGCTATTTTGAACTTTTTTTAACTCTTGTCTTTTCCTATATACTTAGGTCATTATAAAATTAATTATTCCCTGCTGGGAGGGTCATCCACAGGTTCAGAGTCTTGCTTTAAATCAAAAACTGTCCGCAGCGAATCTCTCTCTCCTTCGAGCATAGGACCTGGATACTATGATCCGTATGGTCCCATCGAGCCGGTGAAAAGAATCGTCTACCCGTGAGTATTTCATTTTTAACTACTTGTGAAAGCTGACGTTAGTTAAACCACTAAGTTTCCATTGTAATAAATTGTGTTTCCGTATTCATCATTTGAAGCTTGTGAACCGCAGATCCCCATTTACTGCCATGAGTCAGACCTTCACAACATGAATCCCTTCACTTCGCACTCGCAATTAAAAGAACGGGGCCCAACAGCCAAACATGCTTTTCTGGATAGCAGTGCTTGCTGCCCAGAGAAGTACCACTGACTAAGGCCCATCTGTTGATTTTCAGCGGCATTGTCCAGGTAGAACCGCTGAACATTATTACTGACCCAACTCTAACTGGATACCCCTGGGGCAATACAGATGTTAGTGGCAATTCTCAGTCCTAACTTTATAGAAACAAAAAAAACAGAGAAAATATGGAGGGGCATAATCGAAAGAGTCCGGTGGAGGGGCGGAGAAACCCAAATTATCGAAACAAGATGGACGTCCATCTTTCGTTTCGATAATACGGTCGGGGACGCCGAAGTCTTGAAATTTAGGTTGTTCTTAGAGATGGTTGTCCCTAGACTTGGTCGTTTCCGATTTTTGGCGATAATGGAAACCAAGGACGCCCATCTCAGAAACGACCAAATGCAAGCCCTTTGGTCGTGGGAGGAGCCAGCATTCGTAGTGCAGTGGTCCCCCTGACATGCCAGGACACCAACCGGGCATCCTAGGGGGCACTGCAGTGGACTTCAGAAATTGCTCCCAGGTACATAGTTCCCTTACCTTGTCTGCTGAAGCCCCCAAAACCCACTACCCACAACTGTACACCACTACAATAGCCCTTACGGGTGAAGGGGGGCACCTAGATTTATTTTATTTTATTTTTGTTATACTTGTACCCTGCGCTTTCCCACTCATGGCAGGCTCAATGCGGCTTACATGGGGCAATGGAGGGTTAAGTGACTTGCCCAGAGTCACAAGGAGCTGCCTGTGCCTGAAGTGGGAATTGAACTCAGTTCCTCAGTTGCCCAGGACCAAAGTCCACCACCCTAACCACTAGGCCACTCCTCCACTGTTGCTACTATTTGAGATTCTACATGGAATGTTGCTATTCCACTAGCAGCATTCCATTTAGAAGTCGGCCCTTGCAGGCTTCTACATGGAATGTTGCTAGTGGAATAGCAACATTCCATGTAGAATCTCCAATAGTAGCAACATTCCATGTAGAATCTCCAATAGTATCTATTTTATTTTTGTTACATTTGTACCCTGCGCTTTCCCACTCATGGCAGGCTCAATGCGGCTTACATGGGGCAATGGAGGGTTAAGTGACTTGCCCAGAGTCACAAGGAGCTGCCTGTGCCTGAAGTGGGAATCGAACTCAGTTCCTCAGTTCCCCAGGACCAAAGTCCACCACCCTAACCACTAGGCCACTCCTCCACTCCATGTGGGTACAGTGGTTTGTGGTGGGTTTTGGAAGGCTCATATTTACCACCACAAGTGTAACAAGTAGGGGAGGGGGATGGGCCTGGGTCCGCCTGCCTGAAGTGCACTGCACCCACTAAAACTGCTCCAGGGACCTGCATACTGCTGTGATGGACCTGAGTATGGCATTTGAGACTGGCATAGAGGCTGGCACAAAATATTTTTAAAGATATTTTTGTTGAGGGTGGGAGGGGGTTAGTGACCACTGGGGGGGAGTAAGGGGAGGTGATCCCCGATCGTCTCCGCTGGTCATCTGGTCAGTTCGGGCACCTTTTTGTTCCTTGGTTGTAAGAAAAACAGGACCAGGTAAAGTTGTCCAAGTGCTCGTCAGGGACGCCCTTTTTTTTTTCCATTATGGGTCGAGGACGTCCGTGTGTTAGGCACACCCAAGTCCCACCTTTGTTACGCTTCCGACACGCCCCCGTGAACTTTGGTTGTCCCTGCGACGGAAAGCAGTTGGGGACGCCCAAAATCGGCTTTCGATTATACCGATTTGGGTGACCCTGTGAGAAGGACGCCCATCTTCCGTTTTGTGTCGAAAGATGGGCGTCCTTCTCTTTCGATAATGAGCCTGATGGCCTGTCAAGACTGCCTATCCATGGGATGGGCAGAATGGCAATTCTGAAGTCCACTTCAGTGCCCCCTAGGGTGCCCGGTTGGTGTCCTGGCATGTCAGGGGGACCACTGCACTACGAATGCTGGCTCCTCCCACGACCAAAGGGCTTGCATTTGGTCATTTCTGAGATGGGCGTCCTATGCAGTAGGAATGGATCCTCAGAAGCTTAGCCGAAATTGGGTGGCGGAGCAGGTGGGGGAAGAGAGGTTGGTGGTTGGGAGGCGAGGATAGTGGAGGGCAGACTTATACGGTCTGTGCCAGAGCCGGTGATGGGAGGCGGGACTGGTGGTTGGGAGGCGGGGATAGTGCTGGGCAGACTTATACGGTCTGTGCCAGAGCCGGTGGTGGAAGGCGGGGCTGGTGGTTGGGAGGTGGGGATAGTGCTGGGCAGACTTATACGGTCTGTGCCAGAGCCGGTGGTTGGGAGGCGGGGCTGGTGGTTGGGAGGCGGGGCTAGTGCTGGGCAGACTTATACGGTCTGTGCCCTGAAGAGGACAGGTACAAATCAAGGTTAGGTATACACAAAAAGTAGCACATGTGAGTTTATCTTGTTGGGCAGACTGGATGGACCATGCAGGTCTTTTTCTGCCGTCATCTACTATGTTACTATGTTACTATGTAATGGATGGGCCATTTAGCCTTTATCTGGTGTCATGTTTCTATGTTTATGACCAACTCTCTTCTGTTTTATATCTTTTTGTTGAAGGTGCTGTCTCTGGAATTGTATATAGAGACATTTTCAGTCCCTTTTTTCTGCTGGCCATTCCTCTCCCTATGTACCCAAGCATCCTTCTGGCTTTTGCATTCACTTTTCTTTTTCTACCTCATTGGCCACCTTAAGATAATCAAATATGATCACTCCCAGGCAGGGGCGTGCTGGCAAATTTTTAACAACGGGCTCTCTCTCCGGGCATAGCGGTCCTGAAATTTGGGAGGAGGGGGGAATACATGCCTCTCTCTCCCCTCCCTTGTGCGGGCACGCTAGGCATACCTTTGCCGAGCCCCACCAGCCAATAAATGGACTGCCACCATTCTCTGCTGCTTGTTTCTGGCTCTGAGCGGCATGATGGAACCTTCTTGCGCTTGCATGAAAAGTCCCAGCCTGATGCTCAGAGTCAGAAACAAGGAGCAGGGAGCAGCAGCAGTCTATTGACTTGGCTGGTGGGGCCAGCGTCACTGCCAGCAAAGTAAAAGAGAATTCAGGAGGGGGCCCAAGCCCACATTTTGGGAGTCGGTTGTTAAAGTAGCCATGGGGAGGCCTACTTTAACAACCGGCTCCCGAAATTCTGAAAAACTTAACAAACGGCTCTCGCGAGCCCGTGAGAGCCCGCTCCAGCACACCACTGACTACCATCCTTCTTACCCGCCATGCTCGTCCCAACTCCTCCTTTATCGCCCCACCTCCTTACCTATCCCTCCTATCCTTTCTCTCACACCTCTTTTATCCCATATACCCTTGTTCATTTGTTCTACCACATACCTCCTTTGTTGATTTTGATACCATAGATTGTATTCTCTTGTTACTATGTGAGCCGCATTGAGCCTGCGATGAGCGGGAAAGCGCGGGGTACAAATGTAATGAATAAAATAATAATAATAATGATAGTTGGTTGTTTTACATTATTGATTTTGGTTGCTTTGTTTTTCTTGTTTTAATTGTAAGAATTCCAAAAGTCAAGGTGCAGCTGAAACAAAGGGAGATTTATACATGTGTGTGTGGGGGGGAATTTTCCGTAGCATGGCTAGTCACCTTTTAGAGTTTAACTGAATTTTAATTACCCTTTGTAGGCGAAAGCACTACCTCTGCATCTCTGCACCAGCTATGCCGGTCCCCAAAAGTCCTGCTTTTCCTGGGCCTGGTCAGTATGAAATAGTTGACTATTATGGACCACCCAAGAATTACATCTCCAGTGCAGTATTTGTATCTAACACAAGTCGCTGGACGGGAGATATTACTGGAAAAGTTTTGCCTGGGCCAGGTACGGTTGAGAAAAATGAAGAATGTTTATGCTACCTATATTTATCGTTAATATAAAACTGAAGGAATGCTGAAGAGAGGAAAGGTTTGAGTTCATTCTTGCCCAGATAGATGCCTCATGAGCTTCCCTCCCGGTTCCCACTTGGACCCAGATGCATCAACCATACGTAAAAAAAATCAAAAACGTAAAAGTACTTACCAAAGTTGAAAAAACGAAGAATGGAGTAAAAAAACCAAGTCCCACGTGTTCGGTTCGGTAAACGAAAGTCGAATGCATTAAAGAAGTGTAATCCCCGTCGTTAATCTGCCCGTAAAGCATGCGCAGAGCAGCCAAGCGTTATGCTGGCTGCTCTGCGCATGCCAGAAAACGTCAAAGAAGCTGAGGATCGGGAGGGGGCAAAGGCGCTCGTCAGGAGCGTCCTGTATGGACACCCTTGCCCCCCCCCCCCCCCCCGAGGTCGACGTTGCTCCCCGCTTCCCCCTGTATTAAATTAAAAAAAAAATCAAAACAAAACTCAAAACTGTAGCAGCCAAGGCCCCCCTTCCTTCCTCTCTCTCTATTTCTCCTTCTCCCACAGCTCCGCCTCCCGCCATCCTCCGCTCCCGTGCCCCGCCTCCTGAGGTCGTCGCCTAACTTATGTCAGAGGAGGGCGGGCCCAGGAAGAACAGAGGGACGTCGGAGGAGGCATCACTGATCGCCGATCAGCTGTTCTTGCCCGTGCAGCGCCTTCACACAGAGGTGAGAGGCGCTGCGTGGGCCCGGTAAGGCGGAGGGGGGGTCCGGTGGAGAGGGGGAGCGGTGGTGACGACCTCATGGGGGCGGGGCACAGGGCGGAGGATGTCGGGAGGCGGAGCTGTGGGAGAAGGAGAAATAGAGAGGAAGGGAAGGGGGGGTTGTGGCTGCTACAGACTGGTTTTGATTTTTTTTTAAATTTAATACAGGGGGAAGCGGGGAGCAGCGTCGACCTCGGGGGGGGGGGGGGCAAGGGCGTCCATACAGGACGCTCCTGACGAGCGCCTTTGCCCCCTCCCGATCCTTTTTTGCTTTTTGGGTTTTTTTTTTTTTTAATTTTATGCAGGGGGATGCGGGGAGCCACGTGTTTGTGTGGGTTTTTTTTATTTTCAAACATGCCAGCTTGGATTTTTATGCTGCAGGGAGAAGCGGGGAGCAGTGTCTGTATGACAGCTCAGTCCTTAACGACAGCTCTGACCTCACGTTAAATATATCACGGTAAATGATTCGTTGCAATTGTCGGTATGGTTAGTGCATTGCGAATTATTCACATTTCAATTGGAAGTGACTCGTTTGCATTCTGTTTTCGTTAGCTGCTAGCTTCATCGGAAAATGGCCTTTAATGCATGCTACGGTTGAAAATTTTTTCGTTAAAGGGTCGTTAAAGTTTTGCGCATCTGGGCCTCGATGTCTGTTGTGAGGGATTTACGGCTGCACAGCAGCACCCTTGTCTTGCAGACCGTTCATCCCATCTGAGACCACACAGGACACAGACATGACGTTGAATTGGAACTTGTGAGATGGGCTTTTAGGTGAAATAAAGACAACATTGTGTCATATACTGTGCGATGTTCAGCAGCATGTAAAAAAACACGTCATCATCGCACTTTTAACCCTTTCATGCCCATATTATTTTACCGATATGATACGTTCTGTCACTTTTCCCCTTCCAACCACAGAAAATAGAGGAAGAAACATCTTTCCCTTAGCGATCCCAATGCTTTCTTGAATTCAAATACAGTCTTCATTTCCATCTCCTCCACTGGGAGGCTATTCCAAGCATCCACCACTCTTTCTGTAAAGAAATACCCCTTTCACCTTTATCCTACGTCCCTTCGTTCCATGGGGCATTCACTTTTAGAAAGTTGTATTGCACATTATTAATGAGACATTTACCAAACATTGGATCCTGTATACGTATGACCTGCATGTTGCATACGGCTAAGTTCATGCCGATATATGAAAAATGACACAGTACAACTCTTCCTGTCACTTGTTGATGAGAAGATAGAGAAGATGGGCTGTGTACAGGTGCAAAGCAGAAAACAAATGATAAATGAAACTGGGAAAGGCTGAAACTGTATTTTTGAGGAGGAAAAAGAATCATGAACATAGTTCTGAAAGTCTGTTTGCATGACTAGGATTTGAGTAGCAACATGCTAAGCTTCAATTGACCTTAAGCCTTACCTACTGACAAGGTCAATTCAAGGTTAGCATGTTGCTACTCAAATCCTAGTCATGCAAACAGACTTTCAGAACTATATTTATGATTTTTTTGAAATTGGAAATAGCTGCTGTACCTGAATTGTAACTCACCCTGAGCTCAAATTTGGAAAAGATGATTTATCTCTATATATAAAAGGCACCACCAACGCTCTAAATGAAGCCTCCAGCCGGAAGTGTGAAGGGGGAGAGATATCCGGTTTCCCCATGAGTGTCTGCCCCGCCCTCAAATCGCTCTCTCTGTAACAGTGAAGGACTCAGAGGGGAAGGGGAGAGAGGGCAGAAGCCCTCACTATCTCTGTAACACAAACACAGCACAGCAGGAAACGTAACACTGAAGGACTCGACTCCGAGGGGGGAGGGGACAGACAGCACAGGGGAAGGGAGAGAGGGCAGAGGGTAGGGACACACACACTCCCACATGCACACAGAAGAAAACCTTGCTAGCCCCCCGTTTCATTTGCATCCGAAACGGGGCTTTTTTACTAGTTAAATATAAAATCCAAACCCAAGGAACAGGTGTAAAAATTCTGATCCCCCAGAGCCACATATATATCTGAGAAAAAAAAGGTCCCGGGTCTGGGCCATCAGCCGCAGGCCACCTTCTGTACTGGAGAAAAAGAAGCAATTTGTCGCAATTCAAAAAAATCAGTAGTGACAATGAATATTCATGAAGCACATGTGCATGCATTGGCTTTGCTGTACAGCCATCCTTCAGTTACCCTGAGAACCAGACCTATTTGTGGCTTTCAAGTACTGAAATATGACTCTCTAACTCCCTTAAACTATTCTTTTTTTGTTCAATCATGTTTATTAACATATTGAAAAGAACCAGCGGTACATACACAAGCTAAACCAGAACAGAATACAGAAAAAACAGTCCCCTTCACCATATCTCCAACCACTCAACACCTCCCCCTCCCACACCCAAACAATACAAATCGCTCCTTAGACATTCAGTATACGGCTGTGAGCCACTGGGGTTAAAGAGGTCCCAACAGGGAGACTAATCCTGCAAGAACCGGTCCCCTACAGGAGAAGCAAGGTCTGGTATACGTTTGCGTTCCAGGGCACAAAGTAAGATCACAGATGACTGCCAATGAAAGCGCGGGGGTGCTTCGAGAAAAAGCCAAAAGCTCAAAATATTCTTTTGCGCCATCAAAATGGAACGCTGCGAAAGGGCTTAAGAACCAGCCAGGCATGGTCCTCGCAAATGAAAATCATCAAAAAGTCGAGAGGGAGATGGACTCCAGTGGACCCGCCAGAGCTGGGAGACATGTTGGGCCAGCTGAGTCCAGTATGTCTGGATGAGGGAGCATGACCAAAACATGTGTCCCAGATGCACACCTCCCAGCCCACACTTTAGACAAAAGTCATCTGACTGCAGAGTTACTTGATGAGCTCTGTGAGGGGAGACATAAAGTCGATATATACATTTGAATTGTAGTTCTTGGAGGGTGGCACTTTCTACTGTGCCAGACAGGTCTTAAGTTGGTTTGCCAGCACGGGTGAGAGAAGATCCACTGACCATTTCTGTTCAGTTAACTCATAATCAGGATAGGCCAGTTGGTCTCACAGGTGACCATGGTAATACTAGACTGGAATTAAGCGTCCAGACCAAGCATAGTATTAAAAGTGTCCCACACTTCAATAGATAATGATTCCCTAGGCAATGAACGTACATAATGCCGTAATTGCATGTAGGCAAAGTGATCCTGTAGTGTTGGAGTTCCCTCGGCAAAATCCAGCAGGGGTTTTCAAAGTACCAGAGTCAGTCAGGACATGGTATAAGTACTGGTTCCCCCCAGCCACCCACCGCCGGAAACCCAGGAAGGAACTCCCTGTTGGAAAAGCCGCTCTTCCAATGATCGGCAATAAGGGGGATACCTCTCTAGACAGCCCTTGTAATCTACAGAACCAACACCAAGCTTTGCAAAGAGGCACAAACTAAAAAACAAAATGGGGAGGTGCCTGAAGCTAGTAGCCAAAGTGATAAGGCCGCATGATAGCTAATTCAGTGTTGGTGCAAGAAAAAAAAGGATGTACCCCAAAACCAGTCTGTAATCTGATGCCTACAACATGCAACAGAGCAGACACAAACCGCCCTGGGTACAGGACAACTGGAGCTGGAACAGTGGACACCCATTCTTGTTTACCTTTGCTAAGGGAATGATAGCACTTCTTTCTCCAGAAAACGGTTGTCCCTTTGTTGCAGTTGATAGACTTACCACCCAGAAATGCCAAAAGATCATCTCGAACCTTCCTTAACCTCCACTTCCCCAATAGCAAAGGCGTGAAATACAAAACGTTACACGCGTCAACCTTTTCTCACAAGAGCACGCAGTTTTGGAATACACTGCCGCGCAACCTAAGAACAACCAACGAGCAAGCTTCCTTCCGCAGATTATTGAAGACCCATCTTTTCGAACAAGTCTACGGAAAAAAACAAAACACATAAAGTCCATATTTACTGTTCAATAATGCATCGTACATTCATCGCAGAACTCCCACTCCCAAATTATCACATCACTCATACCTTTAATCACAGAAAGTTATATACCAAATGACTTCATGTCTTTTTATCGCCCCTAAACTACCATTGTTTCCTTCCAAAGTTGCAATGCCTATGTCCCATTAGTACATCCCTAACGACACCTCAACTGCTTCGCTTAACCCTGCATAATATAATCTCTAACTATCTGTAACAAATTGTATTTCCAACATTCAAATCATATTGTAAGCCACACTGAACCCGCAAAAAGGTGGGAAAATGTGGGATACAAATGCAATAAATAAAAAATAAATAAATAAAAATAGTGCATAACTCCATTTAGGAACGAAAATCATGTTGCAAAGAGCTGCAATGCCCTCCACCTCTTTAGTATCTGCTGGGTGGAAGTCCGAAGAGGGCTAATGTTTGCAGAGTATAAGAGAAAAAGGTCAGACCTAAGATAAATCTATGTGTTTTTGAGCTTGTCGGTGACCCTTTGAAGTGGAAAACCATCCCCCCCCCCCCACTGGTCTCTGATAGAAGATGGAAGTGCCATTGATTTAAGAACATTTAATCGGAACTGGGAGAAAAAACTGAATTCATCCAAGAGCAACAACAAGAAAGGTAGGGTCTTTCGAGGGCGTGTCAGAGTTAGCAAAATATCGTCGGCAACGACATTCCTTTCCTTCGCAGAAGAGTGACATGCAGCTAGTCATATATCTGCAATGAAGAGTCCTCCCCCAACATAGCAAAGAGGAAAATAGTGTAAGAACCAGCACCCCCCCCCCCCATAGTTCATATCCACGCATCCCTTGAGAAAAAAAAACCCCATGCCCTGAAGCCCTCTTTCATACAGCCGTTGCTAACTTCTAGTAATCTCCTGGTCAACCGACACGCTCTCACACACACCCTGAAGCATGCACACAACAAACCCAATGATTAAAACAAAAACCCACAACGCCCCGGCTCAGAAAATGGGAATAATCCAGGACCACAGTAGTCCACGGTTATCATCTACCCTAGAGAGCAAATCTCCATAGCTGCTCACCTTATTAACTATTTAAAAAAAAATAAGTTTCTCGATTGCTTTCCATTAGCATCATGCAGGAATTTGGGGAAGCTTTTGTGACTAATCATTCTGGATCCCACACACCAGTGCAATAAAATTTCTGAAACTCGGACAGATTTTGCACGTGCATTAATATAATGTCACAAACTTTGCATAGACCATCTCTTTCGTGTTCTGGCATTTCAATATCTAAAAAAAACCCAGAGGGATCAATTGGATTTCATTTGGTAGGAAGGCAGAGCTCTGATGCCAGGCTTGTCACATACAGCAAATTTCTAGCCATAAGATACTCATAAAAGTGCTGAACCATAAGCAAAGCAGTGCTTCGGATCACATTACACTGTAATTAAGCAACGGGTGGTAATGCCACTATGGAATTTCAGTCTTAAGAACATTGTAATAGGATGTCACTGTATTTAACTATGATTCATTTCAGTCACATACCTAGCTGCAAATATGAAAAGTATTATTTCATGTCAGTGTATGTGGTCTCTTTTCTGAGCAGCCAAGCGTCTGCATTCTGTGAATTTCTGAGGACAAGTGTGACTGGCCAGCAGTGGAAAATTTTAAAATGTCAGAGGTTTTCTTGCCTAACTTTTGACATTAGCTGGGTCAACCATTTCAAACTGATGCAAGGGTAGGCAGTGACTTGGTCCACCCGTTCTGCCTGGTTAAACGCAGGTTAAGGATAATCCCAGCTGTCACCTGTAAAGTTTGACCACCAGCAGGATCTCGCTGGTGTCCACTGTCCTTGGTCTGTGCGCCTGCTGCTAGGTTATTTCATACCAGCCATGACCGATACTCAACCTCTTAAGCCTTTCATACCAGCCATGACCGATACTCAACCTCTTAAACCTTACATGTTATCTACATAAGAAAAGCAAAAGGCACTGTGTGTACATGGGGGTGGGGTGGGTGCTAGAAAGTTATCTGGAGAACAGCAATATTTAGCTACTATCCGGATAATTTATCCGTTTATTAGGACTGCACAAATAATATATCAATTTAAGCTTAGGACCATTTCTCAGCAGTTCTACATAAATGGCCAGGGGAAGTGAATATCAAACAGAAAGGTAAGCGGAGAAGCTACACATTTATCTTTAAAAGGCAGCCATGGGTGTGAATATTGCCCCTTGTTGTGTCTCTGTTCTATAAATATAGGGCCCGCTATTCAGTCTTGTGGCAGCAAGCGGCTTGTAAACCACTCACCCATGGGCTGAATTAACCCCACATATTCAGTGCCGTGGCATGTCCAGCCTCAGGCACTGAATGACGGGTTGACGCGGTAACCCAGAATTTAACCGGGTACCAGCCGATATTCAGCCCACGGTGGTAATTGGTTTGTAAGCTGCTCACAGTCATGGGCTGAAATAACTATCCAACAGTGATAAATGTTTATAAAGGAGTAAAACCCCTCAGAACCTATCGGACCTTAAGCCCTAGGTATACGACTTGCCAAAGTATGGCCGTTGATAGTTTCTGTCACGGGGGTTTAAAATTTCTCCCGATTATTTTCTCTCTTTCAATGTGTTTTTTTTTTTTTACGTGCAGCTACTGTGCTTCAAAATTCCAAATACCAAATAAAACTGCTATTCACGTAGTAATTCTGATGAAAGCGCCCACACAATCAAGACTAGTCTTGATTTACTAGAATTACTTAGTGAATATCAGTTTTATTTGGTATTTGGAATTTTGAAGCACAGTAGCTGCACGTAAAAAAAAAAAAAAAACACATTGAAAGGTCCGATAGGTTCTGAGGGCTTTTCTCCTTTATAAACATTTGTCGCTGTTGGATAGCCGTTTCGACTGGTGTAATTATTTTGTTTTGTATAGATTTACTAGAGTCCAACACCAGTTTTTTTTCCTGCACTATTTTCTAGTATGGGCTGAAATAACCCTGGATATTCAGTGCCGTGGCATGTCCAGCCTCTGGCACTGAATGACGGTTAGATGCGGTGAACAGGAATTTAACCGGGTACCAGACGATAGTCAGCCCACGGTGGTAATTTGGTTTGTAAGCTGCTCACAGTCACGGACTGAAATAACCCTGGATATTCAGTGCCAGAGCAAGTCTGGCCTCTGACACTGAATATCCAGGTTGGTGTGGTAACCCAAGTTAACTGATGTTCAGCCCAGTTAACTCAGCGGGTAACGTTAGCACATCCTTTTTGTTATCCTAATTTTATCCACATACATAGCGGCTGTGACCAAACTCCACCCCCGGACCACCCCTAACCTAGCTGGAGCTGATATTCAGCAGCGGTCCTTCAGTTAAGAGCCATTGAATATCAGCGGGGTGTAAGCGAGCAGGAATCTCTCCTACGTGATTAAACCCCTTTTCATATTGGCCCCGCACAGTCACTTTATCAGCATGTGCGTGCAACGCACGTTTTTTTCACTATTGCAAAGTCCCTGAATCAAGGAACAGTGAGTCATGTCTCTTCCAATTTATTTTTTTTCATTGCAGGTGCCTACCAGCCGCTCAGACTGGGAAAGCAGTCATTCCTCTCCAATTGTGACAGGAAGTGGATTCCTTTATAACAATTATGTTAGAAGCAGAGTCCCTGCACATTTTGGAAACCTCTCAGAAGACTGTGTGTCACCCACCAGTATTGTAATCCGTGCTACTGAAATACCAGTTCTTGGCCAAAAGCGGGAAGCTGCCAGATATCTTATGGCTTTGTTTGTGATTGGTAGGACATTATTCTATCAATTATGTATAAGGCAAAAATAGAATTCTTTTACCCTGAAATTAGCAATTTGGACTTAGTATGAAGCCTAATTTTCCTAGTTTGGAAAAGGGACGTCCGTGCTGGGGTCTCCACAGTTTGCAAAAAGGGACAGTGAACACAGAACTTTCTGTAAGATACGTATAAAGCCACCTGCATTTGGGTGGCATGTACAGCAGGCACAAAGAAAGAAGATAAAGACAGCCAGCCTCGTGAGGCTCTGTGCATATAAGTCCTGGCGTTCACATGTTTAAGTGGGAGAATTTGCCGCTTACACGTGTTAAGTAGCGGATTGTGCAAAAAGCTGCACATCCAGGGGGAACCGTTTAAGAAGCCAAGCTGCAAAATGCATTTTTCTGCTGTTTGAGAGGGTTTGGAGCACCGAAGGGGTGAGCACAATTCCCCGTCCATCACTTTTCCAAACTTCAGGTCCTCGGAGCAGCTGTAAATGGGGAAATGTTTTGAAGTACTTTTATATTTCTGCTGTAACATAGGAAATGCATGGATAATTTTTAAGGTGTGCCAAACCGCACCGAGCACATGCTGCCTTCAAGTCTGTGCATGTCGCGTTCATGCTTGAATTAACAGCAGCACCTCTTGCAAAATTGCTACTTATAGACATAAGATGATTTTTCACATGTAAACCTTTAAAATTGCTTCTTTGGCTTCTCATCTTACTTTGTCCCCTCCCCCCTCCAGAGGGAAGGAGTCCTACACATTGTACAACTGCTACTTCTACTGGTTTTGCCCTTAAGTACATTTGTGCTGAGTTTCAGAAAAAGACTGTAATAGGAACTCCCCCCCCACCCCCACCCCCAACAGATACCTGCAGATGAAAGCTTATGACACGTTAGCCTAGTTGGGTCAGGTTCTGATTGAGTTAGAAGCCCAATTGGGGAAACAGCGGGCCGCGAGCCTTCATTTGAAACTAACCCCCTAACACTAATTAGTGTAGCGAATTAGCTACTCACCAGAAGACGGGCTCGTTCCTTTGACAATCGAGGTAGTCTGCATCTGTGCCCCAGTCACCAACAGAAATGGATGGAATGGGGAAGCTTCAAGAAACCAGGGCCAAAACAAAGCACCCAGAGCAGGCAAACATATTTGCACCTCTCTGTCCCCACCCTAATCCCTTCTCCTCTCTTAATTCCATCTCCTCCATTCTGATTCCCAGTCTTTCTCCCCTCTCTGCCCTCTTCATCTTGGATGGTAGAAGGTAAGTGGCTTATAGAGGATTCTTAATTGCGTTGGTCTGTTCAAGGCACCAGAGGGTCTCCTACAAAGGTGTCTTTCTCCCAGATGAACTAGCTGTCACTTACTGAAGATTCACAGGAGATTGTGCCCAGGTGGAACCCATCCACCCCGAACTGAGCCTAACACAGTATAGCCCAACCTGACAATTCTTCCTCCCTCCCACTCCAGGCTCAACTCAAGTCCACTTTCTCGTACTCCTCATGCTGTTTCCTTTCAGTTCTGTAGACTGCAAGGATCACACACCAGCTGTCTCTCCACCTTCTTCCGGTGCTGTGGCCCCCATGGCTTTTCAACGAACAGTTGATAGCACCCCCCTTGAGTCTAGTGCTGTTACAGCAGACGCTCCATAGTCCTGCTAAAGGGACACCATAGCAGGAGCGCTAATTATATTATATATAGAGATTGGAAAAGAATATTTTGAATACTGCAAATGGCATTGTATTGAAGATACAGATGGACTTTCCCTTGTTTTAAAAGTCCATCTTGTTTTGAATGAAGTTTCAAGTTTCATGTTATAATTAAAATATTGGATCAGATTGTTTGCACGTGTGATGCTGTTTATTTCCCACTCATAATTCAAAGTGCCACTGGTGTCCATTCGGATGGGGTTGTCACATACTCCATGGCACCTATCTGGTGTGTATAAGTTTCAAGGAGATGAATATTTCTAAAGTTATAAGAACCCCTGGATTGCGTAGATGAATATAATCCTGTTAGATGGGTTAAATATATCACCCATGATGTTCTGGCTGTGCTCATGTAGCGATAACTATAATATTTTCCCATGAAGTTGAGTTTTGCCAGATTCCAGTATTCTGTGTTTCCTATTGTGTTTGCTGCTTTAAAGTTCTGTATTGAATCGCATCATAATAGGTACCATGGTCATGACTCTGAGATCCGATGTGATACCATAGAGCACCGTAGAGCCCAGATCTACATGTTCTTATAACAGCAATTACTAGGGATGGATGACCAGGAGGGGCATACTCGAACAGGGCCATCTCAAATGACGGCCCCGTTAAGCGGTATACCTGACTGTATTATCGAAACAAGATGGCCGGCCATCTTTTGTTTTGATTATACGGTCGGGACCGGCCAAATCTCAACATTTGGGCCGCCCTTAGAGATCTCCAGCGTTAGAGATGGCCGGCCTCGGTTTTCACCGATAATGGAAACCGAGGACGCCCATCTCAAATCCGGCCGAATCCAAGCCATTTGATCGTGGGAGGAGCCAGCATTTGTAGTGCTCTGGTCCCCCTCACATGCCAGGACACCAACCGGGCACCCTAGGGGGCACTGCAGTGGACTTCATTAATTGCTCCCAGGTACATAGCTCCCTTCCCTTGGATGCTGAGCCCCCCAAATCCCCCCCCCCAAAACCCACTACCCACAACTGTACACCACTACCATAGCCCTTATGGGTGAAGGGGGGCACCTACTGTACATGTAGGTACAGTGGGTTTCGGGTGGGTTTTGGAGGGCTCCCATTTACCACCACAAGTGTTAACCGGTAGGGGAGGGGGATGGTCCTGGGTCCACCTACCTGAAGTGCACTGCACCCACTAAAACTGCTCCAGGGACCTACATACTGCTGTTATGGAGCTGGGTATGACATTTCAGGCTGGCATAGAGCTGGCAAAAATTTTGTTTAATCTTTTTCTTTTTGTGTGGTAGGGGGTTGGTGACCACTGGGGGAGTATGGGGAGGTCATCCCCAATTCCCTCCGGTGGTCATCTGGTCAGTTGGGGGCACCTTTTCAAGGCTTGGTCGTGAACAAAAAGGGACCAAGTAAAGTTGGCCAAATGCTCATCAGGGCCGGCCTTCTTTTTTCCATTATCAGCCGAGGACGGCCATCTCTTAAGCACGCCCCCGTCCCGCCTTCGGTACACTGCTGACACGCCCCCTTGAACCTTGGCTGGCCCTGTGACGGAAAGCAGTTGAAGCCGGCCAAAGTCGGCTTTCGATTATATCGATTTGGCCAGCCTTAGGAGAAGGCCGGCCATCTCCCGATTTGTGTCAGAAGATGGCCGCCCTTCTCCTTCGAAAATAAGCAGGCAGGACATTTTCATGTCATGTCCTCTGTCATTCATGGGAAGGTTTGATTTGTTCAAACGTTGTCAAGAGTACGATAGTGTGTGCATGCCAAACCATCACGCACGTGCGCATAGTCAGGAAAACAGGATGCACTATTTAGTAGCCTAATGGTTAATGCAGTGGCCTGAGATCAAGGGGAGGTCCAAGAAAACAGCAGGGTAGCCGATCTGCAAACTCCAACATGGAAACAAACAAAAGCAGATCAGTGTAGATAAAACGTTACATCCTTGTTCACTAGGAGGAGGAGTGGCCTAGTGGTTAGGGTGGTGGACTTTGGTCCTGGGGAACTGAGGAGCTGAGTTCGATTCCCACTTCAGGCACAGGCAGCTCCTTGTGACTCTGGGCAAGTCACTTAACCCTCCATTGCCCCATGTAAGCCGCATTGAGCCTGCCATGAGTGGGAAAGTGCAGGGTACAAATGTAACAAAAATAAAATAGATACTATTGGAGATTCTAGATGGAATGTTGCTACTATTGGAGATTCTACATGGAATGTTGCTATTCCACTAGCAACATTCCATGTAGAAGGCTGCGCAGGCTTCTGTTTCTGTGAGTCTGACGTCCTGCACGTATGTGCAGGACGTCAGACTCACAGAAGCAGAAGCCTGCGCGGCCATGAGGACCTGAGTTCGATTCCCACTTCAGGCACAGGCAGCTCCTTGTGACCTCTGGGCAAGTCACTTAACCCTCCATTGCCCCATGTAAGCCGCATTGAGCCTGCCATGAGTGGGAAAGCGCGGGGTACAAATGTAATAAAAAAAAAAAAACTATTCATTTTGTTCACTATAGGACACATCCTTTTGCATTGCTTCGTGTTTGAGAGGATATTTGTCATCATCATTTTATTAACTTCACTTTTACCTATGTGAGTTCTGGACATATTTTATATGGGTTTTTTAAATATATACATACATATATATGTTTTTATTATATACATTCATTTTTATACATATTGTTATATTTGTATTGTTTTCACTTATTTTTTTTATTTTTTCTACTTCATTTTTATTATGTTTTTATTTTTATCTTTTTATTTCTATTTTAGTTTTAGATTTTTAAGTCGATGTCACTTGTGGGCACAATTGTGTGCTTTTAGAGGAAGGTGTTTCGATTAGCTGGGTGTCCATTTCGTTATTCAATACATATTTTTCATATTGCTAGTCTGTTTTCTACAATGTATCCAACATGACTTCTTTTATGTATCATCATTTTTTATCTGTCATTCTTATTTAGAATCTATGATTCTAAATAAGGGCAAGATTTATCACATATTTCTTATGTTTTTATTATTTACTAGTAAAAAAAGGCCCATTTCTGGAGCCAATGAAACGGGCGCTAGCAAGGCTTTCCTGTGGCTCCCCCCCCCCCCACCCGTCGTCGATGTTGGTGAATTGCTCCGCCTCCGCCCTCAACGTCATAACGTTTGACGCGAGGGCGGTGAATTGATCCGCCTCCGCCTTCAACGTCATAACGTTTGACGCGAGGGCGGGGCCCAGACACTGTGATTTTCGAGGCTTCAGAGCTTCGAACATACGAACCTTGGCTTCAGTGACGTCAGAAGCCAATAGAATGTTGAGGGTGAGTTTTATATATATAGATTTTTTATTATGGTTTATAAAGTAATTTATATATATATATTTTTTACTTTATGTATTAATTATAATTATAATGATCTGCTCGTATGTATACTGCAACATTCATTCTATCATTTTGACGTTTATGTTATCAGTTCATACTGTCGTGGTTTTCTATAATGGTGTTTTATCTTACTATCATGTTTTATTATCATGGTGTTCTGTCTTATCAGCCTAGCTTTTAATTATAATTGTTTTTTTAATTTGTTTTTTAATTTGTTTTTATTATGTGTGCTTTTAATTGCTATATTATTGTTTTGTAGCCCCTGATGCAGCCCAGTTGGGCGAAACACGGCCTGTGTCGGGCTTTCTATTTTAGATCACCTATTTTTCAGTAAACTTTGTTTTTATCTACACTGATCTGAGATCAAGGAGAGCCAGGTTCAATTCCCGCTGCAGCTCCTTGTAACTCTGGGCAAGTCACCTAACTCTCCATAGCCCCAGGTACATAATAAGTACCTGTATTTAATATTTGATTGTAACCACAGAAAGGCAGTATATCAAATTCCATCCCCCTTCCCTTTCCTCATTATTGGCAAATGAAAAAAACACAAAATGTCTTTTTTTTTCTGCTTGCTTTCTTTTAATTACATGAAACTACTGTATTTTTGTAAACGTAACCTGCACACTTGTACCCTGCACCCATATAAACCCCACAGAAAAAGCTAATTTCGTAAGTAAAATCGTATATACCCAATGGTGTGCTGGAGCAGGCTCTCACAGGCTCGCAAGAGCCGGTTGTTAAGTTTTTAAGAATTTTGGGAGCCGGTTGTTAAAGTAGGGCCCTCCATGGCTTCTTTAACAACTGGCTCCCAAAATGTGGGCTTGGGCCCCCTGCTGAATTATCTTTTACTTTGCTGGTGGGAATGCTGAGCCCTGCCAGCCAAGTAAATAGACTACTGCTGCTCCTCGCTCCTTGTTTCCAGCTCTGGGCAGCAGGCTGGGACTTCTCCAGCATGTGAGAGAAGTTCCAGCATGCTGCTCAGAGCAAGACCTTGGGAGTGGTGGGAGACCATTTATTGGCTGCCAGCACGAAGGGAGGAAGGAGAGAGAGGCAAGTGTTGCTCCCCCCCCCCCCCCGGCCACAGAACTGGTTACGTCTGGAGAAAGAGCCTGTTGTTAAAAATTTACCAGCAGACCCCTGTATATACCCCACACCCGTGTACCCTGCATTTATTGCAATAAAACATAACATTGTATATTACTCCTTTTTAAAAGCACTGATTTTGTAAATAAATTTGTGCAGAACTTGCATCTCTTGCAAAAAAAAAAAAAAAGTACAACCTCAGTTATGTACGTGAAAATACAGTGCATGGGATATATTTTTTTATTTTTTAGGATATATTAACATTTCCCATGGTGTTGCAAATGACAGCCCATCCCTAGCAAGTACTTCCATAGGAGTGGGTCATGGTTGGATTCTGAATTCATGCTGTATGTGCCTTAGTAACATTATATGAGTCTGCATAAAATGATATGATGGATACGTTATCTTTTAAGTGATCCTATCCTTGTAAATATATATGATTGTAAGTGAAGTTGTGGGTTTCCTTCAGTTTGTACGTCAATTGAATTTCCCCCAGTCTATTTATGCTTTTATTCTCGATTTCATATTGGGTTCCCCGTAAAATGCTATGTCATTTTGTTGCGTACAGTCTAACATGGTTAACTAAAAGTCGGCATAGTCAGGCTTTGAGAAATGACCAGCTTAGATATTTTTTTAAAAATGTAATCCTAGTAGTTTTCGTGCTCCGTATATTAATTTTGTTAATGTTATGAGATCACCAACTGTAGTGTAGCTTCACTTATGTATTCTGTAATGTCTTGTAACAGTGCTACAATATCTCCGAGTAAATCTGTTGGTTTCATTTGCAGGGCTGGTCCTAGGGTCACTGGCGCCCCCCTGCAGACTATCAGTTTGCGCCCCCCATCTCCTTTCTCTCTTCTCCCACCCTGCCCCTGTCCAGCGATTCTCCTTTGCCCCCATCCCCTTCCCATTTATGGCCACCTGCCCGCCCTCTTCTGCCCCCAACATCCCCCTTTTTCTTCTTGCCACCTTGCGTGGTTTGTCTTTTTTTAAATTTACCTCCGTCCCAGCGGCCACGTCATTTCAAAGCCCTGCCTGTCTCTAGCCTTTCCTCCCTGCGTGAGTTTGTTCCCGCAGAGTCCCGCCCTCGAGGAAATGATGTCAGCTGGCGGGACTCTGCAGGAACGAACTCACGAAGGGAGGGAATGCTAGAGACGGGCAGGGCTTTGAAATGACGCGGCCGCTGGGACGGAGGTAAATGAAAGATTTAAACCCCCAAGGGTGGTGTGGTATGGCAGCACAGTGCCACAGCGGCACCCTTGAAGGCAGGCGCCCCCCCTGTGGTGCTTACCCCGCTTACTGGGTTTGACCAGCCCTGTTCATTTGTTTTCTCAGTGATTGGAGAGGAGAGAGGGTGGGGGTTGGTTAGAGGTTTCACCACTTTTGTAATTCTCCTTGTTGCCCACATGCCTCTGGCTGGCAGCAAATTTCCTTTTGTCATTCGTTACATCATTTCTCAGGGCCCATCCCATCCCAGCACACCCTTGTTGTTATTGTTGGAAAGACACCCTGCTTGCCTTCTCCTGAGGCTGAGCAGCTGACTTTTCTTTTGTCTATTACTTGCCCTGCTTAAAATCGTGTTTACAGTGTGAGTTAGAGGCAGACATACCTTAGGTGCTGAAAACAAATTAGGTATTTCCTTCTGTTGTGTTAACCCTACTTGTGTTGTTTTTCTGCTTACATGCATTATACCATTATTTTCAAAAGGCGTAGTCATTATTGCCTGGATGTTTTTTGTTATCGAGGGTTGTGGTGCTGTCAGTGAGAAAACACCTACATATAATAGCACTGACTACAAGGGATATATGTGTGGGCGGAGCATAGGAGGGACATGGGCGTGTCTCCAGCAATATACAAGAAGTTTCACGCTTCGTATGACGTATTTTATGCACCCTACACTTGTGGAGTGGAGGAGTGGCCTAGTGGTTAGGGTGGTGGACTTTGGTCCTGGGGAACTGAGGAACTGAGTTCGATTCCCACTTCAGGCACAGGCAGCTCCTTGTGACTCTGGGCAAGTCACTTAACCCTCCATTGCCCCATGTAAGCTGCATTGAGCCTGCCATGAGTGGGAAAGCGCAGGGTACAAATGTAACAAAAATAAAATAGATACTATTGGAGATTCTACATGGAATGGATGAAGTTCAATGTTGACAAGTGCAAAGTGATGCATGTGGGTAAGAGGAACCCGAATTATAGCTACGTCTTGCAAGGTTCCGCGTTAGGAGTTACGGATCAAGAAAGGGATCTGGGTGTCGTCGTCGATGATACGCTGAAACCTTCTGCTCAGTGTGCTGCTGCGGCTAGGAAAGCGAATAGAATGTTGGGTGTTATTAGGAAGGGTATGGAGTCCAGGTGCGCGGATGTTATAATGCCGTTGTATCGCTCCATGGTGCGACCGCACCTGGAATATTGTGTTCAGTACTGGTCTCCGTATCTCAAAAAAGATATAGTAGAATTGGAAAAGGTACAGCGAAGGGCGACGAAAATGATAGTGGGGATGGGACGACTTTCCTATGAAGAGAGGCTGAGAAGGCTAGGGCTTTTCAGCTTGGAGAAGAGACGGCTGAGGGGAGATATGATAGAAGTGTATAAAATAATGAGTGGAATGGATCGGGTGGATGTGAAGCGACTGTTCACGCTATCCAAAAATACTAGGACTAGAGGGCATGAGTTGAAGCTACAGTGTGGTAAATTTAAAACGAATCGGAGAAAATTTTTCTTCACCCAACGTGTAATTAGACTCTGGAATTCGTTGCCGGAGAACGTGGTACGGGCGGTTAGCTTGACGGAGTTTAAAAAGGGGTTAGATAGATTCCTAAAGGACAAGTCCATAGACCGCTATTAAATGGACTTGGAAAAATTCCGCATTTTTAGGTATAACTTGTCTGGAATGTTTTTACGTTTGGGGAGCGTGCCAGGTGCCCTTGACCTGGATTGGCCACTGTCGGTGACAGGATGCTGGGCTAGATGGACCTTTGGTCTTTCCCAGTATGGCACTACTTATGTACTTATGTTGCTACTATTGGAGATTCTACATGGAATGTTGCTATTCCACTAGCAACATTCCATGTAGAAGGCTGCGCAGGCTTCTGTTTCTGTGAGTCTGACGTCCACGTATGTGCAGGACGTCAGACTCACAGAAGCAGAAGCCTGCGCGGCCACATTGGTGATCTGCAAGGGCCGACTTCTACATGGAATGTTGCTAGTGGAATAGCAACATTCCATGTAGAATCTCAAATAGTAGCAACAGTGGAGGAGTGGCCTAGTGGTTAGGGTGGTGGACTTTGGTCCTGAGGAACTGAGGAACTGAGTTTGATTCCCACTGCAGGCACAGGCAGCTCTTTGTGACTCTGGGCAAGTCACTTAACCCTCCATTGCCCCATGTAAGCCGCATTGAGTCTGCCATGAGTGGGAAAGCGCAGGGTACAAATGTAATAAAAAAAAATTAATTCCTTTTCCATCTATTTGTGACATCAATGTTGCTAGAGTTCAGTTCTGCGTGGACCTGTTAGAAGGGTGGATGAATATGCATAAATTAAACCTCAATATAGAGAAAAGAAAACGTCTATGTTTCATTCAAAACCTGAACAGATCCCTCAGTTGTTTACTTTCAATAATGTCGATTATCAGATCTCTTTAATTAAGATCTTGGGGGTTTATGTTGCTAGTTCACTTTCGTTAGAATCGCAGGTAAATTCGGTTGTTTAAAAATTTTTTTTTTTTAAATGAACACACTTCAAAGTATAAGGAAATAGTTTGAATCTAATCAATATGAATGATTAGTCCACTCTATATTGTTATCTACTCGACTACAGTAATCTGATCTATTTAGGCTGTCCAAAGGGTTTGCTTACAAACGGTGCAGAATACGGCTATTAGACTGATTTTTGGTTTTTCCAGGTATGAGTATGCACTTCCTTTTTACTTGAAACTTCATTGGTTGCCGATTTTGGCCAGAGTTTTGTTTAAATGTGCTTGTATTCTTGATAAAGTGCTGTGTTGGCAAATTCCTGTTTACATGTTGAATCACTTTTGTTCCGCGCTTTTTAATAGAATTAGAAGGCATTCGGCTGACAATTTGTTTTTACATTTCCACAGGGCTTTTTTTGAGGGGGTACTTGGGGGTACTGAGTACCAGCACCTTTTCACTTATATACACAGTCAGCTAGCACATTTGCTTATTTCCGATCTGAGGAAGAAGGGCAACCTTCGAAAGCTAATCAAGAAATGTGTGCTGAAATTGGCCCATGGTCCCCAAGTTTTAATGAAAGAGCTCAGGCTCTACACACCAACTCTGCCTGGTCATAGGTTCTGTGACTGGTTGCAGGGGTCCTGGCTATTGTGGGGTGGGGTCCCTAAGTGATCACCTCATCCCTGAAGGGTGGCCTGACATTTGAGTACCGGCACCTTTTTTGCTAGAAGAAACACAATGCATTTCCACATGTTAAAGGAAGGAAAAGGCTAGGTCTTTTCGACAGGCTATTAGCAGTTCAGGGAGTAGGTTTATGGAAAGAAGTAGCAGAGCTATTTTCTTTCTTATTTGTCGTTCAGGAAACTCTTAAAAACATATCCGTTTAGAAAATTTTGTAATTAAAATGTTATTGATACTGCATCCCAGAAGTTTGTTCTGACTTGTTTGATTGGAACCTACTTAAAACTGTTGAGGTATTAGTGGGCTATAAGCCTGGATGGAATGAGGTGATAGTGCCGTTGTACAAGTCTCTAGTGAGGCCCCAGTTGGAGTACTGTGTGCAGTTCTGGAGGCTGCACCTACGGAAAGATATAAACAGGATGGAGTCAGTCCAGAGGGCAGCGACAAAATTAGTAAGCGG
Source organism: Microcaecilia unicolor (assembly GCF_901765095.1). Lineage (NCBI taxonomy): Eukaryota > Metazoa > Chordata > Amphibia > Gymnophiona > Siphonopidae > Microcaecilia > Microcaecilia unicolor. The sequence goes on from NC_044041.1 coordinate 196,661,343, forward strand.
TCTTGAACACAAAAAATATAGGGACAGGTTTATGAACCTCAACATGTATACTCTGGAAGAGAGGAGACATGATAGAGATGTTTAAATATCTCAAAGGCATTTATGTACAGGAAGAGAGCCTTTTTCAACTAAAGGAGAGCTCTGGAATGAGGGGGCATATGACAAAGTTAAGAGGGAACAGGCTTAGGAGTAACCTAAGGAAGTATTATTTCACAGAAAGGGTGGTGGAGGCATGGAATGGCCTCCCGGTGGAGGTGGTGGAGTCGAGGACTGTTCCAGAATTTAAAAAGGCATGGGATAAGCATGTGGGATCGCTTAGGAACAGGAAGAATTAGGGGTTACAGAGGATGGGCAGACTGGATGGGTCATATGGCCTTTATCTGTCGTCATGTTTCTATGTTTCTATTCCACCAATGCCTAAGAGCCAACCTCCTCAGTGATGTCACAATGGCTCAATTGTCCTATTATTGCCTTACTTTCCCCCCCTTAGTGTGTTTCAGTCTCTGGTAACCAGAGCTGATATTGTGATGTCATAATGCCTCATTCCACCAATGCCTAAGAGCCAACCTCATCAGTGATGTCACAATGACTCAATTGTCCTATTCTTGGCTTACTTTCCCCCCTTAGTGTGAAGAATTTCAGTCTCTGGTAACCAGAGCTCATATTGTGATGTCATAATGGGAATAGGCTTAGGAGTAACCTAAGGAAGTATTATTTCACAGAAAGGGTGATGGAGGCGTGGAATGGCCTCCCGGTGGAGTTTGTGGAGTCGAGGACTGTTCATGGGATAAGCATGTGGGATCGCTTAGGAACAGGAAGAATTAGGGGTTCCAGAGGATGGGCAGACTGGATGGGTCATGTGGCCTTTATCTGCCGTCATGTTTCTATGTAATGCCACTGACCTAACATAAACAGTTCTGCCTCATGTGCCCGTTCAGGTGGCACACAGATACTGCTATAGACTTGGGGCTCAACGGGCTGCATCAACACACCCAACTGGAGTTACCAAGTTATAGAGCTGCTCACTTAGTGTTTTCCTTCTGCTTCGTTCATTTGGTAATCTCACACTTCAAAGTCTTCAGCAGTGGAGTTCCTAGGTCGGCTGCCACCCAGGGCGCATTGCCGCTGCACCCCCCCCCCCCCCCGGCGCATCACCTCCACCCCCTACCTCAAGTGCATCGCTCTTACCTCCTGGGTGGTGCAGGGACCAGTCGTGTGGCTGTCGGCTCCACCTGTTCCCTGCCCCCGGAACAGGAAGTAATGTCAGAAGGAGCAGGGAACCGACAGAGCCGACAGCTGCATGGCTGCTCCCTGCACCCCCTTGCAGCATGCACCCTGGGTAGACCGCCCCCACCGCCACGCCCTTGGCCTGAGTGGGCTGTGGCCCACCCAATTTGTACTCTGGCCCACCCAAAATTGTGGCACTCTTGCTGTGGCTGGTGAGAATCCCCAAACCCCACCAGCTAAAGATTTCCTTCTCCTCGGGCAGCTAGCACCACACACCGGCCCCTCTGCACATGCTCAGTTTTCCCCAGGCGGAAGCACTAAGCAAGTACGGACTACTGTCAGCGGCGTCAGCTCAAGTCAAGTGCTGCCATCTGCTGTTTGGAAGAGCACTGGCTGCCCGAGGAGGAGGAGGAAATCTTCAGCTGGTGCAGTTTGCGGATCCCCCACCAGCTCAGGTATTTAATATTTTGCGTTTGAGGGTAGGGGGAGAGGCAGAATGCGGAGCGGAGAGCAGAGCGTGGGGAGGGAGGGGCTGAATTCTGTGCTCATCCAGTTTGGGCTCAGGCCCACCCGAAATTGGCTGTCTGGCTACGCCCCTGAGTCGGGGTCTCAGCCTGCTGCTCTAACCATTAGGCTACCTCTCAGTTTTCAGAGCCATTTCCCCAGATAATTTGGCCTTCCTGAAAATTTCCATCTCACAACAGCTAAAAGTGTGCAAGGAGTTCACGACACAAGTTCTCTTAACTGCAAGGAAAAGGGGCTTCAAGGGGGTGGGTCTCGGGCAGGCGAGTAGAGTAGGAGTAAAGCAGACAGACAACGGCACGCTTTACTTCCTCTCAGCTCACAGAAAAAGCAGGTGCAAGTAAGGGTGTGCAGACCCAAAGAATTGCTTTATTTAGTTTAAAGTGTCATTTAAGGAATTTTTCATTTTGTTCAGGGTTTTAAAATGTGGCTGGTGATAAACAGGGTGTATTGTTTGAGTAATAGTGTGCACCACTGCATGAAAGTCTGCATTATTAAAGACGAAGGAAAAAAAAACCACTAAATTTGAGGGGGGGGGGGGAGGGCTGTCATTTTGGATTAAAAATGACATGGAAAATCCTTACTGCATAGTCCATGGATACTTTTGTCATTAGATACATGAGTAAGCAAAATTAAATGCACAGTGTTCGTTGAAATTTGCAGACCAGGTCTGTGGTTGCCAAATTTCCCTTGGGTTTTACCTTTCTACAAACCGTTGATAATGGGTTTTTTTTTTAAATTTTCAGATCTTTTACAACTTTAGTTTGCATATCCACTTGTCAAGTGATGTGTTATGTTTTCTCTTTACAAAAATGAGTTTTCTGAGCTGTTCCGTAATTTGTTAATTTAGCAAACACCTGTAAGTCAGTGGAGGGCCCCTGAGGCCAGAAATAAATCTTATTTGCATAAGTGAATCTTGTAAAACTTTTCTGGACTGGGCTTGTGGTTTCATGACTGCAAACAAAAAAGACAAAATGATTTGCATTACCATAATATTAACTTCTGCATGCAAAGCCCTTTTTTTTTTTTGGAGTGAAGAGTATGTAAATATATATCTGGTAATAATGAACCAACTTCGCTGTTTAAGTTATGGAAACCTACTCTGGTCCAGGAATATGATTAAAGCTTTACCACACTGGTATTACCTGCACTGTAAGTGAAGTTATGGTGAATGGTAATGGTTGTCAACCCAGTCCTCAAGACACCACCAAGCCAGTCGGGTTTTCAGGGTGTCCACAATGAATACGTATATGAGAAATTTGCATGCGGCTAGGGAAGCGAACAGAATGTTAGGTATTATTAGGAAAGGTATGGAAAACAGGTGTGAGGACGTTATAATGCCGTTGTATTGCTCCATGGTGCGACCGCATCTTGAGTATTGTGTTCAATTCTGGTCACCGCATCTCAAGAAAGATATAGTAGAATTGGAAAAGGTGCAGCGAAGGGCGACTAAAATGATAGCGGGGATGGGATGACTTCCCTATGAAGAAAGTCTAAGGAGGCTAGGGCTTTTCAGCTTGGAGAAGAGACGGCTGAGGGGAGACATGATAGAGGTATATAAAATAATGAGTGGAGTGGAACAGGTGGATGTGAAGCGTCTGTTCACGCTTTCCAAAAATACTAGGACTAGGGGGCATGCGATGAAACTACAGTGTAGTAAATTTAAAACAAATCGGAGAAAATTTTTCTTCACCCAACGTGTAATTAAACTCTGGAATTCATTGCCGGAAAATGTGGTGAAGGCGGTTAGCTTAGCAGAGTTTAAAAAGGGGTTGGACGGTTTCCTAAAGGACAAGTCCATAAACCACTACTAAATGGACTTGGGAAAAATCCACAATTCCAGGAATAACATGTATAGAATGTTTGTACGTTTGGAAAGCTTGCCAGGTGCCCTTGGCCTGGATTGGCCGCTGTTGTGGACAGGATGCTGGGCTCGATGGCCCCTTGGTCTTTTCCCAGTGTGGCATTACTTATGTACTTATGTACTATTGCATGGAAAGCGGTTGACAACCCCTGGCATATGGGGTATGTAGGTGTAAGAAGGGGTTGGTCTTGGGGCTTTAGTCATTTCCCCCATTCTCTATACAGACTAGTTAAATTTGGAGCACACACATAAATGGAGAAAGTCTTAGCTGGAAGTAGGCAAACTGAGGAAATGTGGGTTGGTCAGGAGCTGGTGCTTGAAGTTTGTAACTATGCTTCCAACCCCAAGGGATCAAGCTGGGTCCCCAGGATGGATCTCACACTTGGTAACATGTTACTCGGCCACTAGTCCAGCCCTTGAAACTGGTGCTATTACATTCCAAGTTGAGGTGACATCAGCCTGTCCTCAGAATTTGTCGGTCTTGTTTTTGGATGTATTAGTGGAGCCTTAAAAGTTTGCCTTGTTTGTGTGTGTTCATTGAAATGTAACTGACAAATGAGTCCTGATAAAGTACAATACAAAAGATGAGATTTCTGTGTCAAATTCAGAGCTAGAAAGAGAATAGTTTTCACAAGCTGCTACCACCCTTCCAAATAAAAATTTTTTTGTGTGTGTGTGTGAAATGGTTTTGCAATGAAACTTTGCTTTCAAGGGGTAGGACGAATTTGTGCAAACAACCACAGGAATCTTGTTGCTATAATTAGTACAGCTGATTTTGGAAAGAAAGAGGGGTGTGTACTTTTAAACCTCCCTAAAGACATTTTTTTTTCAACTAAGTCAACTCATTTGAGGCCAAACCTTTCAACTAACCAACTCCTAGATCATCTTCGCTTGTCTGTGGTAATTTATTGATTTTACATGTACAGCGTCATTTTAGATAAGTCATGGAAGTGGGAATGTAGATGTTTTTGCAAAAATGGGCCGAGCCTATGATGTATTTTACAAATAAGTTGAGCAAAGAATTTGGCATAACGTTATTCCATAAAGAACACTCACCCTGAGCACCCTTTCTAGACTAGTGTTGAGCACCGAATGCTCAGTGCCATCTATATTGACGTGGCAAACGTCTTTCAGGTTGAGTGATGCCAGTGCTGTATCAACTGTGGCAGTGTTATCTACCACCATCCTCTTAATTCACATTCGTAATTCGTATTAGTGAATGCCCTCTTCCATGGGTTGAATCTCTGAAGTTGTATCCTTTGGTAGATAAAACACTTTGATGTTACCTTCATTGCTAACAAGCTCTTCTGCTGGAGGGTGTGTCGGGCAGTTATCCAGAAGAAGTAGGGCCTTTTTCTCTTGTTTAAATTTAACGTAAATGAGCTCTAACAGCTGGAACAAAGGATTTATGAAACCAGTCTGTAAAGATTGAAGAGTTCATCCAAGCATTCTTGCTGTTTGTATATTCAAAAGGCAAAGATTTCATATTTACATGGTGAAAACACCTGGGTGATTTTTTTTAACTTCTCAGTTATAAGTGGTTTTACCTTATGATTGCCAGATTTATTCACACAAAAAAGAAAGCTCACTCTGTCCTTTCTTTGTTTAAAGTCTTCCTGTTTGCGTACATCATCCTTCACTGCTAGCGTATGATCTGTTAATCCGCAAACGAACTTTTCCGGAGACAGGAAGGTGGTAGAACTAGAGGACATGAATTGAGGTGGTGGGGGGGGGGGAGGGGGGCAAACTCAGGAGTAATGTCAGGAAGTATTATTTTCACCGAAAGGGTGGTAGATATGTGGAATGCCCTCCCGCGGGAGGTGGTGGAGATGAAAACGGTAATGGAATTCAAACATGCGTGGGATAAACACAAAGGAATCCTGTTTAGAAAGAATGGATCTACGGAATCTTAGCGGAGATTGGGTGGTGACGCCGGTATTTGGAGAGTAAAACCAGTGTAGAATGGACTTCTACGGTCTGTGCCCTGATCATGACTGAATAGATACAGAGGGGCTGGAGTGTAAATTTTAAGGGGCTTTGGTTTTAGCTTCAGAACTTTTAGTACAGGAGCAGTGCTGGGCAGACTTTTACGGTCTGTGCCCTGAGAAAGGCAGGGACAAATCAAACTCGGATATACATAAACTCATTTTACATGGTATGTAATAGTTTATGTCTTGTTGGGCAGACTAGACGGACTGTTCAGGTCTTTATCTGCCATCATTTACTATGTTACAATTTTGAAACACGGTCCTTTTTGATCACGTGTCCATTTGATCCTCACTGTACCCTCCTTCTTCCCACAATTTCAGAATGTGCTTCCTTGAGACAAGGACTTGACTGATGCCATGCCTTTTCTTAAATCTGTTGAGCCACCCATTACTATCTTTGAATGTAGACTCTTGGCCATTTAGCTGTTGGTCAAATGTTTCCACCTGAGCTTTCATGATGGGGCCAGAATAGGGCCTTCTTGAGAATTTGTTTAAGTAGTCGGTAAGCTGCTTGGTTACCATACTTTCCATGAATTTTAATTAATTAATTTTCTTTCCTCTGTAATATTGATTCCTCTTCTAACATACGTTTTTTTTTCTTCTTTCTTCCACCCTCTTAGAGTAGATTCATTGATGCCAAGCTCTTTGGCCAGCTGAGTTTGTTGTTCACCAGACTTCCGTTGATTGAGATAACTTTTCTTTAGTAGTGAAAGACTTTTGCTTCAGCTACGTAGACAGAGCTCATCTGAAGTTGTTTTCACACGGGCACTGGGAATGGCCTTCAGCCATGTAGATAGAGCTCACCCGGAGGTGGACCCAGGCGGCCTACCCTAGCATAACTAGAAAGTAGCAGGAGATGTTTTCATGCAGGGATGGGGGGAGGGCTCCTCCCTGCTGTAGCTAGACATTGCTGTCAGACATGATGGTGTTATAAGTGGATTTGCGTTATTACAGGGTGTGTTATATCGGGGTTCCACTGTACTTACACATATATGAGATTTGAAGGAGGTGTGTCATGGGTGTGGTTTCCTGTACTTTCTAGGTATCTGTGTATTCTGCTTTTTACATCACAATACATGGATATCCTGGAAAATGTCCTTGTTGGCTTTAACACCCTGCTTTAAGGAACTATCAGTAAACTTCTAGTCTAGGTCTGGGTTTGGGAGAAAGATGGAAGGGGGAGGGGGGAGTTGAGGCTTATTACTCTGGCATTCAAACCCACCGAGGATTGCTAAACATTTGAATTTTAGAGGACAGCAAGTTTATAAAGATAACCAGGTAATTTTACATTGTTGGGGTCAATATTCAAAAGCATTTATCCAGAATACTGTACCTGCCTTCCAGATAAGGGCTGTTCAGAAGCACCATCTGGACAGTGATTCTAAATATCCTTACAGACCACCTCTGTATTGTGCAGATACTGCAGGGGCGGCGCCAGGGCGATCTTGGAACTTATCCAGCTAGTGGCAATTTTCAGTCTCTTATCCGGATGACCTCAAGGAGCATTCTACCTGTTCTAAGTTATCGAGCTAGCAGACTGAATATTGCCACTGTCTGGCTTATGTTCTGCTGCTGAATGCCTTATCCAGAAATTCAGCACTGGCCACTAAATATCCGGATATTTATTGATCATTGCAGCTGGTATTTAAAACAATACACATTCAGACATCCATTCTCCTCATCTCCATTCTTTGATATTGTATGCCCCAGATAAATGAAATTTCCCCATCCTCTCTCTGACTGTTAGGCAACTGAAATTATCCAGATGAATCTTTTGAAAATCCACTTGAACAGTTTATGCTGCTATTCACTTGGGTATTTTTTTTTGTTAAATCCTGGTATTAGAACATTTTGCTTTCTACATGTTGAATCGGGCCTGAATCTGCTTAAAGAAAAGTAAGAAGTTTCTTTGATCCACTTGACAGTACTGAGTATTTGTTTTTATAGATGTGGGAAAATTTAGTTTCCATTACTAAAAGGAGTCTTACCATAATAAGCCCATATGCAATTTGATGAAAGAATATGGCACAATTACAACTTTTCAGAAAACACTGTATATATTGTAACCTTTATTACTAAACAGTCTGCCAGAACACACAACACCAACGACGACAAAAACATTTTTAAAAAACTGAGCACATTACAAATTGTGAAAAAAGCATTTTTCATTTGAAATGACACAAATTCCAGCTATGCTTTGTACTTGTAACATATAAAAAGGGTGCATATATTTATATAAACATATCACATACAAAATTAATTGGGAGTTAGAAATGTATAAAGCAGTCTGGGTTCTAGGCAGCCAATGATGTTTTTTGTGTTGACAGCATAATGCTGGTAGCAAGGTTCTAGATTTTGTCCAGCCAATGATGTTGAGCCCTGATAATATAACTGCTGGGATTAAGGTTCTAGATTTTGTCCAGCCAATGATGTTGAGCCCTGATAATATAACTGCTGGGATTAAGGTTCTAGATTTTGTCCAGCCAATGATGTTCAGTTCAGATATTATAATTGCTGATATTAATATTTTAGATTCTATCCAGCCAATGATATTGAACCCTGATATAAGGTTCTAGATTCTGTCCAGCCAATGATGGTCAGCCCTGATATTATAACTGCTGGTGATGCTTGGAGATTGTCTAGTCAGCACAGTATATGTAAAAAAAAAAAAAATCCCAAAAAAACAAAAACAAAACTCCAAAAATGGACAGAGCTTCCATTTCAAGGCCTCAAAGTAAATGTTCAGTAAAGTCACCTATCAAAGACTTACTTATACGTCTACTTGAAAACGTGCATTAGAACAAGGCAAATGTTTAAAGGTAAGCTTTGTGTGTGTGCTGAGTTTGAAAAGCGGTTATCTGGTTAAATCGACTTACTCATATACATGCAGATGAAGTAAAATGGAGAGGTGGTTAAGTAGGTAAGCAGCAGGTCCTCTCTCCATATGTATCTTCTGAAATGTACATCTAGTTTATACCAAGGGCGTCTAATGACAGGAGATGGCATGACCTCAAAAAGCTGAAGCCCATTTCCCCAGCAGCTGCCATCTTGGTATGTCCAAAACAAACTATCAGCAGTGGCATCCACGTTATCATTGTGCATTTTTTAAAAATCTCAGTTCTATTTAGAAACATGACGGCTTGTGCAGCATAGGTATGTACACAGAGGAACTATATACAGGAACCTTTCAAATAAATAAGAAAAAGCTGTCAGAGAGCACATGGAGCAGTGAAAGGCTTCCAGGAGGGAAGGGAGTTCTGGGTTTGAGACGAGCTGAGTCACGGAGAGAAAGGAAGACAAACTTGCTGGTCAATATTCAGCTTGCACTACAAGCCATTTAACTGGCAGGAGCCTTTCGGGCAGTTAGAGTCTAATCCTGGGATAGGCAGAGGCACCCAGGCCATGGGTTACTGCTGTCGCTGTATAAAGGCATATAACGCAGCACTGAAATCCACAATACTGCATTGCAAATAACAAAGGGGGCTTGCCAAAATTACATAGTAACTTTTAAGGAGTACAAGGATGCTACTGGATAGCAGGAGAGTCCAGGAAAATAGTCCACAGCCTTAAAAACATCTAAAGGTATTTAAACAAACAAAACAAAAGGGGAATATATGTAAAAAGTCTGCATTTCAACAATTGTGGAACAAAAGAAGTGAACTTTTATAGGTTTACTAAGAGGATCCGGAAGAATCCCGAGGATCCCGCAGTATCCTTTGTTTAACTTTTAAGTTCTGGAGCACTGACAAACACATTAACCCTCCCCCCCTTCACAGATCCCTCAAAAGCTCCCCAACTCTTCCCCCCACCCCTTTATCCTCTCCTAACAAAGAGAATGCAAAACCTAGGAGGTTTAATAAAACAATACAACCCTCACAAGTTTGCTATTGTTTTGGACAAACCAATATGGCGGCAAGCTCCACCCACTGGCTTCAGCCCAGATAATGGGTCAGATAGGCTCATGGCATCTCCTGTCATTAAACCTCCTTGGTTCATACCCCATCAAATTCCTCTTTATGTGGCCAAGTTTGTGGATATTATGGAACAACATGCATGAGTTGAAAATCCACTTACTTACAAGTTAATCTACTCATGTAACAAGTGTCAAAATCTTTGAAAAGGTACCCCATTGGGTTTGTATTCTAGTTCAGGGAAGTCTGCAACAGATGAAATACAAATTCTAGAATACCAGGACAGAGCACCCAATTCCCCTCAACAGAACAGTGGGCAGGAACACATCTACAGGATTTCAGCAGATCAACAACACCTTTCTAAGAAACAAAGCCGGCAGTGTGTCAGACAGCTATGCCGTCATTCCTTGTACTTCTCTGATACATTGCAGGTCTGAATACGTTCTTGAACCTATTTTCACTAAGCTGCCTAGCCATAAACCCCCCAATTCAATAAAAAGTACTACAAATTGTACACGCTATTTAATTGAACATGCTAATTAGCACCGACAATTGGCTTTTTAACAAGCAATTATTGGCACTAATTAGAATTGATTAAAATATACACTCATAAATTTAGGCGTGGGATCTGCAACTAAATTGTACGTGCGAGGTGGAAATGGGAAGGTCATGGGCGAATTAGGGACTTTCAGTCATGTGCGTAATTACAGAATAAGGTGGGATCAGCACCCAGTTCAGGCGTGAGCATTTCCACCATATTTCCATTTGTGTACATGGCTTCGCCTATATGTAGTCGTGGTTCCTGGGTTTAAGCGCTGTTCTGTAGACCACATCTAACTTTAAGCGTAGGTTATAGAATAGCGCTGAGCGAGTTTTTTACAGTGCCAATTATAGAATTTAGTCCAATGTGTCCAGGTACGTTTGCATTCACATGATTATTAAAAATGGCCAGGTTGTAACACTTCTGTACTCACTTACTTTGCCCCTTCTATATCTGCAGATGGGGGTTAAACCAGTGCCATCAAGAGACTAAGCCGGGCCCAGGGCAAGGCCGCCCCCCCACCCCCTGGTGCCACTGCAGTCCCCAGTCTCACCTGCCTGCCCTCAGCTCCGTTCGCCACCAGCCCCCTGCATTAAAAATCAGCAGCGCCTCAGCTCCGTTTGGAAAGGCAGATCGCCTCCCTTTGGGCCTTCCCGCACTGTGTCCCACCCTCGTCTGATGTAACTTCCGGTTTCCGCGGGGCAGGGACACAGGGAGGGCCCGAAGGGAGGCGATCTGCCTTTCCAAATGGAGCTCAGCTGAGGTGCTGCCGATTTTAATGCACGGGGCCCTGTGGCGGACGGAACCGAGGGCAGGCAGGTGAGACCGGGGACTGCAGCACCGGCGGCCTGACCCTGGCCCCCCCGTGGAGGCCCAGGCTCGGAGAATTTTGTCCCCCCTGCCCCCCCCCTCTCGGCAGCCCTGGGTTAAACAAGGGAAACAACTTACATATGTTTGAAACTTCTGTCTCTCTCTCTATATATATTTATTCCCCTGACCCATTTCCACCTCCAGGTTTTTAGTTGCTAAAAGCCACCTGAGCAGCACAATTTTCAAACCCTTTGATCTAGCTGGTTAACAAGGCCCTGTTTACGAAGCCGTGTTATAGGTGCGCTAGAGCGTTTAGCGCACGCTAACGCTACAGCCACCCATATATTTCGATGGGTATTTGGTAAACAGGGCCCTTAGTCGATTGAACCCCTTTTGAAATTGTCTCTAAGAGCAGCAGGAACCGAGATGAACAAGCGGAACAAAAGAATCCTGTGTTCTACTGTTAAAAGTTTCATTGTACAGATACTTCGGTGCATTCCTGTTCATAACATTTTCAGAAATTCTTCAGAGTTGCTCACGCTCCTTGTCGTCTCTCCTTTAGAAATAATAGTGAGGTAACATTCAGCCAGCCACGTAAAAGTTGTATTTTTTTCTCACTGGTGCCATCCGTCTAAATGATGCCTGCTGAAAATTCTTACAATAGCTTTAAAGTTATACCTGCAAATTGTGGGCTGCCTCTTGGATGGATAAATTATCTATCTTAGAGTTGAATATTGCAGTCCCCCCCACCCCAATTATGATCATTTTTTAAATAGATAACTCTAGCCTTTTAACAATTTCAGTGGCCAAGGCAGTGCTCCCTCTGGCTGCTTGGGAGTCCACTGCCTGCGTTCTAAGGGGGTAGGCCTGCATCCCTCCTGCGATTTGAACTGTCAAGGCAGCAGCAGCACCCCATGGGGAGCCCAATGTGTTCAAAACACAGGAAGGCTGCAGCAGGCCTCGCGGTTAGAACGCAAGCAGCAGACTTCCCACACCGCTTAAAAAGAAAACTGGGCCAACATTGTCCATTCAGCTGCCCGTCTGCTTTTTTTTTTGGAATATTGACCAGAAGATATTTATTGAGCAATGCGGAAGTTCCAACCCTACGCGCTAAAAATCACTTAATACAAATACTTCTGTTTTGCATTTGATGGCATCTTGCCTCAGGCCTACAAGAGCGCATCCGAGCAAAACTTTGAGGTGTAATATTGTGGAGCTGTCCGTTCCATTTTGGCTGGGTCTGTATTTCTCATGCTTTGGACAAAGTCTGAGGAAGAAAGTCCAGCGCATGGGGCAAACTTCATTATATTTCCTTGAGCATGACCTGGATTTGGCCTTCCAATTCCGTCATGTCGAGCAAAAAGGCCACTTGGTTGCTGTAATGTTGGATGATATTATTGTCCATGTTCACCAATATTCTGAAAAAGAAAGTAGAAATTAGGACAGGTATATTTAGATGCTGCCGCAGTCAGTTCTGATACGTGAGAGAAAAAGGCTGCATCAATCGCAGATTTAGAAATTGCTGAGTTGTAAGGACGGACAGTCCAAAAATATTCAATTTGTGTTTGCAGCATTGTTCATTTGGGGTTTTTTGTTTTGGTCTTTATTTTCACTTTTGGGCACAATGTCGTTACGAGTGTGTCCTTCTTGCAAAGTGGATGCACTCTTTCCTGACAGTCTCACAAAATTCGTGCATGCATGATGCCTTTGCGTGTGCACAATGTTTCACTTTTTTTTGTTGTTGTTACATTTGTACCCCGCGCTTTCCCACTCATGGCAGGCTCAATGCAGCTTACATGGGACAATGGAGGGTTAAGTGACTTGCCCAGAGTCACAAGGAGCTGCCTGTGCCTGAAGTGGGAATTGAACTCAGTTCCTCAGTCCAAAGTCCACCACCCTAACCACTAGGCAATTCCTCCACTGTTGCTACTATTTGAGATTCTACATGGAATGTTGCTATTCCACTAGTGCAACATTCCATGTAGAAGTCGGCCCTTGCAGATCACCAATGTGGCCGTGCAGGCTTCTGCTTCTGTGAGTCTGACGTCCTGCACGTACGTGCAGCACGTCAGACTCACAGAAACAGAAGCCTGCGCAGCCTTCTACATGGAATGTTGCTAGTGCAATAGCAACATTCCATGTAGAATCTCCAATAGTATCTATTTTATTTTTGTTACATTTGTACCCTGCGCTTTCCCACTCATGGCAGGCTCAATGCGGCTTACATGGGGCAATGGAGGGTTAAGTGACTTGCCCAGAGTCACAAGGAGCTGCCTGTGCCTGAAGTGGGAATCGAACCCAGTTCCCCAGGACCAAAGTCCACCACCCTAACCACTAGGCCAGTCCTCCACTGTTGCTACTATTTGAGATTCTACATGGAATGTTGCTATTCCACTAGCGCAACATTCCATGTAGAAGTCGGCCCTTGCAGATCACCAATGTGGCCGTGCAGGCTTCTGCTTCTGTGAGTCTGACGTCCTGCACGTACGTGCAGCACGTCAGACTCACAGAAACAGAAGCCTGCGCAGCCTTCTACATGGAATGTTGCTAGTGCAATAGCAACATTCCATGTAGAATCTCCAATAGTATCTATTTTATTTTGTTACATTTGTACCCCGCGCTTTCCCACTCATGGCAGGCTCAATGCGGCTTACATGGGACAATGGAGGGTTAAGTGACTTGCCCAGAGTCACAAGGAGCTGCCTGTGCCTGAAGTGGGAATTGAACTCAGTTCCTCAGTCCAAAGTCCACCACCCTAACCACTAGGCAACTCCTCCACTTGTGCCATAGGAGCCAACTTTTCAAAATTGGGGGTGCTGAACCCAACAGAAATGACCTTCTGCTGGACACAGTCAAGGAGTTTGGTCAATCTTAAGGGGGCTCCAGCACCCACAGCGCTGGCTCCTCTGACTCATGCCATCAGGAAAGACTGCTCTCTCTTTGCAAATAATGCGCATCATTATCAGCAAACAAAAATCCCCCATGAAATATTGTAGGTTTGTCTTTTTTGCTTGTTGATGATGTGCCATGACATGGGATATCACTCAATGTTCGGCAAAAATTCTAAATTTAGACTGGTGCAATATCAAATATTTCAAAAGAATTTATGAACCTAGTCAATATCTTCCAATATTTTTCTTTCACAATGGATTTACATATTGTCTCGAACATGGGATATGTCATTGCAAAAGACAGCCCATCCCTACTGAGTTGGTTATTTATTTTAAAATGTATAGCACACACTTTCTCTTGTTCTAGGCAGGTAACAATAAAAACATACATTAAAAAAATCATAAAGCATATGATTATGTTGATGGGGATGCAATTATGAAGGCCTAGACCATGCAGTTCCAATGCTAGTAATGTTTAATAAAAAAAAGAATAATCATAATCGTCAGACGTCAGACTCACAGAAGCCTGCGCGGCCACATTGGTGATCTGCAAGGGCCGACTTCTAGTGGAATAGCAACATTCCATGTAGAATCTCAAATAGTAGCAACAGTGGAGGAGTGGCCTAGTGGTTAGGGTGGTGGACTTTGGTCCTGAGGAACTGAGGACCTGAGTTCAATTCCCACTTCAGGCACAGGCAGCTCCTTGTGACTCTGGGCAAGTCACTTAACCCTCCATTGCCCCATGTAAGCCACATTGAGCCTGCCATGAGTGGGAAAGCGCAGGGTACAAATGTAACAAAAATAAAATAGATACTATTGGAGATTCTACATGGAATGTTGCCACTATTGAGATTCTGTTGCTACTATTGGAGATTCTACATGGAATGTTGCTATTCCATGTAGAAGGCTGCGCAGGCTTCTGTTTCTGTGAGTCTGACGTCCTGCACGTACGTGTAGGACGTCAGACTCACAGAAGCAGAAGCCTGCACGGCCACATTGGTGATCTGCAAGGGCCGACTTCTAGTGGAATAGCAACATTCCATGTAGAATCTCAAATAGTAGCAACAGTGGAGGAGTGGCCTAGTAGTTAGGGTGGTGGACTTTGGTCCTGAGGAACTGAGTTTGATTCCCACTTCAGGCACAGGCAGCTCCTTGTGACTCTGGGCAAGTCACTTAACCCTCCATTGCCCCATGTAAGCCGCATTGAGCCTGCCATGAGTGGGAAAGCGCAAGGTACAAATGTAACAAAAATAAAACAAATAAAAATCGTGATTAGAGATGCTGGATGAACCATCACCTAAAGCAGCAGCGAGGAAAAAATGTGTGACCTGTCGTCATTCGAATCCTCTAGTCTTACTTTGCATTAAAAGAAAGAATTGAAAAAAAAAAAGAAATACTGGATTGTAGCCAATTAAAACAAGGCCAAAGTCTTTCATGCAGTCGGTGGTGCCTGCAGACGCAGGGTCATATCGTTCTTCTGTACGCGAGCTATGAAAATGAAATACAGCTTCCTGGAATTCCTTCTCATCAGATCAGGGCATTTGCACGCTTGTGATAAGTGATTCATTGAACCACTTAAGAAATCTTGTTTTGAAAATAGTAATTACCTCTTTGGAAATGATGCACCTACTGTAATTCTAAAATGTTTTTTTTAAAGATGCTCTGAATAGCATTTCCTTTTGATTCATACAATGGAATTAGGTTGTCCTTTAGTGTCTTTCCTGGCTATGAATTGCACGAACAGATTCCCTGCTTTCTTTACACTGTTCTTTAGTGTTTTGGAAAAGCACTTGTCTGGGAATTGTCCGTAATGGACACCAGCTGGCTCGGAAAGGGACCGTGAGTCCCATAGAGTCCAGAAATAAAAGCTGCTTTTGGTACCATGTGGACTAGTAGTGGAATGAATTCCTACCTCTGAAATTCTAGATTCTTTGGTAGTCACATAAGGAGAGAGAGAATAAAGAATTCTTATTGATTTAAAAACAAAAAACCAGAACTTTAGGGAGAGTTTCTGCCAGGACAAGCACAGGCATAGTACTGACTTGCTCAGTATCGGCTTCTTCTGTTTGCGTTTCCTGGCTCAGACTTGGCCCTCCTTCTGGCAGGGACTTCTCTTGCCTTACAGGGCAGCTGTCTCTGCTTAGGAAAACAGGCTCCTTCACTAATGCACCTTAACTAGAGAAATGGATGGACAAAGGGGGAGGGGGGGGGGTCCTATTGGATCTGTTCCTCCTGCTGAGGGAAGTTGGTGGGGGCAAGAGGAGGAACAAGCAGACTAGCAAGAGAACTTGCTCAGAAGCCCCATGCAGGAAGAGTCCCCAAATCTGAAGGAGGCATAACTTGTTGGCAGGCTTTAGCCCCCCCCCCCCCTTCTGGGTTTTAGCATATCCGGCACCAGAGAAGGAGAATCTTAAGGGAAGACAAGCACCCTGTTCAGTTCCTAATCTAAAATTCTCCAAAGCAATGGTGTAGGCAGACACTCAGTTTTGGGTGGGCACCTTCTCCCTCCCCTCCCCTCCCCTCCACCCCACTCCCTTACCCTGCAGGCAATCTGGGCTCTCAACTCTCCCCATGCGTACCTTTTACAATAGCACTTTTTAATCAGTAGTGAGCAGCAACAATGCAGGCTGCTCAGACCCAGTCCACAGCCTTCCCTCCGATACAACTTCCTGTTTCCACATAGGTGGGCCTATGTCAGAGGAAAGACTGTCAGCCGGCGCAGAGCTGCATGCATCGGTCGCTGCTCGCTGCCAACAAAGTGGCGTTTAAAAGGTATGTAGGGGGAGGGACGCCGGGAGTTTTCAGCTGTTGGAACTTGGGATTCCTGCCAGCCACATCATAGGTCTGCAGCAACTGGGTAGGCCTGAGCCCAAAGTGGTTGGGACCGGGGTCCACCTGTGGCTACACCACTGCCTCTTTCAATCAGGGGCGTTGCTACGTGGGGCCACCGGGGCGTAGCTACGTGAGGCCACGGGGGCATGGGCCCCCTCTACATTTGATCCCACCCCCCCGCCGCCGCATCATCAGGTACCTTGTTTGCTGGTGGGGGTGACCAATCCCTGCTAGCTGGAGAGTCGCCTTCAGCGCCGGTCGACTCCGGCGCCTTTGTTGTGTCATCATCTGTTTCTGACACCTTACGTCCTGCACTGTGCACGTAGCCCCGTGCAAGACGTAAGGCGTCAGAAACAGATGATCACACAACGAAGGCGCCGGAGTCGACCGGCGCTGAAGAAGACTCTTCGGCTGGCTGGGATTGGGGACCCCCGCCAGCAAACAAGGTACCTGATGCGGTGGTGGGGCAGGGGGCGGGCGGCGGCAGCTAAACAGTGCCCCCCCACCTCAGGCTCTGGCCCCCCCTCCCGCCGAAGTCTGGCTACGCCCCTGCTTTCAATACAAAGAGGAACTGCTATAAGTTTCTATTGTACAGTAAGTAAAGGATATTGAGATACTCAGATATACTAAGGGGTCCTTTTGCTAAGGTGCACTGAAAAATGACCTCCGCTGGCGTGGATGTGTGTATTGGATACACGCAGGTCCATTTTTCAGCACATCTGCAAAGAAAGGTCTTTTTTGGGGGGGGGGGGGGGGCTGAAAGTGGACTTGCAGCAAAATAAAAATTGTCGCGCGCCTCCATTTTGGGCCTGATACCTTACCGCCACCCATTGACCTAGCAGTAAGGTCTCATGCGTTACCTGGGCGATAATGGTCTACACATGTAAAATTTCTGGCACACTTAGTAGACGCGCATAAAAAATGAAATTACCGCCCAGGCCACGCGGTAGCCGAGCAGTAAGAGAAGTGTAGGCGCCTATGCAGCTTAGTAAAAGGGCCCCTAAATGCAGTATTACCTACTGCAAGCTAAGAAAAATCACACAATAATATGACAGAAGGGACAGAGAAATATTTCTAGGTATTAATAAAAGGGTAGGGCTATAAATTCATTGCAGCGAAAAACTGATGCCAAGAATACTCAGATGATGATGAACGTAGCCAGCAATTGTATTTTTCAAGCCAAAAACCATGTTACTATGTTACCACAGCCAGAATGTATTTACAAAAACACTCCCAGTATATGCTGTCCTGTCAATTAACCATCTGTAATAATTACAAATTGTCATATGGCTACATGTTTACTTATCAAGTAGACAAACCACTTCCACTTTTGCACATAACAAAGATGTAGGCTGACTAGTTTTTTTTTTTTTTCGATAGACAGTGGGAGCCAAAATACTCAACTGAACACCGCAGTACAAATGAAATGCACTTTGGGCCTGCTTGTTTGCCCCACCGTCTTAAATAAATATTGAAAGAGGATTTTGCTGCCGGAGGGGTAGGACAGTTGCACCTTGCTGTGAAAACAATGGACTGCCATATAATACCCCAGTTGCTACCATACTGTGAGAACTTTACTAGTAATGGGGGGGGGGGGGGGGGGCTGCTATAACCCATAAAAACATAAGCGTTGCCATACTGGGACAGACCAAATGTGCATCAAGCCCAGCATCCTGTTTCCAACAGTGGCCAATCCAGGTCACAAGTACCAGGCAGAAAAACAAAGAATAGCAACATTCCATGTAGAACCCCAAAGAGTAGCAAGATTCTGCAATCCTAAAGAACAACAAGATTCCATGCAGAATTTCAAAGTGTAGCAACATTCCATGTAGAACCCCAAAGAGTAGCAAGATTCTAGAATCCTAAAAAACAACAAGATTCCATGCAGAATTTCAAAGTGTAGCAACATTCCAAGTAGAACCCCAAAGAGTAGCAAGATTCTGCAATCCTAAAGAACAACAAGATTCCATGCAGAATTTCAAAGTGTAGCAACATTCCATGTAGAACCCCAAAGAGTAGCAAGATTCTAGAATCCTAAAAAACAACAAGATTCCATGCAGAATTTCAAAGTGTAGCAACATTCCAAGTAGAACCCCAAAGAGTAGCAAGATTCCATTCAGAATCCCAAGTACATAAGTATTGCCATACTGGGGCAGACCAAAGGTCCATCAAGCCCAGCATCCTGTTTCCAACAGTGGCCAATCCAGGTCACAAGTACCAGGCAGAAAAACAAAGAATAGCAACATTCCAAGTAGAACCCCAAAGAGTAGCAAGATTCTAGAATCCTAAAAAACAACAAGATTCCATGCAGAATTTCAAAGTGTAGCAACATTCCAAGTAGAACCCCAAAGAGTAGCAAGATTCCATTCAGAATCCCAAGTACACAAGTACATAAGTATTGCCATACTGGGACAGACCAAAGGTCCATCAAGCCCTGCATCCTGTTTCCAACAGTGGCCAATCCAGGTCACAAATACCTGGCAAGATCCCACGTACTTTACCTCATCATTTAACACCGTAGATGGCTACACGCGCACTTCTAGCTGCAAGACAAGCAGAGCCTGAACCTAATGACCCAGGTACCACTCAAGTTTGTATGGGCTGAGCAGTAGGTGTAGGTATTGTTAGTTAAACACCCTGTTGAAAAAGGAGCGGAAGGCATGGACTTACCCGCGTTTACATTTTTTGTAGACTTTGTGAATTCTATCTTCAGGTACGTCGTATTTTTCTGAGATCTGAAACAGAAGAGAGCATTATCGTCTTTGTATCCGAAGGGGATTGGCCAGAGGTAGTCTAGCATTTTGTACAATACCTCTGTAGATGGGCTGAAAGCTTGTGTGCTGACTGGTGGGAGGGGCTTAGAAAATAGGTGGGAGGGGGGAATTACAATGTTTTCCTGCCCTCCCCACTTGAGATCTTAATTTGATCTCTGATCATGATGGGCTTAAAGCCCAGCCACATGTTAATGCCCCAAGTCTAAGCTGGGTTTATTGACTGACCCATCCTCAGTAGCCCCACAGAAATTGGAAATTCTTCACTCAGCGGCCTTTAATTTTACAGAGAAAGAAGTTCCAACTTAATGTGTCTCATGGAAACAGGGAAAGTACAGATGTGGAGTTAGCTTTTCCTACTCCTTTCGCTTCCAGTTCCAATGGATCCCTTCCATCACTGCTCATGAAATGGTGATCTCTTTCCTTCGCACCCCAGACTGCTTTGAGTTTACCCTTAGGTGTATTACAGTTCCAGACTACAGTGCTGCAAAGACATGTGATTATCTTGGGTTGGCCAACCTTCCAACACCTAAGATAAGGAGAGGCCTATAGCAAAATTTATTGCATGAACATGACTATTTACCAGATCTATTACAGCACTTCATGTATAGAGTTCTCAGTGCTGGTTAAAAAAATATTTTACATGTGATAACAGCTAGGATCCCAGCCTCCAAAGTGCCTTTGTTTTGCTTTCGAAGCAGTTTCTTATCAGAAACCTTGCCGAGAAGGATCAAAGGAGCATATCATGTGGGTCACCACTGCTGAATAACTGAAACCGACAGTGCAACTCGAGAGAAAATATGTTGGTATGAATTTCGCTGACAGTACTGCACTTCTCCCATTGCACCAGTGGCGTAGCCACAGGTGGGCCTGGGTGGGCCAAGGCCCACCCACTTAGGGTTCAGGCCCACCCAACAGTAGCACATGTTTAGCGATAGCTGGTGGGGATCCCAAGCTACGCGAGCCGAAGACTTTCCCTTGATGGTAATGAAAACGCTACTCTCCATGATACCAGCGTCTGCACATGCTCAGTTTTCAGCGCATGCCTGCTGCAGACTGCCAAGAAGGAAAGAAGCGTTTTCCTGCCAGCTCAGATGTCTTTTGGTGGTGGTAGGGGAGGGGGAGAACACTTGGTGCCCACCCACTTCTTGCCTAGGCCCACCCAAAATCTGTTGTCTGGCTATGCCCCTGCATTGCACAACCTAAAAACACTAGTAAAGGGATGGTCTTGGATGGTCATTCTTCAAATCATGCTATTAGCTCTTTAACAGAGACCTCTCATGCTAAGTAGTAGTAGTAGTAGTAGAATTCAAGATGGCTGACTGTCCAGCAGCTGAAAGCACGCAACTGGCTTTACATTACAGTTTTAGTCTAAGTCAGTCATGAGGTTACATGATCCCGATGAGGCCTCCTGGATACTACTCATAGTGACAGCAGGAGCAGCAAGAACAACAGTGTGCTGTCAAAGTCTTGTATTTCATGGGAGTCGCTCCATCTGGAGTTGGCCTCTTCTCATTTCCAGATGTTGGCATGCTGCACCTCTCTCCCCACTAACCCCCCCCCCTCTTCTAACAGTGGGAGGGGACATGATAGCGTCAATAATTTGCTGCTACTCACGTATAATATCGTGCCCCCTAGTGGCAGCCCAGGAAGCCCTCTAGGAGATGCAAAAGCGTCCATTTTGGTAAAGTCAGACAAGGGCAAAGGGACAGAGGGAACACTTTTGCCAGGCTGGACTTTTGACCATGATAGATTTATGCTTGCTTTTGGCTATATGACACTGGTTATTGCAAAAGGCTGGGAAACCTGGCAATGTGAAAGCCTTTGAGTTAATATAATTTCCAATGTATTGCCAAGTTGGAATGATTTAGCAGTGTGCAGTCAACAAACTGACTGTAAGTGAGACCTTCTTATCGCACTAATGATAGCCTTTTAACTGTATTTTGAGAGTTCTGCTTTCTCATGAGCATATTCAGCCCTGACCTAATGAAGGAAGCAATGCCCTCTAAAGCTTGTAAAAAAAAAAAAAAAAAAAAAAAAATAGATGAAGTTAGTCTAACAAAAAGACATGAATCTGCAAGTTGCTTCCAAGTAGGCCAATCACCGTGGCCTAACCTTGTAGCCAACGGTGCAAATAAAGTTCAGGGTGAAACTTACTGCGTTCCTCAATCCCTTGAGATCTGGAGTCTTCAGCATTAGGGCATTAAAGGCCTCTTCCGATTCCCTCCGTACATATAATAATACTGAGAATACAGAATGGCAGGGTTAGTTTGTCTTCCATTATTCAGGGCACCAAGGTTTAAACAGTACTGTGGGGGACCTACAATGGTCGTTCATACTTTCTTTGGTGATTTCATTATTATTATTTATTGCATTTGTATCCCACCTTATCCCACCTATTTGCAGGCTCAAAGTGGCTTACATAGTATTATTAACATGGTTTTTCCAGTGTATCAAGTATTGTGTAGAGATTAATTAAGGGAAGAAAGAGAAGGAAGAGATTTATTAGGGTATTTATAGAAGGCTGTGTTCTTTTTTAATCTCATGCAAATGTCCTAGCTCAGCTAAACCCTCATTTTTCATACGGTCTATACCTTCATGCGATTTGAACATCTTGGCGACATAGGGGCCCTATTATGAAGCTGAATAAGCATCTATGTGCACCGACCGTGTGCCAAAATGGAGTTACTGCACGCCTACCGCATGGCTATTGTGATGAAGCTGCAGTGTGGTAAATTTAAAAACAGATCGGAGGAAATGTTTCTTCACTCAACGCGTAGTTAAACTCTGGAATTCGCTGCCGGAAAAGGTGGTTAAGGCGGTTAACTTAGCGGACTTCAAAAAAAGGGTTGGACGGCTTCCCGGAGGAAAAAGCCATAGAATGTTATTGAATGGACGAGGGAATAATACAGTATTTCTAGGATGGGCGGGACAAATTGCTTGTTCTTTTGGCCGCTGTCGGTGACAGGGTGCTGGGCTCGATGGACCCTTGGTCTGTCCCAGCATGGCGATGCTTATTATTATTATAAATAATTTTTATTTACTGATGCACATATTGGATGCGCGCTAAGTGGCATTTGGTGCACGTAGGTCATTACCGCATGAGACTTTACTGCTAGGTCAATGGCTGGCGCTAAGGACGCGCGGCAATTTTCATTTTGCTGTACGTCCATTTTCAAGCAAAAATTAAAAAAAAGGCCTTTTTTAAAGATGCGCTGAAAAATGGATTGGCGTGCGCCCAAAACCCATGCCTACCCTACTGCAAGCCATTTTTCAGCGCACCTTAGTAAAAAGATCCCATAAATCAGGGAAGCCATTGTAAACTACTTGCTACTCTGTACAGCAGTCACAGAATAACACCATTTTTTCAGGATCATTTTTTCCCCAAATACCCCCTTTCTCTGAACAAAATTTCTAACTATTAACAACACTGAGGTGCATTGGGACCCATTTTTGGTTGGAGGAGCCAAGCAAACCAAAACTCCAGTCCTGCCTCCAAGATCTCTATTTACCGATGATGTGTCAGGCAAAATATTGGTAGAGCAATGACCTACCCTATCCCCTGCCTATATTCATCATAGCAATTTACAAACATAATAATAATAATAATGAAAAACATCAAAATAAGGAGACAAGAGAAAAGAAGGGAGCCACACAAAGGCAGAGAACAGAGAGGTAAGAAAGGAAGAGACTGGGTGTGGCCGAGGGAGAGAATTCTAATTCTTTTGCGCGAGGGTACGGGAGTGGATCTCTCACTTTACCTCTTCGTGGGTCTTCATTTTTCAACAGTTTGGACGGTGAAGGATCAAATTCATCCGGGAACGAATGACAGCTCCGTTTCAAACTAGGGAGACAAATGAAAGGAAACATCAGAATGAAAAATGATTCTTCAGAGGATGAGTCCGTTTACAATAATCAGGGCTACAGACAATGGCAAAAAAAACCCAGATAGTGTCATAAATAAACTGTTTAACCACTATGGTACTAGCCAATTTGTGCTGGGGTGGTCGGGGTCAGAGTTCAGGCAGGGCTTTCCTACGCTAATATGGCCGCTAGCCAGAGAATGCCGCTGTATATCGGCGACACCCGGTAACTCCTGGTGGGTGCCTTAGACCTGGATAGTCAATGCCAGTTCCTGGATAGGGGCTGGCACCGATATCCGGGTCTAATTCAACCCGCCAGAGTTTAATGAAATGCTTCCCCTTGCCATGGGCTAAATCTTGCCCAACAGATTTTTAGCAGGTATTTGCACCTTCGAAATTATGACTTCATCTCTACCAACCAGGTCAAGAATGAAGTATCTACCCTGCGAAATTTCAGTTAACAGTTATGGAAGCTCCAGCTGTAGACAAGGGAACTCTGATACAAAACTACATGTCAGCTGCCTCTTTATGACTTTGTCCATTGGAGGTGGGAGGGTTAGGCTTATGAAATCTTGTGTTTACAATCGTTTTACGAGTTCTTGACTTGCAAGCACGGTATTTAGTCTTCCATCCCCTGTCTCGTTGCTGTCCTTACTAAAAATCTTTCTTTCCTCCTCCCTCCCCCCCCTTGTTTGGGAAGATTTTATCTGCTGAGAAAGTTAGCGGTGCTTTCATGTGAAATATTTATGGAAAAAATAATGGATTCTTTATGGGCTCCGATACTTTTTAATGGACTGATGCAAGGCTGATTCAAAGACATTATGGGCTTTGGAGGGCACGCGAGCGTGACATCCAAAACTAGAGAGCTGGGCAGTCACGAGAGCTCAAGTCCTTTAGATCACTTGCGTTTTTGGTCTATAAAGTGTTTCACAGCCTCTCCAGGACCCATCGGCTTTGTGCTAGAGAAGGGAAGAACAGGCGTCCTGGTGTTGGCCATGAGCCTCACATTACCCTTTACTGAGGGACCCTTTTACAAAGGCGCACTGAAAAATGGCTTGCGGTAGTGCTGAGGCGTGTTTTGGGCAACGCGCAGAATCATTTTTCAGTGCACCTGTAAAAAAAAAAAGCCTTTAAAAAATTTTTTGCCAAAAATGGAAGTGCGGCAAAATGAAAATTGCTGCACATCCATTT
Organism: Microcaecilia unicolor; assembly: GCF_901765095.1. Taxonomy (NCBI): domain Eukaryota; kingdom Metazoa; phylum Chordata; class Amphibia; order Gymnophiona; family Siphonopidae; genus Microcaecilia; species Microcaecilia unicolor. The sequence goes on from NC_044041.1 coordinate 196,685,754, forward strand.
TGGATCTGAGACCTTACTGCCAGACATTGACCTAGTGGTAAAGTCTCACGTGAAAACATACTATTTTACCTATCTATGTGGCCTAGTGGTTAGGGTGGTGGACTTTGGTCCTGGGGAACTGAGGAACTGAGTTTGATTCCCGGCACAGGCAGCTCCTTGTGACTCTGGGCAAGTCACTTAACCCTCCATTGCCCCATGTAAGCTGCATTGAGCCTGCCATGAGTGGGAAAGTGCGGGGTACAAATGTAACAAAACAAAAAAAACATACTATTTTACCTATCTATGTGTTCCATCTTTGCTTATACCCCTACACTGTGAATTAAAATGTTCTCTCTCTTGATCTGACCATAGCAGGCAGCACTAAGTTATGGTCAGATCAAGAGAGAGGAAAAAAATTTTCTCAATGCTTTCTCTGTCGAAGCACAGCCCTTGAAAAAGCCCACAAACGAAACGGATGGGGCTACCGTCGGGCAACAGATAAGTGCTCGACTTTACTTTATCTTTGTAAAGCAGCTTTAGAGCACTTCATGAGAATCAGCGAAGGTTTTTACGAACCAAAGAAAATTTGAAGTTAGCATTGATATTGTCAATATATTTAAAAAAAATTTTCTTGTAAAAAGAGCAAAATTGTTAAAATCTATTTGGAAATAAATTAAAAGTTAAAATAATTCTTTCCAAGCAAGGTTTTTATGACCAGTGATGAACACCACGCCCCCAGTTAAAGCCGCTGAAAACTGAAAGTAAGCGGTCGGGCGTTTTGAGGTCTTTTCCTTGCTTTTTAGAAATATTTTGTTAAAATCAAACATTATATTTCCATATAAATTTTATTGGATTCCTCTTTATATGTTCAGTTTGCACATAAATAACACAATTCTGTAACAAGTGTGCATAATTGTGGGATTCAACCCAGCCCCCCCCCCCCCCCATCTAACTGCCTCCCTTGCAAGTTGCAAGCTAAGATTAGAGAATACCATTTAAGTGTCCAGCTGGCACATACGCGCAAATCTGTAACATTCACGTGCGGTGTAACTGCTGGCATTCTATAATCTACCTGTAGGCGCTGACGTTACAGAATGAGGGGTAAGGAACCGTGATAACTATGCAATGTTAGTTTGTAGCCGATCATGCACTGGTGTGTTTCAAGAGACATGTTTGTAGCTCTAGAATGTGGTTTCACAAGTAATTGGACATTTTTCTCCATACCTGGTTTTGTTATCTGGTACAGCAGGGATTACCTTCATTGAAAAGAAAAAAAAAAAAAAAAAAGAAGATGTGTTTATTGTCACGGTTGTTCCTAATCTTAGCATCTAGACAGACTGCCTCCCACAAACTGTCCAAAAGCTTTGTTTTCAGAGCCCTGGCACTTTCGGTTCACGTTCAGGCCTCTTCTGACTGTCACATTAATTCCCTCCCTCCTCCCAGTTTACACTGCCACATTCCTCTCTGGCTAACAGTGGAACAGTTGTCATTTCAGGGAGCTCCTAATGAATCAAATTAACAAAAAAGAATTATCAGTCTCCATACTGGGGCTTGAACGCACCCTGTGAGAGCTGCCACTTTTCTCCTGGGCTGAGGGGGTTTTGTGTTTGGAATCTATCTTGAACGTTTTAATAGAAAGGCAGTCTTTAAACTGAGGGGTTCTTTTACAAAAGCGCGCTGAAAAATGGCTTGCGGCAGTGTAGGCGCGGGCTTGGGTGTGTGCCGGTCCATTTTTTAATGTGCCTGTAAAAAAAACGCCTTTTTAAAATTTGTTGCCGAAAATGGACATGCAAGCAAAATGAAAATTGCCGTGCGTCCATTTTGGGTCTGAGACTTTGACCTAGCGGTAAAGACTCATGCGGTAACCGGGCGGTAATGACCTGTGCACGTCCATTACATGCGCCTGAAAATAAAACAAATATTTTTCAGATGTGCGTATTGGATGTGTGCCAAAAAGTGAAATGACTGTAAGAGCCACGCAGTAGTCGCGCAGTAACTCCATTTTGGCGCGCTTTAGGCGTGCATAGATGCTTACCATCAGCACTCAGCATAGCAAGGGGAACAGAATGCAGGGCAGCGCTCCGGGCAGGAAAGACTCAAGAGGGGGCTCATTCCTGCCCCAAGGAGGTCACTAGACCACCAGGGCAGTAGAGTAAGATAAAGGGAGGGGAGGCTAGGATAGGACACCATTAGGCCCGTCCACCAGCCTGGCAAAACCCGCCCGGTTGCCCGGCCATGTCCTCAAAAAGAGGACATGTCTGGGTAAAACCGGACATATGGTAACCCTAGGGGGGGGCCAGAAGCGATCGGTGGCGAACAGGCTCGGAACGCTACTGTATGGTGCATTTTTCTGTGTGCAACTTGCTAGGGATAGTAATGACATTTATGTGGCCCTCTGTGTATACAGGTTGTCCACTCACGATGTAGAAGGGTATACGGGGAAAGCACCAATACAAAGACTGAAAGGCATGGCCATGGTAACGTTAGACTCACTCCTCCTCTTTCTCCAGCACAGAGCTGGGTTTGCTGGGTTAGTCCACTTGGATATGTGGAAACAAGGATCAACCAACAAGAACATAAGACCAGCCATCTTGGATTAGACCAATGGGCCCATCAGCCCAGTATCCTGTTCCCAAGAGTGGCCAACCCAAGTCATAGGTACCTGGCACGGTCCCCCAGATTAGACAGTTTCCATGCTGCTTACCCCCGAGGATAAGCAGTGGATTTCCCCCTCTAGGAACTTGTCCAAACCCAACTCTGTTAGCTGTATTTATGGGTTGAAAAAATTAATTCCACAGCTTAAGTATGTATTGATTTGAAAAAATTATTTTCTCTGATTTGTCTTAAATGTACTGCATAGTAACTTCATGGCATGCACCCTAGTCTTTGTATTTTTGGAAAGAGTATACAAGGTGATTCACATCTATCTAGAGTGGAAGAGTGGCCTGACAACCTAGGGAACTGGGTCTGATTCCCACTGCAGCTCCTTGTGACTCTTGGCAAATCACTTAACCCTCCATTGCCCCAGGTACAAAATAAATACCTGTATATAATATGTAAACAGCGCTTTGATTGCAGTATATCAAGTGCCATCCCCCATATTTTATCGACCTGTATCATATCTCTCCCTCAGCCATCTCTTCTCCATGCTGAAGAGCCCCAACCTCTTTAGACTGTGCTACAGCCCAGGTCCCGGTGTCTGAAACAGTGGCGTAGCTACGTGGGGCCACGGGGGCCTGGGCCCCCATAGATTTGGCCCTGGACCCCCCTGCCGACGACCCTCTCGACCCCCCCTTCCCACGCCAACCCGCCGCCGCCTACCTTTGCTGGCGGGGGACCCCAGCCCCCACTAGCCGAGGTCCTCTTCTTCTGGCGCAAGGCTTCATTCTGTTTCTGAGTCTGACGTCCTGTACGTTGTACATGCAGGATGTCAGACTCACAGAAACAGAACGAAGCCTTGCGCCAGAAGAAGAGGACCTCGGCTGGTGGGGGTTGGGGTCCCCCGCCAGCAAGGGTTGGCGGCAGGAGTCAAAGTGGTTGTGGTTGGTGGTGGTGGCGGCGGGGGGGGGGGTCGGCAATGGCGTGGGGGGGTCAGCGGCGGCGTCAGGGGGGGGGACTAAAATGTGTCCCCTCACCTCGGGCTGTGGACCCCCCTCCCGCCGAAGTCTGGCTACGCCCCTGGTCTGAAAAGGGCTTTATGCTTACCATGCCACATCTGTGAAGGTTGGAGAAGTGAACATTGGGAATAAAGAGCACAGGTTGCGTTTCAAGATCCGTTTCCGGCTTGAGGTATGTGATGTCATTTCCACGTAAGCTTGCGAGCAACGATCCTTTGTCATCTATCAAGAAATTTGATTCATTTAATTATTTATTGCAGAGATTTATTACACGCACATTTGAATTTCATCACGGGAGGGTACAAAGTAGAGGCAGACACAATCAGAACCCAGTAGAACAGCACCGCTCTAATTATACAGAGCAGGGGGTTCTCAACCCAGTCCTTGAGATATACCCAGCCAGTCTGGTTTTCAGGATATCCACAATGAAGGTAAATCTGCATGCACCGCCTCCACTGTATGCAAATCTGTCTCATGCATATTCTTTGCGGGTATCCTGAAAACCTGACTGGATGGGTGCGTCCTGGGGACTGGGGTGAGAACCCCTGATAAACAGTCATTTTGTCCACATTGAGAACCTAACCAAAAAATTTGAATGAGGTACAGCAGGAGATATGAAACCTGCTACTCACGTTCTCTCAAAAACAGTAAAAGGACAATCTGTGTTGTTAACACACACTCGATAAAATTTGGGTTCAGTGTGTGCCCTTGACCTCCAATTTTACCCTCCCAGTTAAAGGTCAGCACAAAATGAACTACTCCGCTCCCACCTCATTCTCTCTGCTCCAGTTCCAAGAGAAGAGAAACCGTAGGCCAGTCTTGGCTTTTTGGAAACATTTGACGTGAATTTTAGAGTTGATTACCAGCCTCTTCAAATCCAAGCTAAGGCAAGTTACGTTCAGGTACTGTAGTTATTTGCCTACCCAAGAAGTTTACAGTATAAGGGCTAGATTTACTAACCTGTGTTAGGGGCCCTTTTACAAAGGCGCGAGAGGTCTAATACGCGAATAGCGCGCGCTCAATCGGCACTGCTGCCTGGATAGCGAGTGCGCCTGGCGATAATTCTGATTTTGGCACACACTGAATCCCACGGTAGAAAATAATTGGCTGCATGATTACCACCAGGGGCGTAGCTACGTGGGGTCACGGGGGCATGGGCCCCCACAGCTTACGCCCTGGCCCCCTCTACATTTGACCCCCTGCTGTCGCCGCCCGCCCCCCGCACTGCCATCGCATCAGGTACCTTGTTTGCTGGCAAGGGGTCCCCAAACTCCGCCAGCGGAAGAGTCTTCTTCAGCACCGGTCGACTCTGGCGCCTTCATTGTGTGATCATCTGTTTCTGACGCCTTATGTACTGCACCGTGCATGTAGCCCCGTGCAGGACGTAAGGCGTCAGAAACAGATGATCATACAACGAAGGCGCCGGAGTTGACCGGTGCTGAAGAAGACTCTTCAGCTGGCGGGGATTGGGGACCCCCGCCAGCCAACAAGGCATGTGATGTGGGGGCGGGCAGCGGGGGGGGGGGGGGTTCGGTGACGGCGGGGGGAGGCGGCTAAACAGTGCCCCCCTCCTCGGGCTCTGGCCCCCCCCTCCCGCCGAGGTCTGGCTACACCCCTGGTTACCACGTGGGTAGCACGTGAGCCCTTACTGCTAGGTCAATGGGTGGCAGTAAGGGCTGTCGTAAATAGGCACATGCTAATTTTAATATTAGTGCAGGTCCATTTCACGGCCCATTAAAAAATAGTCTTTTTCCCAGCCACGGTAAAAAATGGCCCCGCGCACGTCTAAAAGACGTACCCACACTACCACAGGAAGGAGCCCTTAATGTGTTAATATGCTATCGCTATTTAACATGAATTAATAATAAATAGGAAAGGGATGGAAAACAAACACGAGGATGTTATAATGCCGTTGTATCGCTCCATGGTGCGACCGCACCTCGAATATTGTGTCCAATTCTGGTCGCCGCATCTCAAAAAAGATATAAAGGAATTGGAGAAGGTGCAGAGAAGGGCGACGAAAATGATAAAAGGGATGGAACGACTTCCCTATGAGGAAAGGCTGAGAAGGTTAGGGCTCTTCAGCTTGGAGAAAAGGTGGCTGAGGGGTGATATGATAGAAGTCTACAAGATAATGAGCGGAGTAGAGCGGACAAATGTGACGCGTTTGTTTACACTTTCAAACAACAATAGAACCAGGGGACACAAGATGAAGCTAGAATACGGTAGATTTAAAACAAACAGGAGAAAGTTTTTCTTTACTCAGCGTGTAGTTGGACTCTGGAACTCGTTGCGGGAGAATGTAGTGACAGCGGCTGGCCTTACGGAGTTTAGGGGGGGGTTTGAACAGATTCCTGAAGGAAAAGTCCATTGAACATTATTACAATTTTGTGGTTTTTTGGGTTTTGCCGGGTTCTTGAGGCCTGGATTGGCCGCTGTCGGAGACAGGATGCTGGGCTTGATGGACCCTTGGTCTTTTCCCAGTATGGCGGTGCTTATGTTCTTATACTCTAAATAGTCCCTACTGGAGCAGAGGAGTAGCCTAAAGGTTAGTGCAGTGGCCTGGGAACCAGATTCGATTCCAGTGACTCAGGGCAACTCACTTAACCCTCCATTGCCCCCCCCCCCAGGTACCAAAATAAGTAGCTGCATATAAATATATAAACCACTTTGACTGTAAGCACAGAAAGGCAGTATATCAAATCCCCTTCCCTTTCCCTTTGACAATGATGGGACCTGCATTAAGTCATAATTAGCATGTTAGTAAATCAAGCTGTTAGTTTTTACCTGGGGCAACAGAGGGTGAAGTGACCCTGCCGGAGTTCACAAGAACCAGCAGTGGGTTTTGAATCCTGCCTTCCCCTAGTTCTTTCATTGCTTTGAATCACAAGGCCACTCCTTTTTTTGAAGGCAGCTTACAATATAGTTGATTGCAGTGAGGGTTAGTTAATCAAACTACCTGCATTTTTGCAAACCTGCTGCAATAAAGAAAATGTCTGAGTGTACTTTTTGTTTGATTATTGAGGGCCTGCATCCATGTTGTTGTTGTTTTTTTTTTTATTTTCGATTTCAAGCAACCCTATGCTGATGCATTATGGGACCTATAACACCCATTTCCCTGGGTAGAATTCAAAACCCAGGACTGGCCAAAAAGGCTCCCTCAGGAAACTGGGCAACTTGGCGGCTCAGCTCTTAAGCCAGAATATCTAGAACTGCTGGGATGGCTAAGTGATTTGGATACGTCAGTCAGCTCATGGGAGCAGGGACTCAGTTTAGCTCGCTGCTGTAGCTGTGGGTGTTGCACTTTCAGCTGTTACAGCTTTTCCACAAACAAATGTGTTTCTAGGGGAGCAGTGTCCTGATGCTTCTCCAGCTGTTTCAAAGTGCAAACACAGGATGCGAAGTTTCCTGTGGACTGAGCTTTGTAAATATTTCCCATTGGTAAATAAAAAATAAAAAAAAAACAGACCAGGTGGAACTATGAGGTGTTGCTTGTAATTATTCCAGCTCTGCCCTACAGAGCTGGAAAGTCATCCTGAGAGAGGACTGGTCACCCTTAACCTAGTCAGTGTTTCAGCCCCCTTTCAACCAGGGGCATAGCCAGACCTGGGCGGGAGGGGGGGTCCAGCGCCCAAGGTGGGGGGGACACATTTTAGCCCACCTCGCTCAGCAGCTGACCATCCCCCCCTGCTGCCGACCCTCCCCCGCCACTTTTGGACGCCTGACAACGACGACCCTCCCCTGCCAGGTACCTTTGCTGGTGGGGGTCCCCAAACCCCACCAGCCTTAGTCTCCTTCAGCGCTGGTCTCCGGCACATTCGCTGATCTGTGCTGTGAGTTCTGACTGATGTCCTGCAGGACCCCCGCCAACAAAGGTACCTGGCGGCGGGGGAGAGTCGTCGTGGCGACGGCGGGAGGGGAGGTTGAAAGTGGCAGGGGGGCCGAAAGTAGAGGGGGCCAGAGCTAAATATGGGTGGCCCATGCCCCCACCTAGCTACACCCCTGCTTTCAACTACAACATCTGAGTGACTATTGACTAATCAGAACCCTTAAGTGTCCCACTGAGGACCAGTTAGCCAGTAAGCAGGAACTGCAGTCCTCCCCCCCCTCCCCCCCCATATTTTAAATCATTAAACTGGCCAGGTTAGTGCTTAGTGGATAGCCGGTTATTTTGTGCGATATAACCAGTTATCCGCTGATATTCAGCGCATCACTGGCTAAGGCCACTGAAATGGCTGGAATATCTTTAGCCGGTTTAAACTTCACTAGCCAGCGCTGAATAATCGCCTTGGCCGATTAAGTTGAAACCAGCCAAAAATAAAACGAATATTCAACGCTGGTCACCGGAAATGGACCAGAATTAAATATCCAGACTCAGTGCAAACTGCGGGAACCAGCCCGGCTACCTCCTGCGGTCTGAATATCACTCCCCCTCTGTATCTTGCATCAGCCATGCTCCCTCAGTGTAAAATAAATTTAGGCGTCCTTTCACTAAGCTGCGCACACAGGACTTTCTCGTGTGCCAAGTCCATTTCTTGTGCCGCCGTGAAAAGCCTTTTTTGCATTGGTTTCATTTATGGCTGTGTGTGAGGCCATTTAAAACTATTAATGCCTGAGCCCCTCTGCCGTAACCGGTTTGCTCATGTTCATGTGCACATGCTAAGTGGTTACTGCTTCCACGCCCACTCTCCACCCCTGACACGCCCCCTTAGCATGCACAAGTATCAAAAGTAATGCATGATGCTTTAGTGCGTCCTGTGTGCGTTAGGCTCTCATTACAACCTAACGCAGCTTAGTAAAAGTGACCTTTAATGAGGAAATTCTGGGACTCCCTCAAAAACCCCGGCCAGCACATTATTAGAGCATAGTCCCAGCTCATTTCTGGAGTCCAGTCCCAGTACACTGTTGGCATTACTGAAGCCCCCTGCCTCATATCCAGTGCTGCCAGGGCTGCGGGTTTCTCGCCCAATTGGGCTCCTTTCCGTGAGCCGCTGCGGCTTTTTCACGCCGCATGCGGGTTGCGGGATTTTGGGCGGCTTTTTTAAGCCCCGCTGGTGTTTTTTTTGCCCACCGCTGCTTTTCCCGTGGTCGCGGCCAGTAGAAGCCCCACGGAGGCGGGCTTAATGACGGCACTTGTATGCAAATGGCCTCATTAATATTGATTAATGATGTCATTCATATGCAAATTGACTCATTACTATTTATTAATGATGTCATTCACATGCAAATTGACTTTGAGCGGGTTTTGGGCTGGTTTTGGGTGTGACAAATGTTTTCCATCTGGCAACACTGCGATATCACTGGAGACCTTTCCCACTACATCACTGGTCTGCAAGTACCTTTATTGCTGGAGTCAGGGCATTTGACTTTTCTTCTGATCTGCTTGCGTTCTTCGTCCCGCATTTTTCTCTCTGCCCCCTGTCAGAAAGTGAAACTGGTTTCAGCATTCAATACATTTTTTTTAAAATCCTGAATTCTGAAGAATCTGAGGATCAGTTTGTCTCTCACTAGAAAGTCACTTCAATTATTTGCAGACCGGCAATGCATAGTTCAAAGGAATGATGGTATGATGCAGTGCTGTGTTGCATTTGAAGGTGTACTGCTAGAGAATGACACAGGGATGGGGACTCGTGATTATCATGGGGATAAGAGTCCGCAGGGATGGGGACAGAGCCCCTGGGGACAGGGGGACACACTCTGTCCCCGTGTCATTTTCTATTTTCAAGCCTGTTAATGAACTGGATTGTTATTAATGTTTGAGTAATGCAGACAACGATATTTTGATTTTTTGGAAAAAAAACAAGCAAACATGCTGGCCACAACTGGCAAAATTTGCATGGGGGATCCTGTACATCCTGCTACCAGCACATCTTCTAAGAAGACATCTCCTGTTGCAGAAAGGTCTGCAGAAGACAGGAGAGCTAGACTGAATCCTGAGATTGTTGATGACTTATTCATCCACAGATTTAAAAAATCATAACTGCTTCTTGGGCATATTTCTCCCCTCTAGAGTATACAGAACGGGTTGTATTTTGTACCCCTGGACATTTTAACAGGGTGGACTAGGATTCCTTGGGGTACTAGAAGCCAGCTATTATTGGGGCTGGAAGGGTAGGGGGTGATGGTGGTGGGGTTATTATAGTTGCTCGTTGTTTATAATTCACAAATACAAAAAGGGATCCTCAGGAGCTTAGACTTGAATGGGTGGCAGAGACGGTTGAGAGGCGGGGCTAGTGCTGGGCAGACTTATACGGTCTGTGCCAGGGCTGGTGGTTGGGAGGCAGGGATAGTGCTGGGTAGACTTATACGGTCTGTGCCAGAGCCGGTGGTGGGAGGCGGGGCTGGTGGTTGGGAGGCGGGGATAGTACTGGGCGGACTTATACGGTCTGTGCCCTGAAAAAGACAGGTACAAATCAAGGTAAGGTATACACATATGAGTTTATCTTGTTGGGCAAACTGGATGGACCGTGCAGGTCTTTTTCTGCCGTCATCTACTATGTTGCTATGAAATTCTTCAATGAATCTTCAAAATCAACTGTCCATCAGTCCACACACAGGGTCATTTTCATTGACTCCAAATACTTGATTTCTGATTTGCTTTGATGCATTCAGCAATCTTTATACCACGTTAGTTCAATAACGTGATGCTTGTATCAAACACAGTCACCTTGCATAACAGCCTTGTACTGTGTTGATATCCAAGTGAGCTATATCTCTCGATGGCTCACAATACTTGCATAGCCTTGTATAGCTTCACTGTTAGCTGACTCAATCACAACTTTCAACACCATCAAACTGACTGATGGACAGTTGATTTTGAAGATTCACTGAAGAATTTCCATACTGTTTTAGTAGAGGATTGTGGTAGCCGTGTTAGTCCACTCTTAAGGTTATCAATAGATATCAAACAAAATAAAACATGGAAAAGAAAATAAGATGATACCTTTTTTTATTGGACATAACTTAATACATTTCTTGATTAGCTTTCGAAGGTTGCCCTTCTTCCTCAGATCGGAAATAAGCAAATGTGCTAGCTGACAGTGTATATAAGTGAAAACATTCAAGCATTACTATGACAGTAAAATAGATACTATTGGAGATTCTACATGGAATGTTGCTACTATTGGAGATTCTGTTGCTACTATTGGAGATTCTACATGGAATGTTGCTAGTGGAATAGCAACATTCCATGTAGAAGGCTGCGCAGGCTTCTGTTTCTGTGAGTCTGACGTCCTGCACGTACGTGCAGGACGTCAGACTCACAGAAGCAGAAGCCTGCGCGGCCACATTGGTGATCTGCAAGGGCCGACTTCTACATGGAATGTTGCTAGTGGAATAGCAACATTCCATGTAGAATCTATAGAAATCAAACAAAATAAAACATGGAAAAGAAAATAAGATGAAACCTTTTTTATTGGACATAACTTAATACATTTCTTGATTAGCTTTCGAAGGTTGCCCTTCTTCCTCAGATCGGAAATAAGCAAATGTGCTAGCTGACAGTGTATATAAGTGAAAACATTCAAGCATTACTATGACAGTAAAATAGATACTATTGGAGATTCTACATGGAATGTTGCTACTATTGGAGATTCTGTTGCTACTATTGGAGATTCTACATGGAATGTTGCTATTCCACTAGCAACATTCCATGTAGAAGGCTGCGCAGGCTTCTGTTTCTGTGAGTCTGACGTCCTGCACGTACGTGCAGGACGTCAGACTCACAGAAGCAGAAGCCTGCGCGGCCACATTGGTGATCTGCAAGGGCCGACTTCTACATGGAATGTTGCTAGTGGAATAGCAACATTCCATGTAGAATCTATAGAAATCAAACAAAATAAAACATGGAAAAGAAAATAAGATGAAACCTTTTTTATTGGACATAACTTAATACATTTCTTGATTAGCTTTCGAAGGTTGCCCTTCTTCCTCAGATCGGAAATAAGCAAATGTGCTAGCTGACAGTGTATATAAGTGAAAACATTCAAGCATTACTATGACAGTAAAATAGATACTATTGGACATTCTACATGGAATGTTGCTACTATTGGAGATTCTACATGGAATGTTGCTATTCCACTAGCAACATTCCATGTAGAAGGCTGCGCAGGCTTCTGTTTCTGTGAGTCTGACGTCCTGCACGTGCAGGACGTCAGACTCACAGAAGCAGAAGCCTGCGCGGCCACATTGGTGATCTATAAGGGCCGACTTCTACATGGAATGTTGCTAGTGGAATAGCAACATTCCATGTACAATCTATAGAAATCAAACAAAATAAAACATGGAAAAGAAAACAAGATGATACCTTTTTTATTGGACATAACTTAATACATTTCTTGATTAGTTTTCGAAGGTTGCCCTTCTTCGTCAGATCGGAAATAAGCAAATGTGCTAGCTGACAGTGTATATAAGTGAAAACATTCAAGCATTACTATGACAGTCTGACAGGGTGGGAGGAGGCTTCTAGTACCCCAAGGAATCCTAATCCACCCTGTTAAAATGTCCAGGGGTACAAAATACAACCCGTTCTGTATACTCTAGAGGGGTTTTAAAAACGGACTTTGCTGCACCATCAGGTCATAGTGAAGAAAAAAAGAGAAAATGAGAAAGAATTATTACTTGATGTTATGTTTACGGTCTTGAAATTCTGTGGGAATATGTATAGAATTGAAATCTGTCTAGTGTAGGTATTGTATGGTATGATTGAGTAGTATGAATGTTGAGTGTGTTGAGAGGTAAATAGGATATGATAATGGTTATAAAATCTGTGTATGGTAAGGATTTGCCACACATACATGTAATAAAAAATAAGCGTATTTTTGGATCAAAATTGACAATAGTGGTTACTTAATTGCATGATACCGTGTTTCCCCAAAAATAAGACACTGTCTTATATTAAATTTTGCTCCCCAAGACCTGCTAGGTCTTATTTTTAGGGGAGGCCTTATTTTTCGGGGAAACATCGGGTCGCCCCCCCACCTGAGATCGCCGGCTCCCCCCGCCCTCAGTCGCTCCCGGAACTAACCTCTTAAACGCTTCCTTTCACCATTCATCTTCGCACTCGCCGCAAGCAGCAGGGCAGGCCACTCCTTCCTTCCGTGTCCCGCCCTCGCCTAACGTAACGTAACGTCAAGCGAGGGCGGGACACGGAAGGAAGGAGTGGCCAGCCCTGCTGCTTGCGGCGAGTGCGAAGGTGAAAGGAAGCGTTTAAGAGGTTAGTTCCAGGAGCGATTGAGGGCGGGGGGAGCCGCCGATCGAGGGGGGGAGCTGGCGATCTCGGGTGGGGGGGGGTGACCCCGATGTTTCCCCGAAAAATAAGGCCTCCCCTGCTAGGTCTTATTTTCGGGGGAGGCCTTATATTTTCAAATTGCAGCAAGACCTCTACTAGGTCTTACTTTCGGAGGATGTCCTATTTTCGGGGAAACACGGTATCATATATTGGTAACCTCTAAAAATTGGGAGAGCTCAGTAATAGGGTATTTTATCAATGAATATGCATGAGATACATTTGCATACAATGGAAACACCGCCCACTCAGCCTTGGTGCCCTCTGGTGCTCTATTCCTCACAATATCATCCCAGGACAACCATTTCGATTCCCCCCACCCTAACAAGAGACTCGGCAGTATTACCTCTTCCATCCCAAAGCAAAACAATTAAAAATACTAGTGAAAAAAAAATTCATTTAACAAACAACAGAAGGGGCCGCCCCACCTCAGGGTGTCTCCCTGAAAAACCGAAACCAGGAGGTGGCTGTTCAGAGACTTTTTATCTGATCAACTTCGCCCACTGCCAGGGTAGGAATGACAGCACCAGGGCTGTAATTTGGAGGCTCTGCCGAGAGACAGACCAGTGCCTTTATGTAAACCTGACTGCAAGATGATTCCCAGGATAAACAGCCCATCCCCAAGATGTGCTGAGATGGTTTGAGGCTGTTTAGCAAGTTAGAGCCGGAGAAATGGGCTGACTCCAGACTTACAAGCAGGGTGGTAGGGTAGGAGGTGATATCTTACACAAGATCAGTGGGGGGAGAATGGCTCTCAGCTAGAATTATGTCAAGCCAACAGAGGTGAACCAGAGGCTGCTTGCTGATAAGGTTTCATAAACAAAGAGTATCTTGAGACATCAGCAAATCACAGCCTCCACAAGATCCACTATGGCAACAGGGCCTGCTAACCCCATAGTCTGACCTGAAAAGCAACTTCCACAACGGCATCCAAACGTTTCACGGCCAGAACCATTGCTGCAAGAGTCACCAAGCTGTACTAATGCAGTATGACAATCCATCCCGGCTGGGTCCAGACAACATCCACCACCGTCGCCAAGTCAGGTTGCCATATGGCGCTTTGCTTCTGGTCCTGCCTCTCTGCCCGACTGTCACCAAATGACTTTACTCCCTGCCACTTAATCTACGCCTCTGTCAATCAATCAATCCATGGACGGAGATGGAGCGGTAGGTGTGTTTCCGACGCACTAGCACTGACGCCCGCGTACACGTATTTTTTATTTTATTTATTTTATATTTGCATCCTGCGCTTTCCCACTCATGGCAGGCTCAATGCGGCTTACATATTATATACAGGTACTTATTTGTACTTGGGGCAATGGAGGGTTAAGTGACTTGCCCAGAGTCACAAGGAGCTGCCTGTGCCTGAAGTGGGAATCGAACTCAGTTCCTCAGTTCCCCAGGACCAAAGTCCACCACCCTAACCACTAGGCCACTCCTCCACTGTTGCTTCTATTTGAGATTCTACATGGAATGTTGCTATTCCACTAGCAACATTCCATGTAGAAGTGGGCCCTTGCAGATTACCAATGTGGCCACGCAGGCTTCTGCTTCTGTTAGTCTGACGTCCTGCACGTGGTTAGGGTGGTGGACTTTGGTCCTGGGGAACTGAGGAACTGAGTTCGATTCCCACTTCAGGCACAAGCAGCTCCTTGTGACTCTGGGCAAGTCACTTAACCCTCCATTGCCCCATGTAAGCCGCATTGAGCCTGCCATGAGTGGGAAAGCGCAGGGTACAAATGTAACAAAAATAAAATAGATACTATTGGAGATTCTACATGGAATGTTGCTACTATTGGAGATTCTACATGGAATGTTGCTATTCCACTAGCAACATTCCATGTAGAAGGCTGCGCAGGCTTCTGTTTCTGTGAGTCTGACGTCAGGCTCACAGAAGCAGAAGCCTGTGCGGCCACATTGGTGATCTGCAAGGGCTGACTTCTACATCGAATGTTGCTAGTGGAATAGCAACATTCCATGTAGAATCTCAAATAGTAGCAACAGTGGAGGAGTGGCCTAGTGGTTAGGGTGGTGGACTTTGGTCCTGAGGAACTGAGTTCGGTTCCCACTTCAGGCACAGGCAGCTCCTTGTGACTCTGGGCAAGTCACTTAACCCTCCATTGCCCCATGTAAGCCGCATTGAGCCTGCCATGAGTGGGAAAGCGCAGGGTACAAATGGAACAAACAAAAAAAAAATTCACCAAATAAATAAAAATTAAATAAACAAATTAATGCATTATTGCACTTTAACATGCACTAATATGATTTAACACTTTCTCCCCTTTTACAAAGCTCTGCCTTAACATCAGGTGGATTTATACCCAATTACCCTAGCATTTTATAAAGAAAAGTCCATTTTTTAAAAATAGAATAGGGTCCTATTATGCCTCCTGGGATGCCTAATTCTAGGTGCTCTGTTATAAAACTACCCCCATAAAGACAAATTGGCCCACCCAGTCTGCCCAGTTCTTCTGTTCTGCTCAGGTGCCATCTGAGCATTTGTAGGAGGTGACACCATGTCCAATCAGATTTTCTTGCTTTCCTTTCTGGTCCTCTACTAAGGTCTCATACCCAACCCAAGCCCCAGTGTTACCACTACGCTTAGTCATAAGGTACACAGCCACCAAAATCAGTGAGCTGTATCACCTGCCCCTTTCTTTCAGGAATGACACACTGGAGCTTGTCTTTCTTCAGTGTGCCATCCTTAAAGACGATCTTCAGTTTTCAATAACTTCCCACGAGTTTCCCCTCCCCAGAGCTTCTTCAATCACTAAAACTGGCCGAGCAATCATAGGGGCGACCACTGGTGGAGTTTTCCTACAGGGGGTGCGCACTCACAGTCAATTAATCAACGAGGGGACAGAATGTGAAGGAAGTCCTTGAAGTCAGAATAGAAACCAGCCACGCATTTCCACGGGTCTGTGGAACGTAGAACTGGTGGAACTCCTCAGAAGAAAGAAGTGTTTTGAGAGTTGGCTCATCTCGTATTATGGGCTGAAGGATACAATGGAATGTGTAACTTTGACTTACAGGAGATTTCTAAAGCATAATAAAACCTCCTTGTGCTATAATTATACCTCCACACCCCCTCAGCTTCAGCTCTCCACGGGTGTGGAAACCCCTGGTCTCTTTCATGTCTCTGCTGAGTCAGCTGGCTCCTGGGATGTGGAGATGGCTTTTTCTGGAGGGGACCAGGGGCTGTGCGGGCAGGGTCCCTGAAAGAGCCTCCGAAGAGAAACCTCACACTGTACCTTGTCACAGAAGATTTTGATCTGACACAGGGCCCTGTGAACCAGCATGTTTGTTCCTGTGCCGTAATCATAGGTGTCGATCTGTAGGTTGAGGGGGACGCCTTTCACTCCCTTCTGTGAGGAGAAGTCTGTACTCAAACAATTAATGCCAATGAAGAGCTGAGAAGATAAGGAAGCACAAGAGAATTTTAACGAGCACATCACCTTTAAGGTATATATATATCAGTACATCAGAGGCATACCTAGGAGGGGTGGAATGGGAGAACCTGATCCCCCAAATGGATTTTGAATGAAATGGCGCCTATGCAGGTCGGCCCTTCAGCTCTCTGGAAAAGGTACCTGAATACTTCTCGCCCCTGTTCAGTGCCTGAATAAATATTATAATCCCTGTATCAGAATGGGGTTTCTTTTTCTCTGTTACTGTTTGTCTTGTAGTCCTTTACTGATTTTTACTTTTCCAGTGTGTTTCCCTCATTTAATCCTCACTGATCACTAGAAATTCATTGCACAGCCCGGGAGCTTTTGGAGGTAAATACTTGTGGTCTGAAGTCACAGCTAAAGAGCCATTTATCGGTTGCCTGACCTTAACTCCCTGCAAGAAACCGGTTGCCTGAGCTTAATTCCCTGCAAGAAACCGAAAAGCAGGTGCTATAGAAAAGCTGCAACTGACCTGCCCTAGGGTCCCTCTCACTTCTACAAGCTCCCAGATTTTCTGCTTTGTCCAACCCCACCCCTGAAGAAGCCCCAGGCCACTATGGAGACAAACATTCTGCTAGCTGGTGAATGCCAGGTTTCTGGAGACCAGGGCTGAGGGGAGGGGGGGGGGGCGTGGAGACGTTACATACTTGAGATGTTTTCAGTCTTTTGACAGCTTTACCTTGAAGCTGTTTATTAACTTCTCAGGGTTGTAAAAGAACCAGATCTGTTGCATTTTAAAACAAGCTCCAGCAACTGCCCCTTTATAGGATTTTCTGAAACTTCCTGGTTATGGTCCAAGCAGGAGGCATTGATTAGCAGATAGAGACCTGGGGCTGGCTGAAGGAAGGCTTAACCAACTCTAGGGTACAGCTTTTCTTTCTAAAGAAGGGAAGGTTGCTTTTTGAATCATTCTAGGGCAGAGGTTCTCAACCCAGTCCCTTGGGACACACCCAGTCAGTCAGGTTTTCAGGATATCCACATGCACAACCTTCAGTGTATGAAAATTTATCTCGTGCATATTCACAGGGCCGCTGAGAGGGGGGGGGACAGGGGGGGACAAAATTCCCGGGGCCCGGGCCTCCAGGGGGGGCCTGGTGCCACAGTCCCACCCGCCACCGGGCCCCTTCCACCCGAACCCCCACCAGCAAAAGTGCTGTCTTCTGTTCTGACTCCGGCGTGCGCGGCCCACACAGACGCGCTCCTCTCAGCTGATCTTCGCTGTACTCTGCAGGGCTTCTGTGCGTCTGACGTGCAGGACGTCAGACGCACAGAAGCCCTGCAGAGTAGTAGTAGTAGTAGTAGTAGTAGCAGAGTACAGCGAAGATCAGCTGAGAGGAGCGCGTCTGCATGGGCCGCGCACGCCGGAGTCAGAAGACAGCACTTCTGCTGGCGGTGGGTTTGGGTGGAAGGGGCCTGGCCCAGTGGCGGGTGGGACTGTGGCGCCAGGCCCCCCTCAGGGGGGGCGACAACAACATGGGGGTGTGGCAGTGGGGGCGGGGCCGGGGGCGGCCTTGTCCCGGGCCCGGCCCAGTCTCTCGGCGGCCCTGCATATTCATTGTGGGTATCTTGAAAATTGGTAGGTGTGTCCTGCGGCCTGGGTTGACAAGCAGTTTTCTAGGGGTACCTCTTATGATGGGAGGCAGGGCGTTTTTGGAGGAGGGGGAAGGGCAGCAGTGCCATTTGGCTTCCGTTTGGGAAAAAAGTGTTTATCTGTTTAATACGTTTTGTAAACACAAATAATCAACTCAGCTCTTGGGTTTCTCCTTAATTATATATTTAAAAAAAAATTGTTTGTACATTTCTCTGATTAAAAATTGGCCTCATCTACTTCTGTAACTGGGATAGGGTTACTTTATGGCGCCAGAAAAAAGGAAGATAGATTGAGCCAGTCCGGATTGTACTTCCATTTGAAAGCAATGGAAGTAAAACCTGGACTGGCTCAATCTGTCCTCCTTTTTCTGGAGACATAAGTGTTACCAGGGGCGTATCTGAAATGCAGCGGTAGGGGGGGGGCCAGGGCTAGAGTGAGGGGGCACATTATATCCCCCCCCCCGGCCACCACTGCCAGTGCCGACCCCCCCTACCTTTGCTGGTGAGGACCCCAACCCCCGCCAGCCGAGGTCCGCTTCCTCCTGCCGCTGCCTTTAAAAATATTCTTTCGGCTGGTGAAAAATAACTTTAAAAGACCTCGGCTCGGCTGGCGGGCGTTGGGGTCCCCCGCCAGCCGAAGGAATATTTTTAAAGGCAGCGGCAGGAGGAAGCGGACCTCGGCTGGCGGGGGTTGGGGGTCCTCCGCCAGCAAAGGTAGGTGACGGCGGTAGGGAGGTCCAGGGCGAAATCTGCGGGGGCCCAGGCCCCCGTGGCCCCACGCAGATACGCCCCTGAGTGTTACTATAAGTGTTAAGTAGTAGTAGTAGTATTCATCACAGATAACCGGTTATCTCCCACTGAATATTAACGGTATGCTGTTTAACTGGTCAGCGGCCGTGTCTGGCAGGCTAAATAGGTTTGAATATCGGGGGCTACTTTTTAGTACCCTTTATGGAATTGACCTTTATGTGCACATAATGTGCAGTCTTTAAGAAGAGGTCACACCAGGGCTTTTTTTGAGGGGGTACTTGGGGGTACTGAGTACCGGCACCCAGTGCTGTAGCGAGGGTGCCTGACACCTGGGGCGGGTCGCCGCTGCACACTCCCCCCGGGTGCAGGGCACGGCACCCCCCCTCCGGAGCGCTCCCCCCCTGAAACACACCCTACCTTTCAGCGGGGGGGGGGGGGGCAGGCGGGAGGGCCGATCCGCCCCCAGTGCACGTCACTGGCAGCTGCGTCGCCTCTGCTGCTTCCCTGCTTTCTCTGCCCCGGAACAGGAAGTAACCTGTTCCGGGGCAGAAAGAGCAGGGAACCAGCGAGCCGACACCCCCCCCCCAGCGCGTGCACCCGGGGCGGACCGCCCCACCGCCCCCCCTTCCTACGCCACTGCTGGCACCTTTTCCATTGTCTGCATAAATTGACCCATAGACCCCTAGTTTTAATGAAAGAGCTCAGGCTCTGCACACCAATTCTGCCTTGTCATGATTCTGTGACTGGTTGCAGGGGGCCTGGCTATTGTGGGGTGGGTCCCTCAGTGATCACTCCACCCTTGAAGAGTGGCCTAGCATTTGAGTACAGGCACCTTTTTTTTGCTAGAATAAACACACCTGGGTCACACTATTACCAGTAGACGACATTTGTTTCAAACAACAGCCCATCCCTAATTTCCATAGGGGTCATAAGCCCTCTGATCATCAAATTAAGCCGTGAAACACAAGAACATAAGAGTAACCGTACTGGGACAGAACAATGGTCCATATAGCCCAGTACATCAGGTGCTCTGGTTTAATTCATTTATTTGTTACATTTGTACCCCACATTTTCCCACCTATTTGCAGGCTCAATGTGGCTTAACACAGTACCGTAGAGACGTTTGCCAATTCGGTTGATAACAGATACAAAGTTATATTGTGGTCAGATGAGGTAGGCGTGGATCAGGCATCAAGGGGTCGGAGGAAGTGAGGATTATAAATTGTCCTGTACGATCATTAGTTATGCTGTGTTGCTGGGTGTGGGGATTTATGTTGGATCGCTGGGATAGGCCTTTTTGAAGAGGTGAGTTTTGAGTGATTTCCGGAAGTTTAATGGATACAAACCTTTGCTTCTTCATTAATGTTCCACACGAAAGACAATGCGTTGTACGCCACTTCCTCAATGTCTTGAACCGTGTTGTAATTTTCTTTGTAATCCGCTGGAAAACAAAAATTCGCACTGCTGAAGATGGAATTCTGACAACTGCTGTGTGTTACCCTTGTACGAGCCCCTGTACAACTGTTGCAAATTCAAAGCGTTCCGACTGCCAGTTGAAGGTTTTATTTTTTTATTTATTTACTACATTTGTAGCCCACATTTTCCCACCTGTAGTCGGTTCAATGGGGCTTACAGGTTACTTGAGGAGAAAGAGGTTGGATGATAAAGAGCATTGTGAAGGGACGACATTTAAGGGAAACAGACGGTATTGTGTCTTACGGAGCGACGGGAAAGTTCTGATTAGGCCGAGATCATGGTTATGGAGTGCGAGTCGATTGTCTATTTTGGACTACTATTTAAAAACAATTGAGCCCACTCCATTAAAGGAAATAACCTGGCACAAAACATCAAACACCGTCTGGTTAATATTCAAAGAGAAATCTCTGGATAACTGTCCACATTATCCAGATTTTTTACCTTAGTCCCATGGTTCTCAATCCTGTCTTTGAGGACCACCAGTCAGTTGAATTTCCAGGATATCCCTACTGAAAATGCGTTCTCTAAGTAACTACAATACGGATTCTTAATTCTTCTTTATTAGTATTAAAAATAATTCTAAAACATCGCCATTGCTCCGGACACCTGTAGGAGACCCATCCTGAATACGCAGTCGGAAGTTTGATATAAAAGTTAACCCCCCCCGAGGACGCAGCGAGCAAAACACATTTAATGCGTAGGGTTTGACTCCTTTAACGCAAAGAAGCGTGACAGAATGTTCACGAGCAGTGGAGAGGAAGAAAATAACCGCAGATTTGGAAAAAGGAATTAATCGCATGTGAAGCTATTTCTGAAAAGTACAGAGAGTTGCAGAAAAGAAAAAAAAAGATGGCAACGGAAATACGTAAACCCTTTACACTATTGAGATAACAGAAGAAAAATTATTATTTTATTATTTATTGCACTTGTATCCCACATTTTCCCACCTATTTGCAGGCTCAATGTGGCTTACAAAGATCTGTTATGGCAGTGCCATTCCAGGGTAGAGAAATGACTTTAAAACCAACACACGGCTTGCTGGAACAAGCAACCCGGTATTTCAACTGGAGAAACGATGTCTGCAAATATGTGGGTCACCTGTAGAATGAGAACGCTGAACTGAAAAATTGTCTATGCAAAGCACTGGGGAACCATTATGGGAAGAATAACGAATAACAGAATCATTTAAGATCTGTATTGGAGGATTATTAGCAATAGGATATGTCTGTGTTTTTTCAGATAACACATGGGGGTTACAGTGAATGTGGATGAACGTTAGAAGTGTGAAAGTTAGGGTAAGTAGGAAAACCGGGCAGAATGTTTTGTAACATTACTGTGAGAAAAATCTTTTAAAATTAATGATTCAGAATTATTTTGATACTAATAAAGAAGAATTAAGAATCCATATTATAGTCACTTAGAGAATATAGATTTAAGTGTAGTAACTAGAGTGAAATCTAGGAATCTCATTTGAGTAGGAGGTTAATGAATATGCATGAGACAGGGTTACATGCCTGTCACCTCCACTATATGCAAATCTCTCTCATACATATTCATTAGGGATATCCTGAAACCTGACTGGCTGGTGGTTTTCCAGGACAACTTTGAGAACCACTGCCTTAGTCGGGTCGGGGATACTCAGCGGTACTGGTCCGGATGGTGTTGCCAAATATTCAGCGCTTACCAATCTTTCCGTGGCTGTGACCTCAATTCATGTGGTCGCAGAAAGCGTGCAACCCTTGGCTGGTGCAGGACAACGATGTCCTATGGAGTGTCTGCTCAGGTCGTGACCCCAAATGCAGGAGGAGTCACAACTCACAACTTGTGAAGGTCCGATTTAAACCTGGCTGAAGATCGCCAACTATGGAGTTTAAATACTGACCCATGTGTGCCTCGATAGAGCCCTGAATATTTAAAGTTGATAACTCTTTTCGTACCGACATCGATGACTCGCTGCTTGGCTGTGGGTTGACGAGAGTGCCAGTGCTTCCAGCGCTTCAGTTGCTCCTCTGGGTTCTTTTCATTGTCAAAAACAACCATGACAACACTCTGTAGCAGGAAAGAGGGAAGCAAATGTAAAACCTTGCCCTAACAGCATCATAGTTGCCCTTCTTATTCTAAAAAAAACCCACAGAAAATGACTATTGGTAGGGACCATCAGGTCCATGTGATCTGCCACTTCCTCTTGCAACACCACCTACAAACTTAGGCTTCGCATTCACATTCTCACATCTGTGGATCCTCTGTGTTTATCCCAGACCTTTGCAAATGCTGGTACTGTTTTGGCCTCCACCGACTCTACTAGGAGACTGTCTCATGTATCCCCCTCCCCCCATCCTTTCTGTGAAGAAATATTCTCCTTTATTACTCCTGAGTCTGCCACCTTTGGAAAGCATATCATGACCCCTTCTTCTAGAATTTCCTTTCCATTGTCTGATATTTGCTTCTTGTGCATTATTTATACCTTTTGAGGTATTTCAAATACTTTAATTATATCTCTCATACTACAGCCACTTCCTAAGATTAAGACTTTTACAGCCCGATGATCAGAAGCAAATCAGGCGCTAGAGGCTTTTAGCGCCATACTACCAACCTGCGTTTGCTACCGCCCCGTGATCAGAGCCCCCGAGCGCGTGAAACAACGCGCTCGTGGGCTCTGAACGCAACTAGCATGCAAATGCATGCAAAACAGGGCTCAGCGCAAATAGCATGCAAATGCATGCTAAACCTATTTTTGATTGCATGGTGACTCCTCTGGGATCTCTAGATTACTGGTTCAAATTCCAATTACTTGCTCTCAGCTGGTGGGTGCTGAAAACTGTGCCTTTTGGTAGCAAATTCCACCATTATCACCAAGCAATGAGCTGACATGGATGAACGGTGATCGAGGAGTGTCCCAAGCCTGAAAAGTGCCCTGTGCACCACTTAGCACTCCCGCCCAAACCACTGCATCACAGCCAAGCAGGGAAGGCAATGGACGGGGTGTGATTTTGGTGCCTCCGCTCCTTGTGTGGTCTCGCTGCCCGCACCAGAGGTTGCTTGGGACATTGTGGGGTATAAATGTTATAAATAAATAAATAAATAGCTTGTTACAACACTGCAGTGATCATCGTAACTCTTGATCACACCACTCCAGCAAGAAGTCAATAAACAAGAAAACACTTAGGCCTCATCCCAGAAGGCTGCTCCCATCATTCCATGTAGTCCCACACATCTAGTAGGCAACATGACCAGTCTGTCTTCAATTTCGATGCCACCAGCATGGAGACCAGAGCCATGTTGGCGCTTGGCCTACATGAGGCCTAGACAAGTTTATTTATTTATTTAACACATTTATACCCCTCATTTTCCCACTAGTTGTAGGCTCAATGTGGCTTACACATAACCGTAGGTAGGCTACAGTTCAGAAAAGTACAATTAAACAATGTAATAGTAAGATAGTAATCAAATAGGTATCATACAAAACAGCAACGATAATACAAGATAAAAGGGTCGATGAATTTTGTTGAAACCAAGAAGAAGTAATTTAGGTTGAGTCTGGAAGTTATTTAAGGTGAGGGTGGTGGAGATGGGAGATGTCCCAACATCACCGAGTCTGAAAGTGTAAAGACTGTGCTTTTTATGTCAAAATCAGATTCATCCACCGTAATCAGTTTGTAGAGTCAGCTTAGCAAAGAGCGTTAACTACATCGACACAAAGGAGAAGCCTTAAACAGAGTGTATTTAGTCACCATCTTGACAAGAAATGGAACATCATGGAACTCGTTCGTCTATTACCTTGATATTACCTAAGCTGCTATTATGTTCCATATCTACGCGTTTCCCCTTTCAATATAGCATGCCGTTGCCGGTCCCTTTTGCCCTGTGTTGAATGTGGCGCATAGGTGCAACTTGTCCAGTGGTCTTACCTTTACTTTATTTGAAGACAAATGCAAACATTTGGTCCCTTCCCTTGTTCTTAGATTGACAGGGTAGAACTGCCCTTTGTTAAGGTATGCCATTGGCGAGTCCCCTGATTTCACGTGAAGAGCTTTAGGAGATCCCAGGGTGTATTCAAAGTCCCTGTTGACGCAGGGGAATAATTATAAGCAACCATTTGACATCTCCATATTCTTACAGCCCAAACTACAAAAAATACAGAAACACTTTAACAGGTATTATTGTATCCAGGCGCAAAGCCAGACCTCAATTTGTTTTGTGGGGGTAGGGGGGGCTGATCCCAAAGTTTGTGTGTGGGGGGCACATTTTGCTCCACCTCCCTGCTGCTCTGCACTCCCTGCCACAACCCCACATACCTGGCACTCATCCAGCACTCATCGCTGCCATGGTGCCTGCCATGCTTCCCCCCCCCCCCCCATGGTGCGCATGCTCCGTTTTAATGAAATTGAGCATGGGGGTGGGGAAGCAGGGTAGGCAGTCTGATGGCGAACAACCCCAGAGGAAGGCTTCCACTGGCGGGGCTTGGGGACCCCTGCCAGCGAAACCAGTAGACCTTGAGGGGGCCAAGCCCCCCCCCCCCCCATGTGGCTATGTCACAGGTCAATTTAAATCCATTGAGTCTAATTGAATACCTCTTTATTTTCTGGTGTGAAGTATTTGTTTTTACATTTAAAAATATGAATAAATTATAGATGTATGTGAAAATAATGTGGGAAAAAAATCATTCTAGGACTGGAGGAGTAATCTAGTAGTTAAAGCAGAATCAAGCAAGCCAGGGCCCTTGATGCTATTAGCTGTCATTTCGCTCTCTATTGTCTCAGGTACAAACAAAAGGGTGTTAAGCTCTTAACATGTGTTTAGCACATGCTAACAGGCCACTGCAAAATAAGCTACAGCATTATGAGGTACGTTGCCTCTTCGCAAGCACAAACCCTCGCATTAGCTATTTTAAACATGTATTTTTTGCAGGAGGCACGTCATGGGCAGAGAATGGGTGTGGAAGCTTTAACCAGCTAGTGTGTTCGCCTTAGTGTGTGCTAAGTGGTTAACGCAGGGTTAACACAACATCATTAGCACTAAATGGGAGGCGGTAAGTGCTCCAGTGTAAACTTTTTGCAGGTACCAGTGCAGTAATTACAATTTATTAGCGCATGACCTAGTGGAGGAGTGGCCTAGCGGTTAGGGTGGTGGACTTTGGTCCTGAGGAACTGAGTTTGATTCCCAATTCAGGCACAGGCAGCTCCTTGTGACTCTGGGCAAGTCACTTAACCCTCCATTGCCTGCCGCATTGAGCCTGCCATGAGTGGGAAAGCACAGGGTACAAATGTAACAAAAATAAAATAGATACTATTGGAGATTCTACATGGAATGTTGCTACTGTTGGAGATTCTACATGGAATGTTGCTATTCCACTAGCAACATTCCATGTAGAAGGCTGCGCAGGCTTCTGTTTCTGTGAGTCTGACGTCCTGCACATACGTGCAGGACGTCAGACTCACAGAAGCAGAAGCCTGCGCGGCCACATTGGTGATCTGCAAGGGCCGACCTCTACATGGAATGTTGCTAGTAGTTCCATGTAGAATCTCAAATAGTAGCAACAGTGGAGGAGTGGCCTAGTGGTTAGGGTGGTGGACTTTGGTCCTGGGGAACTGAGGAACTGAGTTCAATTCCCACTTCAGGCACAGGCAGCTCCTTGTGACTCTGGGCAAGTCACTTAACCCTCCAATGCCCCAAGTAAGCCGCATTGAGCCTGCCATGAGTGGGAAAGCGCGGGGTACAAATGTAATAAAAAAGAATAAAAAAAATTTAAGAACGTTGCCGCGTAAAATCTGAGCTATAGTTTGTGAATATAATAGATCCTTAAAACTGCGATTTTCAGAGCCCATTACTGAAAGGGCAAAAGCACGGAGAATATTTTAATGGCTGTGTAGTCGTTTGTTTTTTTAATAATTGATTTATACAGCATCTTCCAGCAAAAGTTCTTAATGTAAAACTTTTTCTACCGGCAGCTCTTCTCCTGAACTTTCTCTTCACTCATCCAAGCCCCAGAAATTGCATCGCTTGTTATGGTTAGAGTAGCTGAACCTGCATAAGCTCTTTCCCTTTATCTATCCACTACATCGCCCGCACTAGTGAAAATATGTTCTTAATGCATCCCTCATAGGTGCAGCTGAGGCTCAACTAGTAATTAAGAGCCATTTTGGTGAAGGGGGGGGGGGGGGAGGAGGGGGGAGGGAGACAGGCTGAACCGAATTCTCCATAAGACCAAAGACTATCCACCCATGAAAGACAGTAGCTGTCTCCTAAGATGAATGTGTCTACTGATCAGGAGACCGTCCCTCATTTGTCCAGGGCGTTCCAACTGATTCTCCTCTTATGCAGGTCCAGAAGCAATTGTGTGTATACCTCGGTTTTCGTTGATAAGTCATCCAAAAACAATCAATGAAAACCAAAACAAACGAAAACCGAGGCAATTATTTCCATATGAATCAATGTAAATCCAATTAATTCGTTCTAGACACTCCAAAATACATACCAAAAACACATCTTATAGAGAATAAATATAGTCCCATGATGGAGCTAAAGGGAAAGGGTTAACTTATTAGCAAGGGAAACACTTAACAGGGAAAATGAGATTTGAGCACATGTGATTTTATCTTGCGTGTGCTGCGTTAGACGCGCGGGGTGATGCTCACACAACGAGAAACAACGCCACAATGAACAGGAGAACGCGTGGGCCGCCCTTCGTTTTCGCAAAATTAGCAGCGAGGTCACATGGGCACGCCAACGAAATCTGAGGCAACCGACGAAATCCGAGACAAATTTTTCACTGAAAAAAAATCAACGAAAACCGAAACCGACGATAACCGAAGTCAACGAAAACCGAGGTTTCACTGTATACACATATATACTCTAGAGAAAAAGGCCCGTTTCTGTTAGAAATGAAACGGGCGCTAGTAAGGCAATCTCATTTTGCTATGAATGTTTTTACTGGAAGTGTTTTTAGATATTTGTGTGGGAAGGGGTGGTAGGGGGCTTGGAGGGGGATCAGCGTTGCCAGGTGGGGCGTTCGGCAGTGGCGTTCCTAGGGGGGCTGACACCCGGGGTGGATCGCCGATGCGCCCCGCCCCCCGGGTGCAGCGCCCCCCCCCGGAACAGCACGACGCCCCCCCCGGCAAAAGAACCCCCCCCCCGGGTGCATGCTGCTGGGGGGGGGGGGTGCCGCGCGCCTGCCGGATCTTCGTTTTCATGCTCCCTCTGCCCCAGAACAGGAAGTAACCTGTTCCGGGGCAGAGGGAGCATGAAAACGAAGAGCCGACAGGTGCGCGGCACCCCCCCCAGCGGCGTGCACCCGGGGCGGACCGCCCCCACCGCCTTCCCCTTGGTACACCACTGGCGTTCGGTGATACAGAGAGAGACAGTGAGTGTCCATCTATCCATGTCCTGCATCAGTGTGTGTGTGTGAGATTGACGGGGGGGGGGGGGGGGGCGTGTGTGTGTCACAGAGAGAGATCATGTGTGTCACAGAGAGAGAGATTGTGAGGCTCATTTTCAAAGCACTTAGCCTCCCAAAGTTCCATAGAAACCTATGGAACTTAGCCTCCCAAAGTGCTTTGAAAATATGCCTCAAAGTGTGTGTTTGAAAGTGAGAGAGGGTGCGGCGAAGTCGGAGGGTGGGTGCAAGTGTCTGTGTGTGTGATTGAGATTGTGTATATATATATATTTTTTTTTTTATAAGTGTATACCTCCAGCCTTTAAATCTGTGCACACAGAACTAAGGTTCAGGTTATACTTTATTTATTTCACTTTTATGAAGAAATTCGCTCAAGGTGGTGTACAGCAGGTAAATAAACACTAATAATATAACCGAGTGCCAGGATAACACATATGCACAGAACTGGGACGGCAACATGGAAATAGGCAATTATATCAATAGCAATAATGAGAGTCAGTAATGCACATATTAAAACCTCACAGTGGAACATTCGTAGAACAGAAATAGGATACAGTCAGCAATGCAAATGAAACGTTCAAGCAGAGGGGGACACGTAGAACTGGATAAAGAGCAGTGGCGAACCTACATAGGGCCACGGGGGCCTGGACCCCCGTAGATTTGTCCCTGGACCCCCCTGCTGACAACCCTCTCAACCCCCCCCCCCTCGCCGCCAACCCTCCACCAACGGACGTCAGACTCACAGAAACAGAACAAAGCCTTGCCCCAGAAGAAGAAGACCTCGGCTGGCGGGGGTTGGGGTCCCCTGCCATCAAAGGTAGGCGATGGCGACAGTGGCGATGGGGGAGGGTGGGTCAAGACTCTCGGCAGGGTCGTCGGCAGGGGGTGGTGTCAAAGTTGTTGGTGGTGGCGACGGCGGCGGGGGGGGGTTTAGCAATGGTGGGGGAGGGGGTCATCGGCGTGGGGGGGCTAAAATGTGCCCCCTAACCTCAGGCCCTGGCCCCCCTCCTGCCGAAGTCTGGCTACGCCCCTGCTATAGAGAAAGAAAGATGAGTAAGACAAAGGCACTGGGATGGATAAGTTGTACATACAGTCAAATACGGTATGTGCAGCTGGTTTCAGAGATAGTGCTTCACGCTAGTCCTGATCTGGTGAGAATGACCGGCTGGACTGTTCCTACAGTCATTAACCCCCTCATTCTGTAATGGGTCACCGGAAGTTAGGCAGCGATGGCATGCAGAAGTTTCAGAATATTAGCATTTACGCGTGTGATCGTTACATTGTTAGTGCGTCAGTGCTACATGAAAAGATCAGGAAGAGCGCAGTGTGTTTTAATTACCGCTTTGTTCCAGAAGTGTCGTAGTGCTCCAAGCAACTGTGTTCTTCCTGCGATTTCAGAATATCGTTGAACAGCACCGACTGCAAGAAAACAGGAATTTAGGCTAATCA
This sequence comes from Microcaecilia unicolor, assembly GCF_901765095.1. NCBI lineage: Eukaryota > Metazoa > Chordata > Amphibia > Gymnophiona > Siphonopidae > Microcaecilia > Microcaecilia unicolor. The sequence goes on from NC_044041.1 coordinate 196,714,743, forward strand.
GAAGCAACTTCTTTTGCAGGCAATTTTCAAACCATCTGCTGTGAAGGCAATTTTTATAAAGGGACATCTAGAATTAGGTGCCTAGAGGGCTCCTACTGAAAGCCGATTCTATAGTGGAAAGTAGTTGCTTATTTTCCTTTATAGAATACTAGCATGATTAAGTATATACACATATATAGCAAGTATATATAAGAACATAAGAATAGCCATACTGGGGCAGACTGATGGTCCATCTAGCTCAATATCCTGCTTCCAGCAGTAGCCAATCCAGGTCACAAGTACCTGGCAGAATCCCAAAGGGCAGCAAGGTTCCGGAACCCCAAAGAGCAGCAAGGTTCCGCAACCCCAAAGAGCAGCAAGGTTCCGCAACCCCAAAGAGCAGCAAGATTCCGCAACCTCAAAGAGCAGCAAGGTTCCGCAACCCCAAAGAGCAGCAAGATTCCGCAACCTCAAAGAGCAGCAAGGTTCCGCAACCCCAAAGAGCAGCAAGATTCCGGAACCCCAAAGAGCAGCAAGGTTCCGCAACCCCAAACAGCAGCAAGATTCCGGAACCCCAAAGAGCAGCAAGGTTCCGCAACCCCAAACAGCAGCAAGATTCCGGAACCCCAAAGAGCAGCAAGGTTCCGGAACCCCAAAGAGCAGCAAGATTCCGGAACCCCAAAGAGCAGCAAGGTTCCGCAACCCCAAAGAGCAGCAAGATTCCAGAACCCCAAAGAGCAGCAAGGTTCCGGAACCCCAAAGAGCAGCAAGGTTCCGCAACCCCAAAGAGCAGCAAGATTCCGCAACACCAAAGAGCAGCAAGGTTCCGGAACCCCAAAGAGCAGCAAGATTCCGCAACCCCAAAGAGCAGCAAGATTTCATGCTACCAATCCCAAATTATTTCTAGAAGAAGAATTCTTACCTCCGGTGGGTCCTCTTTAAATGTACTGTCTGGCTGCCATCTTTGTTGGGACGAAGTTACGTGTATAGCATCAAAGAGAGACGGTTTCTCGAAAACATCACATGAGGAAATCAGAAAATCCTCACTGTGGCTCGTGTCTAATTTGCTGGGGTTGGGTGGAAGCGATGGCTTGAGGCAGTCTAGATGCATGAAGCTGTTCTTCTTCTGTGTGTCAGAGTACTCCTGGGTCATGATGGAGGCATGATCCGCTATCTGCTTGAGGTGAGCCGAACCCTCGAAAGTGGCAAAATCAGAATCAAAGTCCATTCCACTGCAGTGTCTACTGAAGAGAAAAGCAGACCCAAAGAGGGAGAAAACATATTTACTGCTTTAGAAATGGTAAGCAACAACTCTTAAAAGTACTTCATAATCCAGGGAAACATGTGACTCAGTCTGATAATTTTAGTGAACAGTATATTATAGGTGCTCTCATGTCAAAACTGGAACACAAAGGCAGTGGCGTAGCGGGGGCGGCTGTCACCCGGGGCGGATCGCCGCTGCACCCCCCCCCCCACCGGCATAGCGCCACCCCGACACGGTCCCCACCTGCCTACGAGCTCCATCCATCTGCAGCGCTGCTGAAAAGAAGAAATCGCTTCGTCGGCCCTTCCCTCACTCACTGTGTCCCACCCTCTGACGTAACTTCCTATTTCCTCAAGGGCGGGACACAGTGAGTGAGGGAAGGGCCGACGAAGCGATTTCTTCTTTACAGCAGTGCTGCAGATGGATGGAGCTCGTAGGCAGGTGGGGATCGTGTCGGGGGGGGGGGGGGGGGTGGACGGATGCACCCCCCCCACCCGTTGACACCCAGGGCGGACTGCCCCCACCACCCCGCCCTTGCTAAGCCACTGAACAAAGGTTCTTTATTTTCCACTGAGATTTCCAGACCAGATCTACCTTTCAAGAGTCTTCAAACATTGGCAACTCCTGTCTTACTCCAGTCTCCTTACCCTCAACTCAATCCCACTTCTCCACCTCCAGCTCTGCGAAAAGCATTTTGGGATCACTGCTGGATCACCCCCTCACTCTGCTCTTAAATGTCCTCTCAGGTTTTCAATGTTGGTAAAATTCACTCTTCCCTTACTAGTAGGTTCCTACGTGCTCTGTATTTTTTATTTATTTATTTGTTACATTTGTATCCCACATTTTCCCACCTATTTGCAGGCTCAATGTGGCTTACATAGTACCACAGAGGCGTTCGCCAATTCCGGTATGAACAAATACAGTAATGTTATGGTAGAATAAGGTTTGTGTGTACAGACACATTAGGGAATCGTAGAGAGGAAGAATTATTATATGACCATTACGAGCTTTGGTTTTGTTGTGTGTAGGATAAAGCTCTATCTAGAAAGCTTTATTAATTTACTCTGAACTTTTGTGCTTTTTGACACTCTAAAGGCATGTTTGTGCACATTTCACTAGCTAGTTCTCACCAGATTATGTTATGCATTTTTATGTTTTTGTTTTATCATTTGATTTTTAATGAGTGTTTATGTAGATGTTACATTTTGGTATTAATATTATTTGGTTTATTATATTTATTAATTCAAATATACTATACTGCAGTTAACCCCTGATGCAGCCAGAAGTGGGCAAAATGCGGCTACATTGGGCATCTACTATAATAAAAAGCAACCTCAATGTTCTGAGGACACTGACGTCACTGAAGTCAGTCAGTCTCCCAGAACGGTTCGTGGATTCATGGTGGTGAAGCCACCCCACTGACCCGTGCCCCGCCCTCGGCAACATAGGAGAGGCTGGTATGACCCACAAGCACAGATCTACTATAATAAAAAGCAACCTCAATGTTCTGAGGACACTGACGTCACTGAAGTCAGTCAGTCTCCCAGAACGGTTCGTGGATTCATGGTGGTGAAGCCACCCCACTGACCCGTGCCCCGCCCTCGCGTCAAACGTTATCCGAAACCCCGCGAGCACAAGCCCTGTCTGCTCAATATGGCGTCATCTTCGGCGTTCCTAGCCTGTGGAGGCAGGGCTTCTGTGCGTCTGACGTCCTGCACGTGCATGACGTCAGACGCACAGAACTCCGCCCTGCACGGCTACCAACGCCGACGATGACGCCGTAGTCAGCACACAGGACTTGTGGTGGCGGGGTTCCGGGTTCCCCGCCGCCAAACCAACGCGAAGGTGGGTGCGATGGGCACGGTGGGTCGGATCGCTGCGGCTAATGCATCGCCGTGGGTGGGATGGCGCCGGGAGGGGGGGCATCGCACCTCACAGGCAACTGCTAAATGAGGAACACCTTGCTAGCGCCCGTTTCATTTGTGTCAGAAACGGGCCTTTTTTACTAGTTTGGTAATAAAAAGAAGTTTGAAAGTTGATCCTTGTGTGATCTACACTTTATAGACATTATCTGTGCTTGTGGGTCATACCAGCCTCTCCTATGTTGCTGCCGCAAAACATTTCTTCCGGGTTACTCTATCACCCACTTCCTCTTATCCTAACCCCTGTCAAACACACACACACACATACATACACATTCACTCACTTACATACATGCACAGGCACACACATAAAGCAGTGGCGTAGCCACAGGTGGGCCTGGGTGGGCCGGGGCCCACCCACTTAGGGCTCAGGCCCATCCAACAGTAGCACATGGTAATGAAAATGCAGCTCTCCACAATACTGGCACCTTCGCATGCTCAGTTCTCAGCGCATGCCTGCTGCAGACTACCAAGGTGGAGACTGGAGAGAAGCATTTTCCCACCAGCTGAGATATTTTTTTGGGGTGGGGGAGAGAACATTTGGTGCCCACCCACTTCTTGCCTATGCCCACCCAAAATCTGCTGTCTGGCTACACCCCTGAGGCAATTCTATGACCGTGCACTTGCAGTTACATGCGCCTTGCACACGTAAATGAAGAAAAAAAAGTGCCACTTATGCACACAAGCACATTAAATGGTGGCTAAAATTGTGCACAATCTTGAGATCCGCATGCAAAGAAATTAAAATCAATAACGGCCTCTTATGAAATACTAACGATCCTAGGAAGCAAGGCGACAAGCGATCCGCAAGATTCAAGATGGAAAAAGCAAACAGCAGACCAAATGTCACTAATATACTAAAAGCCCGACATGACCATGTTTCGCCCTCATATGGGCTGCATCAGGGGCATAAAAGGACCAAGCGATGTAATCCTGCAGCATCACCTACTTGGTAAAAAGCAGCTCTCTACACAGTTCCTGCCTGTGGATGAGGGTGAAACACGGCCATGTCGGGCTTTTAGTATTTTATTTCTGTTGTGGTGAATACATTATGGTGACAGATGCTCTACCTTCGGTTTTCCGTTAATATGTGTGTTGATTATGGAATATGCTAATCTACACACATATATGCAAGAAGTACACATGATCATTTACATGTGCATGAGAACAGGTGTGGTGTAAGAATGATTTCTGCCCCTTACGCAAGTATTATATAGAGAAAAGTAGGTGCCTACATCCTTTATAAGATAACGCCTAGGTAGATGCTTTCTTACCCTGTTGTCTCTGGAACCACATTATGAGATTAGTCCCTTACCCTTGGATTCTATATAGCATGCCTAGAGATCCACGCCAAAATCCAAGCGTATTCTATATCAATGCACGCAACTTGGCTTAACAATCAGCATTGATAACAGCTCCTAACATGCAATAATGAGCACTAATTGGCAATAATTAGAATTTACGCTCACAACTCGCTAAGCGCATTCTGTAATGCAGTGCACCTAACTTCTAACGCGCGTGCAGGCAAAAGGGGTGTGGTTATGGGCGGGGAAATGGGCATTTCAAAATTTACGTGCGTAGTTATAGAATATGGCCCAGTGCGTCCAAATCTATATACCGGGATTTACGCCACATTTTCATTAGTGTACATAAAGGTGCGTAGTTTTAGGTGTTGAGATATCAACTAAGTGTATTCCATATATTGCACCTAAATCTAGGTGTTGCTTATAGAATACACGTAGTTGGCATCGATGTCCATGCCATATAGAGAATCTCCCCTTTAATATTCGACTACAAGCAATCCCCCCTTTCGAGTACTTCCCTTTCAATGGCTTTACCTCCTTTGCATCTCATTAATCAAATGGGCTATTTTCCATTATAGGGTTTTCCTCACTTCTGTAGTCTTCCAAGATGCCCACTCTCTCGCCACCTTCCAGTCTAAATGTAAAACCTCTCTCTTCAGCTTAACCTTGCATTATGGGACTTGCTCAGCTCTTGATTTTAAACCTTTGAGGTCTTTTTGCTCTTGTTCGCCATAAATGCTCTGCTCAGGGGGCCATGTTTAGATAAAGAATTAAGGAAGGAGGTTGGGTCAGAACTTGAAGAACAAGGACTCAGTGCCAAGCCAGGTCACAAGTACCTGGCAGAAACCCAAATTGTGGCAACACTCCATGCCCTGGGATTTGAAGTATGGAATGTTGCTGCTCTTGAGATTCTGCATGGGATCTTGTCACTCTTTAGGATTCCAGAATCTTGCGATTCTTTGGGGTTCTACATGGAATGTTGCCACGATTTGGGTTTCTGCCAGGTACCTGTGACCTGGCTTGGCCACTGTATGGAAAACAGGATACTGGGCTAGATGGACCACTGGTCTGACCTAATATGGCTAATCTTATGTTCTAATAATCAGACTTCAGGGAAAGACAGTGATTGTGGGCTCTGTTCTGATCCTGCTTCCAAACTATGAGACGCTGGGGTATACGGAGATGAAACAGGGCCCCTTCTCATGAACGTGTACAGTTTTCTAAGACCCCGGCTTAGGGAATCAGACCTAAGAGACATCTTTACCTCCTCCTTAGTATTCCCAGAAAATAAAAAAAACATCAAAATTCTATGAGACAATAACATGCAGTGATTAATACTACCCTGTTTCCCCGAAAGTAAGACCTAGTAGAGGTTTTCCTGAATTGGTAGATATAAGGCTTCCCCCGAAAGTAAGTCCTAGCAAATTTTTGTTTGAAAGCAGGGCCGCCGAGAGCCGGACAAGGCCGCCCCCCCCCCACCCAAGGTCGCCGCCCCCCCCCTCCACCCACCCTCCGTCGCTAACCTTAAACGCCTCCTTTCACCTTCGCAGCAAGCAGCAGCAGGGCAGACCTCTCCTTCCTTCCGTGCCCTGCCCTCCCCTCGTGGACGTTACGTCAGGCGAGGGCGGGACATGGAAGGAAGGAGTGGCCTGCCCTGCTGCTGCGAATGTGAAAGGAGGCGTTTAAGGTTAGTTCCGGGAGCGATGGAGGGCGGGTGAGCCAACCCCGATGTTTCCCCGAAAAATAAGACAGCCCCTGAAAATAAGACCTAGCGCATTTTGGGGGGCAAAAATTAATATAAGACAGTGTCTTATTTTCGGGGAAACACGGTATTACTAATAACAGTAACAACAACCACCATGGCAAATAAAAATAATCATAATGTGAATATCCAGAGTGCAATTTACATGTTTCTCCTTCATATCAATCTTATGGCCTCATAGAAACAGATTGTAGATAGACCAATTCCTGAAGCTGTCCAGCCATTTTTGCTACCTTAAAATTCACAAACTCTATTTTATTGATAAAAGGCTACATGTTACATATGGTTTCCAAAGAAACTCTCAAATCCAGAAAGGGAATTCTAACCTTTTTGCAGGTTCATTACGGCCAGTCGTACCAGCTGGAAGAAATCTCTTATCCTTCGGGACCTTCAAAAAAGAAAGCGGAGTTGTGTTTTCTAAATGCATGAAAACCTTTTTTTAAAATTATTTCTGCGTTTCTCCAGGCATTTTAAAGAAAGGGTAGGGAAAATAAACCACAATGAAAGGTCTGGTGACTTCCGATGGGTGCTTCACCCAGTGGCTGGCAAGGGAGGAAAAGTGAAAATGATAACTGTCTACGGGGAAATTGATTTAAATTAAATTCTCTTAAGAGCATTATCTGGCTCCCACTGAGTTCTGTTCTGTTACCAACAGTGAGACATATGTCATACTGCCTTTCTGTTGAACATTTCCTTTCTTCTACTGTATTTGACTGGGAGATTAAGCCATCGCCCACTCCCCCTTGCTAGACCAGATCTCCCTCTCAAGACCCTTTGAACGTTGGCTTAGTGGCCTAGTGGTTAGGGTGGTGGACTTTGGTCCTGGGGAACTGAGAAACTGAGTTCGATTCCCACTTCAGGCACAGGCAGCTCCTTGTGACTCTGGGCAAGTCACTTAACCCTCCATTGCCCCATGTAAGCCGCATTGAGCCTGCCATGAGTGGGAAAGCGCAGGGTACAAATGTAACAAAAATAAAATAGATACTATTGGAGATTCTACATGGAATGTTGCTACTATTGGAGATTCTACATGGAATGTTGCTATTCCACTAGCAACATTCCATGTAGAAGGCTGCGCAGGCTTCTGTTTCTGTGAGTCTGACGTCCTGCACGTATGTGCAGGACGTCAGACTCACAGAAGCAGAAACCTGCGTGGCCACATTGGTGATCTGCAAGGGCCGACTTCTACATGGAATGTTGCTAGTGGAATAGCAACATTCCATGTAGAATCTCAAATAGTAGCAACAGTGGAGGAGTGGCCTAGTGGTTAGGGTGGTGGACTTTGGTCCTGGGGAACTGAGGAACTGAGTTTGATTCCCACTTCAGGCACAGGCAGCTCCTTGTGACTCTGGGCAAGTCACTTAACCCTCCATTGCCCGCCACATTGAGCCTGCCATGAGTGGGAAAGCACGGGATACAAATGTAACTAAAATAAATAAAAATAAAATAAACATATTTTATTTCATCCATTAGAAACAAAGATGGCTGTTATGACAGCATGGCTTGTTTGAATCTGGCTGAAATGTGTCGGTAAGAAATATTTTGCAAATTAAAACAACAATGCTATTTTCCCCAGATACCCAAGTCTAGTGGATGGAAAGCCGAGGGGGGGGGGGAGGGAGGGAGGCAGAACAGCATTACAGTACCCTGTAGTAATCGTAGAGGAGACTCAGGGCAGCCACACTGTCATCATCCCCGTTGATCCTCATCATTGCTTTGGTGGCTTCCGTCAAGGGGTTTTCCAGGTATGTCTTCCAGGCTTCATCCTCGTTGGCGTAAGAGAACTTCTGAAGGCCGACATTCTCACTCTGTAGCACCATGACAGGTCGGAAGCTGGGGACAGGAAAGAATGGAAGGGAAAGAAAAGCGGGGTCTTGAGATGGTGGCTCAGGGGGAAAGGCGAGCTAAGTCCAAGTAGATGCCCACCTTGGGAAATATGCAATGCATTACCTTCCGTGGCATTATTTAATAAATCACCTTAACAGTGGGACCACGGTGTACCGGTAGGAAGTGCCAACCCCTCCCTCTGCCCATGAACTTCAGATTATCTTCACTCCACTATTAAAAAGTTGTCACCAGGTGTAAACATTGTACTAGTAGAAAAGATTAAATTTACCTTTTAGAATCAGAAAGGAAAGATTCCTTGCTAATAATAAACTGCCATTGGAGGAAACTTATTTACACAATATTTACAAAATATAAGTTATTAATATGTCTTTCTCCTTTCTTTCCTCCCCCCCCCCCCCCAGCCTACCCCAAATGCTGCCGTTCTTTAGATAAAAACTTATATGGTCAAAGTTTATCTGTCTAAAAGTCCAAGAGATTGTACAGAAATACTCAACTCCTAGACCTAGCAACCTCGGTCCTGTCGTGCGTGCTGTATCCTGTATCGTGTGTATTGTATTGGGTTGGGTTCTTAAATAAACCTGGGGAACGAAAGACCTGAGTCAGGAATAGAACTCAGTGCCCAGCCTGGACGTTTGTGGTGGGTAGATAGTGGAGCACACTTTTAATAGACACCACGGTAACTCTAAGCCATTTGATCACTAATTACCACAGCAGTAATGGCAGCCATCCTATATAATAATTCTCACCTCCAACAGGATGTGCCTGGGACCGTGCCTGCCGGAAGTGGTCTGCTAGGCAGGCATGCTCTGACCTCAGTGACATCAGTGACAGACAATTTGGCAAAGCAAAACAATCTGAGTGCTGGCCATTAGGACACAGGATTGATAGGAGAGTTTTAAAAGACTGAAGGAACCGAAAGTGTTAAATGGGGGGAGGGGGGGAGTTCTGAACCACTGAAAGACATGAACATTTGGGAACAATCTGAATGCTGGCCATTAGCACACAGGGTACATAGGAGAGTTTTAAAAGACTGAAGGAACCAAAAGTGTTCGGGGGGGGGGGGGGGGGGGGGGGAGTTCTGAATGAATGAAAGAAATTAAAATTTACGAGAGGAACACAATCTGAATGCCGGGCATTTGTACACAGGGTAGATAGGACACTTTTTTAAAAAAATGAAGGACGTGAAAGTATTACATCTTGGGGGAGGGGTGAGGAGGAAAGCGTTGGGGTATCTGGGTACTGGGCGTTAGGGTCACGGGGGTACATAGACTTTTGAAAGCCTTAAGGAACCCAAAGTGTGGGAAGGAGGAGGAAAAGGAGGGGAGGGAACGGGGTGAGGGGCGTTAGGAACAGGGGAGGGGGCCCTGTCACACACTCTCATTCTCACACACACACACTGTCACACAGACAGTCTCACTCTGTCACACACCCGCACATTCGCTCTGGCTCTCTCTCTCAAACATACACACTCCCAGGAAAACCTTGCTAGCGCCCGTTTCATTCGTTCCAGAAACGGGCCTTTTTTACTAGTACTCTATAAGTCTATTTGTATTTAGACTCCCAGTGTGTGCGTTCCTCAGAGATAAAGAGAGTGAACGTGTGTGTGTGTGTGTTTCTCATAGACGATCAGAGATATATTTAAATGTGTGTGTTTCTCAGAGACAGAAAGACAGTTTGTGTGTGTTTCTTAGGGAGAGGGCCAGAGAAAGTGAATGTTTGTGCTTCACAGAGACAGAGAGACAGTGAGCGAGTAATTTTCAATTTTTGTTGTTTTTAACATGTTTTATGGAAAGGAGACTCACCAGAGATCATAAATAACATGAGCTGGTGGTGGGAGGCGGGGTTGGTGGTTGGAAGGCGGGGATAGTGCTGGGCAGACTTATAGGGTCTGTGCCCTGAAGAGGACAGGTACAAATCAAGGTAAGGTATACACAAAAAGTAGCACATATGAATTTATCTTCTTGGGCAGACTGGATGGACCGTGCAGGTCTTTTTCTGCCGTCATCTACTATGTATGTATGTTTTAATAAATATATATATAAACTTCTTGTCATCAGGGAGCGGGACTAGGTGGGGGCAGGGCTAGATGGGGCCAGGGGGACCCCGCCGAACTGGTCTGCACAGGGCCCCACAATTGCTAAGACCTGCCCTGTTGGGATGCACTGGCAAGACTCATTCATCACAACAGGACTGGACTTCCCAGTGGTACCCAGGAGATTCCACTCACTTCCTGTTATTTGGGCTGACTCACCTACACCCTTTGCTGACTATCCAAAATCCCTCTCATCTCTTTCTCCATTCTCCTTCGTTAAGGACTAGTAGCTTCCTCTGGTTTGGTATGGCCTACCTGGCCATTAGAAAGGTTGATGAGCCTCTCTGCTTCCTGGCAGCATAATTGGTGCAAGGGTTCTGGGTTCTCTAGGTGACATTTCAGTCTACACCCCCTCAATTAGCTCCCCACCCCATGACTTTCATCCAGGGGCGTAGCCAGACTTCGGCGGGAGGGGGGGCCAGAGCCCAAGGTGAAGGGGCACATTTTAGCCCCCCCCCGGCGCCGCCGACCCCCCCCCCCCACCATTGCCGACCGCCGCTGCCACCACCACCAACTTTGACCCCCCTCCCGCCGCTAACCCTGCCCCGCTGCCGCCTACCTTTGCTGGAGGGGGACCCCAACCCTCTTCTTCCGGCGCAAGTCTGATGTCCTGCACGTGCAGGACGTCAGACTCAGAAACAGAATGAAGCCTTGCGCAGGAAGAAGAGGACCTCGGCTGTCGGGGGTTGGGGTCCCCCTCCAGCAAGGTAGGCGACGGCGGGTTGGCGGCGGGAGAGTGGGGTCGAGAGGGTCGTCGGCAGGGGGGTCCAGGGCCAAATCTACAAGGGCCCAGGCCCCCGTGGCCCCACGTAGCTACGCCACTGCTTTCATCATTAAACTCAACAGTTGTGATTATCACACAAGTATCCTATACAAATGCAGGTTAAAATAGGTGCTGAAGGTTCTATGAGTTTTTTGGGGGGGGGGGCTCTCAGGATCTATCGATTTGCCTTGACTGCAGCTGCTTTTTGTTGCCCCAAGACGTTGCTGCCCTGGGCAATTGTTGACTTGCTTAACAGTTGCGCTGGCCCTACCTGTTGGGGTCTGTTCTGCAACTGTGCTGCTGGAAGAACCCCTAGACCCAAAGAACAGAAAGACACCCCCTGGGCATTTCTGAACAGGCAGGCCCCACCTCCAGTACCCCACATTTGTACAGTAGGATCATGGACTCTAGAATCATTCTCATTCAACACAAGGGAGAAACATAGTAACATAGTAGATGACGGCAGAAAAAGACCTGCACGGTCCATCCAGTCTGCCCAACAAGGTAAACTCATATGTGCTACTTTTTGTGTATACCTTACTTTGATTTGTACCTGTGCTCTTCAGGGCACAGACCGTATAAGTCTGCCCAGCACTAGCCCCGCCTCCCAACCACCGGCTCTGGCACAGACTGTATAAGTCTGCCCAGCACTATCCCCGCCTCCCACCACTGGCTCTGGCACTGACTGTATAAGTCTGCCCAGCACTATCCCCGCCTCCCAACCACTGGCTCTGGCACTGACCGTATAAGTCTGCCCAGCACTATCCCCGCCTCCCACCACTGGCTCTGGCACTGACTGTATAAGTCTGCCCAGCACTATCCCCGCCTCCTAACCACTGGCTCTGGCACTGACCGTATAAGTCTGCCCAGCACTATCCCCGCCTCCCACCACTGGCTCTGGCACTGACCGTATAAGTCTGCCCAGCACTATCCCCGCCTCCCAACCACTGGCTCTGGCACTGACCGTATAAGTCTGCCCAGCACTATCCCCGCCTCCCAACCACTGGCTCTGGCACTGACCGTATAAGTCTGCCCAGCACTATCCCCGCCTCCCACCACTGGCTCTGGCACTGACTGTATAAGTCTGCCCAGCACTATCCCCGCCTCCCACCACTGGCTCTGACACTGACCGTATAAGTCTGCCCAGCACTATCCCCGCCTCCCAACCACTGGCTCTGGCACTGACCGTATAAGTCTGCCCAGCACTATCCCCGCCTCCCAACCACTGGCTCTGGCACTGACCGTATAAGTCTGCCCAGCACTATCCCCGCCTCCCACCACTGGCTCTGGCACTGACTGTATAAGTCTGCCCAGCACTATCCCCGCCTCCCACCACTGGCTCTGACACTGACCGTATAAGTCTGCCCAGCACTATCCCCGCCTCCCACCACTGGCTCTGGCACTGACCGTATAAGTCTGCCCAGCACTATCCCCGCCTCCCAACCACTGGCTCTGGCACTGACCGTATAAGTCTGCCCAGCACTATCCCCGCCTCCCAACCACTGGCTCTGGCACTGACCGTATAAGTCTGCCCAGCACTATCCCCGCCTCCCACCACTGGCTCTGGCACTGACTGTATAAGTCTGCCCAGCACTATCCCCGCCTCCCACCACTGGCTCTGACACTGACCGTATAAGTCTGCCCAGCACTATCCCCGCCTCCCAACCACTGGCTCTGGCACTGACCGTATAAGTCTGCCCAGCACTATCCCCGCCTCCCAACCACCGGCTCTGGCACAGACCGTATAAGTCTGCCCAGCACTATCCCCGCCTCCCAACCACTGGCTCTGGCACTGACCGTATAAGTCTGCCCAGCACTATCCCCGCCTCCCAACCACCGGCTCTGGCACAGACCGTATAAGTCTGCCCAGCACTATCCCCGCCTCCCACCACTGGCTCTGGCACTGACTGTATAAGTCTGCCCAGCACTATCCCCGCCTCCCAACCACCGGCTCTGTGGTGTCTTCCTTGAGGGACATATGCCCCTAGTAACTGATTAATATGGAATGAAAAGCGTGCATGCTAATTACAGTTCTCAGGGCATGGACTCCAGTTGCTTAAGAGTGATGTAAATAGAACAAGGAAGCAGGGAGAAGGAATTTCCCCAACTGGCTTGTGCACACAAGGGCCATGTCTGTCCGTGCTAAGTGGGCAATTCCCTATGATGGCCGCTTCCTGTTTAAAACACAGCAGGGCCCAGCACTCCCCACCAATAAAAGCCCATCGCGAAAGTCCGATTCCTGAACAAAGCATCTGAACAAGGCATTAAAAGAGAAAAAAAAAACCGGTAACCAGAAGTAGAATTCTCTCCATGCTATTTTACTCCAAGAACTCTGGACATACTCAAAGTTATTAATTTGCATATTCACAGACAAGATAAGGAAAATTATAACCCACACACATCTGAACTGGATGAGGCTGTACTTCTGGAGGGATATAGACAGAATGGAAGAGGTCCAGAAAAGGACTCCCAGAATGGTCCAGAATCTGAACCATAGCCCTGTGAGTTGAGGCTTAAGGACTTTAGTATGTGCATTCTGAGCATTCTGAGGAGGGGAGATATGACAGAGACATTCAAACGCCTCTCAATAGGTAAGATTTCATCAGTGGGTAGAATTAGGAGTAACGTGAGCAAGTAATTCTTCACAGAAATGATTCAGGGGCCTGGAACAGCCTCATAAATTGGACGGGAAAGCAAAAACAGTGACAGAATTCAAGAAAATCCAGGATGAGCTCGGGACTGGGTTCTGGAAGTGACAGGGTTCAATAGACAGGGAGCAGGGTAGAGTTAAAATTGGAGAAAAATCCTGGGTAGCTGCCAGTGAAGACCCACGAAGGCCAAATCTATAATTTAGGTGCTGGATTTACACACATTTATAGAATACTAGCACGTAAGCACAAAAGTGAAAAGTGCAGCAGGGCACCCTTAGTTGTATTCTGCAACTGCACATTGAGATGGAATAGTGCAAAAGTGCAAGGGGCGTGAACATAAGTGTTGCCATACTGGGACAGACTGAAGGTCCATCAAGCCCGGCATCCTGTTTCCAGCAGCGGCCAATCCCAAGAGTACCTGGCAAGATCCCAGAACAGTAAAACAGATTTTATGCTGCTTATCCTAGAAATATGCAGTGCATTTTTCCCCAAGTCCATTTTAATAAAAGCTTATGGACTTTTCTTTTAGGAAGCTAGCCAAACCTTTTTTTAAACCCCACTAAGCTAACTACTTTTACTACATTCTCTGGCAAAGAATTCCAGAGTTTAATCACATGTTGAGTGAAGAAATATTTTCTCTGATTTGCTTTAAGTTTACTACTTAGTAGCTTCATCACGTACCCCCTAGTCCTAGTATTTTTGGAAAGAGTAAACAAGCGATTCACGTCTACCTGCTCCACTCCACTCATTATTTTATAGACCTGTATCATATCTCCCCTCAGCCGTCTTTTCTCCAAGCTCCCAGACAACACCAAGGAAGTTTGAGATCTATTCAGGATGGGACAGAACCCCAATATAAACCCTGCAGCCCAGATTCAGGACTCATACCTTGCACCCATAGAAATTTCCCCAACAAAGGATCCAGAGCAGATGTAAGAGGGTCCCTTGTTTTAACTCACCATACTGAAACAAACAATTCATTTAACCATTCAAACACTTATATACTGCTTAAATCTAAGCAGTTTACAATTTCATTTTATGGGTACTGGGCCTGTCCCTAGTGGGCTCACAATCTAAGTTGTACATTGTACTGCTGTTGTACCTGGGGCAATGGAGGGTTAAGTGACTTGCCCAGGGTCATATTGAGCTGCAGAGGGAATTGAACCTGGTTTCCCAGGATCTCAGACCACTGCTGGCCATCAGGCAGTAGCAGGAATCAAACCCAGTTCCCCAGGTCTGTAACCCGCTGCACTAACCATTAGGCCATTCCTCCACTGGTTCACTGCAACACAAGCTCCATCTGCTATCTGGTACATTGTGAAACAATAAAAAATCCTGAAAGACAGACATCCAGAACTTATACAGCAATCCTGCTTTACCATGATACACTAACTACCAACCTCAAACAGCAACAACCCTACCGATGATACACTAACTACCAACCTCAAACAGCAACAACCTTACCCACGAAAAGCCAGCACTGCAAATATTATACTGGGCCCTATAACACCAATACACCTCCTACTGGAGAAATAAAGCAATCTGGACTGCTACACATACTCAGAAATGACTCGGCAGTGGAATCCTTCACCTCTCTGTCACACGATCCTCACCAAATACATACTAAAAGGACCCCAATGTAGAAATAGAAACATATGGACACCAACTGAATTGGAAACGCCAAGAAGTTAGACTTTCAGGGGCATTTTCGAAAGAGAAGGGCGCCCATCTTCCGACACAAATCAGGAGATGGGCGTCCTTCTCTCAGGGTCGCCTGAATCGGCATAATTGAAAGCCGATTTTGGGCGTCCTCAACTGCTTTCCATCATGGGGACGACCAAAGATCATGGGGGCGTGTCAGCACCGTAGCGAAGGCGGGACTGGGGTGTAATTAAGAAATGGGCATTCTCGGCCGATAATGGAAAAAAAGAAGGGCGTCCCTGACGAGCATTTGGTCGACTTTAGTTGGTCCATTTTTTTTCACAACCAAGCCTCAAAAAGGTGCCCACACTGACCAGATGACCACCGGAGGGAATGGGGGATCACCTCCCCTTACTCCCCCAGTGGTCATCAACCCCCTCCCAGCCAAAAAAAACCTTTAAAAATACTTTTTTGCCAGCCTCTATGCCAGCCTCAGGTCCATCGCAGCAGTATGCAGGTACCTGGAGCAGTTGTAGTGGGTGCAGTGTACTTCAAGCAGGCAGACCCAGGCCCACCCCCCCTACCTGTTTCACTTGTGGTGGTAAATGTGAGCCCTCCAAAACCCACCACAAACCCACTGTACCCACATCTAGGTGCCCCCCTTCATCCCTAAGGGCTATGGTAGTGGTGTACAGTTGTGGGGAGTGGGTTTTGGGGGGCTCAACACATAAGGTAAGGGAGATATGCACCTGGGAGCTTTTTCTGAAGTCCACTGCAGTGCCCCCTAGGGTGCCCGGTTGGTGTCCTGGCATGAGAGGGGTACCAGTGCACTACGAATGCTGGCTCCTCCCATGCCTTGGATTTGGTCATTTTTGAGTTGGGCGTCCTCGGTTTCCATTATCACCGAAAACCGGGGACGGCCATCTCAAAAACGGCCTAAGGACGACCATCACTAAGGTCAACCTAAATTTCATGATTTGGGCATCCCCGACCGTATTATCGAAACGAAAGATGGACACCTATCTTGTTTCAATAATACGGGTGGCCCCGCCCCTTTATGGGGCTGTCCTGCGAAGACGCCCTCATGAAAACTTGCCCGCCCCGTTCGATTATGCCCCTCCACGTGACTTGCCCAAGACCACAAGGAGCAGCAGCAAGATTTAAATTGGGCTTACTCTGACTGTTAGCCTGGCACTCTAAACACTAGGGCTACACATAAACCTCTAGCATGTCCTTGACCATCGGTTAAATTAATAGGGGCTTGGCAGTTTCTACCTTTCGGCTCAGTCAAAGTTGAGGTTAGGATCTCCAATTCATACAGGCTACTTGTTGCAGACACAGTCCTACTAGTGATAATTGTAACTTTGTCCCACTGATGGAGGACTGGGAACATCCCCCTCCCACACCGGATTCTATATAGTGTGACTAGATTTCCGTGTGGAAATCCAGGCGGATTCCATAACAACGTGCACAACTTAATTGATTTAACAAGGTAATTAGCATTGTTAACAGCAAAAATTATAATTTATGCACACAAATCCCTAAGCGTATTCCATAACGCAGAGTGACTAAATTGTAACGTGGGCATTCCAAAAACCTATGTGCGTTATTACTGAATATGGCCCACTGCGACTAAATTATGCCGTGTTTTCATTGGTGTAAACGAGTGCATGTAGTTTTAGTCGCCTAAGCGAATTCTATATACCGTGCATAAAGCCAAGTGGTTTTTATAGAACACGCCTAGGCAAAATTACGTGGTAATTTTAGGCGCCATATAGAGAATCCCCCCTCCATTTGTTGCCCCTCCAGCACTGGCAGGATCAGTGAGTAGAAAACCTGTCTGAGGGAATCAAATTCAGGACTTCTGCATAGCACTGGCAGGAAGCCATTAGTCCAACCTCACCGGAGCTCTCTAAACTTCCACCAAAGAGTTACGGCTGCAAAGAAAAACTCAGAAAGGCTCCAACCACAGAAGTTGTCACCTTAACATAGGAGTAGCCATATTGGGTCAGACCAATGGTCCATCTAGCCCAGGATCCTGTTTTCCAAACAGTGGCCAAGCCAGGTCACAAGTCCCTGGCAGAAACCCAATTAGCAGCAACATTCCAGAACCCCAAAGAGTAACAAGACTCCAGAATCCCCCCAAATAGCAAGATTCCATGTAGAACCCCAAAGAGTAGCAACATTCCATCCTACCAATCCCGGGGCAAGCAGCTGCCTCCCTATGTCCGTCTCAATAGCAAACTATGGACTTTTCCTCCGGGAACTTGTCCAAACCTTTTTTAAACCCAGATACGCTAACCACTGTTACCACATCCTCCGTTAAAGAGTTACAGAACTTAACTATTCTTTGAGTGAAAAAAATATTTCCTCCTATTTGTTTTAAAAGTATTTCCATGTAACTTCCTCGATTGTCTTGTACTTTTGGAAAGAGTAAAAAATCGATTTACTTCTACTTATTCTACACCACAGGGATAGTGCTGGGCAGACTTATACGGTCTGTGCCAGAGCTGGTGGTAGGAGACAGGGATAGTGCTGGGCAGACTTATACGGTCTGTGCTAGAGCTGGTGGTAGGAGACAGGGATAGTGCTGGGCAGACTTATACGGTCTGTGCCAGAGCCGGTGGTGAGAGGCGGGACTGGTGGTTTGGAGGCGGGGATAGTGCTGGGCAGACTTATACGGTCTGTGCCAGAGCCGGTGGTGAGAGGCGGGACTGGTGGTTTGGAGGCGGGGATAGTGCTGGGCAGACTTATACGGTCTGTGCCAGAGCCGGTGGTGAGAGGCGGGACTGGTGGTTTGGAGGCGGGGATAGTGCTGGGCAGACTTATACGGTCTGTGCCAGAGCTGGTGGTGGGAGGCAAGGATACTGCGGGGCAGACTTATACGGTCTGTGCCCTGAAAAAGACAGGTACAAATCAAGGTAAGGTATACACAAAAAGTAGCACATATGAGTTTATCTTGTTGGGCAGACTGGATGGACCGTGCAGGTCTTTTTCTGCCGTCATCTACTATGTTACTATGTTACCACTCAGGATTTTGTAGACCTCAATCACATCTCCCCTCATCCGTCCCTTTTCCAAGCTGAAGTGCCCTAACCTCTTTAGCCTTTCCTCGTGCGAGAGGAGTTCCATCCCCTTTATCATTTTAGTCGCTCTTCTTTAACCCTTTTCTAATTCCACCTTGACAAATACAACATTCTGTAAAGTGTTTGCTGTTTTGTTTTTTTTAACTGACATAACAGGCATTACATAGTTCAATTCACACCAATCCTTCCTTCCTCTCGCCTCCAGCCCCCTCCTCAATGCTCCAACAACTTCCTGTCCAAAATGCAGTGAGGAGGAACTCATTGCTTTTATTTTTGAAGCAGAAAATGGTCCGGGGTGTTGATGAGGAAAGGAAATGTCCTACGGGGGACAGGGTGTACCGCCCAAATAATAATTAAAAATAAGAAAGGCATTCTCATGAGTGCATAGGCAAGGGAGGTGACAGAGGGAGCATGAGTGAAGAGGGTGTGTGTCCTGACAGCTGTATTACACCATGTAGGCAGTCCGGAGAAGAAAAAAAATACTAATTTCCTGTAATTGGTGGAAGGTGTTCCTGCACCTCATATTAGTCATAGAAAGATTTTCTCCTGCATCACCAGAACCTGTCTTTCATTTATAATTTTGTAAGCTGCTCCTGTCACGATAAAAGCTAAGAAACTGGAGGGGGAGAAAGCAAGGGACGGATTTGCGTCAGAAATCCTTAAGTAGACCTTCGATGGGGGGGGGGGGGGGGGGTTCTCAACCCAGTTTTCGGGCCACACCCAGCCAATCAGGTTTTCAGGACACCTGCAATGAATATGCATGAGATAAATTTGTATACACTACTGCCATTGTGTGCAAATATATCTCATGGATATTCATTGTGGGCGGGACTGCTAAGGAGGGGGGGGGGGGGGCAGGGGGAACGAGATTCCCTGGGCCGGAACTGGGCCTGGCCTCCAAGGGGTGTCCGGCGCCAGAAGGTTCTGCTCCCTCGGCCAGGACCCAGGTGATTGCGTTACTGTGATAACCCGGGTCCCGGCATCAGGAGAGTGACAGACAGGAGGAGGAGCAGACGCAAGAAGGTGGTGGTGGTGGCCTGAGTATGCAGGGCCGGTCTTAGCAAGTGCGGGGCCCTATGCAGACCAATTTGGTGGGGCCCCATCCTAGCCCCGCCCCCACCCTAGCTCCACCTCATTGATAAGATTATTCCATTTTTAGAACATTTTTTTATTTACGAAATTTCAAATAAAGACAAATGAAGCTAAACTTGTACAAAAAAAACTGATTGAAATAATAAGCACAATGCTATCATGAAAGCTCCCCTCCCCAGAAATTATTCAGTTCAAGTCCACTACAATTAGTAGCGGGCCCAAGCCGGGGGTGGATGCCGCGCCGGTGGTGGCGGGAGCAGAGTGGCCGAGCCACGGGAAAGGGGATTATCTCAGGCGACTAAGGTGAGCAGTGGCGGAGGTCGGAGCGGAGGCACGAGCGAGGCAGAGTTGAGGCGCTGCGCGGGGCCCCCTTAGGCACGCCATGCGGGGCCCCCTTAGGCGCAGGGCCCTATGCGGTCGCCTTGGTCGCCTCTGCCTAAGACCGGCCCTGTGAGTATGTGTGCGGGGTAATATTTAATCCCTCATGGTCAGCATTTTTAAAATGCCGGCTGCTGCAGGTTTGTTTTTGGTTTTTTTTTTTTGCCCAGATATATTTAGCGCTGGCCTATTTTGCCATCCTAACCTGCCAGGAGAGACTCCTGTCCACTTAAACTATGCTGACTTGGGAGGCAGCAGCAGTTCTCATATGCTACCCTGCCACTGGCAACAGCTTCTGACGCAACTTCCTGTTTCCTCAGAGGCGGGCCAGTAGAGAGAAGAAGCTGGTGCCGGTGGCAGGGCAGCGTGTGGGAATCACTGGTGCCACCAACTTTTGAAAAACAAAAAAAGAAGGTTCACTCCTCCACTGCTAACTCCAGACTCCGTTCCTTTTATCTTGCTGCACCACATGCCTGGAATAGACTTCCTGAGCCGGTACGTCAAGCTCCATCTCTGGCCGTCTTCAAATCTAAGCTAAAAGCCCACCTATTTGATGCTGCTTTTAACTCCTAATGGCAGCAACATAGAGATATCAGGAACCCCCGCCGACATGGCCAAGTTTCGCAAACTGCTTTATCAAGGAGGAGGCTCACGTTATAGCTTTCAAACTGTTCCTGCATAAACAAAATGGCGGCCATTTTGTTTATGCAGGAACAGTTTGAAAGCTATAACGTGAGCCTCCTCCTTGATAAAGCAGTTTGCGAAACTTGGCCATGTCGGCGGGGGTTCCTGATATTAAAGATAAGTTGCAATTTCTAAGAATTTTTAAGAAAATCCTTTTGAACAAAAGTAATTAAATATTAGAGTAAAAGTGGGATTCTATGAGGATTTGCACCGCGCCATTTTGTTTGCAACGATAGAACGATAGAACAAAATTGTTCAGATGGTTGCGAGATGCATATAGATCTGATAATCCCTATAAATGTATATATAAGATCATCAGAAATACTTTGTTGCATAGATTTGGACACTGTTTGGAAGAAATCTCCTGCTGAATATGTCAATGTTTGGGACATGATTTTGGCATAGGAATGCATTGGCATCTGTAACGTTTAGCACGCCCACAATTTTAGCGCGTGCTTAAAAACGTGAGCGAGCCTTAGTAAAAGACGCCCTTAAATACTTATGCGGCATAAATGCACAGAAGCAAGACTCTTTCAATAGAAAGGAAGCTCTGGAATGAGGGGGCATAGGATGAAGATGAAAAGGGACAGACTCAGGAGTAACCCCAGGAAATACTTCTTGATGGAAAGGGTGGTGAATGCATGGAACGGCCTCCTAACGGAGATAGTGGAGACAAAGAGGATATCTACTACTACCACTATTAAACATTTCTATAGCGCTACTAGACTTACGCAGCGCTGTACAAATGAACATGAAAAGACAGTCCCTGCTCAACAGAGCTTACAATCTAAATTGGACAGACGAACAGACAGCTAGGGGTGGGGAAATTGCAGTGGTAGGGGTGATAAGTGAGGGTGTTGAGTAATAGAGTCATGGTTAGGAGTCGAAAGCAGTAGCAAAGAGGTGGGCTTTAAGCCTAGACTTGAAGACAGCCAGAGACTGAGCCTGACGTACTGGCTCAGGGAGTCTATTCCAGGCATAGGGAGCAGCGAGATAGATGGAACGGAGCCGGGGAGTTAGCAGTGGGGGAGAAGGGGGACGACAGGAGACATTTACCCAGCGAACGGAGTTCACGGGGAGGAGTGTAGGGAGAGATGAGAGCGGAAAGGTACTGAGGAGCTGCGGTGATTTAACCAGAGCTGACATTGTGATGTCATAATGCCTCAGTCCACCAATGCCTAAGAGCCAACCTCATCAGTGATGTCACAATGGCTTGACTGTCCTATACTTGGCTCATACTACTACTACTACTATTAAACATTTCTATAGCGCTACTAGACTTACGCAGCACTGTACAAATGAACATGAAAAGACAGTCCCTGCTCAACAGAGCTTACAATCTAAATTGGACAGACGAACAGACAGCTAGGGGTGGGGAAATTGCAGTGGTGGGGGTGATAAGTGAGGGTGTTGAGTAAGAGAGTCATGGTTAGGAGTCCAAAGCAGTTGCGAAGAGGTGGGCTTTAAGCCTAGACTTGAAGACAGCCAGAGACTGAGCCTGACGTACTGGCTCAGGGAGTCTATTCCAGGCATAGGGAGCAGCGAGATAGAAGGAACGGAGCCGGGAGTTAGCAATGGGGGAGAAGGGGGACGACAGGAGACATTTACCCAGCGAACGGAGTTCACGGGGAGGAGTGTAGGGAGAGATGAGAGCGGAAAGGTACTGAGGAGCTGCGGTGATTTAACCAGAGCTGACATTGTGATGTCATAATGCCTCAGTCCACCAATGCCTAAGAGCCAACCTCATCAGTGATGTCACAATGGCTTGACTGTCCTATACTTGGCTCATACTACTACTATTAAACATTTCTATAGCGCTACTAGACTTACGCAGCGCTGTACAAATCAACATGAAAAGACAGTCCCTGCTCAACAGAGCTTACAATCTAAATTGGACAGACGAACAGACAGCTAGGGGTGGGGAAATTGCAGTGGTAGGGGTGATAAGTGAGGGTGTTGAGTAATAGAGTCATGGTTAGGAGTCGAAAGCAGTAGCAAAGAGGTGGGCTTTAAGCCTAGACTTGAAGACAGCCAGAGACTGAGCCTGACGTACTGGCTCAGGGAGTCTATTCCAGGCATAGGGAGCAGCGAGATAGAAGGAACGGAGCCGGGAGTTAGCAGTGGGGGAGAAGGGGGACGACAGGAGACATTTACCCAGCGAACGGAGTTCACGGGGAGGAGTGTAGGGAGAGATGAGAGCGGAAAGGTACTGAGGAGCTGCGGTGATTTAACCAGAGCTGACATTGTGATGTCATAATGCCTCAGTCCACCAATGCCTAAGAGCCAACCTCATCAGTGATGTCACAATGGCTTGACTGTCCTATACTTGGCTCATACTACTACTATTAAACATTTCTATAGCGCTACTAGACTTACGCAGCGCTGTACAAATCAACATGAAAAGACAGTCCCTGCTCAACAGAGCTTACAATCTAAATTGGACAGACGAACAGACAGCTAGGGGTGGGGAAATTGCAGTGGTGGGGGTGATAAGTGAGGGTGTTGAGTAAGAGAGTCATGGTTAGGAGTCCAAAGCAGTTGCGAAGAGGTGGGCTTTAAGCCTAGACTTGAAGACAGCCAGAGACTGAGCCTGACGTACTGGCTCAGGGAGTCTATTCCAGGCATAGGGAGCAGCGAGATAGAAGGAACGGAGCCGGGAGTTAGCAGTGGGGGAGAAGGGGGACGACAGGAGACATTTACCCAGCGAACGGAGTTCACGGGGAGGAGTGTAGGGAGAGATGAGAGCGGAAAGGTACTGAGGAGCTGCGGTGATTTAACCAGAGCTGACATTGTGATGTCATAATGCCTCAGTCCACCAATGCCTAAGAGCCAACCTCATCAGTGATGTCACAATAGCTTGACTGTCCTATACTTGGCTCATACTACTACTATTAAACATTTCTATAGCGCTACTAGACTTACGCAGCGCTGTACAAATCAACATGAAAAGACAGTCCCTGCTCAACAGAGCTTACAATCTAAATTGGACAGACGAACAGACAGCTAGGGGTGGGGAAATTGCAGTGGTAGGGGTGATAAGTGAGGGTGTTGAGTAAGAGAGTCATGGTTAGGAGTCGAAAGCAGTAGCAAAGAGCTGGGCTTTAAGCCTAGACTTGAAGACAGCCAGAGACTGAGCCTGACGTACTGGCTCAGGGAGTCTATTCCAGGCATAGGGAGCAGCGAGATAGAAGGAACGGAGCCGGGAGTTAGCAGTGGGGGAGAAGGGGGACGACAGGAGACATTTACCCAGCGAACGGAGTTCACGGGGAGGAGTGTAGGGAGAGATGAGAGCGGAAAGGAATTCAAGAAAGCTTGGGACGAACGCATAGGGAGAGGAAAGGATAGTAGATGGGCAGACTGGATAGGCCACATGGTCTTTATCTGCCTTCCTTTTCTCTGTTTCTGTGTTGGTGCAACCTAGAATTCATTGATGCTCTTTTCACCGATGGTGCTACAGCCGGACATATCATCTTTAAGATTGTCAGACTCAGGGTGTCCAAGTTTCAGACAATTATCTTGAACTAGTGGAACCCACTGTTTAATTGACGACAGAAATGCAGTCTCTGTGGATTCTGGAAGAAATCTGTACTGCATATTTCGCTGCTGCAAAATACAGCCAGTAAAGATTAACAATAAATTTATATTCCGTCATATACCTCTTGGTTCAGTGCGGACTACACTCACCACAGGAGCCAACTTTACAAAATTATTGGGGGTGCTAAGCCCAATGGAAATAACCCCTCCCTGGACACATACATGGAATTTTCTCAATATTGGAGGTGCTCAAGCCAGGGGCCAAAATGGACGTGCAGCATGGCCATTTCTTTAAAAAAAAAAAAAAAAAGACCTACCTTTTACCCACTGCGGTAAAAGGGGGCCTCGGCGCGCCAAAAACACGCAGCGACACCAGCGCAGGCTCCTTTTTGCAGCAGCTTGGTAAAAGGGGCCCCTTAGGTTGTTTGGAAGCCTAAACTGTGCCAACACAGGATCCCACAGTTACTCATATGCAGTAGCGTACCAAGGGCGGGGCGGTCCGCCCCGGGTGCACGCCGCTGGAGGGGTGCAGAGAGCAGCCGTGCACCTGTTGGCTCCGCTGGTTCCCTGCTCCCTCTGCCCCGGAACAGGTTACTTCCTGTTCTGGGGCAGAGGGAGTAGGGAGCCAGCGGAGCCGAGAGCCGCATGGTTGCTCCCAGCAACCAAGAATGCGCTGGGGGTGTTTGTGTGTGTGTCATTGCGCCAAGGGGGGGGGTGGTTGTGCCGCACCCGGGGGGGGGGGGGGGGTGCGCGCATTGACGATCCGCCCTGGGTGGCAGCCGATCTAGGATCATCACTGCTCACATGGGAAAAACATTTGGCATAAGGGGATCCTTCACATGCTCATATTCAAAAGAGATATATAATCATTCAATACAAAAAGCGAGAAGGAGGAAGACACAAGCCAGATGCTAAAGACAACAATCAATTTACAAAGACAGCAAATCAAACCTCGCAATGCAAACCAGGATGTCACCTCTGTGAGACAATATTTTACAAAACCAGAACACTGCATCAATGATGTTATGGTGAGAAGACTAAAAGGAAACTTTAAGACAATCCAGAAACGTAAGACCTTTGAAGTCAAAATGATGAAATGTTTTGGCACCCACCAGACAGGACTTAACAAAGATCTGGGCTATTATAAACCAGAAAATTATATTGCTTTGTCACCCTCGTATCACCCACCCAGCTCTCCCTGCCTCTCACCCACCCCACCCTCTTCCTGTGAAACTGCCATTAGAATGCTTTTGTGTTTCACTTATATATTCTTATCAATAGAAATCAAACAAAATAAAACATGGAAAAGAAAATAAGATGATACCTTTGTTATTGGACATAACTTAATACATTTCTTGATTAGCTTTCGAAGGTTGCCCTTCTTCGTCAGATCGGAAATAAGCAAGTGATGTTTCTCTTATATATATATACTGTCTGCTACCACATTTGCTTATTTCCGATCTGACGAAGAAGGGCAACCTTCGAAAGCTAATCAAGAAATGTATTAAGTTATGTCCAATAACAAAGGTATCATCTTATTTTCTTTTCCATGTTTTATTTTGTTTGATTTCTATAGATTCTACATGGAATGTTGCTATTCCACTAGCAACATTCCATGTAGAAGTCGGCCCTTGTAGATCACCAATGTGGCCGCGCAGGCTTCTGCTTCTGCGAGTCTGACGTCCTGCACGTACGTGCAGGACGTCAGACTCACAGAAACAGAAGCCTGCGCAGGAATGTTGCTAGTGGAATAGCAACATTCCATGTAGAATGTCCAATAGTAGCAACATTCTATGTAGAATCTCCAATAGTATCTATTTTACTGTCATAGTAATGCTTGAATGTTTTCACTTATATACACTGTCAGCTAGCACATTTGCTTATTTCCGATCTGACGAAGAAGGGCAACCTTCGAAAGCTAATCAAGAAATGTATTAAGTTATGTCCAATAAAAAAGGTATCATCTTATTTTCTTTTCTCTGTTTTGTTTTATTTCTATTTATTACATTTGGATGCCTAAAAATGTACTAGTACGTGTGTACCTAAAAATTAACACACATGCAACTGATTTCACACATTTTAAAGCTGTTGCAAACAAACAATGAATGACTGAAAAAAAAAATGAACAGGTCAAACAAACATGAAAAAAATGCCTGATAATTAGGAAACATTAACTGTAAAGGAGCATAGAACAAAGATGTTTTGGGCCATAACAATACCTATTGGTTTCTTGAATTGTAATGGTTGTTGTTTTCTTATTATTATTGTTGTTGCATTTGGCTCTTTGAGGTGATTAATGTGTTGTGTTCATAAATAAATAAAGAGCTTTCTGTGCATTGAGACTTTTCTCTCCACTTTACTCCCCCTTTCCTACATTGTATCCTACAAAACTGGGAAATGTAGTATAAACCAATGTCAGTTTCTCAGGTGCTGTTGCTGTAAAGACAGGTAGCTTTAAAAACAACATTCTGGAGGTCCCCAGGGTCTCACTGCTCTGCAGAATGCCAAAAATAAAGCAAAATAGCTCTTTCCCTGGGTTGCTTGCACAGGTAACAGACTTGCAGTAAATGTCTTTTTGTTCTTGCAGTCAAAAGCTCAGTTATAGGCTGCAACATTTCATTCATCAGGAGCATAAGTCAGGTTTTCATAACACACCTTTCAAATGACAAAAAATGCGCCTCTGGCCATTATGGTTTCGACCAAAAACCACAACTGGGAGGCTGCTCTGTGCTTAACCCTTGGAAGGCGGGAGAGGATGAGTCTTACCCTTTTTTCTCATTCATTACGCACACGCATGCACAGCTGGAACATGGACCATTAGGGTGCAAAAGGGACTCTGCTCGAACACAAGGGTTTTGTTCCCTTCAAACTGACCTTTAGCTGTACTTCCTCGGAGTAAAACTTGCTCAAAAACAAAGCCAGGGTCCTTTTTTTGTTGTTGTTGTTGTTGTCTATTGTGTTTGAATTAATTTTAGTCTTGCAGTGCCCCAGTTTGAATGTGAGGGAGGGGGTGGAGTGATGGCTTAGCCTTGTGAAAAAGAAGGGCAAGGTTAGAGCTTCTGAACTGCAGGATCCAGAGAACCAAGAAATACCTTGCAGAGATGCCAAGTTGCCTAGTTCAAGGCCGCACATATTTAGGCCAGTCCTGGTTTTAGATTTACGTCCTAAAGCAGTGTGGGATTTGTAGTGTCTGATCTGACCATTGAAATGAATGCTGCAAGCTCCCATAATACACCAGGATGGGGTGGTCACAAATCCAGGACTGTCGCAAAATTTCCAGCTTAGAACTGGGTATCTTGGCATCTCTGACCTTGGTAAAGATCAGATCCACAGAGGCTGAAGGCTTTCTACCTCACGTCAAGTGTGTGTGTGTGTGGGGGGGGGGGGGGGGGGGGGAGGGGGGTATTTCCTCTCTGCATCACTAGTCACAATTCA
This sequence comes from Microcaecilia unicolor, assembly GCF_901765095.1. Lineage (NCBI taxonomy): Eukaryota > Metazoa > Chordata > Amphibia > Gymnophiona > Siphonopidae > Microcaecilia > Microcaecilia unicolor. The sequence goes on from NC_044041.1 coordinate 196,742,178, forward strand.
TTGGAGAGGATCATCTCCTCACCCGATTCAGCTATTTATTTATTTATTAGGATTTATTTACAGCCTTTTTGAAGGAATTCACTCAAGGCGGTGTACAGTAAGAATAGATCAAACATGAGCAATAGGCAATTACAGCAGTAAAAATATTCAAGTAACAATACAAAGTATGATGTGGAGGGGCATAATTGAACGGGGATGACCATCTCTAAGGACGCCCGTCTCTGAGGACGTCCCTACGAATGGGCGGGGCATCCCGTATTATTGAAACAAGATAGGCGTCCATCTTTCATTTCGATAATACGGTCGGGGACGCCCAAATCTCAACATTTAGGTCGACCTTAGAGATGGTCGACCTAAATGTTGAGATGGTCGCCCTTAGAGATGGGCGACCTCGGTTTTCGTTGATAAGGGAAACCGAGGACGCCCATCTCAAAAACGACCACATCCAAGGCATTTGGTTGTGGGAGGAGCCAGCATTCGTAGGCATGCCAGGACACCAACCTAGGGGGCACTGCAGTGGACTTCACAAATTGCTCCCAGGTGCATAGCTCCCTTACCTTCGGTGCTGAGCCCCCCAAAACCCACTCCCCACAACTGTACACCACTACCATAGCCCTTAGGGATGAAGGGGGGCACCTACATGTGGGTACAGTGGGTTTCAGGTGGGTTTTGGTGGGCTCACATTTACCACCACAAGTGTAACAGGTGGGGGGATGGGCCTGGGTCTGCCTGCCTGAAGTGCACTGCACCCACTAAAAACTGCTCCAGGGACCTGCATACTGCTGTGATGGAGCTGGGTATGATATTTGAGGCTGGCATAGAGGCTGGAAAAAAATGTTTTTTAATTTTTTTGGATGGGAGGGGGTTGGTGATCACTGGGGGAGTAAGGAGAGCTCATCCCCGATTCCCTCCGGTGGACATCTGGTCAGTTCGGGCACCTTTTTGAGGCTTGGTCGTGAGAAAAAGGGACCAAGTAAAGTCTGCCAAATGCTCGTCAGGGACGCCCTTCTTTTTTTCATTATTGGCCGAGGGCGCCCATCTCTTAACCACGCCCCCGTCCCGCCTTCACTACGCTGCCAACACCCCCCCCCCCCCCGTGAACTTTGGTCATCCCAGTGACAGAAAGCAGTTGAGGACGCCCAAAATCGGCTTTCGATTATGCCGATTTGGGCGACCCTGAGAGAAGGACGCCCATCTCCCGATTTGTGTCGAAAGATAGGCGTCCTCTTTCGATTATGCCCCTGTTTGTAGACTAAACTAAGAAGGAAAGACCATGGAAAATCTGAAAGGTGTATCAGATTGAAAACAAAGTGCACAAGAAACAAAAGATAAAAATCAAACAGAGAAAGCACAAATCAGAACTCTGTGTTGGTATAAAAGAATTAATAACATAAAAAGTCACACAAAAATCTAACATGTTTCGTCGACAGGTTGCATCGGGGCTTAATGTCACATTTGCCTTTTGTTTCTTGTGTTCACTCTCTTTTTCAGGGGTGGGCAGTGGCATAGCTAGGTGGGGCACCAGGGAAGTGACTGCCCCCCCCCCCCCCAAATGGACCTCAGATGGTGCCTATTTTTCAGGTGGTCTGTTGCACCCATGCAGTACACTTGCATGCCTCTCTGCTCCCCCAGACATCACAACCTGGCTACGCCTCGGTGGGGGATGGGGTGGGTTACTCTTGCTTATAGTGCATGCACCAGCCTCTTTTTTTTCTCAGAATACTGGAAACAGGATGCTAGGCTCCATGGACCTTGCTCTGACTCAGCATGGCTTTTCTCCAGTTGCTTCTGTGCAAATGAATGAGTGCCTATCGCCTGCTAGTAGTGCAGGATGCACAAGATCCACCACACAACAGTGTTCTGTTTTTGTTTTTTTTTTATTTTGGTGCACCAGGAAATGAAGGGCCGAGGGCCAAATCCCTAGAGCGATGCCTGATGTCATTACAGAAATCAGAGGTCTGCATAAGACAGATGTGCAGGGTGTTTCTCCCAACTGAGTGAAGGAGTAGCCTAGTAGTTAGAGCACCAGTCTTGATATCCAGAGGTAGCCAGTTCAAATCCCACTGCTGCTCCTGGTGACTTAACCTCCATTGTCTCAGCTACAAAATTAGATTGTGAGTAGTCCAGGGACAGAGAAATGCCCAGTGTACCTGAGCTACTACTGAAAAGGTGTGAGCAAAATCTACATAAATTAATATAATAAATTTCACTTACACACAGTGATGGAGTAAGTGGGAGGCATAGACCAGTCTCATTGGGGCTTAAAGGGGGCCAGAAAAAGGGTAAATGGTAGGTCTATAAAGTATAGTAAGAGTAGATTTGCCAGGAGCCCCCATACCCTTAACCCATCCTTGCCTATGGGAAAATGCTTACTAAAGCTGGACTAACTTATCTGACCTCAAACCTGCAGTAAATACCAAGAATTGCTCTCATAGCTGATTACTCACCATTGGCATACATATATTGGACATGTGATGGCTCGCTTGGGGATACTGGAGCAAGCAGAGGCCAACTGGATCTAATTTTGGTCTAGTTTTCCAAGTTAAATTTGCCCGCGATTTGGGTTCTAAAGACAGCACATTCAGTTCTAATGCAGGTGCATCTCAGCTCTTCCAGGCCAGGTAGCTTAGAACTGCAGCCCTTGTTAAGCAGAGCTGAGACAGGAGGACCGTGAAGGATCCAAGACGTGGTCTCACCTAAGCTACAGCAACTAATTTTCAACAACTTTTAGCAAATGAAGATCCAAATTCATCGACTGGTATTGCTTTCCGCCTTGTTGGGCCGGGGTCAAACACGGGGTTCAGAGTCAAACTGAGGTGAAGCCATGGTGATTATGGCAAAACTCAGAAAATACAAATCTTACCAAGCCTCCCCCCCCCCCCATGTCAGTCTAAAGCAGGTCTTTCCTCCTTAATCTGTGTAGCAAGACAGACCACCTTCTGCAATAAGGTGTGTTCAAGGGCTGCCTTAACTAGTTGGGTCTAATTTCATCTCATGAGTACATAAGTAATGCCACACTGAGAAAAGACCAAGGGTCCATCGAGCCCAGCATCCTGTCCATGACAGCGGCCAATCCAGGCCAAGGGCACCTGGCAAGCTTCCCAAACGTACAAACATTCTATACATGTTATTCCTGGAATTGTGGATTTTTCCCAAGTCCATTTAGTAGTGGTTTATGGACTTGTCCTTTAGGAAACCGTCTAACCCCTTTTTAAACTCTGCCAAGCTAACCGCCTTCACCATGTTCTCTGGCATATAAGCACAATTCAGAGCCGTATCTGTGGGCAAAGCCTGTTTTATATGTGGAAAAGGTAGGTATGTTTTATCAAGTTGTGCAATTGCAGTGCAAATAAAAAAATAACATGCAAGGAATGTGTGTGTGTTTTTTTTTACACATTACTGCGATGCTGATATTCCTGGGGGGGGGGGGGGGGCATTTTTTTGGGCACAGCAGAGATGGAGTTGTAAAATGTACATCTGCATTTTATTTATTTATTTTCAGCACTTGATAAACCACAAGGAATTCCTGAGGTGACCGTGCGGTTTACAATTTCTATTACAGGTACACAAGGACAGACTACAAACATGCCCACGCTTATAGCTGCTTTGGAGCAAATGTTAAATGTGTGTGTTAAAAAGAACACGGGTGCCTTTTTAGACTTCTTACATAGGTGCCTAGTTATAAAATCAAACTCGAAATATGTGTCCTTAAATATTCAGGCTCTGGAAAACAGGAAACCCTCAGCATCCACATCACAAACCAAAATGAAGGAGACTAGAGGCCAGCATTCTGGGGGATCCTATAGAAATTCCCCTCCCCCCTATAATTTGTATACTGTGGGCCCCTTTTACTAAGCCATGTAGGTGCCTACGCGCGCCCAACGCGTTTACCGTGTGGCTCTCGCGGTAATTTTATTTTTGGCGCGCACATCCGATATGCACATCTGAACGATATGTTTTTTTAATTTTTTGGTGTGCGTAGTGGATGTGCGCCAAGTGGCATCTGACGCACATAGATCGTTACCGACCAAATTCTTTACCGTTAGGTCTACGGCTAGCGGTAAGGTCTGAGACCCAAAATGGACACATAGCAATTTTGATTTTGTCACACGTCCATTTTTGGTTTAAAAAAAAAAAAGAGGCCTTTTTTTACAGGTGCGCTGAAAAATGAGGCAGCGAGCGCCCAAAACCTGCAAACCATTTTTCAGCATGCCTTTGTAAAAGGATCCCTGTGTTCATACCTCTTCACTCTGACAGGCACTTTGATTTCCTGAAAGCTGTCACACAAAACCACCTGATGCTTCGACCAGGTGATCCTGGCTTACAGAACCCACTGCATAGGACCAGTCTGCTGTCAACAGAAAGTGGGTCTTGGACAGATGCCTTGTTCTAGCAGGTGGGTCTTAGGTACAGTGTTGTTTCAACTCGGTGGAAATACATAAGTACAGAACATTTAAGTATTACAAGCCGTTGAAGATGGAAAGAGATCCATTCCAACACTTCCTGATTACGTGGAATGCGCTAAACAACGAACTCCTTAAACAAAAACCGAACTTTTGTAGTCTGTCTTTCCAAATGAGGCTCAACTTAGTAAGACCCGATCGGCATCATCAGTTCACTGGACTAGCCAGCGGTGTGGATATCAAGTCAAATCGACTTAAAAAGCTGGCAGGTCGGATGCAGAATACACACACATTTTTGAAAGAAAAGGGATTGTCTGAAGCGTTACTTACTCGAGCTCATTGGACATCTTTTCCGTGCGTCCTCGCTACCCGGGTAATCGGATCTACTGCGGCTTATTCTCTTCTATCGCCCGCTGAGCACGTTCATAGCCCGTGGAGACAACTGCTAGATTTATGTTGAGCTTTGCATGTGCAGGTATTTTGCTGACAGGTAGGTTGCTTGGGAGCTTCGCTGATTGGCTGAGAGCACAGGTGCCTAAGAGACAGGTACATCCAGACAGGTGCAACGGTTAACCCTTTACGTGCCAGAGGCAGTTGGGGGGGGGGGGATGGGATCCCGGCTCTTTTTCCAGAGGGAACAGTTGAAGAAGCTGCAGCACAACGATGTGGTTTAATAGCACAGAGAATGAGTGAGCAAAAAAACCACTGAGGACGTGTTAGTTCTTGTTCATGTTTTAGGTTCCGTGAGTCGAGCTTTATTTGAAACACATCGCCTACCTACCTAGGCCGGTTTGGGAGAAGGTGTGTGTGGGGTTCGAATCTCAGCTCTGCCGCTTTCTTTTTCTTCCAGATCATCCTCGCCCTTCCCAATGGTAATCGGATTTTACTAATTATAAGAAGAAACACCTCAGGCTCGCTCGGATCGTTAAATTCTGTAAAGCTGTGACCTAAATGACCTGAGTTACCGTATTTGCGCACAACCTTCACAAATGCTGATTCTGTAGACTTTACAGCGCTCTTCAACCATATATTTTTCTTTTGCTGTGTGTTAGGACGTGGAAGGGTATCGTTTCCCCACTCTCCCCCCCCCCCCCCCCCCCACAAGGTCTAGGATTTCTGGCACCCTGCTTTCTGCTGAGAGTTATTTCAGTTAATCCTACCAGGTGGGTTTCACCACAGAGGGGAGGGGGGGGGGGGCTGATTATATCTATATGGACTACTTATTGGGATTTTCCCAGTATTTACTATTCCAACAGTTACAAGGTGGCCCAATAGACGTTACATTGTTTTGAGACTGTAGATGGTGTTCTTTTATTTATTTTTTTAAATTTTGTTTACTAACATTTTCTGAATGACATCCTTTCTGTAGGAAAACAGATGTAACCAACAAGCAATAAACTGTGAAACCACATTAGTTTTGCATTGCCTTAGAAGAATCTCTAACCCCTCTCTCCCCTCCACCCCTGTATAGAGGGGAGGGGAAATGGGACTTGATCTACCACCTTTCTGAGGTTTTTGCAACTACATTCAAAGCGTTTTACATATATTCAGGTCCTTATTTTGTACCAGGGGCAATGGAGGGTTAAGTGACTTGCCCAGAGTCACAAGGAGCTGCAGTGGGAATCAAACTCAGTTCCCCACGATCAAAGTCCACTGCACTAACCACTAGGCTACTCCTCCACTCATTCCACCAATAAGAGCCAACCTCATCAGTGATGTCACAATGGCTTGTTGCGATACTTGGCTTACTTCTGATATTGTGATGTCATAAGGGAAAGGGGGAAAGGGAACTGGGACTTGATATACCGCCTTTCGGAGGTTTTCACAACTACATTCAAAGCAGTTTACATATATTCAGGTACTAATTGTACCAGGGGCAATAGAGGGTTAAGTGACTTGCCCAGAGTCAGGAGAAGCTGCAGTGGGAATCGAACTCAGTTCCCCAGGATCAAAGTCCACTGCACTAACCACTAGGCTACTCCTCCACTCATTCCACCAATAAGAGCCAACCTCATCAGTGATGTCACAATGGCTTGATTGCCTGATACACTTCTGATATTGTGATGGGGAAAGGGAAATGGGACTTGATATACCGCCTTTCTGAGGTTTTTGCAACTACATTCAAAGCGTTTTACATATATTCAGGTCCTTATTTTGTACCAGGGGCAATGGAGGGTTAAGTGACTTGCCCAGAGTCACAAGGAGCTGTAGTGGGAATTGAACCCATTCCCCAGGAACAAGGTCCATTGTACTAACCACTAGGCTACTCCTCCACTGGCAACGTTCCATGTAGAAGCCTGCCCTTGCAGATCAGCAACATGGCCGCGAAGGCTTCTGTTTCTGTGTCTGACGTCCTGCAACATTCCATGTAGAATCTCAAATAGTAGCAACAGAATCTCAAATAGTAGCAACAGAATCTCAAATAGTAGCAACATTCCATGTAGAATCTCAAAAAGAGAAAGGGAACTGGGACTTGACATACTGCCTTTCTGAGGTTGTTGCAGCTACATTCAAAGCGGTTTACATATATTCAGGTCCTTATTTTGTACCAGGGGCAATGGAGGGTTAAGTGACTTGCCCAGAGTCACAAGGAGCTGCAGTGGGAATTGAACCCAGTTCCCCAGGATCAAAGTCCACCCCACTAACCACTAGGCTAGGTATTTTCAAAGCACTTAGGGGTCCTTTTACCATGCTGGGGGGGGGGGGAAGGGTCTGCTCTAGCAGCGGGGGCTGTTTTTCCTGCAGCCGGTAAAAGCCTCCGCCCCCCCCCCCCCCAAAATGGCCACATGGTGAGATAAGTTTTACCGCAGGTCCGCCCACTGCCATCCACTGAGGTAGCGATAAGGGTTTCCGTACTAACCCGACGGTAACCGGGCAGACCGTATTGGACATTACCTGACTCTTCCTCCCCCTCTCCCTCTCTAAGTTCCCCCCAATTATACCCACCATACATGTACCTTATCTACCACAATATCACCTTGCATTCATTCATACCTTGTATTTGTTCAGACCGGAATCAGCTAACGCCGTTAACGGTAATATGTAAGCCACATTGAGCCTGCAAAAAGGTGGGAAAATGTGGGATACAAATGTAACAAATAAACTACCACCTGGTTATCGCTGTGTGAGCCATTTCCGAGGGTTTTCTTTTTCTCCCGGTAACAGCGCATGCTCAGGGCGGGACTACCGCTGATGGCCGTGTTGGGCCTGTGGTAACCCCGGAAGTTCGAGTGTTGGGCTTACTGCCACTCTGTAAAAGGGACCCTGAGACTTACAAAGTTAGGTGTAAGTCTAAGTGCTTTGAAAATACACCTCCTAGTAACTTTGCAACTGGTTGAGAGGGGAGCTAATTAAAGAGACAGTGCTGATGCAAAGTGAGTGTTCTTTTATAAGTTATTGTGGAATTTGCCGAGAGCTCCTAGAAATGCTTTTAAATAAACATTCGTTAATAAGTCCATAAATAAATATAAGCTACATTTAGCAAGTGAGACGGGATCCATCATACTGTTCTATGGCCTCCTTTAGAGGGTTTTTCTAAGTTCCTGCTGCAAGGGAAGGGCTGGAGAGATGAAGCAGTGACTCATAACTGTAGGGTATCGAGGGCTGTAGAAGGATCAGGCGGGCTTGTTAGCACAAGCCTGGGAGAAACCTTAATCCCTCTCCCTTTCTCTCCTTCTGGCTCTTGCCTGCCTGTTTAATCTCTTGAAGCCATCCACTTACAGCAGCAGTGAAACTGGAAGGAGAAAGCAGCACACCAGGCGCCTAAGTTCAGCCTTGTTATGGAGGGCAATTTGCGTGTTCTCACCCAGGCGTGCATGAGGATTTACTACTGAATATTAATACCGTGTTTCCCCGAAAATAAGACACTGTCTTATATTAATTTTTGCCCCCAAAAATGCACTAGGTCTTATTTTCAGGGGCTGTCTTATTTTTCGGGGAAACATCGGGGTTGGATCGGGGTTGGCCTGCCCGCCCTCCGTCACTCCCGGAACTAACCTTAAACGCCTCCTTTCACCTTCGCAGCAAGCAGCAGCAGGGCAGGCCACTCCTTCCTTCCGTGTCCTGCCCTCGCCTGACGTAACATCCTCGAGGGCGGGGCACGGAAGGAAGGAGAGGTCTGCCCTGCTGCTGCTTGCTGCGAAGGTGAAAGGAGGCATTTAAGGTTAGTTCCGGGAGCGACGGAGGGTGGATGGAGGGGGGCCTGGCGACCTTGGGTGGGGGGCGGCCTTGTCCGGCTCTCGGCAGCCCTGCTTTCAAACAAAAATTTGCTAGGTCTTACTTCCGGGGGAGGCCTTATATCTACCAATTCAGGAAAACCTCTACTAGGTCTTATTTTCGGGGGATGTCTTACTTTCGGGGAAACAGGGTAACTGTTTCTAGCTGCGTAGCGCTTCTCATACAGATAGGATCTCCCAGTGCGGAATCCTGCATGCATCCTTCTTTGAGGTAGCTGCCATTGATTGACTCTTATAAGTCAGAGAAAGAATCAATATTATTATTCCGTTATCGAGTTCCATCTGGGTCAAATAGCGTTGATGGAGGTAGCGTGAAGCGACCAGGGTCATGCAGATCAACAGTGGAAATGGGGTTTTAGAAGACTTAAATTTCTAAAGCACAATGCCAGGTTCTCAAATGTTGTTGTGCACTGTGTACCCTGGGCTCTCTGGACATCTCAGAGAATGTAAAACTCCAGAGAGATGCCCCAGTTTTACATCAAGGTGGGGTATAGTAGAAAGACCCAGTATCTGCTGATGGTATTGGGACCAAAGGTGCATGGATCTTCCTGACACAGAATGAGGTTTCGGTCTCTCCTCCTACCCCTCCCAATCCCTAAGGGCCTAACTAAGGCGGGTTGACCCTTGAGATTTGAAGGAGGAGGTTGCTCATGCTTTGATCTTTCCCAGAATTGATTACTGTAATTCTCTGTTTACTGGTCTCTCTAAGAACTCATCCAGAATTAAGATGCTACAAAACTCCTTTGCAAGAACTATTTTCAATAAATCCTGTTATGGCAGGATCACACCATTGTTGCAATCCTTCCACTGGCTTCCAGTAGAAGCAAGAGTTGAATTAAAAATTTTAATGCCTAGTTTTAAAAATTCTCTATGGAATGTGTTCCGCTTATCTGTCTCAGGGGCCCTTTTACAAAGCTGCGGTAAAACGTGGCCGTTGCACGCCCTTACACGGGTCTTTCTCGTGCACTAAGGTCACTGTTTGCCACAACTAGAAAATGGCTGATTTTCTGTTTTCCAATTTAATGGCCATGGACTAATGCTGTCATTGGCAGGTGGCCATTAACAAAACTTACCCCTCTGTTTACTAAGCTGTGCGGCAACGCTGACACGGTCCATTCAAAAGTGAATGGACTGCGTCGGCACCAGGTGAGGGGCAAATTTTAGCCCCGCCGCTGCCACCACCACCAACAACTTTGACCCCCCCCCCTGCTGATGACCCTCTCGACCCCCCTCCCGCCGCCAACCCTCCCCCACCGTCGCCTACCTTTGCTGGCGGGGGACCCCAACCCCCGCCAACCGAGGTCCTCTTCTTCCTTCGTTCTGTTTCTGAGTCTGACGTTGTACGTGCAGGACGTCAGACTCAGAAACAGAACGAAGAAAGAAGAGGACCTCAGCTGGCGGGGGTTGGGGTCCCCTGCCAGCAAAGGTAGCAGACGGCGACGGCGGGTTGACGGCAGGAGGGGGGGGGGGTTGAGAAGGTCATCGGCAGGGGGGTCCAAGGCCCCCGTGGCCCCACATAGCTACGCTCCTGGTCGGCACTAGCATGGTTTATTAAACAGGGGGTTAGTGTGTGAGACCTTACCGTCACCTATTTTGTAGGCAATAAGAGTCACACGTGGTAATCCTACTCTAATCAGTTGGCATGTGGTAATGTAACTGCAATACTGATTAGCACAGACACGCCCCCTTGGTGAAAAAATTAATTTGATTTTTTAGCACGCTGGTAGCATGTGGGCATGTTAGAAGTACCACGGGATGCCTCAGCGCACCCTGCGGTACGCGGTAAGCATGCTTTAGTTCCTACCATAGTGTGGGAAAAGGGACCCTTGGTTTCCCTGCCTACTAATCATCATTCCAGCAGGTCAGTACCCCAAAATAAGCCTTCTCTTCATCGCTGCTCATTCCCCACAACTCATTTCTTCCACCAAGAAGATATTCAGGGTTGTTGTTTTTTTTTTTTTGCCGTACAACACTGGAACTTATTCCTACTGAACTTCATCTAGAATAGGATTATTTAAAATTCCGCAAACAATTAAAAACATAATATAACAGAGTGGCATAATATAGTAGATGATGGCAGATAAAGACCTGTACGGTTCATCCAGTCTGCCCAACAAGATAAACTCGTTACATATGGTACGATGTGATACATCATATGTATACCTGATCTTGCTTTATCCTTGCCATATTTAGGGCATAGACCGTAGACGTCTTCCCGGCACTGGCCTAGTTCTAAAATTTCTGAAGTTGTTGTCAAAGCCCCTGAAAAGCTCCACTCCGGCCCATCCTAATCTATTCAGCCTCGATCAGGGCACAGACCGTAGAAGTCTGCCCAGCACTGACTTTCCTACCCAATCTCCGCTAAGCTTCTTTGGATCCATTCCTTCTAAACAGGATTCCTGCGTGTTTATCCCATGCATTTTTTTCAATTATTACCGTTTGCATCTCTACCCCCTCCCACGGGAGGGCATTTCAGGTATCTACCACCCGTCTCGGTGAAAAAATACTTCCAGACATTACTCCTGAGTCAGCCCCCTTTCAATCTCAGCTCACGTCCTCTGGTTCTACTGCCTTCCCATCTCTGGGAAAAAAAAAAACTTTTCAAATATTTATTTGTTTATTTATTTGCTGCATTTGTATCCCACATTTTCCCACCTCTTTGCAGGCTCAATGTGGCTTACAATATGTCGCAATGGCGATTGCCATTAACGGAATGAGAAGTACAGAGTCTTATTACAATTAAGGTACTTAAAGTATCAAGTAAATTATAAGTAAATAATTCATATTAGGTATATGATATCAAGGATAAAGTATAACATTCAATAATAACAATGTGGTTAAAGTAGTCAGATTAAAAAGTTCAATGCTGGGTTGTTCTGGTACAATTTTAATGTTAAGTCTTTTATTTTATCATCCTCACTTTAATATTCCCTTATCTCTTGTTTGTCCTGTTAGTCTGTCCTAATTAGATTGTAAGCTCTATCGAGCAGGGACTGTCTCTTCATGTTCAAGTGTACAGCGCTGCGTACATCTAGTAGCGCTATAGAAATGATAAGTAGTAGTAGTCTTTGGGATTCCGGAATCTTGCTGTTCTTTGGGATTCTGCACGGAATCTTGCTACTCTTTTGGATTCCGGAATCTTGCCACTCTTTGTCCTTATCCCTTATGTGTCCTGTTTGTCTGTCCTAATTAGATTGTAAGCTCTGTCGAGCAGGGACTGTCTCTTCATGTTCAAGTGTACAGCGCTGCGTACGTCTAGTAGCGCTTTAGAAATGATAAGTAGTAGTAGTAGTTATGAAGGATTCTTTTTGTAAGTTTCTTTGAACAGGTTAGTCTTTAGTAGCTTCCGGAAGGCTGTCATATTTGAATGTCTGTATCCTATCACCCCTGCTTCTCCTTTCCTCCAGGGTATACATGCTAAGGTCAGCAAGTCTCTCCGTGCATATCTAAACCGATCTCCCCTCTCCCCCCTTTCTCTATTTCTGTGGATAATAAGCTCATCCTTCCCATCTCATCAGCACGTAACCTTGGGGTCATCTTCGACTCCTCCCTCTCCTTCACTTCACATATTCAACAGACTGCTGAAAACTGTCATTTCTTCCTCTATAACATCACCAAAATTCGCCCTTTCCTCTCTGAGTATGCAACCAGAACCCTCATCCACACTCTTATCACCTCCCGCTTAGACTATTGCAACTTCCTTCTCACAGGTCTCCCACTTAGCCATCTCTCTCCTCTTCAATCTGTTCAAAATTCTGCTGCACGACTAATATTCCACCAGTGTCGTCATGCGCATATTAGCCGTCTCCTCAAGTCACTTCATTGGCTCCCTATCCGTTTCCACATTCAGTTCAAACTCCTCTTACTGACTTACAAATGCATTCACTCTACAGCTCCTCAATACCTGTCCAATTTCATCTCTCCCTACACTCCTCCCCGGGAACTCCGTTCACTGGGCAAATCTCTCTTATCTGCACCCTTCTCCTCCACCGCTAACTCCAGACTCTCTGTTCCTTCTATCTTGCTGCACCGTATGCCTGGAATAAACTACACCAAGCCTCATCTCTGTCCATCTTCAAATCTAGGCTAAAAACCCACCTCTTCGATGCTGCTTTTAACTCCTAAACCTAAACCTTCAACTGTCCCCTATCCCTGATATGTCCTGTCTGTCCTAACCCTTATCCCTTACTTGTCCTGTCGGGTCTGTCATAATTAGATTGTAAGCTCTATCGAGCAGGGACTGTCTCTCCATGTTCAAGTGTGAAGCGCTGCGTACGTCCGGTAGCGCTATAGAAATGATAAGTAGTAGTAGTAGTCTTGCTAAATGAATCCCATACCATTTTCATCGCTTTCCTTTGAACTGCTTCAAGTGTTTTTCCATCCTTAGCAAGTGGCTGTTCAATAAATAACCTAAATGTTACAGAGTTATTCTTGTTAGTCATAGGTTATTTCTATTTTTATCGTGTGAACAAAATGAATATTTATTTATTTTCAATATTTATAGTCCACCCAAGTTGGATACAAAAAACATACACAATAAAAGCTCAATACAAACACTCACCCTTCATACACTCATCATTTTTACTGTTACCACCCTGATCTCATCATATCAAAGTCACATATTAGAGAAACGCTTGCAGAAGGATCCCTCAATTTACGAAGGCGCGCTGAAGAAATGGCTTGCGGTAGTGTAGGTACGGGTTTTGGGCGCGCCTCGATCCAGTTTTCAGCGCGCCTGTAAAAAAGGCCTTTTAAAATTTTTTTGCTGAAAATGGACGTGCGGCAAAATCAAAAGTGCAGCGCATCCATTTTGGGTCTGAGATCTTACCGCCAGCCATTGGCCTAGCGGTAAAGACTCACGCGGTATCCAGGTGGTAATGACCTATGGGCGTCAAATGCCACTTGGCGCGCATCCAATATGTGTGTCCGAAAAAATATTTTTCGGACACGTGTATCGGACGTGCACCAAAAATGAAATTACCGCCAGAGCCATGTGGTAGCTGGGCGGTAACTCCATTTTGGCACGCGTAGATTCTTACGCAGCTTAGTAAAAGGGCACATGAGTCCTTCATCTTAAATTGATTTGTGAACCATTCTGAGCTATATGGTTTGATACAGTATATAAAACTTGTTAGCTTAAATTACGTCATGTTATATTATGTTACATCAGGAGGGTTCCTAATGAGTTCTTAGATGTGTACGGACGGGGAGAGGGATCTTGGGGTGATAGTATCTGAGGATCTGAAGGCAACGAAACAATGTGACAAGGCGGTGGCTGTAGCTAGAAGATTGCTAGGCTGTCTAGAGAGAGGTGTGACCAGCAGAAGAAAGGAGGTTTTAATGCCCCTGTATAAGTCGTTGGTGAGGCCCCGCCTGGAATATTGTGTTCAGTTTTGGAGGCCGTATCTTGCTAAGGATGTAAAAAGAATTGAACCGGTGCAAAGAAAAGCTACGAGAATGGTATGGGATTTGCGTTACAAGACATATGAGGAGAGACTTGCTGATCTGAACATGTATACCCTGGAGGAAAGGAGAAACAGGGGTGATATGATACAGACGTTCAAATATTTGAAAGATATTAATACGCAAACAAACCTTTTCCATAGATGGGAAGGCGGTAGAACTAGAGGACATGAAATGAGATTGAAGGGGGGCAGACTCAAGAAAAATGTCAGGAAGTATTTTTTCACGGAGAGAGTGGTGGATACTTGGAATGCCCTCCTGTGGGAGGCGGTGGAGATGAAAACGGTAACGGAATTCAAAAATGCGTGGGATAAACATAAAGGAATCCTGTTCAGAAGCAATGGATCCACAGAACCTTAGTGGAGATTGGGTGGCAGAGCTGGTGGTGGGAGACGGGGCTAGTGTTGGGCAGACTTCTATGGTCTGTGCCCTGAAAATGGCAGATGCAAATCAAGATCAGGTATAAGGTAGCACATTTGAGTTTATCTTGTTGGGCTGACTGGATGGACCGTACAGGTCTTTCTCTGCCATAATCTACTATGTTACTATGTTTATAGGTGTACAATAGTCTTCATCCAGCTTTATGTAGTTGTTCGTAAAAGCAATTAATTCAATGGATCTCATTATTGATTATAATATCAATAAGAGCCTCATCCCTCCCCCTCTTAAGAATCCTGTGCATGCACAATAAGTACAATTCTTCGGAAAGGGGGAGTAATAAAATGTGTCCATGAAGGTTTCACATTTACTCAGGGAGAAATATTATCCATCTCCCCTGATTTCCAGAACTCCACTGCAGCTTTTATTTCTATTCTCTGTTCAAACCTCTTTCCCACAGGGTTGAGTTTGTTTGTTGTCACCAATGTTGTAACTGTTTGAAGCCTAGGACTCCCCTTAATTACATCCTCAGACAGGGCCATTGTGGCTGGCTAATGACAGGATGGCTTGGAATCTACCAGCCTGAGGGCAAACTGAGCTTTCATTAATACCTTCTTCTCAAACTTTGTTAGGGAAAAAGCTTTCATGGAGAGATGGATACCCTAGAACGGGGATGGATGAACCTCTTTCCACTTTAGACAACATAAACTGGTAGAAACCCAGGGAAGAAGACCACCAGGCAAACTGGATGGGTCAGCTGGTCCTTATGCCATCATCTGCAGGCAAGGTCTCAGACCCAAAATGGACGTGCGACAATTTTGATTTTGCCGCACGTCCATTTTTGGCAAAAAAAAAAGTCCTTTTTTTACAGGTGCGCTGAAAAATGATTCTGCGCGCACCCAAAACCCACGCCTACACTACCGCAGGCCATTTTTCAGCGCGTCTTTGTAAAAGGACCTCTTTCTGTACTTTGTTGGTGTCTATTAATAACTTGTTAGCAAGTTTCACAAACATTATTATGAACTTTTTTTTACCAACATACTTTTAAGAGACATAGGGGCGTAGCCAGACTTCGGCGGGAGGGGGGGTCCAGAGCCCGAGGTGAGGGGGCACATTTTAGCCCCCCCCTGCCGCCGCTGCCACCACCACCACCACCACCAACTTTGACCCCCCCCCCCGCTGACAACCCTCTCGACCCCCTCCCCTCCCGCCGCCAACCCGCCATCACCTACCTTTGCTGGCGGGGGACCCCAACCCCTGCTATTCGAGGTCCTCTTCTTCCAGCATAAGGCTTCGTTCTGTTTCTGTGAGTCTGACGTCCCGCATGTTGTACGTGCAGGACGTCAGACTCACAGAAACAGAACGAAGCCTTGTGCTAGATGAAGAGGACCTCAGCTGGCGGGGGTTGGGGTCCCCCGCCAGCAAAGGTAGGCGACGGCAACTGTGGGGGAGGGTTGGCGGTGGGAGAGGGGGTCGAGAGGGTCATCGGCAGGGGCGCCCAGTCCCCCGTGGCCCCACGTAGCTACGCCACTGCTTAGAGGGCAAGAGGATAACTTTGTGCCACAATGTAGACGCCAAAACGTCACATTCTGAGTGCTAATTCTCTAATGGCATCTGTGTGCCAAGATGTGGTCATAGAATACCATCATAAGTTGGCATCGGCGTGTCTACATTTTGGCATGCCTGCAGGATGTCAGACTCAGAAACAGAATGAAGCCTTGCGCCGGAAGAAGAGGACCTCGGCTGGTGGGGATTGGGGTCCCCCGCCTGCAAAGATAGGCGGCGGAGGAGGGTTGGCGGCAGGAGGTGGGGTCGAGAGGGTCGTCGTCGGGGGAGGGGGGTCAAAGTTGGATCCGTCAGATACGCGTGCTTCAATCATTAAGCTAAATTATTTGAGCCCAGCAAGAATAAGGATGAGCTTGTAGTCGTCATTGATCCTTTATCAATATATTTCTTTCATTTTTTCCCAATATGTAATATAGATCAAGTCCTTAGTGTGTGCAAGATACATGGAAGCTGCATTACGCCAATTCATATAATTACGCTGTAAAGGTTTTTCTCCCATTCCGTGTTTTTGAAAAAGGCCTTGATGAGGCCAAAAGCCAATCATTACCACCGACATACTGGAAGAGATGAGATATTTTATTTATTCATACTTGTATCCCACAATTATCCAAAAACGAGTTTCCGTTCAATATGGCTTATATTTAACAGTTAGAAATTGCATTGATTCAATTACATTTAGAAGGTTGTATGATGCTTTGTTTTACATTACTTGGCAAGATAACTATTAGTGTGTATGGAATAGTCATTGGGTTTCTTGAGAAGATATGTCTTAGTTCATTTCCTAAGTGAAAAGATGAGTTACAGTTAGAGGTTGGGTTGTGTATTGTTGTTCCAGAATGATTAGTGCGTATTTTACTATTACTACTACTTATCATTTCTAAAGCGCTACTAGACGTACGCAGCGCTGTACACTTGAACATGAAGAGACAGTCCCTGCTCAACAGAGCTTACAATCTAATTAGGACAGACAAACAGGACAAACATAGACTTTCCTGAAGAGGTAGGTCTTTAGGTCTTTTCTGAACTGGAGGTAGTTCGTGATGCTTCTTATGACTATTGGAATTGAGTTCCACCGTTTTTATTTATTTATTTTTATTTGTTGCATTTGTACCCCACATTTTCCCCACCTATTTGCAGGCTCAATGTGGCTTACATAGTACCGTCAAAGGCGTTTGCCCATTCGGTGGATAACAAATACAAAGTTGTATAGTGATCTTATGAGGTATAAGTGGAGGGTTGGAATGGATGAAGATTGCGTGATGTCTTGTTCGATCACAGTCATGCTGTGTTGGTAGGTGAAGAGGGTTACGTGGGGTCGTTGGGGTAGGCCTTTTTGAAGAGGTAGGTTTTTAGTGATTTTGAGCCCAGGTAGCTAAATCCTGCCGTGTAGGTGGACTTATATAGTATGTTTTTGCAGTTGGACAGGTGAAGTAGTAGGTAACCTCTAGTTCCTGGATTTGCATTTCTTGGTGATAGTTTGATCATGTCTAGTATGCATTCCGGTGACGTGCCAAACAGTACTTTGAAGATGATTGTGTTGGTTTTGAAAAATAGTCAGCCTTGATTGGGAGCCAATGTCGCATTATGAGTACTGGGGCTGCTCTATCATCCTTCGACTTTTTGAATATCAATCTCGCTGCTGTGTTTTGGACGGTCTGCAACGATCGTAGTAGGGTTTTTTTTTCCCCTTTGTGGACTGAGAAATAGAAATTATGTAATAATACAACTATCCATTAGGTTCCGAGTCTTTCCTTTCATCTGGAGACTGTGGCAACCCCCTCCCCTTTCCCCCCTCCCCCCCCCCACCGGGTGTCCAGGTTGACCACATCCACAAGCATTTTCCACCATGGAAACAGGATGGACAAATGAAATGGTTACCCTAGAAATAACCACTAACTGACAAACTTGTGAGGTTGTCATTTTTGCTCAAGCCGCTCTGCCTTTCACAGTTGGTTAGTTGTTCACTTCGCCCCAGGCAAATGCGAGGCTTATTGTTTAAGGTTCCTCTAACGGTTTGCCGAGATTGTGAAGAGTCAGTGCAGCTTTCCAGAAGGAGTTTTTGGCAAAGAGCAGAGCAAGAAACAAAGAGGAATCTTTACGGAGGAGAACCCATCACACCTGAATGCATTTCTTTCACTTTTTTCAAAAAAAAACAAACAAACCCACAAATAACAAAGGAAAACATTCACACACACTACCTTCATTTCAAAAAGGACAGGCACCTACTCTGGTTCTGATCACGTGTACAGCTGATGCCAGCAATTTCCAAATTCAACCTTAAAATGGTTCCCTCCCCTTCCCCTGCCACCATCAAAAGATCCACTGTTTAGGGAAACTGGTTCCTCAGCCAGACAACTCGTTGGGTCCAATATTCTAAGGATTTATACTCCTAACTTTGGGGTCCTTTGACTAAGCTGTGGGGAAAAATGGCCCTGCGGTAGCTGTTTTTCCTATGTGTAAGGGCCCTTTTTACCACAGCTGGCAAAATGCCCCCCTAGAAAATGGCCATTATTAAGGTAGGGCACAGAAGAGAGGGTTTTGCAGCATACAAGCATACAACACAAACACATTATTAAGGTAGACCTGGAGAAAGTCTCTGCCAGAAATCAGAGACAAATCTTACATGTGCACACCAGAGTGTTCTAAGTTTCAGCTTCCATTCCTTCCTTGCCTACAGTGATGTAACTTTTAAAGTATGCACATTAGTCCACAAAATCGTTCACGGTGAAGCCCCAGCCTACATGTCAGAGTTGATAGACTTACCACCCAGAAATGCCAAAAGATCATCTCGAACCTTCCTTAACCTCCACTTCCCCAATAGCAAAGGCGTGAAATACAAAACGTTACACGCGTCAACCTTTTCTCACAAGAGCACGCAGTTTTGGAATACACTGCCGCGCAACCTAAGAACAACCAACGAGCAAGCTTCCTTCCGCAGATTATTGAAGACCCATCTTTTCGAACAAGTCTACGGAAAAAAAACAAAACACATAAAGTCCATACTTACTGTTCACTAATGCATCGTACATTCATCTCAGAACTCCCACTCCCAAATTATCACATCACTCATACCTTTACTCACAGAAAGTTATATACCAAATGACTTCATGTCTTTTTATCGCCCCTAAACTACCATTGTTTCCTTCCAAAGTTGCAATGCCTATGTCCCATTAGTACATCCCTAACAACACCTCAACTGCTTCGCTTAACCCTGCATAATATAATCTCTAACTATCTGTAACAAATTGTATTTCCAACATTCAAATCATATTGTAAGCCACACTGAACCCGCAAAAAGGTGGGAAAATGTGGGATACAAATGCAATAAATGTGGCTCAAATCCAGAGAGAGACTGAGGGAGCTGACCAGAATTTTCTTTTATGTACCATTAAATTCTTGCGGGGATGGGTTGGGATGGATTAAATTTTTGCGGGGATGGGTAAGATTCCAGTGGGGACAGATGGGGATGGGTGAGATTCTAGCAGGGACGGGCAGGGATGGGTAAGATTTCTGTCCCCGTGCAACTCTCTACTGCTTATCCCTGGGATTAAGAAGCATTGAATCTTGTCCCTTTTTGGAACTCTGCCAGGTATTTGTGATCTGGACTGGTCACTGTTGGAAACAGGATACTGGGCTAGATGGACCCCGTATCTGACCTAGTATGGAACTTATTCACTTTATGTTATCTTTATCTCAGACGCTGTGTCAAGGCGTGAGTAACCATAAAGGTTCACAATATGAGCATGCTTCCTGGCAAGCCGGAAGCAACCAGGAAGCATGCTCATATTGTGAATCTTTATCTCGGACTACACCTCCCAAATTGCAAAAAAAGTGATCTACAAAACTGTCCACTCTGCTGACTTCACTTACCCAGGAACCAAATGGTGAAATTCCTTAGCACCCAAAATAAGAAATATACAGGAATATACTACATTCCGCAAAATCCTCAAATTGTTCCTATTCAAACAAACCCTCGGAAAGAACAACCATATCTCAAACAACTGATTATGACCTGAATTGGTTTTTACTCTATTTACCATTAACTTTCTCTTTGCTTCATGTACAATTTCTCGGTCGTAATAGATTTTCTAAATGTTAAACATCCATAGCTATCCCAGTATGTTTATGATACTGTATTGGTAAAATTGGATTCTTACAACAAATTACTTTCTTATGCATTATTCTTTGTTATGTATCCTATCCTGTTTATGTTCAAACATTTTTATTGCATCAAAAAATAGACATCAACAAACTTGGCTTTGCAGAGCACTGCTATCAAATCTCAATATAACTGTACAACTGTTTACTATCTAACAGGACAAATTATGCCCTGGGAGAACGTTCTAAACCATGGTAAATGTCCTAGTATCATTCCTATCCTGTTTATTGTAAGCCACATTGAACTCAAACTTATTTGGGATAATGTGGGATATAAATGTCACAAATAAATAAGTAAATTAATAAATAAATAAATGTTCACTTAAATTACTGTGTGTTAATTTGCATTAATGCATGCTAAGTCATTCAGGCAAGTTAGTAGATGGGGTGCTAAGTATGCATTTTTATTTATTTATTTATTACATTTGTATCCCACATTTCCCCACCTATCTGTAAGCTCAATGTGTTTATCTAAAGAAACATGAGAGTGAATGTTCAGTGTCTGCTTGCTAGTGATTAAAACACACACACTTTTTACACGCTCACTACCTCTGCAGTGAAATGAAAGTAGCAAAGACGACACTTATTATAACACACTGATGATATCAGCTCCTGAAGGAACACAGTCCGCACTTTCCATTCTGATTCTATTATGCAGTAATGTGGGGCTACGCAAAATGGACTTTAAGGAACAAACAGTCCAGTTGAGCTACATCAACAGCTCCTGAATTTCCTTTTTCCTGTTGTCTTTGCTCACCCTTTGGTAAAGTTTTCCCTGTTTCATGTTCCCATAAGGCCTTTCCGTGATCAACACTTCATTTCTCTTGGCCACTTCATGCCTGACTCATTTTTCTGTGAGGCATGAGTATCCTTTGTCTGGTTTCATCAGTCAAACTGAGCATGTAGAGACTGATTACAGTTCAGTCCTTCTGCAATCATGAAGACTACAAATCTGTAACGTGAAACTCAAATGTTCCTGGTTCTTTTCTCACATAGAAAAGAGTGATTTGTGGCAGGAATCATGTCAGGGCAAGAGTCTAGCGGTAACTTCTAGTCCTTAGGTGCAGTGGTGAATACTGTGTGTTCTAAGTCCCTTCTCTTACAACTGCTCTGGGTATTTGTCCTTTATTTCCCTTTCAGGCTCATTTTCGAAAGAGGACGTCCATCTTTCAACATAAATCGGAACATGGACGTCTATCTCCTAGAGACGTCCAAATCGGTATAATCAAAACCCGATTTAGGACGTCTCCAACTGAAGTCCATCGCAAGGACATCCAAGGGGGCATGTCAGGGGCGTGGTGAAGGCGGGACTTGGGCATGCCTAACACTTGCATGTCTTTGACCCATAATCGAAAAAAGCAAGGACGTCCATGACAAACACTTGGGTGCTAATAACCAATGATTGATGCTAATTGGCAGTCTTAAATATTTGTGCATTCATCTCGCTGCACACTATTCTATAAAGCACGGTGCCTAACTTCAATTTTGCATACATGAAAAAGGGGGTGTGGCCAGGGTGTGTGTTGGGGGTGTACCATAAAGTTGTGCACGGATTTACAGAATTCGCCTGAAGCACACTTAAGTTGGCCTTTTAGCAGGCATAAGTAGGGTGTCCAAAACCCACCTCTCCTCTTCCCCCATTCTCTATCTCTGTGGATAACACTCTCAACCTCCCTGTCTCATCAGCTTGTAACCTCGGGGTCATCTTTGACTGCTCTCTCTCTTTCTGTGCACATTTCCAACAGACTGCTAAAACCTGTCATTTCTTACTCTATAATATTACCAAAATTCATTCTTTCCTTTCTGAGCACACTACCAAAACCCTTATCCACACTCTTATCACCTCTTGCTTAGACTACTGCAACTTGCTTCTCACAGGTCTTCCACTTAGCCTTCTTTTTCCTCTTCAATCTGTTCAAAATTCTGCTGCACGACTTATATTCCGCCAGTGTCGCTATGCTCATATCAGCCCTCTCCTCAAGTTACTTCACTGGCTCCCTATCCATTTCTGCATACAGTTCAAACTCCTCTTATTGACTTACAAGTGCATTCACCCTGCAACTCCTTAGTACCTGTTCACTCTTATCTCTCCCTACACTCCTCCCCGGGAACTCCGCTCACTGGGTAAATCTCTCTTATCCGCACCCTTCTCCTCCACTGCTAACTCCAGACTCCGTTCCTTTTATCTTGCTGCACCATATGCCTGGAATAGACTTCCTGAGCCGGTACGTCAAGCTCCATCTCTGGCCGTCTTCAAATCTAGGCTAAAAGCCCACCTTTTTGATTCTGCTTTTAACTCCTAACTCCTATTCGCTTGCTCAGTACCCATGTCTATTTTATCATTCTCACCTTAAGTAATTCCTTTATCTCTAATTTGTTGTGCTTGTCTGTCTTGATTAGATTGTAAGCTCTGTCAAGCAGGGACTGTCTCTTACAGGTTCAGCGTACAGCACTGCGTACGCCTAGTAGCGCTATAGAAATGATAAGTAGTAGTAGTGTTTGGGTTTTTGGAATCTTGCTGCTCTTTGGGATTCCAGAATCTTCCTGCTCTTTGGTATTCTGCACGGAATCTTGCTACTCTTAGGGTTCCGGAATCCTGCTACTCTTTGTCCTTATCCCTTGTTTGTCCTGTTTGTCTGTCTTTGATTAGACTGTAAGCTCTACAGGGACTGTCTCTTACATTTTCAGTGTACAGTACTGTGTACATCTAGTAACACTGTAGAAATAAGAAGCAGTAGACGCTGGATCTGTGCCCAATGCTTTTCTATAAAGGTCACGTTCCCCATATAGAATAGCACTTAGTAAAAAAACATTCAAGTTACAGTCTACTACGTCCAATGAGAACACAACACACATTAAAACCTCTTAATAGACAGCACAGGGGGGAAGCAGAGCTGGAAATAAAGGACAGGCACTGGGAATGGTGCCCCTATGCATATTAGGTCTCAGAGGAATTCCAATCAAATTAAAAAAAAAAAGGCATTGCTGCAGGACCAGCCCAAAGATTAGGCAAGACTAGGAGACTGCCTAGGGCAGTGGCTTCCAGGGGCAGCAAAACACAGCTGCAATCAAAGCAAACCAATAGGTCCTGACAGCCACACAATCCACAATCCATAAAATCAACCCAGAACTATCTAAATATTAGAAAATGATTGAAGACCATCCTGTTCAAGAAGGCTTAATTTCCTGACTCAACCTAACCCACCCATTCCTGGTTTTCAGCAAGATTCATCGACTTTATTAACGTGTAACTTTGTATTATCTTTTGCTACCTTACTTGGTAGTGGAGGAGTGGCCTAGTGGTTAGGGTGGTGGACTCTGGTCCTGGGGAACTGAGTTTGATTCCCACTTCAGGCACAGGCAGCTCCTTGTGACTCTGGGCAAGTCACTTAACCCTCCATTGCCCCATGTAAGCCGCATTGAGCCTGCCATGAGTGGGAAAGCGCAGGGTACAAATGTAACAAAAAAAATGATACCTATTTGATTACTATCTTACTCTTACGTTGTTTAATCGTACTTTTCTGTACTGTAGTCTTCCCTACGGTTCGATGTAAGCCACATTGAGCCTATAACTAGTGGGAAAATGTGGGGTATAAATGTATTAAATAAATAAACCAGTGCATACTTTATCTGCAAAACAAAGTTAAATATTTAAAAATATGACGCCCAGTTATGAGTTTTGTAGGATAATCATAACTGTAGTGTTTAATTAGCAAAACCTTTGGAGGGGGAGCTGATGAATTAGGGACCTGAAAACAACTGACGGTTTGCCTGGGGTGTCCCATACCCTTGCCCCAGCCCCAGCCCCCACATTGTTTCTTTGATCTTTAATTTGCGTAGTTGATCTGAGAGCACTTCTGATCCGGTGTGTGAAAATCTGGTAGAGTTTGCGTTCAGTTTGAAATTAAATGTAAAACAGAATGAAACTGACTTCTTTCGCCTCTTTTCATTTCAGAACTAAACAAATGATATCATACCACCTTGAAATGATTATTTTTAAAAATGTTCTGTTCGGCGTTATTTACAAATGAGGGGATTCTCTTCCTTATTCCTTACCACCTGCCTCCGAAAAAAAAAAATCATCTTTCAAGGCCCTCCAGGTTGTTTTCTGTTTTGTCTTCCCCTCCCATATTTAGACCAAGCACTGTGACACCCTCCTGTGACCCAGAGGTCAGGATCATCTCCCCCAGGAGACTTCCTTTTGATCAGTCATTCGGCACCATCGTAAAACCAGCCCTTGGCTTTCCCACCTCTAGGGGTTAAGAGTGCAAACTCTGCAGCATGCCAAATCCTCTCTGGCAGGACAGTGTAGAACAGTAAACACCAAGCTAAGGAATTAGGAGGGCTCTTCTCAATCACACTTTCTTTTCATGGGCAGAGAGGTGCGGTAGCCGTGTTAGTCCACTCTTAAAGGTTATCAATAGAAATCAAACAAAATAAAACATGGAAAAGAAAATAAGATGATACCTTTTTTATTGGACATAACTTAATACATTTCTTGATTAGCTTTCGAAGGTTGCCCTTCTTCCTCAGATCGGAATTAAGCAAATAACCAGCCCTCAGTGTCGGCCAGTGTTTGCATGTAAGGTTAGCTGTAACCACTGATTGAAAAACAGAATTGCCGAGAGAATGGCGTGTTGTTGTTTAACTTCTCTGCTTTCTCATCTGGAAACGGGTGTAGCTGAAAATCCACAGGTGCAAATGTGTTGGTTATTTTGGCCTATTACACCTGCCATAACATAAATCACAGTTCTGCTGGCTCCCAAGGGTCCTATATAATCGACACGCTTTATGGCTATGGGTTGAGAGGTCAGTTGACCTTTCCATCACCACTGTTGCTCGTGCATTTCTGCATTGCTTTGCACACTGGCATACGGATGATCAGAAGTAAATGCCGGCGCTAGAGGCGTTTGCTACTGCCCACAACGTGCTCAAGGGCTCTGAACGCAACTAGCATGCAAATGCATGCAAAACAGGGCTAAACCTATTCATCCCCAATGATCAGCGACCAGCGTGCCAAAGATTGGGTCGCTGGCCGTGGCAAACCCTATGCAAGCTCCGAGCTGGCGTTAGGGTTTGCAGACCATAGGGGAGGAATGATGAGCCCTGTCTAGCATGCATTTGCATGCTAGCAGGCCCCCATTCCCCCCAACGAAGCAAACCCCATGGAACCAAAGACCCCCCCCCAGTGACAGGGGGCTGGAGGTCCGGTGGACCTCCAGTCCCCCTAACGATTCTCCCCCCCCCCCCAGGTTCAAGGAGGGCTGGAAATCCGGTGGGTCTCCAGCCCCCCTAACTCCCCTCAGCATTTCTAAAAGGTCCCTGGTGGCCCAGTAGGGAACCGACCCCCCCCCCCCCCCTCAGCGACAGGGAGGCCGGAGGTCTGCAGGACCTCCGGTCTCCCTGACACCCCCCTCCCTGACACAGTTCAGGGAGGGCTGGCCTCCTAACCCCCTTGCATTAATAAGTGGTCCCTGGTGGTCCAGTGTCAATCCCCTTACCCTCACCACCTCCTACCTTGAGTTGGAGGAGGGAGGTAGTCTGCCTCCCTCCTCTTCCTTCGACGCCATGGCCTAGCCCTGCCCAGTGTATGATGTGATATGCTGGGCGGGGCTTCACATCATATAATTGCATGCATAAATTTGCATGTCATTATCTCTGATCACAGGTCTAATAATGCCTGTTCCAGCGCTATTTTTAGAGCGCTGTTTGGAACAGCGCGGGGCTTTTGATCATCTGCCCGTGGGAGCTGTAGTGAGATGCTGAGCGCCCTGAGGGGGGGGGGGAGTTTAGTCACCCATCTATTTATTCCAATTTTCCCATCTATATATCTGCACTTGGCCCCTCGGCTACATAGAAAAGCATAAGCATCAAATCTGTGCTATCTGAATGTTCTATTGCGATGCTTATAAGGGGGTCCTTTTACTAAGTCACTTAGGCACGTCAGTTTGGAGTTAACGCCCAGCTACCGTGAAGCCCGGGGGGGGGGGGTAATTTTGTTTTTTTACGCACGTCCACTACGTGTGCCGGAAAATAATTTTTATTTTCCTGCGTGCGGTGGAAACTGGGTGGTAATCGTCATTCTACGCGCGTCGATGATTACCACACAGTTACCGTATGAGACCTTACCGCTAAGTCAATGGCTGGCGGTAAGGTCTCAGACCCCAAATGGACGTGTGCCAATTTTTATTTTGCCGCACGTCCATTTTTGGCAAAAATTTAAAAAAAAGGCCTTTTTTACAGGCGCGCTGAAAAATGGATCTGTGCGCTCCCAAAACATGCACCTTCACTAGCGCAGTCCATTTTCAGCACACCTTAGGAAAAGGACTCCCAGGTGTTTCATTGGTATTATGCTGACATCATATTATATCTATGTTATTTGAATATTTTTCTGTCTATTATGGTATTGTTTGTATCATATTTCCAAGTTTATGCCATTTATTGTATTTATGTTTATATTTGGTATAATGTGGAGGGGCATAATCGAATGGGGTGCCCAAGTTTTCCTGAGGGCGTCCTCGCAAAGGCGCGGGGAAACCGCTATTATCGAAACAAGATGGGTGTCCATCTTTTGTTTCGATAATACGGTCGGGGACGCCCAAATCTCTCAACATTTAGGTCGACCTTAGAGATGGTCGTCCTTAGAGATGGGCGTCCCCGGTTTTCGGCGATAACGGAAAGCGAGGACGCCCATCTCAGAAACGACCAAATCCAAACCATTTGGTCATGGGAGGAGCCAGCATTCGTAGTACACTGCTCCCCCTGACATGCCAAGACACCAACCGGGCACCCTAGGGGGCACTGCAGTGGACTTCAGAAATTGCTCCCAGCTGCATAGCTCCCTTACCTTGAGTGCTGAGCCCCCCAAAACCCACTCCCCACAGCTGTACACCACTACCATAGCCCTAAGAGTGAAGGGGGCACCTAGATATGGGTACAGTGGGTTTCTGGTGGGTTTTGAAGGGCTCACATTTACCACCACAAGTGTAACAGGTAGGAGGGGGATGGGCCTGGGTCCGCCTGCCTGAAGTGCACTGCACCCACTAAAACTGCTCCAGGGACCTGCATACTGCTGTGATGGAGTTGGGTATGACATTTGAGGCTGGCAAAAAATATTTTTAAAGTTTTTTTAGGGTGGGAGGGGGTAAGTGACCACTGGGGGAGTAAGGGGAGGTCATCCCCAATTCCCTCCGGTGGTCATCTGGTCAGTTTAAGCACCTTTTTGAGGCTTCGTCGCAAGAAAAAATGGACCAAGTAAAGTCGGCAAAGGGCTCGTTGGGGTCGCCCTTCTTTTTTCCATTATCGGTCAAGGACACCCATGTGTTAAGTACGCCCCAGTCCCACTTTTGCTATGCTTCCGGCGCTCCTGTGAACTTTGGTCATCCCTGTGATGGAAAGCAGTTGAGGACGCCCAAAATCTGCTTTCGATTATGACGATTTGGGTGACCCTGGGAGAAGGATGCCCATCTTCCGATTTTGTTGAAAGATGGGCGTCCTCTTTGAAAATTAAGCCTGATAGTAACATAGTAAATGACGACGGATAAAGACCTGAATGGTCCATCCAGTCTGCCCAACAAGATAAACTCATTTTACATGGTATGTGATACTTTATACCCGAGTTTGATTTGTCCTTGCCATTCTCAGAGCACTGTTCTTGTACTAAAAGTTCTGAAGCTAACATCAAAGCCCCTTAAAATTTACACTCCAGCCCATCCATATCTATTCAGTCATGATCAAGGCACAGACCGTAGAAGTTTGCCCTGCACCGGTTTTACTGCACGGTCGCCACCTAATCTCCGCTAAGGTTCCGTGGATCCATTCCTTCTAAACAGGATTCCTTTGTGTTTGTCCCACGCATGTTTAAATTCCATTACCATTTTCATCTCCACCACCTCCCGCGGGAAGGCATTCCACATATCTACCATCCTTTCTGTGAAAAAATACTTCCTGACATTACTCCTGAGTCTGCCCTTTTTCAACCTCAATTCATATCCTCTAGTTCTACCACCTTCCCATCTTCGGAAAAGGTTTGTTTGCAGATTAATACCTTTCAAACATTTGGACGTCTGTAATGTCACCCCTGTTTCTCCTTTCCTCCAAGGTATACTTGTTCAGGTCGGGAAGTCTGTCATTTGTACGGTTTGCTACGCAAATCCCAAACCATTTTTGTAGCTTTTCTTTGCACCGTTTCCAGTCTTTTTACATCCTTAGCAAGATACGGCCTCCAAAACTGAACACAAAACTGATCATTTGACTATTATGTTGTTACCAAAAATTGTAAGTTTTATGTTAAACTGGACCTGCTGTACGCTGCCCTAGGTGAATCTGTTCATAAAGGCAGTTAATAAATTCCAGTAAATAAAATAAAATAATCTTCATGCATATGAGCTTCCTTGGCATTGAGAAAAAATGATGTGGAGGGAAGGGTCCTTAATGCCAAGCGTAGATCTGTTTAAAAATGAGTTCAGGTCTCTCTTCCTCATAGTGAAATGCCTGTTACTGCTTGTTAAGAGGCTAAACAATCTTGAAAGCCAATAAATGGTAAGAGAAGAAGAAATGGTTACTCATACATTAGAAGTTTATGAAAATTTTGTTCTAGATGCTAATCTCAGCCTCATAATGGAACGGTTGTTCCACCGTAATGCAAAAGCTATTTTTATTTCCTGGCAAGCTGGCAAGGCGCTCCAAAGCAGACTTAAGAGAAATCGTAAAGATTAAGGGAATAGCTGAAGGGGCAATGTCCACTGGCACTGGAACATAACACTTCAGGATGTCTCTTCAGGGTGATGCCTCTCCCTTGTGCATTCCTTGAAGGCGCTTGGGCGCCATTCCCTGTCCCTTTTCATGCTAAATTGTTCTCTGATGACATCATTTGCGTGATGAGTTTTGCAGCCTTTTCCAAGGTCCCGTGACCTCTTTTCTCCCAAGGCAATCTTGTATTGAAGGCCAGGGCTGACCCAACCATTAGACCGGACCAGGCAGTTGCCTAGGGCAGCATAGGCCAGACTACGTAGTTGCCTAGAGCAGCATCTTCGGGGCACCAAAAAGCAGCTGGAAAGTAATTAATACATCCTGACAGCTACACAACCTTGAAGTACCATCGGCACACATCTTACCTAATTTTTTATAGGATAATTATGTGATGATCATGATTGTAAAGTCAATTATCAAAATCAGGAAGAGGCTGTAGACCACTACTACTTTTAATCATTTCTATGCAGCACTGTACACATTATATGCAGGCACTTTCTCTGTCCTTAGAGGGCTCATAATCTAAGTTTTGTACCTGGGGCAGTGGAGGGTTAAGTGACTTGCTCAAGGTCACAAGGAGCTGCAGTGGGAATTGAACCCAGGTTGCCAGGATCAAAGCCCACTGCACTAACCATTAGGCCAGTTCTCCATTCCTTTCCAGTCCTGGGGTCTGAAAGTTAATGAGGGGGGGAGGAAACAGTAGGGCTGGTGGTTCACTCAGGGTGCCCACCACTCTTGCACCGGCTCTGTTGGAGACATCACAGCTAGTCAAAATTTCAAGACATTCACAGTGAATACGCACAATACAACTTTAGACTCACTGAGGACTCAGTATATGCAGATTTAGCGGCATGATCAGGTAATGCTGGGATAACCTATGGGTGGCGCTGGAAGTTATCTGCGTAAAGCTGGGTGCTGAATATTCAGGTATTTTAAAAATACCGACCTATCACAGGTTAAATGGTGCCACATTTGTTCATAGCTTTTTGCAATTTTACCCTGCTACTGATCTGAAGAGGACAGGTACAAATCAAAGTAGGGTATACACAAAAAGTAGCACATATGAGTTGTCTTGTTGGGCAGACTGGATGGACCGTGCAGGTCTTTTTCTGCCCTCATCTACTATGTTACTATGTATCTCTTGAACCTTCATTGTGGATATCCAGAATATGCAGCTAGCAGGGGAGAACTCAGGACAGGATTTGGAAGCCCTATCTCAGGCGCTATAAAAGATATGGAGGGGCATAATTGAACGGCGCCAGTCAAATCGATGGCCAGCCATCTTTGGGGCCGGCTCTGCGAGGGGGCGGAGCCAAGCGTATTTTCGAAATACGCTTGGCGCCGGCCAAATCGCTTGCCGGGTTTAGAGCAGGATCGCCGGGTTTACACGAGATGGCCGGCTTCGTTTTCCAGCCATAATGGAAACCGGGCCTGGCCATCTCAAACCCGGTGAAATGCAAGGCATTTGGTCGTGGGAGGAGCCAGCATTTCTAGTGCACTGGTCCCCCTGACATGCCAGGACACCAACCCGGCACCCTAGGGGGCACTGCAGTGGACTTCAGAAATTGCTCCCAGGTGCATAGCTCCCTTACCTTGTGTGCTGAGCCCCCCCAAATCCCCCCCCCAAAACCCACTCCCCACAACTCTACACCACTACCATAGCCCTAAGGGGTGAAGGGGGGCACCTAGATGTGAGTACAGTGGGTTTTGGAGGGCTCAATATTTACCACCATAAGTGTAACAGGTAGGGGGGGTGGGCCTGGGTCCACCTGCCTGAAGTGCACTGCACCCACTAAATACTGCTCCAGGGACCTGCATACTGTTGTCAGGGGGGTATGACATTTCAGGCTGGCACAAAAATGTTTTTTAATTTTTTTTTTTGGCTGGGAGGGGTTTGGTGACCACTGGGGGAGTAAGGGGAGGTGATCCCCGCTTCCCTCCAGTGGTCATCTGGTTAATTGGGGCACTTTTTTGAGACTTGGTCCTAAAAATAAATGGACCAAATCCAGCCGGTGAAATGCTCGTTCGAGCCTGTCATTTTTTTTCCATTATAAGGCGAAGCCGGCCATCTCGTAACCACACCCCGTTCCACCCCTGTCCCACCTTCGCTACCCTACCAACACACCCCCTTGAAGGTTGGCCGGTGCCGCGACAAAAAAGCAGTTGGGGCCGGCCAAAATCAGCTTTCAATAATACCGATTTGGCTGGGATCAGGAGATCGCTGGCGATCTTCCGATTTGTGTTGGAAGATCGCTGGCGATCTCTTTCGAAAATGAGCTGGATGGTTGCCTCCATTCTTCATCTTCTTACCAGGGTGATTTTCTCTCTCTTGCGATGGCTGATATGTGATGCAATTTTTCTGACAGCGCCACTTGTAGTGAACAAAGTTACGATACAAATAAAGCTTTTTTTATTTATTTAAAGGGAGAGGTAAATACACAGTTGTAAAAGGCAAGAATACAATAATTGAGTAGAAATTTGTTAGCCACACAGCTGACTTCATTAAAAGAAGTGATCTTTTCTTTCAGGAGTCCTTTTATATTTCTCCATTTCTTCTTTAAATAGACTCATTCTTTTTGTAGACGTCCAGTTTTTATAAAAATGAGATTCTAGCATGCAACCGAGCTACTGAAAGAGAGATTTCACTTGGTGTTGGACTCAAAACTAGTTGCTTCACCAGGCAGCCGGCCTTACAGGTGTGTCCTCCTGTACTCTGGTCGCTCTGGTCTGTATCCTTTGCAGACGTCCATTCGTTTTTTTGTTGGCACAGGGAGGGGGAGGGGCAGTTCAAATGTATATGGCTATATCGGTTTCTAACCAGGCAGGGCACAAATGTTTGCCTGGTAATTGGAGCCTCATGGAATGTGTTGTGTTTGCTGTGTCGTGCTTCACCCACTCACTTCTTGGCAGGTTTTTTTGCCCTTCTGAAAGACACCACAACTCTGCCAAGCTATTGAAGAAACCTTGTGTGTTGCCGACTTGAAAAAGCTGGCTGAGTTGAAATTCTCCCTTAGGGTGTGTGTGAAGAAGGAAGACCTCACTGTAAGGAAGAAAGGAACCATGGCTTCTGCATCAATGCTAGAAAAACAAGAAAGCAGCTGAAGGGGATGGACATGTCATATTGAAATGTAGTATGTTCCATCTTCAGAAGGAAAGAATAGCTCTTCAGTATTAAATTTCTTTTATCCATAATATTGAGGATGTGTTCTCGGTGCCCTTTTAGCCTTTCCACTGAATCCGTCAGAGAACCGCCATGGTTTCCCTTGACACCTACAGTAGGGGCTTGAAACGTGGCCAGACAGAAGGCTCAAAAGGCTGCGGCATGCATCATACGCTCAAATTTTACAGAAAGTTAACTTTTCCTTTCTCCTAGTCAGGAAACAATTTTCCAGGTCAGTTCTGTTGGCATGTCGACTTCAGTCACATCAGTGCAATACAAAGGCATTGTTATTGTTCAAGGGTTAGTGGCGTTGCAGTGGTGCCATCACAGGTCAAAGAAAGGAGAAGAGGCAGAGGACAGAGAGGAGCAGGCAGTCCAGTGTCAAACCCATCAACATCTTCCATAAGAGGGCAATACTGGGAGATTGGGGAAGATGCGTACTAGCAATGTGTTCTAGGCAGTGCATTTTTTTCTAACGAAAAAGGTGCCGGTACTCAAATGCCAGGCCACCCTTCAGGGGCGGGGTGATCATTGAGGGACCCACCCCACAATAGCCAAGCCTCCTGCAACCAGTCACAGAATCTATGAGCAGGCAGAATTGGTGTGTAGAGCCTGAGCTCTTTCATTAAAACTTGGGGACCATGGCTCAAATTTAGCAGACAATAGAAAAGGTGCTGGTACTCAGTACCCCCCACAAAAAAAAGCCCTGGTTCTAGGCTGCTCCACTGCAGTTGCTGTTCCTAAGATTTTACGGGTTGATATTTAAACTGTGTGATCCTTTATAGCAGAGGTTTTCGATCCAGTCCTCGGGGCACACCCAGCCAGTCAGGGTTACAGGATAGAACATAAGTGTTGCCATACTGGGACAGACCGAAGGTCCATCAAGCCCAGTAGTATTTTTTCAGCACCGGAGTGTACCCGGCGGTAATCGGGCAGAGCCGTGCGCTCCCTGGTTACTGCTGGGTTAGTGTGGGAGCCCCTTCCACCACCTTAATGGGTGGCAGTGAGGGCTCCTCCCCCCCACAAACAAAATGGCCGTGCTTTACTTGCTGCACGGCCATTTCCTGCAGGAAAGAGAGACTTCCTTTCTCCCTGTTTCGGTAAAAGGGGGCCTCGGCGAGCATGAAAAACACACGCCGACGTCAGCGCAGGCCCCCTTTTGCCGCAGTTTGGTAAAAGAGGCCCTTTTTCACAGAGATGGTCACATTTATTTGTGGAAGATCATAACTGCATTACTTGCAATCATAGTACAAAAAAACCCCAGAGAGTAGCCCCCCTCCCCAGGACTACCTTACAATCCCTGGTGGTGCAGTCAGGGCAGGGGTGATGCCCCGGTTGCGGCAGCCATTTTGACAGCAGATCCAGAATAGACATTTCTGCCCCAACTACACCACTAGACCACCAGAGATTGTAAGATAGGCCTAGGGGGGCTTTGGATAGGGGGAGGGGCAGATCCTATTCAGGTAGGGGGGGAGGAAGGAGGGAGACAAATGAGACAAAGCACAAATTTTCAGCTTCCACCAATAATGTTTGTGCTGAAACCAGGGGTGTGCTGGTAAATTTTTAACAACAGGCTCTTTCTCCGGACGTAGCCAGCTCTGCAGTTGGAAGGGCCAGGGGTGGCCAGGGGGTGGGAGGGGGGGGAGCAACACTTGCCTCTCTCTCCTCCCTCCCTTCGTGTGGGCACGCTAGGCATACCTTTGCTGGCAGCCAATAAATGGACTGCCACCACTCTCAACGTCTTGCTCTGAGCAGCATGCTGGAACTTCTCACACATGCTCGAGAAGTCCCAGCCTGCTGCCCAGAGCTGGAAACAAGGAGTGAAGAGCAGCAGTAGTCTATTTACTTGGCTGGCAGGGCTCAGCATCCCCACCAGCAAAGTAAAAGAGAATTCAGCAGGGGGCCCAAGCCCACATTTTGGGAGCCAGTTGTTAAAGTAGCCATGGAGGGGCCCTACTTTAACAACCGGCTCCCAAAATTCTTAAAAACTTAACAACCGGCTCTTGCGAGCCTGTGAGAGCCTGCTCCAGCACACCACTGGCTGAAACCGAAACCATGGCCGAAAATTACAATAACCTTTCATCCAAAACTGAAGCCAGATCGAACAACGAATTTGGATTGGTTTTGGCGCTGAAACCAAAATTCGGTCAGCCTCTATTTTCCTATTCTATGTTACGATCTAGGAGGGTTGCAAAAAAACATGCATAATTTCAAATGAGACATAACAATAATACATAAAAAACCATGAACATAAAACAATGGGTCAGAATAAATCAATAAAAAGAAAACAAAATAATGTTAAAGCAAACATGACCTGACTTATTAAATAAAAACACCAGCTGCCGCGGTTACTCGCTTCACTTTACGCACAAACACCTACGCTAGCTAATGGCAAGCTTGGAGCAGGGGGTTAGCACTGTTGAAGCCAAAGTATCTTCAGTGGACGTTTCTTCTTCTAAATTGTTGTGGACCAGCAGTTGGTGTTGATTGACGACACTGTGGTGCATCGTAAACCTGAGAATTTGGAGAATGTTATTTGTAGGAAAAAGCTACGTTTCATTAACTTCCTTCAGTAGCTGCTTCGTTTACCTTAAAAAAAAGATATTTATTGTAAATATTAAAGATTCCAGGATTCCAGAACCATCTTGTCCTCCTCTATCTAGAGGGTATTATATTCCACCTTTTGCAAAGAAGGAAGGAGAAGTGGAGGAGTGGCCAGAGCACAGGTCTTGCGATCCAGAAGTGGCTGGTTCAAATCCTGCTGCTGCTCCTTGTGATCTTGGGCAAGTCACTTAACCCTCCGTTGCCTCAGGTACAAACTTAGATTGTGAGCCCTCCCGGGACAGAGAAATATCCAGAGTACCTGAATGTAACTCACCTTGAGCTACTACTGAAAAAAGTGTGAGCAAAATCTAAATAAATGTATGGAATGTTGCTACTATTGGAGATTTATGTTGCTATTCCACTAGCAACATTCCATGTAGAAGCCTGCGCGGCCGCGTTGCTGATCTGCAAGGGCAGGCTTCTATATGGAATGTTACTAGTGGAGGAGTAGCCTAGTGGTTAGTGCAGTGGAACATGGAATGTTGCTACTATTGGAGATTCTACACAGAATGTTGCTAGTGGAGGAGTGGCCTAGTGGTTAGAGCACCGGTCTTGCAATCCAGAGGTGGCTGGTTTAAATCCCACCACTGCTCCTTGTGGTCTTGGGAAGTCACTTAACCTTCTATTGCCTCAGGTACAAACTTAGATTGTGAGCCCTCCTGGGACAGAGAAATATCCAGAGTACCTGAATGTAACTCACCTTGAGCTGCTACTGAAAAAGGTGTGAACAAAATCTAAATAAATAAAGATTGTAAAGAATAATAAGATTCCGTGTAGCAACATTCCATATAGAACCCCAAAGAGTAACAAGATTCTTTGGGGTGGAGGAGTGGCCTAGTGGTTAGAGCACCAGCCTTGTAATCCAGAGGTGGCCAGTTCAAATCCCGCTGCTGCTCCTTGCGATCTTGGGCAAGTCACTTAACCCTCCATTGCCTCAGGTACAAACCAAGATTGTGAGCCCTCCTGGGACAGAGAAATATCCAGTAGTACCTGAATGTAATTCACCTTGAGCTACTACTGAAAAAGGTGTGAGCAAAATCTAAATAAAATTTAAAAAAGAAGACAACATTTTGGGATCTGAAATTTCTTCTCTTTAAATGAACTCATAGCCAAAGAAGGTGAGGGTGTTTATACCAGCTGCTTTGACCGCTAACTTTGTTTTGGAACCAGGTAGAGAGATTGGAAGCTTTTTATTTTTTTTTAACAATAATCCATACAATTTTCACCCAGTCAGGTAAATTCTCACACTTTCCACCTCACCAAAGACAAGTTTTCTACCTCCTACGTAAATGGCCTCCAGGGGGTTGTGATTCTGCCACCATGGCAGCTGTACAGAGAGTTCAGTATCTGCACCACTTAGAGACCCCAGGAGGACTGGGGGGGAGGAAGAGGGGGGGAGAGTGGGAACCGAACAGCTCACTGTTTCTCTGGCACTATGAAACCTCCTTTGATTTTGCAATAGTCTTCTCCTGCCGTTAGCTCAGGAAATGGATTCACCGTTACTGTGCAATATTTTGGATGCGATGGTACCATAAAGTGGAAGCTCATTCTGTCAGCCAAGTTGGATAGGCTTTGGGCACTGAATCAGAGGCAAGCAGGGGCGTAAGTCATGAATTGGCAAAAGTATAAACAAAAATCCCACATTTCCACTGATCAGTGGTCACTGAGTACCTGGTTTATCAAAGGCTTTTTCTTCTCATGATGCACCCCTGATAAATCAGCTCTATAAAGTCTTGTCTTAAATGAGACTTTTGTCTTAGATGCAGAAAGGGAAAAAAATACATTTTGCAACAACCATATAAGCCCTGGGTCTTTATTCACTGAACTACAATTGAGAAATAAATACTCAGCCTAGTGGTTAGTGCAGCGGACCTTGATCCTGGGGAACTGAGTTCGATTCCCACTGCAGCTCCTTGTGACACTGGGCAAGTCACTTAACCCTCCATTGCCCCTGGTACAAAATAAGTACCTGAATATATGTGAACCGCTTTGAATGTAGTTGCAAAAACCTCAGAAAGGTGGTATGTCAAGTCCCAGTTCCCTTTCCCATATCCTCACCCCCCCCCCTCCTGTCCCCAGAAACAGAAGAAAGCCTTTTGCGAGAAGAAGAGGACCTCGGCTGGCAAGGGTTGGGGTTCCCCGCCAGCACGCGACAGTGGGTTGGTGGCGGGGGTCGGGGGTCGGGCGGGTCGTCGGCAGGGGGGGTCCAGGGCCAAATCTACAAGGGCTCAGGTCCCCCAGGCCCCACGTAGCTAAGCCACTGGTTATAATAACCATATATCATCCCCAAGTGTTGCTGATAGAATTCAAGCTTACTGGTCAAGATGTCTTCTTCTCCCCCTGAGCTGCACAGCACCTTCAGTCACAGCACATGGCAATAAAGCAATGTACAACACTGGAGTTCAGGGCTGAGCCAAGCACGGGGCAAGGCCGCCCCCCCCCCCCAAGGATTGCCCGCTTCCCGCCCCCGCCTCTTCCCAATCGTTACTGCTGTCGCCCTCTCCTGCGCCCAGGCCGCAGGCGCCGCAGTCCCTAGTCTCCACCTACCTTCCCTCACCTCTTTTCTGTCTGCCATTTGACCCCCTTCATTAAGAAAAAAAATCTTGAAATTGGCGGCGGAGCGCCTTCTGTGTGTAAGCGGCAGGTCGCCTCGGGCAGGCCTTCCCTCCCGCCCTCACGGAAATATGAAATTACATCAGAGGAGGGCGGGACACAGGGAGGGAAGGCCTGCCCGAGGCGATCTGCCGCTTACACACAGAAGGCACTGCACTGCCGATTTCGAGGTGGACCGTGTGGCAGACAGAAGGGAGCTGGGGGTAGGCAGGTGGAGACTGGGGACTGCGGCACTGGTGGCCTGGGAGCAGGAGAGGGGGCGAGAGACCTCGGCGCCCAGCCCTTGGATAATTTTGCCCCCCCCCCCCCCGCCTCCCCCCCCTCTTGGCGGCCCTGCTGGAGTTGCCAAAGCTTCACCTGTCTTTTGCCATTTGCGGGACACAGACCATAAAAGTCTGCCTGGCATCATCTTTGGTTCCCCATATGCTGGAGTTAGCAAACCTTCTTCAGTCTTTTGCCATTTGCAGGACACAGACCGTAGAAGTTTGTCCGCCATATGCCTCGGCTTCCTCTATGCTGCTGAATCTTCTTCAGTCCTTTCCATACAATGGATATATCTCATGCATATTCATTGTGGATATCCCTGCAGGTAAAATTATGGGATGGTTCTTGAGCTTGTCAGCATCTAACTCTTGCTGCTTTTTTACCACCCCCACCACCCCCCCCCCCCCCCAGATGCTGCCATCCCAAGTACCTGCCTAGTTTGCCTCATGGTGAAGCCAGCCCTGCTTATGCTTCATCAGCCACACAAAAGAAAGGAGGCTGTGTGGAGCCTTTTTGGGGACCACTGAGGGGCCCTTTTACTAAGCCGCGTAGGCGTCTGCGTGCGCCCAACACACATCAATTTGGAAATACCACCTGGCTACTGTGAGCCCTGTGCGGTAATTCCATTTCTTATGTGCGTCCGAAAATGTTTTTTTTTCTACCGCATGGCGCTAACCGGGCGGTCGTCGGCAGTGTATGCGCGCTGGGTAGTCGGCACTGTATGCGCGCTGATGATTACCACCCGGTTAACACATGAGACCTTACCACTAAGTCAATGGGTGACAGTAAGGTCTCAGGCCCAAAACGGACGCAAATCAATTTTTATTTTGCCGCATGTCCATTTTCAGCCCAAAAAAGGCCTTTTGTTTTTGCTGGTGCTCTGAAAAATGGACCTGCGTGCGTCCAATACATGAGTCTACGAAAGCACAGGCCATTTTTCAGTGCACCTTAGTAAAAGGACCCCTGAATAGTGAAATAAAAGTTCCTTGCAGAATGAAGCGGCCAAGGGCCAAAAGCCTC
Organism: Microcaecilia unicolor; assembly: GCF_901765095.1. Classification (NCBI taxonomy): domain Eukaryota; kingdom Metazoa; phylum Chordata; class Amphibia; order Gymnophiona; family Siphonopidae; genus Microcaecilia; species Microcaecilia unicolor. The sequence goes on from NC_044041.1 coordinate 196,780,793, forward strand.
AGTAGGGATAGATTGAGGGGCATAATTGAACGGCGCCGGCCATCTCCATAAACGGGCGGAGCCAACCGTATTTTCAAAAAAGATGGCCGGCCATCTTTTCCTTCGATAATACGGTTGGCGTCGGCTAAATCTCAACATTTAGGTCGAATGTTGAGATCGCCGGGTTTAGGGATGGCCGGGTTCGGTTTTTGGCCATAATGGAAACCGGGCCCGGCCAACTCAAACCCGGCGAAATGCAAGCCTTTTGGTCATGGGAGGAGACAGCATTTGTAGTGCTATGGCCCCCCTGACATGCCAGGACACCAACCGGGCACCCTAGGGGGCACTGCAGTGGACTTCAAAAATTGCTCCCAGGTGCATAGCTCCCTTATCTTGTGTGCTGAGCCCCCCCAAAACCCACTCCCCACAACTATACACCACTACCATAGCCCTAAGGGGTGAAGGGGGCACCTACATGTGGGTACAGTGGGTTTCGTGTGGGTTTTGAAGGGCTCACATTTTCCACCACGTGTAACAAGTAGGGGGGGATGGGCCTGGGCCCGCCTGCCTGAAGTCCACTGCACCCACCACAATTGCTCCAGGGACCTGTATACTGCTGTCAGGGAGCTGGGTATGACATTTGAGGCTGCCATAGAGGCTGGCAAAAAAAGTTTTTAAAGTTGTATTTTTGAGGGTGGGAGGGGGTTAGTGACCACTGGGGGAGTCAGGGATCCCCCATTCCCTCTGGTGGTCATCTGGTCAGTTCGGGCACTTTTTTGGGACTTGGACCTGAAAAAAAAGGGACCAAATAAAGTGGACCAAATTCTCATTATGGCCGGCTTTCTTTTTTCCATTATTGGGCAAAGGCGGCCATCTCAATGCACGCCTCCGTCCCGCCCCATCCTGCCTTCGCTACCGTGCCGACACGCCCCCTTGAACTTTCGCCGGCCCCGCAACGGAAAGCAGTTGGAGCCGGCCAAAATCGGCTTTCGATTATACTGATTTGGCCGGATTCAGGAGATCGCCGTTCATCTCCCGATTTGTGTTGGAAGATGCCCGGCGATCTCTTTCGAAAATAAGCTGGATTGTCATTTGTAGCAACATGGAAAACGTCACCAACTCACGTAAATTTAGGAACGCCCATTTCCCTGCCTGTGACCATGCCCCTTTTGAACCACACATTAGAATTTCGGCACACTTCAATGCAGATTATGCTTAGCGAGTTTTGCGCATAAATTCTAATTATTGCCAATTAGTGCTGTTAAGTCAATTAAGTTACGCTCATTGTTATGGAATACGCTTAGATTTCAGCACAGAACGCTGGGCGTGCTATATAGAATCCCGCACTAAATGTGTAAATGTGAGCATTTTGTGATGCTGCTTTTCTGGGTCACAGCCTGGGAGCTGCTAGGGTCTGCCTGGAGCCAAGCTTCGAAGATTTATTAAGACAACAGGAACCGATGCAGTGAATTTCAGGAAGCAGGGAGGAACGCAAGACTCTTGGCTGTTTTCTCTGCAATTATAAGCTAATGTGTAAATAAATACCTGTAATTATACTGAGGAGTTAATAGACGATTTAATCTCTTCTGTATTTTTCATAGGACTCACTCGTGTTAGCACCGGAAGTTAACTGGCCTTGGACGGTGTTCATGAGTGTAAGACAACCACGTTCTTTAGTCTTCTAGCATTTTCTTTAATGCTGTGCACCCACCAGGTGATCATAAAAATCATGGGGTCGATATTCAAAAGGGTTTAACTCAGGGGTGTGCTGGTAAATATTTCACAACAGGCTCTCCGGGCGTAGGCAATTTGGGGAGAACCAGGGATGGACTGGAGGGGGGAACGTGCGGGCATGCTAGGCATACCTTTGCTGGCCGCCAATAATTGGACTTCCACCACTCCCCGCTTCTTGTTTCTGGCTTTGAGCAGCATGCTGGGATTTCTCACGCATGCACCAGAAGTCCCAGCCTGCTGCTCAAGGCTGGAAACAAGGAGCAGGGAGCAGCAGTAGGTGGGTAGGGCTCAGCATCCCCACCAGCAAAGTAAAAGAGAATTCAGGAGGGGCCCTGAGCCCACATTTTGGGATCCAGTTGTTAAAATAGCCTTTAACAACTGGCTCCCTAAATTGAATTCTAAAATCTTAAGAAATGGCTCTCGTGAGCCTGCTGCAGCACACCACTGCTTTAACTGAGCAGGAAACCAGGTTTAACCTATATTCTGTGTTGCCCTGCAATCTTTTAAATCCCTGGGCTTTTGTGAAAGCTCAGAGTGACACAGCAGAGCTGAAATGACAGATGGACTGTAACTGCCCAGGGAAAGAATGACATTATCAGTCCCTTAATCCAGTGCATTAGTCCATGTTTCTTGCGCATTCCTGCCTTTAAGGGGATCATGGATGTGATTCAAAAGCCTTGAAATTTATGACAACTATTTTAGCACAAGAGATATCCAGTTATCTGGATATGGATTTATTTTCTCAGGTTAGTTTTTTGGGGGGTATAAATTAATGAAGATGGGCAAACTGAGTTTCCATTGTAACAGAATGCTTGAACCAGAGGCGTAGCTATGTGGGGCCATGGGGGCATGGGCCCCCGCAGATTTAGCCCCGGCCCCCATGCTTTCACCCCCCCCCCCCGCTGCTGCCCCTCCCCTGCCATATTCGACCCCCCCCCCCCCCCCGTTCCCACCATCAGGTACCTTTGCCAAACTCCTTTTCAGCGCCGGTCTCCGAGTCCGGCGCGTTGCTGATCTGGATTCTGTTTCTGACGCGTCCTGATGTATGTGCAGGATGTCAGGACTCACGTCAGAAACAGAATCCAGATCAGCAACGCACCAGACTCAGAGACCGGCGCTGAAGGGGACTTCGGCTGACGGGGGTTGGGGACCCCCGCCAGCAAAGGTACCTGGTGGTGGCGGAGGAAAATTAGTGGCGGCGGGAGAGGGGGGGTGTCAAAAGTGGCAGGGAGATCAAAAGTGGCGGGGGTGTCAGCGGCGCTGGGGGGGGGGGCTAAAATATGCCCCCTCACCTCAGGCTCTGGACCTCTCTCCCGCTGAAGTCTGGCTACGCCCCTGGCTTGAACGACACTTCAGGGTTTGCTCATGGTATCATTAGATTGTAAACTGAATGTGTTAGGATGATGTGCCCTTGTCTGATCCAACCCAGGGTCTGATTCAGTCTCACTTCAGCCCATAATCCTCAACCACATCAAAATACTAATAGACCAAGAAATGCAAAGCCTGTTACTGCTACAAAGAACATGTTTCATATTTCAGGAGCTTGTCCTCGAAAACAATGGCTGCAGTTTGTTTTTAATTGGTTGTTTTCCACTCCGCTTTAATAAGGTCAACACAAAGAAGCTAAGATAACAAATGTCATTTGCATCTTAATATTTGGCAACAGTTGTGCAATCAACTTGACCATAAATGGGATGTCTTGGCTTCCGGCAGTTTTGCTTTGGATTTCATAATACATTTTAATGGTGTGAGTTATTATGCGATAGAAACAGAGAAATATGATGGCAGATAAAGGGAAAGGAAAATGGGACTTGCAACTACATTCAAAGCAGTTTACATATATTCAGGTACTTATTTTGTACCAGGGGCAATGAAGGGTTAAGTGACTTGCCCAGAGACACAAGGAGCTGCAGTGGGAATCGAACTCAGTTCCCCAGGATCAAAGTCCACTGCACTAACCACTAGGCTACTCCTCCACTCATTCCACCAATAAGAGCCAACCTCATCAGTGATGTCACAATGGCTTAAAGTCCATTGCATTAACCACTAGGCTACTCCTACACTCATTCCACCAATAAGAGCCAACCTCATCAGTGATGTCACAATGGCTTGATTGCCCCATACTTGGCTCACTTCTGATATTGTGATGTCATAAGGGAAAGGGGGAAAGGGAAATGGAACTTGATATACTGCCTTTCTGAGGTTTTTGCAACTACATTCAAAGCGGTTTACATATATTCAGGTACTTATTTTGTACCAGGGGCAATGGAGGGTTACGTGACTTGCCCAGAGTCACAAGGAGTTGCAATGGGAATCGAACTCAGTTCCCCAGGATCAAAGTCCACTGCACTAACCACTAGGCTACGCCTCCATTCTGCCCATCCTCCATAACCCTTAACTCCTCCTTTTTCTAAGGGTTCCCACATGCTTGTCCCATGCTTTCTTAAACTCTGACACAATCCTCATCTCCACAGCCTCCACCGGGGAGGCCATTCCACGCTTCCACCACCCTTTCTGTGAACAAATGCTTTCTTAGATTCCTCCTAAGCCTATTTCCTCTTAACTTCATCATATGTCCCCCTCATTCCAGAGTTTTCCTTCATTTGAAAAAGGCTCTCTTCCTGTACATTAATGCCCCTGAGATATTTAAATGTTTCTATCATATAAGTATATAAATATTGCCATACTGGGACAGACCGAAGGCCCATCAAGCCCAGCATCCTGTTTCCAACAGTGGCCGATCCAGATTGCAAGTACCCGGCAAGATCCCAAAACAGTACAATATATTTTATGCTTCTTATCCTAGAAATAAGCAGTGGATTTTCCTCAAGTCCATTTTAATAATGTCTTATGGACTTTTCCTTTAGGAAGTTATCCAAACCTTTTTTTAAACCCCGCTACTGCTTGTACTACATTCTCTGGCAACAAATTCCAGAGTTTAATTACACATTGAGTGACGAAATATTTTCTCTGATTCGTTTTAAATTACTTTGTAGCTTCATTCACTCTCGACTCCATAACTCCACTCTTGGCAAAATGTCCCAGTCTAATAATCTCCTCAGTCCTACTATTTTTCCTCCTCTCTTCCAGCGTATACATGGTGAGGTTCATAAACCTGTCCTTATGTTTTATGTCCAAGACCGCTTACCAGTTTTGTAGTCGCCGTCTGAACCAACTCCATCCTGTTTATATCTTTTCGTAGGTGTGGTGTCCAGAATTGCACACAGTACTCTAAATGGGGCCAGTGGCGTAGCTAGGTGGGGTGCCAGGGGAGCGGCCCCTTCCCCAAACGGAGCTTTGCTGTCTCCGGCATCTATTTTCTTTCGTTGTGTAGCACTGCAAATGTGCGCCGGCGGAAGTCCGCTCTCGCTCCCCCTGCGCCCTCAACCTGGCTGAACCTGGCTACGCCTCTGAATGGGGCCTCACCAGAGACCTATACAAGAGCACCGTCACCCCTTTCTTCCTGCTGGTCATCCCTCTCCTTACGCAGCCAAGCGTCCTTCTGGCTATGACCGTCACTCTTTCTACCTGTTTGGCCACTTTAAGGTCAACAGACACAATCACTCCCAAGTCCCGCTCTTCCTCCGTACGCTGATGCACTTCACTTCCTATATTGTACCGTCCCCTCGGATTCTTGTGACCCCCCCAAGTGCGTGACCCTACATTTTTTAGCATTAAATCTTAGTTGCGAAAATATCGATTGCATCAGTGTGTTTTCCCCATGGGCAGAACCAATCAAAAAAACTTCAGCTGTGTGGCTGAAGGAGCAGGGCCGGTCTTAGCAATTGTGGGGCCCTATGCAGACCAGTTTAGTGGCCCCCCCCCAACCCGAAGCCATAATTTATCAGAAGTTTAAAAGGAGGTTTAGAGCTCTCGGAACCCCACTTCACCCCATACCTTGATGTGCATCCCGAACGTTTCGGTATAAAGCTGCAGACAGCGGCAGCCATTTTCATATCCCATCGGCTGCTGAGCCCAGAGCCTCCTCGCTGCTGCATCCCGCCTTTGTGGAAGCAGGAAGTGACATCAAAAGGGGGCGGAACGCAACAGTGAGGAGGTTCTAGGCTCAGCAGCTGACGGGATATGAAAATCGCTGCTGCTGCTGCCTGATGCTCTCTACTAAAATGTGGATGCAGATTAAGGTATGGAGCAGGGAGGTGTTCAGAGGGGGAAGGACAGATGTGCCAGAGATGCAGGGCCCCTAGGAGCGCGGGGTCCTGTGTGATCGTCCTTGTCGCCTCTGCCTAAGACCGGCCCTGTGAAAAAGTGCTCATAGTGTTGCTGTGTAACTTGGTTCACTGCATGTGCCACCACTGAAACAGTTAATCCAGAATGAAAAACTTTTCTCTTTGAACAAGCCCACTGACAAGAGAGTTTTGTGCAGAAAAGACTCGGCACGTATTCCCTGTTCATAAGTACATAAGTACATAAGTAGTGCCATACTGGGAAAGACCAAAGGTCCATCTAGCCCAGCATCCTGTCACCGACAGTGGCCAATCCAGGTCAAGGGCACCTGGCACGCTCCCCAAACGTAAAAACATTCCAGACAAGTTATACCTAAAAATGCGGAATTTTTCCAAGTCCATTTAATAGCGGTCTATGGACTTGTCCTTTAGGAATCTATCTAACCCCTTTTTAAACTCCGTCAAGCTAACCGCCCGTACCACGTTCTCCGGCAACGAATTCCAGAGTCTAATTACACGTTGGGTGAAGAAAAATTTTCTCCGATTCGTTTTAAATTTACTACACTGTAGCTTCAACTCATGCCCTCTAGTCCTAGTATTTTTGGATAGCGTGAACAGTCGCTTCACATCCACCCGATCCATTCCACTCATTATTTTATACACTTCTATCATATCTCCCCTCAGCCGTCTCTTCTCCAAGCTGAAAAGCCCTAGCCTTCTCAGCCTCTCTTCATAGGAAAGTCGTCCCATCCCCACTATCATTTTCGTCGCCCTTCGCTGTACCTTTTCCAATTCTACTATATCTTTTTTGAGATACAGAGACCAGTACTGAACACAATACTCCAGGTGCGGTCGCACCATGGAGCGATACAACGGCATTATAACATCCGCACACCTGGACTCCATACCCTTCCTAATAACACCCAACATTCTATTCGCTTTCCTAGCCGCAGCAGCACACTGAGCAGAAGGTTTCAGCGTATCATCGACGACGACACCCAGATCCCTTTCTTGATCCGTAACTCCTAACGCGGAACCTTGCAAGACGTAGCTATAATTCGGGTTCCTCTTACCCACATGCATCACTTTGCACTTGTCAACATTGAACTTCATCTGCCACTTGCACGCCCATTCTCCCAGTCTCGCAAGGTCCTCCTGTAATCGTTCACATTCCTCCTGCGACTTGACGACCCTGAATAATTTTGTGTCATCGGCGAATTTAATTACCTCACTAGTTATTCCCATCTCTAGGTCATTTATAAATACATTAAAAAGCAACGGACCCAGCACAGACCCCTGCGGGACCCCACTAACTACCCTCCTCCACTGAGAATACTGGCCACGCAATCCTACTCTCTGCTTCCTATCTTTCAACCAGTTCTTAATCCATAATAATACCCTACCTCCGATTCCATGACTCTGCAATTTCTTCAGGAGTCTTTCGTGCGGCACTTTGTCAAACGCCTTCTGAAAATCCAGATATACAATATCAACCGGCTCCCCATTGTCCACATGTTTGCTTACCCCCTCAAAAAAATGCATTAGATTGGTGAGGCAAGACTTCCCTTCACTAAATCCGTGCTGACTTTGTCTCATCAGTCCATGTTTTTGTATATGCTCTGCAATTTTATTCTTAATAATAGCCTCCACCATCTTGCCCGGCACCGACGTCAGACTCACCGGTCTATAATTTCCCGGATCTCCTCTGGAACCCTTCTTAAAAATCGGAGTAACATTGGCTACCCTCCAGTCTTCCGGTACTACACTCGATTTTAGGGACAGATTGCATATTTCTAACAGTAGCTCCGCAAGTTCATTTTTTAGTTCTATTAATACTCTGGGATGAATACCATCAGGTCCCGGTGATTTACTACTCTTCAGCTTGCTGAACTGACCCATTACATCCTCCAAGGTTACAGAGAATTTGTTTAGTTTCTCCGACTCCCCCGCTTCAAATATTCTTTCCGGCACCGGTGTCCCCCCCAAATCCTCCTCGGTGAAGACCGAAGCAAAGAATTCATTTAATTTCTCCGCTACGGCTTTGTCCTCCTTGATCGCCCCTTTAACACCATTTTCGTCCAGCGGCCCAACCGACTCTTTGGCCGGTTTCCTGCTTTTAATGTATCTAAAAAAATTTTTACTATGTATTTTTGCTTCCAACGCTAATTTCTTCTCAAAGTCCTTTTTTGCCCTCCTTATCTCCGCTTTGCATTTGGCTTGGCATTCCTTATGATCTATCCTGTTACTTTCAGTTGGTTCTCTTCTCCACTTTCTGAAGGATTGTTTTTTGGCTCTAATGATTTCCTTTATCTTACTGTTTAGCCACGCCGGCTGACGTTTAGTCTTTTTTCCCTTTTTTCTAATACGTGGAATATATTTGTCCTGAACCTCCAGGATGGTGTTTTTAAACAGCATCCACGCCTGATGCAAGTTTTTTACTCTGCGAGCTGCTCCTTTCAGTCTTTTTTTCACCATTTTTCTCATTTTGTCGTAATCACCTTTTCTATAGTTAAACGCTAGCGTACTTGATTTCCTAGTTTCACTTCCTTCAATGCCAATATCAAAACATATCATATGCTGTTCCTCCTGCCCAAGGCTGGTAGGATCCCCGATTCACATAATTCTCGCGCTTATCTTCTGGGATGAGGGTCAGACCATCTGCTTGTGCAGTAATACCCCGTAGGCCATAAGGGAGGTGCCTCGGAATAGCCTTCACATTCTAGAGTAGGTTTACCATATGTCCGGATTTACCCGGACATGTCCTCTTTTTGAGGACATGTCCGGGCAACCGGGCAGGTTTTGCCAATCTGCCCGTTTGTCCAGAAATCCTTCCTGTTGCTGATCTCGGCGCCGATTCAAAATGGCCACCGAGAGTTGAAGTGACCTCGCGAGACTTCACCTCTCGGTGGCTATTTTGAATCGGCGCCGAGATCACCAACAGGAAGGATGCATGCAGGGCAGAGCTCCGGGCAGGAAAGAGGGGGCTCTTTCCTACCCCGAAGAGGTCACTAGACCACCAGGGCAGTAGTATGGTAAGGGGAGGGGGGTGACGGGGAGGGGGAGTGACGGAGTGTGTGACAGGGGGGAAGGGAAAATGTGACAGGGGCGGAGCGAGGGTGTGAAAGGGGGCGGGGCATGTGTTCTCCTTTTTGGGGGACAAAATATGGTAACCCTACTCTAAAGCAGCCTCCCAGAAAGACTATCGCTACTTCAGGAAGCAAGTGAAAGCTTGGCTCTTCTCCCAAGCCTTTAATGAAAGCGGCAACTGACTAGCTAGTCACGTGCAGGAGGACTAACACCAGCAGCACATACTGGAGCAGGACTGGCTTATCCGTGCTACTCCGGCTGAGATCATTTTCCTGCATCTCTTCTGCCTCCCTGTGCAATTTTTCCTTATGTTAATCACCCTTATTCTCTATTTAATTCCTGTTACTCTATTTTCTCTGCCTTTATGTTCCACCTTATGCTGTCTGTTAAGATGTTTCATTGCGTATTGTGTTGACGTTACTAAGCCATAATGTGTATTGTTATTTGACTATTTTTACTGCTGTAATTGTCTATGTTTGGCTTATTCATGCTGCTCACTGCCTTGGGTGAATGTCTTCAAAAATAAGTGTAAATAAATCCAAATGAATAAACAAGTACCGGAAAGGATGGAGAAAGGTGTTGCAGGAGAAGGCAAAAAAAAAAGGATGATTATCTCCTGGTATGTTCATTTCATGCTCTCAATACTGCCAAGTCCTCCATGCTTTTAGCAGCATGCAAGCTTCAGAGGAAGGAATTCAGGAAAGCTTTGCCATGACTGTCAGTCTGCTGAATCATGCTTAAGGCTTGTCTGCATTTCAGTGGATATAATGAGGCCAGAGCCAGGAAGAGGGCGATACGAGTAGAAGTAAAGTTCTAAAAGTACAAAGACTAGGGGACACTCGAGGAAGTTACAGGGAAATACTTTTAAAACAAATAGGAGGAAATATTTTTTTCACTTAATGAATAGTTAAGCTCTGGAACTCTTTGCCAGAGGATGTGCTGACAGCAGATAGCGTATCTGGGTTTAAAAAGGTTTGGACAAATTCCTGGAGGAAAAGTCCATAGTCTGCTATTGAGGCAGACATGTGAAGCAACTGCTTGCCCTGGGATTTGTAGTATGGAATGTTGCTACTCTGAGATTCTGCATGGGATCTTGTCACTCTTTAGGATTCCAGAATCTTGCTGTTCTTTGGGTTCTACATGGAATCTTGTCACTCTTTAGGATTCCAGAATCTTGCTATTTTTGGGGGGTTCTACATGGAATGTTGCTTCTCTTTGAGATTCTACATGGAATCTTGTCACTTTTTAGGATTCCAGAATCTTGCTATTCTTTGGAGTTCTACATAGAATGTTGCTTCTCTTTGAGATTCTACATGGTAAACATCTCACCGTTGCTCCCTTATCTTGTCTGCTGAGCCCTTCAAATCCTACGCAAAACCCACTGCCCCCAACTGCACGCCACTACAATAGCCCTTATGGGTGAAGGGGGCACCTATATGTGGGTACAGTGGGTATCTAATGACTTTTGGAGGGCTAATAGTTTCCACCACAAGTGTAACAGGTAGAGGGAGGTATGGACCTGGGTCCACCTGCCTACAGTGCACTGTACTGACCACTACACTACTCCAGGGACCTACTTAAGTACATAAGTAATGCCACACTGGGAAAAGACCAAGGGACCATCGAGCCCAGCATCCTGTCCACGACAACGGCCAATCCAGGCCAAGGGCACCTGGCAAGCTTCCCAAACGTACAAACATTCTATACATGTTATTCCTGGAATTGTGGATTTTTCCCAAGTCCATTTAGAAGTGGTTTATAGACTTGTCTTTTAGGAAACCATCTAACCCCTTTTTAAACTCTGCCAAGCTAACCGCCTTCACCAGGTTCTCCGGCAACGAATTCCAGAGTTTAATTATGCGTTGGGTGAAGAAACATTTTCTCCGATTTGTTTTAAATTTACTACACTGTAGTTTCATCGCATGCCCCCTAGTCCTAGTATTTTTGGAAAGCGTGAACAGACGCTTCACATCCACCTGTTCCACTCCACTCATTATTTTATATACCTCTATCATGTCTCCCCTCAGCCGTCTCTTCTCCAAGCTGAATAGCCCTAGCCTCCTTAGTCTTTCTTCATAGGGAAGTCGTCCCATCCCCGCTATCATTTTAGTCGCCCTTCGCTGCTCTAATGGACTTGAGGCTGCCATTACAGCTGGTGAGTACTATTTTTATTCACATTTTTGGGGCGGATGGTGTCAGTGACCACTGGGGAGTACAGGGGGTGGTCATCCCTGATTCCCTCCAGTGACCATCTGGTCATTTAGAGCACCTTTTTGTGCCCTATTTGTTCTGAAAATAGGTCAAGACCAAAATGTTGACGTTTTCACCCTAGACATTTTCGCTTTGTTCCATTATGGCTGTAAAATGTCCAAGTGTTAGGCACGCCCTAAGCCTGTCTTTGAAACGCCCTGACGCTCCCCCTTTTGATTTGAACCCACTGCAGACAAAATGCATAGACAGACGTCTGCAAAACAGGTTTCAAAATACTGATTTAGACGTTTTGAGAAGAAATCTGTCCACATTTAGGACACGTTTGACACTTTTAGGACGTCTTTCTCTTGCTGCGCTAACAGCCTTACGCAGATTGGATCAGACCAGTAAACATTCTCTATGAAATGAAATGCAAATGCGCTTATGGAATAATCCATTGTTGAAAATTAAAGGTAAGTCTGTATTTTGGGAAAAGGTGACAATCGACTGGCATTTGGTCCTTGAATCAACTTTTAGTGACTGGTAAACTTATAGCTGTCCATTCCCTCTGTTCATGCTACCCATCCATATCATCTCTCTCCTCTGAATGGAAAGAATCTTTCTCAAGCAATCTCACAAAGTTCTTTGTCTTTGCATTCTCTCTCACCTCATGTTGACATTAGAGACTGGTGCGATTTACATAGTAACATGGTAGATGACGGCAGAAAAAGACCTGCACGGTCCATCCAATCTGCCCAACAAGACAAACTCATATGTGCTACTTTCTGTGTATACCCTACCTTGATTTGTACCTGTCCTCTTCAGGGCACAGACCGTATACGTCTGCCCAGCACTATCCCCGCCCCCCCAACCACCAGCCCCGCCTCCCACCACCGGCTCTGGCACAGACCGATTTGACCCTTATCACAGGTAAAACTGTATCCTTTCTGTATAAAATATTTACAGACTATTCATATAAATCATCCATGGACCTACGAGATACATGGCAAAAAGATCTCGCTGTTACCACCTTGCAACCAGATTGGATGTTACTCTGGAATGCAATAACTCGCCAACTTCTAGCAGCCTCTATCAGACTTTATTCTTTTTGTTTCTACACAAAGCTCCATGGACGCCTTAGAAAATGTGATGTGCCAGATTACGCGATTCGGATTCCTGTTGGCATTGATCCCAATCCTCTGGCACTTTGCCTCGCATTTTTTTTTTTTTTTACTGCCCTCAGATTAAATCATTCTGGTCTGAGATATGGCTCACGATCCAAGAAATAGTAAACTGTATATTTGACATTTCGTTAGATGTTATCTTATTACATTCTCTCCGTCCTGGAGTTGTTGGAACTCTCTGTAACCCAAAACTGATTGAAACTCTAATCGGTGTTGGCATATAACACATTCTTTAGGAATTGGAAAAACATGAAATTTCTTAACTCTATCTTCTGGTGGAATACAGTTGGCCTCTACAGACATTACGAACATGTGGCTGAAAAATTTTATACGTACACCAGTGTATCTGCTGTGTGCGAATCAATTAAACTGCAGCTTAAAAAAAAACCCTTCTTCAACTTAATCTAGACTATAATCAGCTTTATTATATAAAAACAATGCACGACATAACAAACTTCTGAAAATCACTAAAAGCCAACCTGTTCAAAAAGGCATACCACAATGATCCATCCTAAATACCAGACAACGAAACTTATACCAGAACTGGACAGAACCGAACTCTCTATACTTGACTGCTTCATTTACTTTGTCACTAATGAACTTTAACGCAAGACCACTTTTGTATTTCTCATTCCGGAAATGGCGATCGCCATTACGGCATTAATGTAAGCCACATTGAGCCTGCAAATAGGTGGGAAAATGTGGGATACAAATGCAACAAATAAATGAATAAATATATTGTATTATCGTACATGTTTTTTATGTTTTGAAAATGTTTGTATTTTTTTAAATTCGATAAAAATAATAATAATAATAATAATAATAATAAACCTTCTTCAACTTAATCTAGAATATGTTAATCAGGATAAGGCGTCCCTTCTTTCTCCTTTGGCATTATTTTCTATAACATTTGATGTTTATTCTGATATGTTATATTCCACGTGTTTTAATACCATTGTTGGGTATTATTTGTTTTCGTTTTATATAATTTTAATAAAAAATTGAACTAAAAAAAAAAAGAAAATCTCTGTTGTCTGCCTTTGCTCCCTGCTACAGTCCCAAATTATTATAATTCTCGTTATTGCTGGGACTGTTTGAATAGTGTCACAAGATGAGTTGAAGCCCTTTTCAGAACTACATAAGCCAGTCCTTGCTCCTTGGAGCTTAAATTTTAGTTCATACACACAAAACACGGACAAAAGCAAATATGAGATTCTGAGTTTAAAAAGTAAGACCATGATAGGGAAGATTTAAAACTGGGGTTATACCTTTGATTAATTGCGGAACAGGCAACAACATTTCATTGAGTCAACTGCAAGAGCTGATATATCTGAGGGGTTATAACAATAATAATAATTAAAAAAAAACCCAACCAGGATCAGGTAAGAGATTTTTATCATCTCTTACAACAATGTGCACTTGAAATGTAGCTTCCAGTGTCCACCTAGTTCTCTTTTCACAGCTGTTTAAGCACTTTCCCTTGCCACCAGGGTAGGTGGTATCAATAAAAGCATTTTGCCAGCTGTCTGTGCTCCCTTCTGCAACCACCAAGCAACAGAAGAGCTGTCTGTGCTTCTTAAGGAAGAGCGTTCCAGCTGTCCCGCCTCTCTTTTACAGCTTCCAACCAATAGAATATCTCTCCCAGTTGTTTGAGCCTCTTTCCACAACCTGTAGTCAGCTAAGGAGGTCTTTTCTTGCTTCCACTGCCTCCAACCAATAGAAGAGCTCTCCTAGCAGTCTATGCTCCCTCCCACAGCCATTAACCAATAGAGGAGCTTTCCCAGTAATTGGTGCTCCATTCCACGGCCTCCCAGTGACCTGAGCTTCTTTCCACAGCTTCTAGCCAAAGAAGGAACCCCTTCTGTTACCTCTGACCAATAGAATAGTTCTCCCAAGTATCTGAGCTAAAGGTCATGGCAGCCATTTTGAAGAGATGCCACCATAGGCAGGAGTGAGTGGGCATTGCTGCTGCCCTTTCTACTGCTGGACCTCCAGGGATTGAGAAGGTAGACCCGAGGGGTCTAAAGGAGAAGGGGGATTCTTGTGTGTGTGTGGAGGAAATCATTTGCTGTTGTGGGGGTTGGGGTGGAAGAGGAGATTGGAAGGGGGAGTCTGTTGCAGTTTAGGGAGGTGGCAGTGAGGGGGATTGGAAGAGGTACTCTGTTGGAGTTCAGGGAAATGGGAGGGGGGATTGGAAGGGGGAGTCTGTTTATTTTCTGAGTGTGGGAGGTATGGGGATCAGAAGGGGGTGTGTTGCAGTTCAGGGAGGTGGGACGGGATTAGAAGGGGATCTGCTACAGTTCTGAGGGGTAGGAGGGAAGACTGGAAGAAGGGTCACTTGCTGTTCTGGGGAGTGGGAAGGAGGGAGGGAGGGGGGGATCAGAACACTTCAGTCTGTTACCTGGAAGTTATGCAGGTGCTGGCACCTACATAGTTAAGCGGCTATAATTAGGATTTTTCATGCAGCCCTATAAGCCTGTTTAGCTATATTGTGGATTAAAAACTGGTTAAAAGATATTAAACAGAGAATAGGGTTAAATGGTCAGTATTCTCAATAGAGAAGGGTAGTTAGTGGGGTTCCCCAGGGGTCTGTGCTGGGACTGCTGCTTTTTAACATATTTATAAATGACCTAGAGATGGGAGTAACTAGTGAGGTAATTAAATTTGCTGATGACACAAAGTTATTCAAAGTTGTTAAATCGCGGGAGGATTGTGAAAAATTACAAGAGGAACTTACGAGACTGGGAGACTCGACGTCTAAATGGCAGATGACGTTTAATGTGAGCAAGTGCAAAGTGATGCATGTGGGAAAGAGGAACCCGAATTATAGCTACGTCATGCAAGGTTCCACGTTAGGAGTCACGGACCAAGAAAGGGATCTAGGTGTCGTCGTTGATGATACGTTGAAACCTTCTGCTCAGTGTGCTGCTGTGGCTATGAAAGCAAATAGAATGTTAGGTATTATTAGGAAAGGAATGGAAAACAAAAATGAGGATGTTATAATGCCTTTGTATCGCTCCACGGTGCGACCGCACCTCAAATATTGTGTTCGATTCTGGTTGCTGTATCTCAAAAAAGATATAGTGGAATTAGAAATGGCACAGAGAAGGGCGACGAAAATGATAAAGGGGATGGGACTACTTCCCTATGAGGAAAGGCTAAAGTGGCTAGGGCTCTTCAGCTTGGAGAAAAGGCGGCTGAAGGGAGATATGATAGAAGTCTATAAAATAATGAGTGAAGTTGAACGGGTAGATGTGAAGCTTCTGTTTACGCTTTCCAAAAATACTAGGACTATGGGGCGTGCGATGAAGCTACAATGTAGTAAATTTAAAACGAATCGGAGAAAAGCTTTCTTCACTCAACGTGTAATTAAACTCTGGAATTTGTTGCCAGAGAATGTGGTAAAGGCGGTTAGCTTAGCGGAGTTTTAAAAAGTTTTGGACGGCTTCCTAAAGGAAAAGTCCATAGACCGTTATTAAATGGACTTGGAGAAAATCCACTATTTCTGGGATAAGCAGTATAGAATGTTTTGTACTTTTTGGGGATCTTGCCAGGTATTTGTGACCTGGATTGGCCACTGTTGGAAACAGGATGCTGGGCCTGATGGACCTTTGGTCTTTCCTAGTATGGCAAGACTTATGTACTTATGCATGTACTATGTCATAGATGACAGCTTTCTGTATGGCAGATGAATTCCTTCACTGTAGGTAGGGGTTTGAGCAATTGAGTGTCAAGATTCATGACTCTGCTGGAGGCATCTACTCTCCAGACAATAGTATAATTATAGATATTAAATTGCCTTGCCTCACCTTGAGCAATTCCTTTCAGCAGCTATGCCTCTTGTTTGTCAACCTAAGGATAAAACAGATTCTGCTTTTGCTTCCATTAGAAAGACGATGCTTTCTGCCAGCAGAGGTTCATCACAAAAGGGCTTAATGAACTGTTAAAAGACAAAACCCTGTTGCCACTTAGTGATACTAAACTAAATGCTGAAAAAACCCAATGCCTAGTACTCACCTCGCAATACAACAAGAAGGAATTTACCACCATCAACACATCTAATCTAAGTCTACCAGTCTCAGACACCCTAAAAATCCTTGGAGTCACCATTGACCGACACCTAACACTTGAGAATCATGCAAAAAACATAACTAAAAAGATGTTCCCTTCAATGTGGAAACTAAAAAGAGACCATTTTCCCCAAGGAATGTCTTCCGCAACCTGGTACAATCACTGGTACTTAGTCATCTGGACTATTGTAACTCACTTTATGCCGGCTGCAAAGAGCAAATACTCAAAAAAACTCCAGACAGCCCAGAACATGGCAGCCAGACTTATATTCGGCAAACCAAAATACGAAAGCGCAACACCCCTTCGCGAAAAACTACACTGGCTCTCACTCAAAGAAAGCATCACGTTCAAACTCTGTACCTTGGTCCATAAAATCATCCATGGCGACGCCCCAGCCTACATGTCGGATCTAATAGAACTACCACCCAGAAATGCAAAAAAATCCTCCCGCACAATCCTCAATCTTCATCCTCCCAAATGTAAAGGCTTGAAATACAAATCAATGCATGCATCAACCTTCTCCTATACAAGCACACAGCTCTGGAACACACTGCCACGTAACCTGAAAACGGTCTACGAAATGACCAACTTCCGCAAACTCATGAAAACTTATCTCTTCGACAAAATATATCATAAAGAATAACATGCGTAACTCTACATTCCTTGAGATATCCAGGAATGTTCTCTAATGTCTTTTGCTTTCACACTATCATGTATCTAATGTCTGTGGCTTTAACACTATCTTGTATTTCACCATCATGTACCCAAAACTTGCTGTAAAATCAAATGTACATTCTTTTCTATTTCCAGTATCCACGATGAATTGTAAGCCACGTTGAGCCTGCAAAAAGGTAGGATAATGTGGGATAAAAATGTAATAATAATAATAATAGTAATAATAATAATACAACTCTTTTTACTGCTGCTATTAATGTTACTACTCTACCAGCCACTCTATTACTACTAATGATACAACTCAACTATAACTCTACCAACCATTCTAGTGCTGTTACTAATGATACTACTCTACTGGTTACTCTACTACTACTTTTTTTTTTACTTTATTTTTATTAGGCTTTTTAACAAACATAATTTCACATTTATGAATGATAATACACAATTTGGAAATGAAAAAATTATATAAACCAACAAATACTATTTACGTTTCATGTAATTATCGACCACAAGAGTAAGAAATCAATCCAAGATGTAAGATTAATCATATAATCTAAGGGAAATAATCATACATTGTAAATTATATTAACGAAGCTTCACGTCCCGAGTGATTCACTCCAAGGCTGTTAAACAGTGTACATATGGGATTAAACCACTACATTGACCTCTTCCCTACTAATTAGAAATTCCTCTAGCTGTTTGGGGTCAAAAAATTGAAACTGTTTAGATTGAAACATAATTCTACATACGCAAGGAAATTTCAATAGGAAAGTAGCTCCTATTGCCACAGTTCTTGTACGCAAAGCCAAAAAGGCTTTACGCCTCTTCTGAGTCTCTCTCTCTTGTTAAGTCTGGATATATTCTTATTTTTGACCCCCAAAAAACTGAATCCAGATGTCTTAAAGAAAGTCTCAGTACTGCATCCCGATCCATTTCTAAAGCAAATGAGACTAATAATGTTGCTCTTTTCGTTACAACTTCTAAGGATGACTCCACTCTACTACTACTAATGATACAACTGAACTACTCAACTAACTAGAGTTGTTACTAATGACTCTACCAGTCACTCTACTATTACTAATGATACAGCTCAACTATAACTCTACTATTTTAGTTCTGTTACTAATGATATTACTGCACTGGTCACTCTGCTACTTTTAATGATACAACTCAACTATAACTCTACTAACTTCTTTAGTGCTGTTTCTAATGATACTACATTTACCAGTCACTCTGCTACTACTAATGATACAACCCAGCTATAACTCTACTAACTACTTTAGCACTGTTACTAATGGTATACTCTACTACTACTAATGATACAACTTATCTATTTATTTATTTAATACATTTATAACCCGCCTATCGAACCATCTAGGCATGGTACAATATAACATTCATGGACCGCATATAAAACAAACAAAAAAAACACACATCCAGTGCCCCAGAAAAGCCTGAAAACCCACTCCTAAAGAGCCTGAACACCCACCCCTCAAGTAAATGCTTTACAAAACAACCAGGTCTTTATCTGCTTCTTAAATTGGGACACAGAAGAGAACTAACTACTCTACTGCTGCTACTAATGACAGAACTCTTCTAATTGCTGATACTAATGATATTTACTAGCAATGTTACTACTACTAATGATACAACTCATCTACAACTCTACTAACTACTCTACTGCTGCTACTAATGATACTGCTCTTCTGTCATTAATGATACAACTGAACTAACTATTCTAGTGCTACTAATGATTAACTCTATTGGTACTAGCGATACTTATCTACTAACTAATTCACTGTTTCTAATGAAATAACTTAGCTACAACTCTACTAACCATTCTAATGCTACTACCAAAAATACTTTTCTATTAATATCTCTTTATTAGCTCAATTCTATTAACTCCTTTGCAATCAATTTTAATTTTATAGCACAAATAACTACACCAATAATAACAATGATATTTCTCTATTAAATCCTACTACTAATGATGCAGATCTACTAATTGCTCTGTCATTACTGCCTTTATTCTTCCAACTACTCTACTGCTACTAATGACTGAGTACAAAAATAGGTCATAATACAAGCAAGATTGCGGAGTGATCAAGAACTAATGCCTAAATGCAAAGTCAAGTGTTTGGGGCAGTGGCGTAGCTACCTGGGGCCAGGGGGGCCTGGGCCCCCGTAGATTTGGCCCTAGACCCCCCTACTGATGACATGCTCGACCCCCCCTCCCGTCGCCAACTCTCCCCCGCCATCACCTTGGGCTACCTTTGCTGGCGGGGGACCCCAATCCCCGCCAGCCGAGGAGGTCCTCTTTTTCCTCCGAAGGCTTCGTTCTGTTTCTGACGTCCTGCACATCGTACGTGCAGGACGCCAGACTCACAGAAACAGAACGAAGCCCTGCAGATCAGCCAGCGTTTCTCCTTTAGTAAATTAAAAAGTCATGGGATAGGAGGCAATGCTCTGGTGTGGATTAGGAATTAGTTACTGGACAAAAAAACAGAAGGTAGGGTTAAATGGTCATTTCTCTCAATGGAGGAGGGTGAACAGTGGAGTGCCGCAGGGATCGGTACTGGGACCAGTGCTATTTAACATATTTATAAATGATGACGAGTGAGGTGATTAAATTTGCAGATGACACAAAATTATTCAAGGTTGTTAAAACATGTGCGGACTGTGAAATACTGCAGAAAGATCTTAGGATGTTGGAAGACTGGGCATCCATATGGCAGATGAAATATTTTTCATTTTCAAACGCGCGGCACTAACCGGGCGGTAATCGGCAGCGTACGCGTATTGGTGATTACCATCCAGTTAACGCGTGAGACCTTACCGCTAAGTGAATGGGTGGCGGTAAGGTCTCAGACCCAAAATGGACACGTGCCTTTTTGCCGCACGTCCATTTTTGGCCAAAAAGGCATTTTTTTACAGGCGTGCTGAAAAATGGATCCGTGAGTGTGCAAAACACGCAAGCCATTTTTCAGTGCACCTTAGTAAAAGGGACCCCTAAGTTTTTGTATCTGGGGCAACAGAGGATTAAGTGACTTGCCTAAGGTCACACGACGTAGTGGGAATCAAACCCAGGATCAAAGCCCAGTACGCTAACCATTAGGCTATTCCTCCACTCCGTACGCCCTGAACTAACACACAGAGCTAAGTTTTATAAGAGGAAGAGAAAAGAACGCCAATAAAGAAGCGAAAGAGGGGAGAAGTAGACAACAATCAGACAACCCCAAAAAGGACAAGGGAAAAACCAATTAGGGTAGTGAGAAACTAAAGGGGACATAAGCACCCCATTGCGTGTGCAAGGTGAGAGTTCCTGCCGGACGTTTCTAGAATTACCTTTCATGGCTTTTTGCCAAACTTTAATCAAGGTTAGTGATGCCCTTCTGATAAATTCGCTTATGAAGGGAGTTCATCACATGCCTTATGGAAAGAAATGACTCAGCAATGAGATATTAATGTATTGCGAAAGTCGGCGTCCAGAATTTGTGAGCTGTATTATATGTTATTTTCACCTACATTCTTAATTTCACTCAGCTTGGTATGAATAACAATTGCACAGATGACAGAGCACAGTCATGCCGTGTCCTGGAAGCTGCTGCATGTCTCTCTCGTTCATAAGTGCAGCAGGTTACTTTCTCACCATAAAAGTTTGAGTTTCCAGTGAGGAGTGGAGCGGAGGACTAGCCTAGTGGTTAGTGCACCAGGGAAGCCCAGTTCAAATCCTGCTACTGCTCCTTGTGATCTTGGGCAAGTCACTCAGGGACAGTGGCGATCCTAGGTCGGCTGCCACCCGAGGCGGATCGCCGCTGCGCACCCCCCCCCCCCGGGTGCAGCGGCGTCTGTCCCCCCCCCCCCGGTGCAATGACACCCCCCCTCCCCGGCGCATCAAGCCCCCCCCCAGGTGCATTCTTGGCTGCTGGAGGGTGCACTAACTTGTTCCAGGGCAGAGGGCACAGGGAACCAGCGAAGCCGTCAGGCGCACGGCTGCTCTCTGCACCCTCCAGCAGCATGCACCCGGGGCAGACCGCCCCCACCGCCCCACCCTTGCTACGCCATTGCTCAGGGGTTCTTTTATTAAGCCGTGTAGGCGCCTATGCACGCCCAACACCTGCCAATTTGGAACTAGCGCCCGGCTACCGCGTGCCCCGGGCTAATTCCATTTTTTTACGCATGCCCACTACGCGCGCTGGAAAATTTCCATCGCGTGGCGCTAACTGGACAGTAATCAGCAGTGTATGCGTGTTGACAATTACCGCCCAGTTAACACATGAGACTGTGCATTAGCATTTTTAACTGTGTAGACACCAGGGGCATAGGTATGTGGGACCACGGGGGCATGGGCCCCCACAGATTATGCCCTGGCCCCCTCTAAATTTGACCCCCCCCCCCCACACCATTGCCATTCGCCCCCCACCCCGCCACTGCATCAGGTACCTTGTTTGCTGGTGGAGGTCCCCAAACCCCGCCAGCCGAAGAGTTTTCTTCAGCTCCGGTCGATTCCGGCGCCTTCGTTGTGAGATCATCTATTTCTGACACCTTACGTCCTGCACCATGCATCTAGCCCCATCCGGGCCCCTGGTTTGGCTGGCGGGGGTCCTCAATCCCCGCCAGCCGAAGCCTTCTTCAGCGCGGTCTCTGGCGCAGCTGTGTTCACTGCCACCCGGCAGCGAATGCGGCTGCACCAGAGACCGCGCTGAAGGAGGCTTCGGCTGGCGGGGGTTGGGGACCCCCGCCAGCAAAGGTATTTGTGAGGAGGCGAGGCGGTGGGGGGGAGGGGCGAGGAAGTGAGGTGAGGATTGGCAGTGGGGGCGGCGGGGCAGCACTCAAAATGTGCCCTCAGCCTCGGGCTCTGGCCCCCTCCCACCATGAGGTCTGGCAGCACTAAACAGTAAAGCGCAGCTGAAAATGATCGGTTAGACCCGCCAGGAGCCATTTCTGGATGTTTAAATTGCTTTGAATATCGACCCACTGGATTTTAATCTTCTCACTATTTTTGTGTTCTGTTCTGGACATATCCTCACCTCGCCATAGGAGGCTCATTGATAAATATAATGTTTACCTATCTCAAGTGCTACCAGTCACAGTCCATAATGAGTTAAACTCTGGTCCTCCAAAGAGTAGATCTCACCGAGTTCTGCCATTTGCTAGGTTTAGTTTATTTACTTACATTCCACATAATAGTAAAATCAATTTACAACATTAAAACAAACAAAACAAAACATTAAACCAGATAAACAAGACAAAAGGTCAACCAGACTGAAGCTCCAGCAAAGTTTGCACAGATGTCATGTCACAAGGATTCAAAATCATATCAGGACCAGCAGAATTTCAGTTCTGTTGGATTAAAGTAAGTTTCTTCTCTGTCCTCCAACCCCAACCCCAGAAAGGCCATCTCAAACCCAAACTGTGACACCCATCCCTAATACAAAGCTATATCAGATAAAGGACCCACCCTAATTTCAGTCATTCTTAATACCTCCAATTAGACTAATGACTGCCTGCTCAACATGCATTGTTCATGAGTAATTAATATTCGAGTCTTGCTAAAGCAGAGTTGGCTCCTGGAGATGTTCTGAATGCACCGTCTCCACTAAACACCCCAGTCAGCAGGAATGTGTACTGTACTAGTGGAAGGGATGAGCCAAGCGGCTCATGTCACTTTGTCACAAGTGGAACTGAAATGCCTGCCGCCTGAATTACTGACACATTTGAGTCACTGTGCTGAGAGGCGCAGAAGTGATCGACAGCAAAGAGATGGCGAGTAATCTCTTTTTCATTGCGACCAGCTTTGAAGAACTAAAATGAGGGGGGACTGAAAGTGACACAAGAGAGCTGGTCACACATAAATCCAGATTTAGCTCACCTCTTTTGCAGTAATAAGATCAAGATGATTACATTCAGGTACTCTGGGCATTTCCCTGTCCCCAGAGGGCTGACAGTCTATTTACTAAGGTGCACTAGCATTTTTAGCGTGTTAACCGTGTAACATAACATAGTAACATAGTAGATGACGGCAGAAAAAGACCTGCATGGTCCATCCAGTCTGCCCAACAAGACAACTCATATGTGCTACTTTTTGTGTATACCCTACTTTGATTTGTACCTGTGCTCTTCAGGGCACAGACCGTATAAGTCTGCCCAGCACTATCCCCGCCTCCCAACCACCAGCCCCGCCTCCCACCACCGGCTCTGGCATAGACCGTATAAGTCTTCCCAGCACTATCCCTGCCTCCCAACCAGACACCCATAGGAATATTATGGGTGTCTACCAGGGGCGTAGCCAGACCTCGGCGGGAGGGGGGGCCAGAGCCCGAGGTGGGGGGGGCACTGTTTAGCTGCCGACCCCCCCCCCCCCCGCCGCAACCACACACCCCCACCCCGCTGCCACTACTTTGGACCGCCGCCGCAACCGCAACCCCCCTGCCCATCCAATAAATGCATTTGTTCCAATAAATGCATTTGATTCCATGGCTTTGTTGTTTTTTATAGACTGTTTTGTAAGCAGTTGTGTACCTTTTTGGTTTTTTTTTTTTGTTTTGTACCTGTGAGGAAAGATTATAGGCGGTAAATAAATCCTAATAAATAAATAAATAAATACGCGCATGTAGACACTCCTTCACACCCCTCATGTGTTAGATTATGCAGTTATAACTTATAATAAAGCAATTTGTCATGCGGAGACATTTGCTGAGATGGGATGGGAATGTAGGGATGGCCCCATTGAATTCAATGGCGGCCCATGACTGCATGTCAACACAGGCAAATTGAGATCACACCCTAAATATTAGAACATATTTTCTTAGTGAGTTTTGAATTTCTTGCAAATCATGCAGTCCAGACAAGAAAGCCCAGTGTCGCCCCCCCCCCCTTCCCTTCCCCTCCCCAGCCACCTACCTCCACTCCCTGGACAAGCCAGATTAGCAGGAATGGTTTTCTCTGCATTAGCTGAGGAATCTCTCTTGTCTCTGTAATTATCACCTGTACCAAACAGCACCTGGGCTGGGGCAGTTAGAGAGCCCCTAACGAGGTCTGACCCTGTGACCTCTGTGGCCAGAGGCATTACCCAGGCATGCCACTGACTAACCCCTTAAAGAAATAAAAACCAGCTAGAAAACACAGACAAAAATGTAGCATTTCACTAAACTGGGATGGAAGTGTTTACTATTTTTTAACACATTAACAAATTTGGGGAAAAAAAAGTGTGGGGAGGGGGAGGAGAGGGGCACGGATTAGCCAATTTATAGCACCAAGTGAAGCTCAACCGTGCATGTCACCTGCTAGCTTTTTGGACGGGATTCTTGTTGGACAAGTCTGAGATTGGCTGTTTTAGGGTTAGGGGGATTACTGGGGATTTATTTTTGGTATCTACTTTGCTTGGGGGGGGGGGAGGAGGGACTTTAAGAAGCAAATGGATTACATCAGATAAACACATTGAACTGTCGCTGTCCAGATCTATTAGTTGATGGGAAATGAACAGCCCTTCTGATAACCCTCTCGCCCTACCTTCTAAGCACCTGCAGTGAAAATAGCTTTCTTTTGAACACATTACATCAGAATCTCATCATGTATTGTAGTGTATACGGTTGATTTTGTTACAAGAACGGTAAGATAACAAGAGAGATAAAGCAATCAGGGATTTAATTCCTACTTTGCTAAATTTAGGGGTCCTTTTAAGTAGAGAGGTGCGGTAGCCGTGTTAGTCCACTCTTAAAGGTTATCAATAGAAATCAAACAAAATAAAACATGGAAAAGAAAATAAGATGATACCTTTTTTTATTGGACATAACTTAATACATTTCTTGATTAGCTTTCGAAGGTTGCCCTTCTTCGTCAATTTCCAGTACATCTGTTGCATCTTTCTAACATGGACGAATTGTTGTTGACGAAGAAGGGCAACCTTCGAAAGCTAATCAAGAAATGTATTAAGTTATGTCCAATAAAAAAGGTATCATCTTATTTTCTTTTCCATATTTTATTTTGTTTGATTTCTATTGATAACCTTAAGAGTGGACTAACATGGCTACCACACCGGCCCACGGTAAAAAATGTGCCCAACTACCATAGGCCGCTTTTTACTGTGGCTTTTTAAATATCAATGAAATGCTTTGATGTCCCCATGCATACCTCCTACCCACTCCCAACCCCACCCTCCCCCACCCTGTCAGACTGTCAAAGTAATGCTTGGATGTTTCTCTCATATATACTATCTGCTACCACATTTGCTTATTTCCGATCTGACGAAGAAGGGCAACCTTCGAAAGCTAATCAAGAAATGTATTAAGTTATGTCCAATAAAAAAGGTATCATCTTGTTTTCTTTTCCATGTTTTATTTTGTTTGATTTCTATAGATTGTACATGGAATGTTGCTATTCCACTAGCAACATTCCATGTAGAAGTCGGCCCTTATAGATCACCAATGTGGCCGCGCAGGCTTCTGCTTCTGTGAGTCTGACGTCCTGCACATACGTGCAGGACGTCAGACTCACAGAAACAGAAGCCTGCGCAGGAATGTTGCTAGTGGAATAGCAACATTCCATGTAGAATGTCCAATAGTAGCAACATTCTATGTAGAATGTCCAATAGTATCTATTTTACTGTCATAGTAATGCTTGAATGTTTTCACTTATATACACTGTCAGCTAGCACATTTGCTTATTTCCGATCTGAGGAAGAAGGGCAACCTTCGAAAGCTAATCAAGAAATGTATTAAGTTATGTCCAATAAAAAAGGTATCATCTTATTTTCTTTTCCATGTTTTATTTTGTTTGATTTCTATTGATAACCTTAATGGGCTGGGAAATAGGCCTGCGCTAATATTAAAACCAGTGTTTGCCTATTTACGGCCTGAGCCCTCACCGCCACCCATTGACCTAGCAATAAGGGCTCATGCGCTATCCACGTGGTAATAGAATGAATGTCGCCAGATAAAAACCAGTCCAAAAAAAAAAAAAAATCAAAAAGCACAAAGGGATCTCAAAGGGCAACAGCTTATAGAATTGCCCCATACAGTTTTTGGTGATCCAATGTTGACATAATGTTCTTAATCTCACTCATAGAATCTATTTTACATGCTTTTTTTGTTGTCGTTTATGTTATGTTTGTAGGTTTTATGAGTGTTAGTTGTAATCTGCTTACATGAGCTGGATAAGCAGGATACACATTTGATAAATAAATATATATATATACAGTCACATGAATTCAAATGGCATTGTACGTAAGTACATAAGCACCGCCATACCGGGAAAAGACCAAGGGTCCATCAAGCCCAGCATCCTGTCTCCGACAGTGGCCAATCCAGGCTTCAAGAACCCGGCAAAATCCACCCCCCAAAAACTTAATTCTTAATAATGTTCAATGGACTTTCCCCTCAGGAATCTGTCCAAACCCCCTTTAAATTCCGTAAGGCCAGCTGCAGTCACTACATTCTCCGGCAACGAGTTTCAGAGTCTAACTACACGCTGAGTAAAGAAAAACTTTCTCCTGCTTGTTTTAAATCTACCATATTCTAGCTTCATCTTATGTCCCCTGGTTTTGTTGTTGTTTGAAAGTGTAAACAAATGCTTCACATCTGTCCGCTCTACTCCGCTCATTATCTTGTAGACTTCTATCATATCACCCCTCAGCCGCCTTTTCTCCAAGCTGAAGAGCCCTAACCTTCTCAGCCTTTCCTCATAGGGAAGTCGTTCCATCCCTTTTATCATTTTCGTCGCCCTTCTCTGCACTTTCTCCAATTCCTTTATATCTTTTTTGAGATGCGGCGACCAGAATTGCTGAGAAATGGTCTTGTGTTCAGAAAGCCACACAGATGTCATAAATTTAAGAGAGGCCACATAGTTCAGTGCCAAAAAAATGTGTGAATAAAACACCAGTGGGTGTAACATACATGCAGTCAGCTCAGCCAAGGATTAACCTGTTCTATTCACCGAAAGAAATCCAGCCCTGTTGTCTTTACCTGAGGTAAACACTGCATCTGTCTCCAGAAATGACAGTGAACGTCAAAGCGGCCTTCAAAAGCAATTCAGTTTAGAAAAACAGAAAAACCAGTGAAGGTGGTCTCCCGAGCCGTGAGGTATTCAGGCTTCAAGGATCCTGTCAAGTAAGCCCCAGTGGACAGGCTCACGGATGAGAATTGTGAAATGATTTTCACTGTGGGGGCTCTTCTCTCGAGCCTAATTGATGTGGGACAGAAGAGAGCTATGGCTGTTACTTCCTTGAGGCCGATGTCTCTCTCTTCTAGACACGTCATTCTCTCTTCGCCTCTAAAAACAACACAAAAATTCTTTCATGTCATTTGTGGCTTTATTTGATGTTTGCAAACTATTAGCAATTTTCAGCATAATACATTGAACAGGACAACACAAAGCCGTCAAATAGGTTCTGAATTGGGGTTAGTTAATTGACGGTGAGGCAGTCAGTTACGGTTCGTGTTTTCACGTCATGTCTCAAAGTTTGCGTAAACAAGATATTTGTGCAACGCACGTCAAAGTAGGACTACCATCTGGCTACCGTGTGCCCCGGGCGGTAATTCTAATTTTTACGCCCATCCAAAACGCGCGCCAGAAAATCGTTTCTATTTTCTACCGCGTGGCGCTAACCGGGAAGTAATCGCCACTGTACGCGCGCTGACGATTACTAGCAAGTTAACTCGTGAGACCTTACCGTTTAGTCAATGGATGGCGGTAAAGTATCAAGCCCAAAATAGAGACACGCTGATTTTTATTTTGCCGCATGTCTATTGTTGGCAAAAAAAAAGGCCTTTTTTGAACACACGCTGAAAAATGGACCTGCGCGCGTCCAATACACACGCATTTTCAGCAGCACTAACCCGTTAAATGCCCCTGAAAATGAGCAGCTAGCCCCGAACAAGTAATTTAACCAGTGCGTTTTTTCTAGCGAAAAAGGCGCCGGTACTCAAATGCCAGGCCACCTTTCAGGGGTGGGGTAATCACTGAGGGACCCACCCCACAATAGCCAGGCCCCCTGCAACCAGTCACAGAATCTATGACAAGGCAGAATTGGTGTGTAAGGCCTGAGCTCTTTCATTAAAACTTGGGGACCAGGTGGGTGGGCATATAACCTTTCTTCTCTCTATTTTTCTTAGTAATTTCCCTGATTTATTTGTCAGCCCCCTCCCCCCCCCCTCAAATTGTGGTCTAAGGAAGAGACAAAAGTGAAAAAAATGTACCTATATAAAAGAGTGTATACCTTTTTTATGTATAATGATTTCTTTTTGATCTCTGAATTTCATGTAACAAGTTTGTTGCTTGTGTAAATATTATGAAAGTATTAAAAAAAAAAACAACAACTGAACTTGGGGACCATGGATCAATTTTAGTAGACAATGGAAAAGGTGCCGGTACTCAGTACCCCCAAGAACTCCCTCAAAAAAAGCCCTGGATTTAACCAGCCAGAAACTGTTTCTGGTCTGTTAAATCGCTTTGAATATCAACCCAGTTATTCCTCAAAGCAGCAGTTCTATGAGTTAGTCAGTGTAGTGTTTTGCTTGTGACTTGGGTTTTCTAGACACACTAGTAAAAAAGCCCCGTTTCTGATGCAAATGAAACGGGGGCTAGCAAGGTTTTCTTCTGTGTGCATGTGGGAGTGTGTGTGTCCCTGCCCTCTGCCCTCTCTCCCCTCCCCCCTCTGAGTCCTTCACTGCTTTGCTGTGTTTTCCTTCACTGACTGTTTGTGTTACAGAGAGGGCGGGGCAGACACTCACGGGGAAACCGGATATCTCTCCCCCTTCACACTTCCGGCTGGAGGCTTCATAGAACGTTGGTGGTGCCTTTTATATAGAGAGAATTTTGCAGCACCTGCTGCTCCTAAAAGTCATGTTCTAAAGCTTTTGTAAAGATCTTTGGGGTTGTTTTTTTTTCCTCTATAGGGCTGCTCATATGTAAATACATAAGTAGTGCCATACTGGGAAAGACCAAAGGTCCA
The DNA here is from genome assembly GCF_901765095.1 of Microcaecilia unicolor. Taxonomy (NCBI): domain Eukaryota; kingdom Metazoa; phylum Chordata; class Amphibia; order Gymnophiona; family Siphonopidae; genus Microcaecilia; species Microcaecilia unicolor. The sequence continues at coordinate 196,809,847 of NC_044041.1, forward strand.
TCTAGCCCAGCATCCTGTCACCGACAGTGGCCAATCCAGGTCAAGGGCACCTGGCACGCTCCCCAAACGTAAAAACATTCCAGACAAGTTGTACCTAAAAATGAGGAATTTTTCCAGTCCATTTAATAGCGGTCTATGGACTTGTCCTTTAGGAATCTATCTAACCCCTTTTTAAACTCCGTCAAGCTAACCGCCCGTACCACGTTCTCCAGCAACGAATTCCAGAGTCTAATTACACGTTGGGTGAAGAAAACGTTTCTCCGATTCGTTTTAAATTTACCACACTGTAGCTTCAACTCATGCCCTCTAGTCCTAGTATTTTTGGATAGCGTGAACAGTCGCTTCACATCCACCCGATCCATTCCACTCATTATTTTATACACTTCTATCATATCTCCCCTCAGCCGTCTCTTCTCCAAGCTGAAAAGCCCTAGCCTTCTCAGCCTCTCTTCATAGGAAAGTCGTCCCATCCCCACTATCATTTTCGTCGCCCTTCGCTGTACCTTTTCCAATTCTACTATATCTTTTTTGAGATACGGAGACCAGTACTGAACACAATACTCCAGGTGCGGTCGCACCATGGAGCGATACAACGGCATTATAACATCCGCACACCTGGACTCCATACCCTTCCTAATAACACCCAACATTCTATTCGCTTTCCTAGCCGCAGCAGCACACTGAGCAGAAGGTTTCAGCGTATCATCGACGACGACACCCAGATCCCTTTCTTGATCCGTAACTCCTAACGCGGAACCTTGCAAGACGTAGCTATAATTCGGGTTCCTCTTACCCACATGCATCACTTTGCACTTGTCAACATTGAACTTCATCTGCCACTTGCACGCCCATTCTCCCAGTCTCGCAAGGTCCTCCTGTAATCGTTCACATTCCTCCTGCGACTTGACGACCCTGAATAATTTTGTGTCGTCGGCGAATTTAATTACCTCACTAGTTATTCCCATCTCTAGGTCATTTATAAATACATTAAAAAGCAACGGACCCAGCACAGACCCCTGCGGGACCCCACTAACTACCCTCCTCCACTGAGAATACTGGCCACGCAATCCTACTCTCTGCTTCCTATCTTTCAACCAGTTCTTAATCCATAATAATACCCTACCTCCGATTCCATGACTCTGCAATTTCTTCAGGAGTCTTTCGTGCGGCACTTTGTCAAACGCCTTCTGAAAATCCAGATATACAATATCAACCGGCTCCCCATTGTCCACATGGGGAATCTTGGAAAAACTGGTTTACAGATTTAGCTCACACCCCCCTTATTTATTTATTTTTTTAATTGATCCAGTTTTGAAGTTTTGGAAGCCAGACGGCAGATCAACAGAAGCGCAAAATCAGCCACTGATGAAGTTGTGGCAACATTCTTGATGGATCCACGAGGGTAAAAAAAAAATCCCTGATGGATTCCACCATTAATGTTGTCAGTACTGCACCATTTCAAAAAGCAGTGTTAATGGGGTCTTTTACTAAAGCTTATTATTATTTGTTACATTTGTATCCTGCATTTTGCCACCTTTTGCAGGCTCAATGTGGCTTACGTATAACCGTTAACGGTGTTAACCAATTACGGTCTGAACAAATACATGGTATGAATGAATACAAAGTGATATTGTGGTAGAATGAGGTAGATTTAAGGTGGTTACATGTATGGTCGGTGCATTGGGGGAAGTTAGAGAGGGAAAGGGGGAAGAAGAGTCAGATAATGTCCGTTATGGTCTCTGGTTACATTGTGTCGCATGTGACCAGGTATTGTTATGTTGGGTCGGTGGGGTATGCTCTTCTGAACAGGACAGTCTTTAGTGCTGTCCGAAAATTTAGGTGGTCGAGCGTAGTTTTTACTGCTTTTGGCAGTGCGTTCCATAGTTGCGCGCTTAGGTAGGAAAAGCTGGTTGCATAGGTGGATTTGTATTTGAGTCCTTCGCTGCTTGGGTAGTGGAGGTTTAGGTATGAAGGTGTAGATTTTGTGCTGTTTCTGGTTGGCAGGTCGATTAGGTCTGTCATGTATCCCGGAGCCTCGCTGTAAATAATTTTATGAACAGTCTTGCAGATTTTGAAAGTGATACGTTCTTTGATTGGTAGCCAGTGCAATTGTTCTCTGAGTGGTTTGGCGCTGCCAAAACGAGTTTTTCCAAATATAAGCCTGGCTGCTGTGTTTTGGGCGGTCTGAAGTTTCTTTATGATTTGAGCCTTGCGCATCCCGCATAGATTCCATTACAGTAATCTGCGTGGCTTACTACTACTACTACTACTTAACATTTCTAAAGCGCTGCCAGGGTTACGCAGCGCTGTACAATTTTAACACAGAAGGACAGTCCCTGCTCAAAGAGCTTACAATCTAATGGACAAGTGTAGAGTCAGTCAAGTAGGGGCAGTCAATTTGGGGCATTCTCGATTACATGAAAGGTATAAAGGTTAGGTGCCGAAAGCAATACTGAAGAGGTGGGCTTTGAGCAATGATTTGAAGACGGGCAAGGAGGGGGCTTGGCGTAGGGGTTCAGGAAGTTTATTCCATGCTTAAGGTGATGCGAGGCAGAATGGGCGGAGCCTGGAATTGGCGGTGGTGGAGAAGGGTGTTGAGAGGAGGGATTTGTCCTGTGAGCGGAGGTTACGGGCGGGAATATAAGGGGAGATGAGGCTAGAGAGGTAATGAGGTGCTGCAGACTGAGTGCATTTGTAGGTAAGAAGGAGAAGCTTGAACTGTATGCGGTATCTGATCGGAAGCCAGTGAAGTGACTTGAGTAGTTATTTGCAGCAGGGCCCGTAGGAATAAAATGGGCCCTGCTGCAGATAACTCAAGCTAAGCTTTAGTAAAAGACCCCCTAAGCACTTAAGTAAAAGTAAAAAGTACAATGAAAATTGTATTAAAATTGTACTCAAGTAAAAGTGAAAAGGTAAGTGCCTAATATTACACTTTTGAGTAAAAACTACTGCGACTAGAAAATATCTGTTTGTTTATTAAAGACTAGTAAAAAAAAGCCCCGTTTCTGATGCAAATGAAACGGGGGCTAGCAAGGTTTTCTTCAGAGTGTGCATGTGGGAGTGTGTGTGTCCCTGCCCTCTGCCCTCTCTCTCTCTCCCTCCCCCTCCCCCCTCCGAGTCCAGTCCTTCAGTGTTAAGTTTCCTGCAGTACTGTGTTTGTGTTACAGAGAGAGTGAGGGCATCTCTGTCCCCTCCCCCCTCTGAGTCCTTCACTGTTACAGAGAGGGATTTCGTGCTGTGCTGTTTTCCTTCACTCATGGGGAAACCGGATATCTCTGGTGCTTCACACTTCCGGCTGGAGGCTTCAGAACGTTGGTGTTGCCTTTTATATATAGAGATGATATACTGCTAAGTGGAGTGGAGGAGTAGCCTAGTGGTTAGTGCAGTAGACTTTGATCCTGGGGAACTGCGTTCAATTCCCATTGCAGCTCCTTGTAACTCTGGGCAAGTCACTTAACCCTCCATTGCCCCTGGTACAAAATAAGTACCTGAATATATGTAAACTGCTTTGAATGTAACCACAGAAAGGCAGTATATCATGTCCTATTAACAAGATTCCATGCAGAATCTCAAAGAGTAGCAACATTCCATGTAGAACCCCAAAGAATAGCAAGATTCTGGAATCCTAAAGAGTGACAAGATTCCATGCACAATCTCAAAGAGTAGCAACATTCCATGCAGAACCCCAAAGAATAGCAAGGTTCCGGAATCCAAGGGAGTGGAGGAGTAACAAAGTACCTGTATATATGTAAACCACTTTGAATGTAGTTGCAAAATACCACAGAAAGGTGGTATATCAAGTCCCAGTTCCCTTTCCCTAATGGCAATTGTATCACAGCAGTGACCACAGTAAAATGACATCAGTTACAATTAAAATCAAACACTTAACAAAATGAAAGGAACGTGGATTGAGAATCTGTGGGCACAAGTTGCCAGTGGAAATATTCAAATGACATCCAATGACAAAGCTCAGGCTCAATTGAATATCATTGTACTTTGCCACGTTTTATCAAATAGTGGCAGCATATGACAGTGCATCACCCCCTCCCCAGCTTTCACCCAGTCTCACTCTCTGCCCTTCCCTACCCCTCCATTCTTCCTTGTAGCCCAGCATCAACCCTGCCCTCCCCCTCCCCCATAGTCTGGCATGATGGCATCTCCCCTCCCTTCCCAATCCGGCAATCCCCCACCCAGAAACCCACCAGCATTATACATAAAACTTTTTTGTTTTGTTTTTACGTGGACTTTCCTTCCCTCGATGAGGCCCTGATCGGTGGCACAGTAACGGAAAGGAGGGCCCAAGTTGACTCTTAGCTGCGGTCCATGGGAAAGTGATTTTTCTTTTTTTTTTTCCAATGCGAAGTTGCAGCACTGAAGAACTGAAGATCAATATAGACAGTCTCCACTCTCCAGCAGGGTAAGGACAGAGCCGCAGTGGTTGACGCAAACAACCTCGGGCAGGCCGCGAGGCCCCAGCAGTGAACAGGCAACCTCTGGCGGGGTATGGCACCTTTTCTCTGCCGCATCTCACCCATGAAGAGGACGAGGGACGCGGCAGAGAGAAGACCCCATAGTCCACTGGAGGTTTGCCCGTCTTCACTGCTGCAGCCTCGTAGTCTGCAGGCGGTTGTCTGTGTTAACGGCTGTGGCTGACAGCTACGGAAGGGACGGCAAGTTTTAAGGACCACATGAGGGGAGGGAGAGTAATGCTATTGCTAGACACACGGAGTGAGGAAAGGAAAAACGGCAAGAGAGAGACCGGACAGGAGAGGGGAAGCCGCTCTTAACTGCTGCAGCTGCTGGAGACTGAAGGCAGATTTTAAGGACCCCATGGGGGGGGGGGGGGGAAGCGGGAGGGAAGATGTCAGAGCCATGTGAAAAGGAGGAAGGGGAGGAAAATTTAGTACTTCAGCCTTTTACTTGTAACGAAGCAGCGTATAGTAAGGTAAAAGTACTTAAAAATTGGCTCAGATAATACTTTGTTACAAGTAAAAGTTCTCATGCTTGTCTTGTACTCAGTAACAAGTAAAAGTAATGAAATGTTTACTTAAGTATTGTAACGTGTTACTTTTACTTTGCTACTGTACAACACCGTCAAAAAGAAATGTCCATAGTGTTCCAGGGAATGGAACCAGGATGGAACACAATGTTGGAGACACACGCATGCCCCTCCCATGCTCCACCCATGGACACACCCCCTTCGTACTAACCTGCTGTCTTATAGAATAGTACATAGCGCACTTAACTCGCAGAAGTCGTGCTTTTCGGTGCACTTATGGACCCAAGGTGCATGTAACTGCACACACCCAGTCTACAATCTCCTTTCACATACTTACGCACTTGAAGTTTCACAAGACTGGTGGAATCCTCAGAGAAAAAAAATCAGCTTTATCCCAATCTAATACTGTCATCAGCTTCTTTCTTTTTTGCTCCCCTTCACTCATGCTGTCAAAGCCTTTGTATCGCTTTCATGTTTCAGTTCTACCCCACACCCTTCTTATCCCTCTCCTTTCCACCTCAGCACTGATTTATTACAGGCACAGCAAGGAAAAAAAGCTATAAGGGCCCATGTTACTTAAATAGAATGGTGGGATCAGAATTTTGACTTCCAGGTCGGGATGGGCTCAGTTCTGGCAGTATTTTACAAAAGGCTCTGCTGAACATGCAGCCTTTTGTAAAATACCTATCAGGACATGTAGGAGTGCACACGCATTTGCTGGCATGTACAGCAGGAACAGCTTTCTACATAGTAACATAGTAAGTGACGGCAGAGAAAGACCTGAACGGTCCATCCAGTCTGCCCAACAGTCACATTCATTATCAATTTAAGATTAAATCAACAATGAACATGATATTATATACTTGATCATGGTCTTTCTTTGGTGTTTCTGGGATATAGACCCTAGAAGTCCGCCCGGCTCTGTCCTTATGTTCCAACACATAAAGCTTTACTTTCACCCATGGAAATTCCTTTGGAAATCACATTCCCTGCCCTTAGCATGACTGAAAAGCTACCCCACTGGAAATTGGAGGGCTGGCATTTTAACTGGAGGAGGAATCTTTCTACTCTTTTTCCTTATCCCTTATTTGTCCTGTTTGTCTGGCCTAATTAGATTGTAAGCTCTGTCAAGCAGGGACTGTCTCTAACATGTACAATGTACAGCGCTGCGTACGTCTAGTAGCGCTATAGAAATGACAAGTAGTAGTGGTAGTAGACTGGAGGACTGCCGGGAAGAGGGAGAGCCACGGACAAAATAAATCAGACAAACCTGGCACTTTCCATGTGGAACTTCCACATATAGCTGTCCAGTTTTACAAACCTAGACATGTAAATGCAGCCAATTAAGCAGTTGAGCAGCAATTATTTTTCTTCACTTTGGAGACATAAATAAACAGCAGGAGATTAAGGAGAATTATTACTCCCTTAATCCCTTTTGTAAAGCCCTGGCCAAAATGAACCGTTTTAAAAATTGTTTTCCCCATAAAAAGCGTTTTCCCTTTGTAAAATGAGGAATACATGTAGATTTTGTCCCCACCCAAACCACGCCCCTGCCACACCTCCTTGAAATCCCTGCATGGCGTAAACCTCCCATAAATCACCAGAGAATGTGGTAAAGGCGGTTAGCTTAGCGGAGTTTAAAAAAGGGCTGGACGACTTCCTAAAGGTCCATAGATCATTATTAAATTGACTTGGGGAAAATCCACTGCTTATTTCTAGGATAAGCAGCATAAAAAATATTGAACTTTTTCGGGACCTAGGCAGGTATTTGTGATCTGGATTGGCCACTGTTGGAAACAGGATGCTGGGCTTGATGGACCTTTGGTCTGTCCCGGTGTGGCAATACTTATGTACTGTGCCTAAAAATAGGCACTGCTTACAGATTACACTTAACCCGAAATTTATTCCACACAAAGTTTTCATACACTATACATAGACTCTGGGCATTAATGTTTGTAATGCACAGACACTGACAACTGTGTTAAGGGGTTTTGTGGTAGTTCCCCTTTTCTGCATATTAAGCTGCGTGATGCTGAATTTTTTAGGGGAAGGAAAAATACTTTGACATTAGCAATTCTATGCTCTAGGGTTGGTGTAAGTGATCATGGCTTAAATTAAGGCACGTTTTTGGCTTCTTATGCTAGCATTTTATATAGAAAAGCAGGTGTCTACTATTCTTTTTAAGAGGGGCTTCATATGGGTGCATTTTGGCTGCTTTAAACTAGTCGCCCAGCTGTAAAATTGCCCTCCACCTGTCTGTGTGATATTTGGGCAGGGAATTAATTTTATATTGTAAACTGTCAAGCTGAATAAGCAAGGAAAAGGAGGTAAAAAAACCTCACGATGCCGTGAGATGTAAACCAAAATAGTGAGGAGAAACCAAGGAAGATACCAAAAAACTTTATTGGGTTTCTAAAAAACGACCCGACACGGCCGTGTTTCGGCCCTAAGGCCTCCCTCAGGGGTCTTAATCAATCTATATGAAGAAATAATAACAATAACTAGTAAATAATGCACAATGAATAATCAACATAATTATATTGTAAAATTAAATAACAATTTTAGTCATTAAATATAAGTTGAAAATGACAGTGTAAAACCTCGAACAAATCATTTGTGATAAGAGAAAAACATAAAAAATGTGAACAATTAAACTGAATAATTGTATCTCATCACAGTTGTACTTTCATTGCTACTTTTGTCTTTTCCTCCTTTAGGGGCCCTTTTACTAAGGCAAATAGGTGCAGGGCCACCGAGAGACTCGGCCGGGCCCGGGACAAGGCCGCCCCACCTCTGCCCCCCTGCCGCTGCTGCTCCCTGCCACCCCCCATCGCTCCCCCCACCGCTGCAGTCCGCAGTCTCACCTGCCTGCCTCCGGGCCCCCTGCATTCAAGGCGGCAGTCGCAGATCGCCTCCCTTCCGGCCTTCCCTCCCTGTGTCCCTCCCTCGTCTGATGTAACTTCCGGTTTCCACGAGGGCGGGACACAAGGAGGGAAGGCCGGAAGGGAGGCAATCTGTGACTGCCGCTTCGAATGCAGGGGGCCCGGAGCCGAGGAGGCAGGCAGGTGAGACCGGGAACTGCAGCGCCGGTGGCCTGACCCCGGCGCCGGGCCCCCCTTGGAGGCTCGGGCCTGGGGAATTTTGTTCCCCCTGCCCCCCCCTCTCGGCAGCCCTGCATAGGTGCCTACGCACATCCAACATGCGTGAAATTGGAGCTACAGTCCGGCTACCATGTGCCCCGAGTGGTAATTTTCTTTTTGACGCGCATCCAAAAACGTGTGGCAGATAATAATTTCTATTTTCTACCGCAAGGTGCTAACCGGGCAGTAATCGGCAGCGTACGCGCGCTGATGATTACCACCAGGTTAACACTTGAGACCTTACCGCTAAGTCAATGGGTGGTGGTAAGAACTCAGGTCAAAAATGGACGCGCACTCATTTAAATTTTGCGGCCTTTTTTTCCAAGCGTGCTGAAAAATGGACCTGCGCGCGTCCAATACACATGCTTACACCAGTGCAGGTCATTTTTCGGCGCACCCTCCTCCAACTGGCCAGCATTGCTTTCCTCCTTTTCTCCTACTGATTTTATCTTTGCTGTTATTTCAAATACTAATGCATAGTTGCTTGTGCCAAAGATCCTTCAACATCTAAATCTCTTTCACTTCCTCATGCTCATCGGCTCCTCTGGCATATACTTAAAGCTACCTTTTCAACTGGGTTATCTTCAGATCTGGTTTCATCATTTCTGCCCTGAAGACATCTACCCTGGACCCCTCTGAATGATTGCTCTGATTCCCCGTCTCTCTTTCTTCTCCAAAACGCTCAGGGGCTGTGTTTATTGGCAACTGTCTTCATTCCTTCGCTTTCACTCTCTTGAATTCACTCAAATCTGACCTCATGCCCCAGAGGACCAGTTCTCCTGCACATTAGGTTGTACCGTTCTTATCATCAACCAGCCGACACAAAGGGAACAAACATATTTCACTACTAGGCCACCAATAAGAAATTGTCAAAGGTCAACACAAATCAAAATTAGCACATAAGCACCGCCACGCTGGGAAAAGACCAAAGGTCCATCAAGCCCAGCACTCTGTCTCCGACAGCGGCCAATCCAGGCCCCAAGAACCTTGCAAAACCCCCAAATTTAATAACGATCAATGGACTTTTCCTTCAGGAATCTATCCAGACCCCCTTTAAACTCAGCAAGGCCAGCTGCCGTCACTACCTTCTCCGGCAATGAGTTCCAGAGTAAAGAAAAACTTTCTCCGATTTGCTTTAAACCTACCACATTCTAATTTCATCTTGTGTCCCCTGGTTCTATTATTGTTAGAAAGTGTAAACAACATAGTAGATGACAGCAGAAAAAGACCTGCATGGTCCATCCAGTCTTCACATCTGTCCGCTCTACCCCACTCATTATTTTGTAAACCTCTATCATATCGCCCTTCAGCCGCCTTTTCTCCAGGCTAAAGAGTCCTAGCCGTCTTAGCCTCTCCTCATAGGGTAGTCGTCCCATCCCTTTTATCATTTTTGTCGCCCTTCTCTGCACCTTCTCTAATTCCTTTATATCGTTTTTGAGATGAGGCGACCAGAACTGAACACAATACTCCAGGTGCGGTCGCACCATGGAGCGATATAACGGCATTATAACATCCTCATGCAACGATGTAGGAGGGGCCAGCATTTTAACAGATTGGTCCCCCACCCAGGCATCCCGGGAGGGCAATGAGGCACCCTAGAGGGCACTGGAGGTGGAGAGCAGGCATTCCTACGCTAATCATTTAACACAGCTATATTATTGCACGATTATTGGGGAACGCAGGAATAGCGCATGAGCCGTCTACAAAACAGGTGATAGGGTAAGTGCACTCGTACTAATTTTTAATGGACGCACGTTAATGACAACATCAACGTATAACCATTAATATAAAAAATAGAAAAAGCCCGTTTTTGTGCCTGAAGTCAAAATGGCCTTCACATATGGGAAAAACCTGCGCAAAGGCGCGCCAAGGACACTTTTTTTTATCAGAGCTTAGTAAAAGGACCCCAAATTATGGTAGCTATGGTTTATTCAAAAAGGGGTTAGACGGTTTCCTAAGGGACAAGTTCATAAACCACTACTAAATGGACTTGGGAAAAATCCACAATTCCAGGAATAACATGTATAGAATGTTTGTACGTTTGGGAAGCTCGCCAGGTGCCCTTGACCTGGATTGGCCACTGTCGTGGACAGGATGCTGGGCTCGATGGACCCTTGGCCTTTTCCCAGTGTGGCATTACTTATGTACTTATGTACTTTTATAAATGCATCATAGGGCTCTTTGGATTCCTAGGAAAAGTAAGTTTTTTTTTATTTTTTTTAAATTTTATTTGTGACATTTGTATCCCACATTTCCCACCTATTTACAGGCTCTATGTGGCTTACGTAGTACCGTATCGGCGTTCGTCAATTCCGGTATGAACAAATACAAGGTGATGTTGTGGTAGAATAAGGTTCATGTGTGACAGATACATTGGGGGATCTTAGGGAGGAAGAATAAAGTTATGTCCATTACGAGCTTTGGTTTCATTGTGTTGCAGGTATTCAGGCTTTTATGTGGAAAAATCCACAATTCCAGGAATAACATGTATAGAATGTTTGTACGTTTGGGAAGCTGTCGTGGACAGGATGCTGGGCTCGATGGACCCTTGGTCTTTTCCCAGTGTGGCATTACTTATGTACTTATGTTGGGTCGGTGGGGTAAGCCTTTTTGAACAGGGTTGTTTTTAGTGATTTCCGGAAATGTAGGTGGTCTTACGTTGTTTTTACGACTTTTGGCAATGCGTTCCATAGTTGTGCGCTTAAATAGGAAAAGCTGGATGCATAAGTTGATTTGTATTTGATTCCTTTGCAGGTTGGGTAGTGGAGATTTAGGTATGTTCGAGCTGATCCTATTGTTCAAGAGAGAGGGCAAACTACTGTTTGACTTTTTAATATCAGTTGCATTGAAATTAATGATCTCACATTGGAAGGACAACTCTCAAGTTAACGTATATCTTTGGTGGAATTGGATTTTACTCTGCAAGAAATACGAACAGTTTATGTCTTATTCCTCTTGAGGACCCACCTGTTGGTCTTAGGAAATAGAAAACGTTAGATCATTTTCTTTCGCTTGCTACTTAGTATCGTGTTGCTTGTAAAACTCAGCTTTGATTATTGTATAATATACTCATATTCTTGCTTTGATGTTTTGAAATTGTTAATTGTATAATTGCAAAATGTAATAAAAATAATTTTTAAAAAAAAGGCATCTCCTTCCAGAGCTTCAAGCTCCCTGTTTGTGTTCCCTTGTGTTTGTTGAAATGAACCCGTCGAGGACGTCATCACGAGAGGCTGTCGAGTGGAAAGTCTCTATATTTGGATTGTGCTGCCTGTAACACTCCTTGTTACACTGGGCGTCCTACTGAAGTGATTTTCCTGGTACGGGTGGTGCAGAATAATGAGCAGGGATGCATCTTTCCATTACTTATCATATTAAAGAGGGTGGGGCTCGAACACAGCAGCATTGGACATGTCTTACTTCCAAGCAGGTAAATTATACAGCTCACTTCTCTTTATTGATGAAAGGATGGGGGAGGAATAGGGACCCTCCCTTCTTTGTTCACTCCTGTTTTTTTTTTAGCCAAGCTAGTGGTGGCCATTGGTCAGGCACAGGAACAAGTCAACTAGGATTGGAATGACTGTTAATGTCTGACCTTCAGGCTTCAGCCTCCAGTTGTTATCTCTCTGGTGCTAAAAGTCATTCTGGAAAGCTGAGATCTCCAAGCAGCTGTTGATGTGCATCTGCTCAGTTTACAGGTGGAAAATCCCTGTTATAGAGACTTGTTTACTGTACAGTGAAGCTGGAACCCAAACATTCAGCATGGACGGTCTCCTACCTTCTCTTCTCATTTTCATCATGCCTTATCAGGCAACTGCCCTGGGCCCCCATGCCACAGGGAGCCCCTTGCCTGTGTTAAACTGAAGGAACCGTCTGCTGGTGGACTTCGTTGGGGGGGAGGGGGGCGTAGCCTTCTAAATTTGTGACCTGGGCCCCAGCTTGTCTAACACCAGTTCCGCCCCTATAGGCGGAGTAGCCTAGTGGTTAGTGCAGGGGACTTTGATCTTGGGGAACTGGGTTCCATTCCTACTGCAGCTCCTTGTGACTCTGGGCGAGTCACTTAACCCTCCATTGCCCCAGGAACAAAAAAGAACCTGTATATACTATGTAAACTGCTTTGAATGGAGTTGGAAAAACCACAGAAAGGCAGTATATCAAGTGCCATTAACAAGATTCCATGCACAATCTCAAAGAGTAGCAACATTCCGTGTAGAACCCCAAAGAACAGCAAGATTCCGGAATCCCAAGGAGTGGAAGAATAGCCAAGTGGTTGCTACTATTTCAGATTCTAGATGGAATGTTGCTAGCGGAGGAGTAGCCTAGTGGTTAGTGCAGCAGACTTTGATCCTGGGGAACTGGGTCCGATTCCCATTGCAGCTCCTAGTGACTCTGGGCAAGTCACTTTAACCCTCCATTGCCCCAGGTACAAATAAGGACCTGTATATACTATGTAAACTGCTTTGAACAGAGTTGCAAAAACCACAGAAAGGCAGTGCATATCAAGTCCCCTTTCCCTTTTTGAGATTCTACATGGAATGTTGCTACTATTTGAGATTCTGTTGCTACTATTCAAGATTCTACATGGAATGTTGCTAGTGGAGGAGTAGCCTAGTGGTTAGTGCAGCAGACTCTGATCCTGGGAACTGGGCTTGATTCCCACTGCAGCTCCTTGTGACCCTGGGCAAGTCACTTAACCCTCTGTTGCCCCAGGTACAAATAAGGACCTGTATATATCAGGTAAACTGCTTTGAAGTTAGTTGCAAAAAAACACAGAAAGGCAGTACATCAAGTCCCATTCCCTTCCACTCCCCCACTTAACATCATGCCTTTGCCTGCATCTCACCTGTCTCCTCTGCAGGTTGCAGCAGCTCTTTTCAGTTTGTTGCTTAGGGGTTTTGGAGCCGCCCCACTGTCAGCCCTTTCCTCTTCCCATCACTTTTAGATTTACAAGTGTTTTTCAACTTTAACCCAATTGAAAGTGATTTCACCTTCATCGGAGTGTGTGTCAGGCCATGCACTGCCCCCTCTCCCCACACCAAGATTTGGTACCTCTGGAAGAATGAACGGACAGATTGATTGAACAAGCTCCTATACATATTCCAACATAAAGTGAAAAAAATCACTAATTTTTTTTCCCATGGGAGACCTTTTTCCCCTCTCTCACTTTCTCCCTGTGACTAGATTAATGATCTCATTCAATGTAGTGCAGGGCTTAAGGCTGTGAACTTGGAGAATCCAGTCTTTTATAACCCCAAATGTGAGATCAAAGGAGGAGAACGAAATAACAGCTCCCCATAGTTCAGTATTGCAATTCAAAAGATATAATCAATGTACCGGTTGCCAAAAATATCCCTCAGGGTCACAGGCCATACTCTGCTCTCAACTAGACTCCTATATTAAGGGAATGGAGCTTGATATCAGGCACAGGCAGCTCCTTGTGACTCTGGGCAAGTCACTTAACCCTCCATTGCCCCATGTAAGCCGCATTGAGCCTGCCATGAGTGGGAAAGCGCAGGGTACAAATGTAACAAAAATAAAATAGATACTATTGGAGATTCTACATGGAATGTTGCTACGATTGGAGATTCTACATGGAATGTTGCTATTCCACTAGCAACATTCCAACATTCCATGTAGAAGGCTGCACAGGCTTCTGTTTCTGTGAGTCTGACGTCCTGCACGTACGTGCAGGACGTCAGACTCACAGAAGCAGAAGCCTGCGCGGCCACATTGGTGATCTGCAAGGGCCGACTTCTACATGGAATGTTGCTAGTGGAATAGCAACATTCCATGTAGAATCTCAAATAGTGGAGGAGTGGCCTAGTGGTTAGGGTGGTGGACTTTGGTCCTGAGGAACTGAGTTTGATTCCCACTTCAGGCACAGGCAGCTCCTTGTGACTCTGGGCAAGTCACTTAACCCTCCATTGCCCCATGTAAGCCGCATTGAGCCTGCCATGAGTGGGAAAGCGCGGGGTACAAATGTAACAAAAATAAAATAGATACAATTGGAGATTCTACATGGAATGTTGCTACTATTGGAGATTCTACAAGGAATGTTGCTACTATTGGAGATTCTACATGGAATGTTGCTATTCCACTAGCAACATTCCATGTAGAAGGCTGCGCAGGCTTCTGTTTCTGTGAGTCTGACGTCGTGCAGGACGTCAGACTCACAGAAGCAGAAGCCTGCGCGGCCACATTGGTGATCTGCAAGGGCCGACTTCTACATGTAGAATCTCAAATAGTAGCAACAGTGGAGGAGTGGCCTAGTGGTTAGGGTGGTGGACTTTGGTCCTGGGGAGCTGAGGAACTGAGTTCAATTCCCACTTCAGGCACAGGCAGCTCTTTGTGACTCTGGGCAAGTCACTTAACCCTCCATTGCCCCATGTAAGCCGCATTGAGCCTGCCATGAGTGGGAAAGCGCGGGGTACAAATGTAACAAAAATAAAATAGATACAATTGGAGATTCTACAAGGAATGTTGCTACTATTGGAGATTCTACATGGAATGTTGCTATTCCACTAGCAACATTCCATGTAGAAGGCTGCGCAGGCTTCTGTTTCTGTGAGTCTGACGTCGTGCAGGACGTCAGACTCACAGAAGCAGAAGCCTGCGCGGCCACATTGGTGATCTGCAAGGGCCGACTTCTACATGTAGAATCTCAAATAGTAGCAACAGTGGAGGAGTGGCCTAGTGGTTAGGGTGGTGGACTTTGGTCCTGGGGAGCTGAGGAACTGAGTTCAATTCCCACTTCAGGCACAGGCAGCTCTTTGTGACTCTGGGCAAGTCACTTAACCCTCCATTGCCCCATGTAAGCCGCATTGAGCCTGCTATGAGTGGGAAAGCGCGGGGTACAAATGTAATAAAAATAAATAAGTCGTTGAATAAATAAATAAGTCATTGAAGACACATCTTTTTGAAAAAATTTATGGAAAGAACCAAAACACATAAAGCTCACACGTACTGCTCAGCAATACATCAATACATCCACTTATGAATTCAAACCCCTAATCTCACCACACTCATACATTTACTCTCACAAAAATGCATACCATAGGCTTCACACAGCACCCCTCAATATCCCGTTCTCTCCTTCCAATGTCTCATTCTTCTTTTCAATTAATTTAGTCCTTATGATTTTGACCTTATCTTGCTTACCCTCATAATGTAATCCATAACCTGAATTGTAACAAATTGTATTTCCATTTTTCATAATGTATTGTAAGCCACACTGAGCCCGCAAATAGGTGGGAAAATGTGGGATACAAATGCAATAAAATAAATAAAATAAATAAATATATTACCTTTCTGGGGTTACATTCAAAGTGGTTTACATATTATATACAGGCACTTATTTTGTATCTGGGGCAATGGAGAGTTAAGTGACTTGCCCAGGGTCACGGGGGGCTACAGTGGGACTTGAGCCAAGTTTCCCAGGATCAAAGTCTACCGCATTAACCACTAGGCCAGTGGCGTAGCTACAGGGGGGCACAGGGGCCTGGGCCCCCTCAAACTGGCTCTGGGGCCCCCGGTTTGGCTGGCGGGGTTTGGGGACCCCCGCCAGCTAAGGCATCTGTCCCGCTCTGGTCTTACGTTGCTGGTGCCCTGTCCTGTTTTACAGCGCCGTGCACGCTCGTTTTAATGAGACTGAGCACGCTCGCACATGCTCAGTTTCATTAAAATGAGTGTACGGAGCTGAAGGCAGGACAAGGCGCCAGCAATGTAAGACCAGCGTGGGACAAATGGTTTAGCTGGCGGGGGTTGGGGACCCCCTCCAGCCAAGGTACCCTCCGGCGGCGGCGGCAGCAGCGAGGAGGCAGAAGTGGTGGCGGCAGTGAGGCAGAAGCGGTGGGGGGAAGAGGTGGCGGCGGGAGGATGGCAGCAGGGAGGCAGGTCAACATGTGCTCCCCCCCACCTTGGGCTCTGGGCTCCCCCCTCCCGTTGAGGTCTGGCTACGCCCCTGCACTAGGCTACTCCTCCACTCCACTATACTATGACCTTGGACAAGGTACTTAATCATTACGATTTTCACCTCCTGCTGTCTCATTTTGGTAGGCAATTAGGCAAGCTTCCATTATTCCAAGACTAGAAAGGAAAGACCCATGATGGTAAACAAGCTGTGGGAAATGGTGGATGAAGTGAAACAGGGCATGTCGGTCGCTCATAGAGACTGTCACTCTGATGCAACACAATGTGTTGAAAAAATGTGAACAGCAGAAAGATGATAAGCAAATGACGCCCAGCTGTAGGTGTTTCTTTGCCTGAGGCAAGAAGGTCACAGTGCTGCTCCCTGGTTTTTCCATTTGGCACGTTGCATGGTGGGGTATGGCAGAGACAAGGTCCTATTTAGCCTCCTGCTTCTGGGGCTTGAACTATATTAAGGCATTAGCAAAGGATAAGAGGTAAATGCACGTGGATTTGATATGCTGCCTTTCTCTGGTACAGCCAAAGTATGCAGGTACAAAAACAATACACGACATAACTAATTTCAGAAAATTACTAAAAACCAACCTGTGCAATAAAGCATACCATAATGATCCATCCTAAATACTAGACAACAAAACTCATACCAGAACTGGACTAAACGGAACTCTCTACTCTGTCACGATTGAACCTTAACGCATTACCATTTTATTTCTCATCACGAAAATGAATTCTTTTTACTTGATTGTCTAATCTACTTCGTCATCTACGAACCTTAATGCAATATAACTCTGTATTTTTCCTTCCGGAAATGGCGATCCCTATTACGGTACTATGTAAGCCACATTGAGCCTGCAAATAGGTGGGAAAATGTGGGATACAAATGTAACAAAATAAATAAATGTGCATGCTTAAATTTACAGAGTACTACCTTTCCCATAGGTAAGTGGTGATAGTATCCATAAAGTGTTCTTTTTTTTATTTTTTTATTTGTTTATTAAAGAATGTGCGGAAAAGAGAAATCAACAGAGCCAACCATCAAGGGAAACAAAGTAACCACACAGTCAGACAATAAAGAACAGAACAGGTTTATGTGGTCCATTCAACTCATCCCTCCCCGACACCCCCCCCCCCCCACTTCACCTCATCAGGCTGGCAAAGAACCTGGTTGAGCCTGGAACTCCTTCCACAACTGACAGTAAGGAGCAGATTTCCCCCCACATGATTTAGAGAGTCTCAAGAGTTTCCAAGAGGCCATCTTTAAAGTGGCCACGTCTCTAGAATCGCCACTGAAAATTCTTACAGACCGCCTCAGCGCTGCCAGGGTGGAACTTGAGCAAGGCGTGGTTGTTCTGCCTAACTCTACGGTTAGTCAGCAGTAAAAAGCTGCTACCAGACGGCAAAGAGACTGAGCCGGCATAAACCACATGGCCATCTGGATAAGAACATAAGTATTGCCACACTGGGACAGACTGAAGGTCCATCAAGCCCATTATCCTGTTTCCAGCAGCAGCCAATCCAGGTCACAAGTACCTGGCAAAAACCCAAAATAGCAACATTCCATGTAGAACCCCAAGGAGTAGCAAGATTCTAGATTTCTAAAGAATTACAAGATTCCATGCAGAATTTCAAAGTGTAGCAACATTCCATTTAGAACCCTAAAGAGTAGCAAGTACATAAGTGTTGCCATACTGGGACAGACTGAAGGTCCATCAAGACCATTATCCTGTTTCCAGCAGCGGCCAATCCAGGTCACAAGTACCTGGCAAGATCCCAAAATAGTACAATACATTTTATGCTGCTTATCCTAGAAATAAACAATTGTGCCTGTGCTCTGTCGAGCATCAAAATATAACAAAATATTTAAACACACATGAATACAAGTGTATTGCTTCTTCAGCTTATTGAGAGTGGAGTAGTCTCATATGTAACACACGATAAAGATTATTTGATTTTTCACCCAATGACTGGGTGTATTATCTGTGTGTATTGTCTAATCATTGACTAAACCTCCACCACCCTTTGCTAATCTTATATATGAAGATATATTTCTGTTTATCAATATGCTATCATCTAGAAATAAGCAGTGGATGTTCTCCAAGCAAACACAGCGTGGACAACCCCACAATCATCAATACCCCAGATGACACCCTCCCTATCTCAGACAGCCTGAAAATCCTCGGCGTTACAATGGACCGCAACGTAACACTAGAGAGCCAAGTGACATCCACGACAAAGAAAATGTTCCACTCAATGTGGAACCTCAAACGCGTGAAGCAATTCTTCCCGAGGGAAACATTTCGCAACCTGGTACAATCAATGGTACTATGTCACTTAGATTACTGCAATGGAATTTATGCGGGATGTAAAGAACAAACCTTAAAGAAACTTCAGACCGCTCAAAACACGGCAGCTAGGCTTATCTTCAGAAAAACGCGATTTGAAAGCGCAAAACCCCTCCGCGAAAAACTACATTGGCTCCCAATCAAAGAACACATTGCTTTCAAAATCTGCACCCTGGTTCACAAAATTATCTACAGTGAAGCCCCGGTATACATGACAGACCTGATCGACCTACCAACTAGTGGTTAGAGTGGTGGACTTTGGTCCTGGGGAACTGAGTTCAATTCCCACTTCAGGCACAGGCAGCTCCTTGTGACAGTGGGCAAGTCACTTAACCCTCCATTGCCCCAGGTACAAATAAGTACCTGTAAGCCGCATTGAGCCTGCCATGAGTGGGAAAGCGCGGAGTACAAATGTAACAAAATAAATCTGCACTACCCAAGCTGCAAAGGACTCAAATACAAATCAACTTACGCATCCAGTTTCTTCTACATAAGCACACAACTATGGAACGCATTACCAAAAGCCTTGAAAACTACGTACGACCACCTAAGCTTCTGGAAAACACTAAAAACTAACCTGTTTAAAAAGGCATACCCTACCGATCCAACTTAAATGCCTGATCTCTGCAACACAACAAAACTAAAGAACGTAATGGACATAACACAACTCTTCCGTTGTACGATTCTCTAATATGGCCACATGAACTTTATCTTACCACAATATCACTTTGTATTTGTTTACTTGATTGCCTAATCTACGAACCTTAATGCAATGTAACTGTATTTCTCCTTCCGGAAATGGCGATCCCTATTACGGTACTATGTAAGCCACATTTAGCCTACAAATAGGTGGGAAAATGTGGGATACAAATGTAACAAACAAATAAATAATTAATAATGGTCTATGGACTTTTCTTTTAGGAAGAAGTTAGCCAAACCTTTTTTTAAACCCCGCTAAGCTAACTGATTTTACTACATTCTCTTACCGCATGGCCATGTGTGTCTGGGAGTTTTCTTTACCCACTGTGGTAAAAAGGGTCCTGTGGGAAAAACAGCCCCTGCTGTTAGCGCAGGGCCCTTTTCTCGCAGCTTGGTAAAAGGACCCCTTTGTGCTTGATACATGCGGCATTTCACATATTAGATCATTGATAACAAGAATAACTAAATATTTTTCATGTACATATTGTAGAAGTAAAAATAACAAAAATCGGAAGGAAGGAGGTTTTTTTAAAACCGATGAAAAAAATGGAAGTCCGATGAATGTGGGCACAAAGATTATTAACTTGCTGCCACAGTTGGGACATTTCAGGTCTTTTCCTCCATTTAAATATACAATAACATTATAGAGAGCGAGATTAATTTGCTACTCTATTCAAAAAGATAAGAACCATGATCTTAAGGTGGCCAAACAGGTAGAAAGGTGACAGCGTATAGGGAGAGGAACAGCCAGCGGAAAAAAGATTGATAATACTATTGGAAGAGGAGGCTGGGCAGACTCCGGCCAATATTCATAACAAGTTATCCGGAAGGGAACGACGCTTGTCGGAGGCTAACTGGTTATTTTCAGCAGCACTTAACCGATTATCGATGCTAAAATTGACCGGTTAGTGTTGATCTTTAAGCCTGCTACATTAGGGTTGTTCCGAGGGCATTTTGAAGGCGTGACCAGTTACGTTCCGATGTTCAGAACTTAACCAGCCAGGCTTAGTGGATAAACAGGACTGCGTAAATAGCAATCCTACCTTTAGAGTAGTAAATTTAAAACAAATCGGAGAAAATGTTTCTTCACCCAACGCATAATTAAACTCTGGAAGAGCACAGGTTCAAATCAAAGTAGGGTATACACAAAAGTAGCACACATGAGTTCTCTTGTTGGGCAGACTGGATGGACCGTGCAGGTCTTTTTTCTGCCATCATCTACTATGTTACTATGTTATGTATGTTGCGGGAGAACGTAGTGAAGGCGGTTAGCTTGGCAGAGTTTAAAAAGGGGTCGGACGGTTTCCTACAGGACAAGTCCATAGACCGCTACTAAATGGACTTGGGAAAATCCGCAATTTCGGGAATAACTTGTATAAAATATTTGTACGTTTGGGAAGCTTGCCAGGTGCCCTTGGTCTGGATTAGCCGCTGTCGGGGACAGGATGCTGGGCTCGATGGACCTTTGGTCTTTTCCCAGTGTGGCATTACTTATGTACTTAACCCATGGCCGGTTCCAGTCATGCACTAGTCGGTGTTTAAAAAAACTGGAAATTCCACTTTTAGCGCCAGCTGTGGACAAAAAAAAAAAAAAAAACGCTGTCCGCCACTGGTTGAAAATCGCCCGGACTGAGTTTTTGTTCATTTCGTTTTGGGGTTATTTCTGTTTAATTTTGTCTCATTTTCGGTTGCAGCACTCTCGTGGTTCGCAAATGACACACTCTCTGCAAGGAGCACAGGCGGGTCTTGCAGTGAGGGTGTGCTAAAAATGAAATGAAACAAACCCGCGTTGTTTTGATTTTCAATTTGTTTCGAAGCACACGCACGTCCCTTTTGGGCATTTCAGACTAACATTAACCGCTCAGATCCCTGTTATGTACCATGCAGCAGACAAGGTGCCCTGCAGTGGAAGCCTGGTTCCTGTAAGCTGATTGTCACTCCTAAAAGTCACTCATTAAAGGGTTGATTTATTTGCGTGCATGCACTATCATGTTCCACTGCTAAATGCCTTTAATATGTGCTATTCATAACTAGGTCTCGTTGCATAACATGGGACCTGCAGTAAATAATGCGTTAGTGCCTGTTAACATGTGGTAATGCTGTAGTAGCTTATATCAAACCTAGCCCTAAATAGCCTTATGCCACCCCTTCCCCTTCCCCAGGCCCCTGATCTACCTCACCCTCAATATATCACGCTTTTAAATACTAAACTTTTGTGTGTAAGTGTGTATATAAATCATACTTCCAAAAATCACCTGCCTAGGTCCATGGGCTATCTGAAGACTGCTCACCCTTCCTGCATGGAAATATACGCATTGATGGTTCTTTGAGTTAGTGCAGTTGTCGGGGAGCTGCTTCCCTAGGCGACTGCCTAGTCTTAGCCTTATAGGTAGCTGAAAATCTATAGGTGAATTCAGCCAATCTACTGCTATTATTCCTTTTTTTGTCTTACTTATATGCATCTCTACTAAGCCTTAGAAAATATGTCCATTAGAACATTCTCATACCGTACAGCGTGGCACTGTTCATATTAAAACTGTATCATTTTACATCCTCCTCTCAAAACTTCCCTGTAATGTTATGTAAAGCTTTTCTGTGATTGCGTGTTGGCTATTCCTGTATTCACTCCTGGGCATCACAACCCGGCAGTCTGTTTACCTGCTTGTTCTTGGTTTTCCTGATACCTAACATGCAGGCACATGCCGTGCGAGATAACCCAGAGATTGCAAAGTGACTAACTCTGAATCCCTTGCAGAGAGCATCACTCTCGATACTGCTAGTAAACTGTCAAATATTACAAAAAATTTTTTTACGAACGTGGCATCCAGATGTGACAGACAACTCATATCCCTTGAAAGTTATTTTTCTAGCTCTTACGTTGAGAAAACGTCCATTTCTGGCTAAGAAAGCAAATAGGAATTATAAAGAAAGGAATAGAAAATAAAACTGAGAATATTAAAATGCCTTTGTATCGCTCCATGTTGCGACCACGCCTCGAATACTGTGTGCGATTCCAATCACCACATCTCAAAAAATGATATAGCGGAATTAGAAAAGATACAGAGAAGGGCGACGAAAATGATAAAAGGGGATGGGACGACTTCCCTATGAGGAAAGACTAAAGCGAATAGGGATCTTCAATTTGGAGAAGAGATGGCTGAGGGGAGATATGATACAGCTCTATAAAATAATGAGTGGAGTGGAACGGGTAAAGGTGAATCGCTTGTTTACTCTTTCCAAAAATACTAGGACTAGGGGGCATGCAATGAAGCTCCTAAGTACTATATTTAAAACAAATCAGAGAAAATATTGCTTCACTTACAAAGTGGTTAGCTTAGCTGGATTTAAAAAAGGTTTGGACAAGTCCCTAACAGAAAAGTTCACGAACCATTACTAAGGTGAACTTAAGAAAATCCACTGTTTATTCCTGGGATAAGCAGTATAAAAATCTGTTTTACACTTTGGGGATCTTGCCAGGTACTTGGACCTGGATTGGTCACTGTTGCAAACAGGACACTGGGTTTGCAACAGTTCTGTCCCAGTGTGGTGATGGTTATGTACTTTCTCTTATGCAAACATCCAGGGATATTTTTGAGGGGGTACTTGGGGGTACTGAGTACCGGCACCTTTTCCATTGTCTGCTAAAATTGAGCCGTGGACCCCAAGTTTTAATGAAAGAGCTCAGGCTCTACACACCAATTCTGCCTTCTCATAGATTCTGTGGCTGGTTACAGGGGGCCTGGCTATTGTGGGGTGGGTCCCTCAATGATCACCCCACCCCTGAAGGGTGGCCTGGCATTTGAGTACCCGCACCTTTTTCGCTAGAAAAAAAAACGCACTGCAAACATCCATATTTAAGCGCTGATCCTGTGCCATGTAATCTCTTCCTCCAGCACAGATCACTAGAGAGCAAAGCCATTACCATGAGATACTCATTCAGTTGTTTTTTTTTTGTTACATTTGTACCCCACACTTTCCCACTCATGGCAGGCTCAAGTTGCCATTATGGAATCAGTGGGTGGTCTTAATTCAGTTCTCAGGGAACAGGTGTGCGTGCTGCAGAAATAAAGAAGGCTCAATCATAATTGGCCGTAATTGGAATTTGGAAACCTCATTGTCAGTTACGTATTAGAATGAAAGGGCAGAGTGGACTAGCCATTCATCAACTGGGGAGGTGGTCCTTCCATTTCCAGGGCAAGGATGAGGGTCATTGTTGTGGATGGTAAGGAGAAAGTGCTGGAGTTCCTATTTAAATCTTAATCGGTGGAGGGGTATTTAAATTTATCTCATCCTAGGAGCTTCATGCCATTCAATGACCATTAGCCAAGAAAGAAGCCTGCACGACCTCAAAATGTAACTTTAAAGGTTCTGATCCAGTGTTCTTAGATAACTGACCAGCATGTCAAATCTGTGATGCACTAATACATCCGCATTTTCTCAGAGTTTCACAGACATTCACACATGTGGATCATTTGTACATCCACATTTTCAAAATTATCTGAAGACATGCACTTAGGAAAATGCACATTTGATTTATTTACTTGCATCCCATATTTTCCCACCTATTTGCAGGCTCAATGAGGCTTACAAAATGTTACGACAACATATACACATTATAGGATAGGAATTTCAGAATATGGATACAGATGGGTACATAGAATATCATAGCAAACATATTAACGGAATAATAATTTTACAATTGTTACAAATAAGAGTGCATAAGTAAATCATATTGAATTGGAAGTGAATTGAAAGATAAACATAACATAATGATATCAGGACAAGATATAATATTCAGACATGAGGATGTAATTAAGATAGGCAGATAGGAGAGTTCCTGAATAGTCGTAATTGGAATAATTAGGAAGTCAAATCGTTATGAGGAACCTTTGTTGTACGCCTTTATGAATAAGTAAGTCTTTAATAATTTTCAGAAGGTTGTCAGGTCATGTGTTGTTTTTATGGCGATCGGTAATTCATTCCATAGTTGTGCAGATGTATGAGAAACTGGATGTATGTACAGACTTGTATTTAAGTCCTCTGCAATTGGGATAATGAAGGTTGCCATTATGCCATTTGATGCGTCAGTGGGCCTTAAATGTTTTAGAGGCCTTTTTTTACTAAGCCGGGTAAGGCTCTACGCACGCCCAACGCCTTTCAAAATGGAGTTACCGCCCAGCTGCCCTGTGGATCTTGCGGTAATTTCATTTTTGGTGCGTGTCTGATATGTGCAGGCTGAAAAAGAACCTTTATTTACAGAGGCACGTATTGGACGCACACCGAGTAGCATTTGGCGTGCGTAGGTCATTACTGCCTGGTTACCGTGTGAGACTTTACCGCTAGGTCACTGGCTTGCGGTAAGGTCACAGACCCAAAATGGACGTGCGGCAATTTTGATTTTGCCGCACGTCCATTTTCGGCAGAAATTTTAAAAAGGGCTTTTTTTTTTTACAGGCGCGCTGAAAAATGGATCGGCGCGCGCCCAAAACCCACGCCTACAGTACCGCAAGCCATTTTTCAGCACACTTTAGTAAAAGGACCCCTTATTGCATGTAAAATTCATTTAGTACGTGCTTACCTGTGAGTTGACTCTGTATTTCCTTCTGATAGATTTATCATTTTTATTTTTTTTTATTTTTGTTACATTTGTACCCCGTGCTTTCCCACTCATGGCAGGCTCAATGCGGCTTGCATGGGGCAATGAAGGGTTAAGTGACTTGCCCAGAGTCACAAGGAGCTGCCTGTGCCTGAAGTGGGAATCTCAGTTCCTCAGTTCCCCAGGACCAAAGACCACCACTAGGCCACTCCTCCACTGTTGCTACTATTTGAGATTCTACATGGAATGCTGCTATTCCACTAGCAACATTCCATGTAGAAGTCGGCCCTTGCAGATCACCAATGTGGCCGCGCAGGCTTCTGCTTCTGTGAGTCAGACGTCCTGCACGTACGTGCAGGACGTCCGACTCACAGAAACAGAAGCCTGCACAGCCTTCTACATGTGGAATAGCAACATTCCATGTAGAATCTCCAATAGTAGCAACAGAATCTCAATAGTAGCAACATTCCATGTAGAATCTCCAATAGTATCTATTTTATTTTTGTTACATTTGTACCCTGCGCTTTCCCATTCATGGCAGGCTCAATGCGGCTTACATATACAGGTACTTATTTGTATCTGGGGCAATCATGCTAGACTGCATTTGTTAATAACTGATAGTTTCTGTAAACTACTTTGTGCAAGTGGTATAGAGACTCAATAAATCCAATCCAATCCAGTCAAGTCAATTTGAGGAAATTAAAAAGTTCTAACATGGGGGAGGGGGGGAAAGGAAGGGGGGAATGTTTGATAATGTTTGAAAAATGTTGATGATAGAAGTTCAGATGTATTAGTACAATTTTGCATTGTTCACTACTAGATTTATACTGATTGATATGGGAAATTTTAAACGTCTGCAATCATCAATAAAAAAATAATTGAAAATAAAAAGTTCTAACATGTGCTTAAAAGGTTTTAGTGGTACTTTCAAAAACCAGGACAATTGCTACCAAGTCATAAGTACATAAGTACATAAGTACATAAGTACATAAGTAGTGCCATACTGGGAAAGACCAAAGGTCCATCTAGCCCAGCATCCTGTCACCGACAGTGGCCAATCCAGGTCAAGGGCACCTGGCACGCTCCCCTAACGTAAAAACATTCCAGACAAGTTATACCTAAAAATGCGGAATTTTTCCAAGTCCATTTAATAGCGGTCTATGGACTTGTCCTTTAGGAATCTATCTAACCCCTTTTTAAACTCCGTCAAGCTAACCGCCCGTACCACGTTCTCCGGCAACGAATTCCAGAGTCTAATTACACGTTGGGTGAAGAAAAATTTTCTCCGATTCGTTTTAAATTTACCACACTGTAGCTTCAACTCATGCCCTCTAGTCCTAGTATTTTTGGATAGCGTGAACAGTCGCTTCACATCCACCCGATCCATTCCACTCATTATTTTATACACTTCTATCATATCTCCCCTCAGCCGTCTCTTCTCCAAGCTGAAAAGCCCTAGCCTTCTCAGCCTCTCTTCATAGGAAAGTCGTCCCATCCCCACTATCATTTTCGTCGCCCTTCGCTGTACCTTTTCCAATTCTACTATATCTTTTTTGAGATACGGAGACCAGTACTGAACACAATACTCCAGGTGCGGTCGCACCATGGAGCGATACAACGGCATTATAACATCCGCACACCTGGACTCCATACCCTTCCTAATAACACCCAACATTCTATTCGCTTTCCTAGCCGCAGCAGCACACTGAGCAGAAGGTTTCAGCGTATCATCGTCTTATTTCTTTTTTTACATTTTTCCCCCAAAGGTATTTTTAGGAAGAGTACCCTCAGAGATATCCACTATCTTTGGCAATTAGTAGTAACTGTTGCCCGGTGGTATAGCAACTTCAGTCATTGGACTATTCTTATTTTAACATTTATTTATTTATTTATTTGTTGCATTTGTATCCCACATTTTCCCACCTTTTCGCAGGCTCAATGTGGCTTACAGTATGCCGTAGTGGCGATCGCCATTTCCGGAATGAGAAATACAGAGTGGTATTGCGTTAAGGTCATAAATGGTAGAGTAAATTAAAGAGTAAAAATTAGATAATCAGTTCATTTCGGCGTGAGAAATAAGGTGGTGGTGCGCTGACGTTCGTTAGTGACAGAGTGACTGACGCAGTCAGGTATAGAGAGTTCGGTTTTGTCTAGTTCTGGAAGAGTTTCGCTGTCTGGTATTTAGGATGGATCCTTGTGCTATGCCTTTTCGAACAGGTTGGTTTTTAGTAATTTTCGGAAGATTGTTAGGTCGTGCGTTGTTTTTATGGCATTTGGTAGTGCGTTCCATAGTTGCGAGCTAATGGAGGAAAAGCTGGATGCGTATGTGGATTTATATTTGAGTCCTTTGCAGCTGGGGTAGTGGAGATTCAGGAATGTGCGTGCTGACCTTTTTGTGTTCCTGGTTGGTAAGTCTATGAGGTCTGACGTATATGCCGGGGCCTCACCGTGAATGATTTTATGGACCAGGGTACAGATTTTGAACGCAATTCGTTCTTTTAGTGGGAACCAGTGTAGTTTTTCTCTTAGGAGTTTGGCTCTTTCGTATTTCGCTTTCCCGACTATGTCTGGCTGCTGTGTTTTGGGCAGTTTGGAGTTTCTTAATGATTTGTTCTTTGCAACCGGCGTAGATGGCATTGCAGTAATCTAGGTGGCTTAGCACCATTGATTGTACCAGGCTGCGGAATATTTCTCTTGGGAAGAAAGGTTTTACTCTTTTGAGTTTCCACATTGAGTGGAACATTTTCTTTGTTGTTTGTTGTTAAGGGCTATTAGTGTCACTTGTGATTTGGCCTTTGCAAAACCTTCACCAGCTATGGCCCATTGCCATGTTGCTAAAGTTACAAGATCAATAATTGAAACTGGACTTATCTTTTTAGCCAGCGTCCTCGCTGTCTCGACACTCAGGGCTGTCAAAGAGCAAAAAACATACATTTGTGAAATGACCTGAAAAAAACATCTGAAGCAGGGGTGTAGCTAGGTAGGCCAACGGGAGCCTGGGCCCCACGCAAATTTTGTCCGGGCCCCTGGTTTTGCTGGCGGGGGTCCCCAACCCCCACCAGCCGAAGCCTACTTCAGCTGGCGGGGGGTTGAGGACCCCCGCCAGCAAAGGTATTTGCTCTTGCAGGGGGAGTGACGAGGCGGTGAGGGGAAGCAGTGAGGAGGTGAGAGGGAGCGGCGAGGAGGTGAGGGGGGCGAGGCAGCAGACTAAAATGTGTCCCCGCCCTCCACCTCGGGCTCTGGCCCCCCTCCCACCATGAGATCTGGCTACGCCCCTGATCTGAAGATCAGGATAAAAAGCCAGATGAACCCAAAAGTGAAGCCTCAGAATGATAAGGAGAGTTCTGACAGAAGATGCAAATGCCTTTGATTCATTGGATTCTACTCAGCTTTGCTAATGTGAATCGAAACCCCATTTATCTATCTCCACAATTTCTAGACCAACACTGTCCCACATACCGAGCAGTTTACTGCTCAACATACATAATATAACAGAATACAAAAAAAACATGCATAAAACAAAGCTTAATATAAAATATATAATAAGGTATTAATCTAAGGAGCCCTTTAACCAAACTGTGCATCCTAACAGGGGTCATTCCCGCACAGGGCCACCGAGAGACTGGGCCGGGCCCAGGGCAAGGCTGCAGCCGCTCCCCCCCTACGAGGTCGCCGCCGCTTGCTCTCCCCACGAGTTCACCGCCGCTGCCGATCCCCCCCCCCACCGGGCCAGAAGTTACGTCAGATGAGGGCGGGACACAGGGAGGGAAGGAGAGCCGAAGGCAGGCGATCTGCCGCTGCTTGCTGTGCCTTCGGAGGTGAGGTGCTGTGAGTTCAATGCAGGGGGCCCGGTGGCAGATGGTCAGACGATGGAGCCGCGGGCGGGCGGGTGGGACTGTGGCGCCGGGCCCCCACCTGGAGGTCCGGGCCCAGGGAATTTTGTCCCGCCTGTCCCCCCCCCATCGGTGGCCCTGTTCCTGCACACTAAGGCCATTTTTACAGCAGGGGGTAAAATGGCTGATTTTTCTAGTTTCCCCATTAATGGTCACATGCTATTTTCCCATTAGTGCGTGGCCATTAGCCTGTGGGACCCCTACCACCACCTACTTTGTAGGTGGTAAGGGTTCACGCACTAAGCACATACTAATTGATCAGTGCGTGGCAATGTAGCTTCATATGTACATAAGCACATAAGTGTTGCCATACTGGGATAGACCGAAGGACCATCCAGTATCCTATTTCCAACAGTGGCCAATCCAGGTCACAAGTACCTGGCAAGATCCCAAAACAGTACAATACATTTTACGCTGCTTATTCCAGAAACAAGCAGGGGATTTTCCTAAGTCCATTTTAATAATGGCTTATGGACTTTTCTTTTAGGAAACTAGCCAAACCTTTTTTAAACCCCGCTAAGTTAACTGCTTTTACCACATTCTCTGGCAACAAATTCCAGAGTTGAATTACACATAGCGTGAAGAAATATTTTCTCCAATTCATTTAAAATTTACTACTTTGTAGCTTCATTGCATGTCCCCTAGTCCTAGTATTTTTGGAAAGTGTAAACAAGCGATTCACGTCTACCCGTTCCACTCCACTCATTATTTTATAGACCTCTGTCATATCTCCCCTCAGCCGCCTTTTCTCCAAGCTGAAGAGCCCCAGCCGCTTTAGCCTTTCCTCATAGGGAAGTTGTCCCATCCCCTTTATCATTTTCGTCGCCCTTCTCTGTACCTTTTTGTATTTCCACTATATCTCGATTAATGTAGAACACACCCGCTCTCCACATAGGTAGCTTGTGTTGATCCCAGATCTACTGTGGCACACCAGAGCAAATGCTCCATGGTAAGGCATTTTTTGCTGTGCTAAGTGGGGTCATTTACTAACCCGCGGTAGCATTTTTAGTTCGAGGTAGAAATCAGCTGGCAGTAAATGCTGAGACACCCAACTTGGCGTTTACCACCAACTGGTTTCTACCTCGAGCTAAAAACGCTACTGTCACTTAGTAAAAGGACCCCTAAATTAGGTTTACCTAATCCTGCAGCCTCCATCTGGATTGGATTCTCTGATTCTGACATTGACCATAACAGGCCAGAAATATTAGCAAGGCAACAGGCTCACCAAACCGTGGAGGCTTTTATCAACTTGTAGTGACAGTTGTGAGGTCAGATGTTTAACAAGTCATGTTCTACCCTAGTACATGTCAACAGCACTTAAGAAGATTGGAAGAAACCTTAACCCCCCAATCATACTAGTGTTAGCGGCTCGCATTAAATCCAAACCCAGGATCTGAAATAGATGTTTGGGGGAGGATAGAGTCTTAGGCGAATAGTCTAGTAAACACAACATCTGACGTGACTGAGCTCCACCTGCAGTTCAAAAGCTTTAAAAACATGAACAGCCTGTTGTGATTTGTGTGGGTTAGTGAGTACGATGAGCTAAACAAACAGGGCTGGCATTTTAGATCCTGAGCCATCAATAACACCATACATGTGTGTGTCCCCCTCCCCGCACACTGCCCTCATACCACCTGCATGAGTCATTGAGAGTGACTGCTTTACTCAGCTAAGTCTCTGCTCCCAGTATAAGTTGAACATTCCACATCTGACAGCTGGTACAGCCCTTTG
Organism: Microcaecilia unicolor; assembly: GCF_901765095.1. Taxonomy (NCBI): domain Eukaryota; kingdom Metazoa; phylum Chordata; class Amphibia; order Gymnophiona; family Siphonopidae; genus Microcaecilia; species Microcaecilia unicolor. The sequence continues at coordinate 196,840,173 of NC_044041.1, forward strand.
GGACTTTTTCTTGCATTCAGTTCCCGGGGGCCCTGGATGTCTGGCTTGATTTTTTTTTTCTTCCTTAATTAACAAGCGAGGCAGGACTAGAAAACGCGATTTATCTTCCTTCAGTTTCTAATGTCAGACTCTACATACCAGCTCATGGCTAATCCCCATGGGACACGGGAAGGCAGCTTTTTTTGTGTTCCCAAAGGGTGTTTTCTCATTCCTGAAGTTTTCTTTCCAGAGCAAGTCTGCATATCGGTATTGGACCCACCCAGCTCCCAGGGCAGGGGGTCAAGAGAGCATAGGCTTTGCTTTGTGGGCCATGAGTGCAAACAGAATCGGTGAATTATTCTTTATTTTTCACCTCCCAGAAAAAGTGTTGTGTTCTACTACTACTACTACTACTTAGCATTTCTATAGCGCTGCCAGGGTTACGCAGCGCTGTACAAGTTTAAACATGGGGAAGGACAGTCCCTACTCAAGAGAGCTTACAATCTAAAGGTAAAAACTATGTAGTCAGTGTAGGTATCAGGAATGGGAAGGTGGTTAGGCACCAAAAGCAAGGGAGAAGAGATGGGCCTTGAGTAAGGACTTGAAAATGGGCAGGGAGGGCGCATGGCGTATGGGCTCAGGAAGTCTGTTCCAGGCATAAGGTGATGCGAGGCAGAAGGGGCGGAGTCTGGAGTTAGCGGTGGTGGAGAAAGGTACAGAAAGGAGTGATTTGTCCTGAGAGCGGAGGTTACGGGTGTTCTGGTAAATATCATGATGCATCTAATTCGTCTTATTCATCTCGAATAAAGTTTGCTCACTCACAGGAAGAATGGAGAGAGGCCCTGGAAGACAGGGCAGACAGGGAAAAATCTATCATACCCATGTTGAAATTATAGCTACGTCATGCAAGGTTCCACGTTAGGAGTCACAGACCAAGAAAGGGATCTAGGTGTCGTCGTGGATGATACGTTGAAACCTTCTGCTCAGTGTGCTGCTGCGACTCTAAGAAAGCAAATAGAATGTTAGGTATTATTAGGAAAGGAATGGAAAACAAAAATGAGGACGTTATAATGCCTTTGTATCGCTCCATGGTGCGACCGCACCTCGAATATTGTGTTCAATTTTGGTTGCCGCATCTCAAAAAAGATATAGTGGAATTAGAAAAGGTGCAGAGAAGGGCGACAAAAATGATAAAGGGGATGGGACGACTTCCCTATGAGGAAAGGCCAAAGCGGCTAGGGCTCTTCAGCTGGGAGAAAAGGCGACTGAGGGGAGATATGATAGAGGTCTATAAAATAATGAGTGGAGTGGAACGGGTAGATGTGAAGCGTCTGTTTACGCTTTCCAAAAATACTTGGATGAGGGGGCATGCGACAAAGCTACAATGTAGTAAATTTAAAACGAATCAGAGAAATTCTTTCTTCACTCAACGTGTAACTAAACTCTGGAATTCGTTGCCAGAGAATGTGGTAAAGACGGTTAGCTTAGCGGAGTTTAAAAAAGGTTTGGACGGCTTCCTAAAGGAAAAGTCCATAGACCATTATTAAATGGACTTGGGGAAAATCCACTATTTCTGGGATAAACATGCACCTGTATTCATTACAATAAATATTAATGTGCTTTAAAATGTGCTTTTAAAAACCAACAATATCTTTTCTTAATTTTGGTCACGTTTCTACCCCTAACCAGGGGCAACAGAACAGCCTCTTGATTGGAAGAGCCAAACAAAGCAATTTCTGCCCTGCACCCAGGCTCTCTAATTGCTGATGCTCTGGAGCTCATTGCCAGAGGATGTGGTAACAGTGGAGAAGAGCAGGGTAGGCAATGCAGAAGGACCAGCACGGGACAAACGCTTCAACTGGAGGGGGTTGGGGACCCCTGCCTGCTAAACTAGGGGCCCCGGAGCCAATTTGGGGGGGCAGGCCCCTGTGCCCCCCATAGCTACGCCACTGCATTCAGATCTTTATCTGCCGTCACTTACTATGTTACTATGTTAAACTGAGAGCCCTGTTTACAAAGGCGCATTAGCGTTTTTAATGTGAGCTAAAAATTAGCACACGCTAACCGTGTAGACACCCATAAGAATATTATGGGCATCTACACAGTTTGCGCATGTTACGAATGCTAGGGCACCTCTAGCAGGGCTTAGTAAATAGGGCACTAAATCTGTAGGATGGACAGACGTGTTGTCCATCACTTTTTGATTTGCTGTTATAGAAGCAGGCCAAAGTAACAGGGAAGGCTCTCCACGGAGTGGATGAACACAAAATCCCACGGGGTGCAAATACAGAAAGACAAAGTGGGAAATGGACCAATGGCTTCAGGACGACGGGACTTGAGTGATGTAGATCAATTATTGAATAACTGGTTCGTCTTGAGCAGTATCCAAAAAATATATCAAATACTGGACGGTCTAATCAAAGACTCACACGATCATCAAAGAGACCTGTAGCAGGGCGAAACTGCCTGTAACACACAAAAAACGTTACAGGCAGTTTCGTCCTGCTACAGGTCTCTTTGATGATCGTGTGAGTCTCTGATTAGACCGTCCAGTAGTTGATGTATTTTTTGGATACTGCTCAAGACGAACCAGTTATTCAAAAATTGATCTACATCACTCAAGTCCTGTCGTCCTGAAGCCATTGGTCAATTTCCCACTTTGTCTTTCTGCATAGAAGCAGGCCACCATTTATTAAAGAAATGTGGTAACCTCCAGATTTTATATAATGCAACTTTTAGGGTCCCTTTTACTAAGCTGCGTAGGCACCTATGCATGCCCAATGTCTGTCAGTTTTGAGTTACTGCCCGGCTACCATGTGGCCCTTGCGGTAATTTCATTTTTGATGCACGTCCGCTACGCGCGCCGAAAAATATTTGTATTTTCTGGCACACAGGTGGTAATCAGATATCGCATACAATTCAAGCTCCTCCTCCTTACCTACAACTGCACTCAGTCTGTGGCTCCTCACTACCTCTCCACCCTCATCTCCCCCTATGTTCCCGCCCGCAACCTCCGCTCACAGGACAAAGCCCTTCTCTCAGTACCCTTCTCCACTACTGCCAACTCCAGGCTCCGCTCATTCTGCCTTGCCTCACCCTATGCCTGGAATAATCTTCCTTTACCCATACGCCATGACCCCTCCCTACCCATCTTCAAATCTCTGCTTAAAACTCACCTCTTCAATGCTGCCTTCGGCGCCTAACCGCTCGAGAAATATAAAATACCCCAATCTATCCACCCTATCAGATTAACTGTTCACTCGTCCTCTAGATTGTTCACTTGTCTTTAGTTTGTTCTCTTGTCTTTTAAATTGTAAGCTCTTTGAGCAGGGACTGTCCTTCTATGTTTGAATTGTACAGCGCTGCGTAACCCTAGTAGCGCTTTAGAAATGGTTGTTGTTGTTGTTGTTGTAATTGGCATTTTACACGCATAGACCATTACTGCCTGGTTACAATGTGAGGCCTTACCGCTAGGTCAATGGCTGGCGGTAAAGTCTCAGATCCAAAATGGACGCGCGGCAATTTTCATTTTGCCGCACGTCCATTTTCAGCAACAATTTTAAAAAGGCATATTTTTACAGGTGCGCTGAAAAACGATTCTGCGCACACCCAAAACACGCATCTACATTACTGCAGGCCATTTTCAGCGCACCTTTGTAAAACGCCCCCTCCCCCAATTAGTTAACAAATCCATCAACGCTGATAATTGCCACTTAACAAGCAATTTTTGACACTAATTGGCAACTAATTAGAATTTACATGCACAACTGTCTAAGCGTATTCTGCAATGTGATGCTCGTAAATTCTAAGTCACATAGTTGAAAAGGGGGCGTGGAATGGGCGGGTCGTGGGCGTTTCTCAAATCTATGTGCGTTGTTACAGAATACTCTCGGTCTGCGCCTAATTTAAGCATCGGGATTTACACCAAGATTTACTTGGCATAACTGCCCGTGACTAAATGTAGTTGGGTGGTTGGGTGCTCAGCGTATTCTATAATCCACATGGAAACATACATAAGTACATAAGTGTTGCCATACTGGGACAGACCAAAGGTCCATCAAGCCCAGCATCCTGTTTCTAACAGTGGCCAATCCAGGTCACAAATACCCGGCCAAAAATGTACAAAACATTTTATACTGCTTATCCTAGAAATAGTGGATTTTTCCCAAGTCCATTCAATTATGGTCTATGGACTTTTCCTTTAGGAAGCTTTCCAAACCTTTTTTAAACTCCGCTAAGCTAACCGCCTTTACCACATTCTCTGGCAACGAATTCCAGAGTTTAATTACACGTTGAGTGAAGAAAAAGTTTCTCTGATTCGTTTTAAATTTACTACATTGTAGCTTCATCGCATGCCCCCTAGTCCTAGTATTTTTGGAAAGTGTGAACAGATGCTTCATGCTTTCCAAAAATACTAGGTCTAGGGGGCATGCGATGAAGCTACAACGTAGTAAATTTAAAACGAATCGGGGGAGAAATCGGAGGCTTATTCTATTAACTACGCCTAAATTTAGACTCACTTTATAGAATATGCCTAGGCGTATTTTTTTCAGCACAAATTTTTCAGGCACCATATATGGAATCTAGCCCTAAATGACTAAAGTAAAAAGGTATCACCTTATATTTTCTGTTTTTATTTATTAATCTTTCAGTCTGTGTATTCAAAGGGACCAACACAGCACATGAGATGTCTGGCTATAGATCGCCACCTGGTGGTAATGAAGATGAGGATTATTTTCACTTGCTTCAGTAACGTAACATAGGGGTCCTTTTTAAAAAGGCGCACAGAAAAATGGCTTGTGGTAGTGTAGGCGCAGATTTTGGATGTGTGACGATCCATTTTTTAGCATGCCTGTAAAAAAAGGCCTTTTTTTTTGGCCGAAAATGGACGTGCGGCAAAATCAAAATTGCCGTGCATCCATTTTGGGATCTGAGACCTTACCGCCAGCCATTGATCTAGTGGTAAAGAATGCGGGTGGTAATGACCTATGCGCGCCAAATGACACTTGGCGTGCACCCGTTACGTGCGCCTGAAATTAAAAATTATTTTTCAGACGCGCATTTCGGACGTGCGCCAAAAATGAAATTACCGCAAGAGCCACGCGGTAGTCGGGTGGTAACTCCATTTTGGCGTGCATTGGGCACGCATAGACGCTTGCGCGGCTTAGTAAAAGGGCCCCATAGATAGCAATGTGATAGATGATGGCAGATAGAGACCAAAATGGGCCATTTAGTCTGGCCAGAATTGCGGTTAGGGTTGTAACTGCTGTTTTGTGCAAAGTACTCCCTGTGTGCCTGGGAATAATTTCTGGATGCTGAATGAGTTTAACAGAAACATTTGTGCCGTGTATTTGTAGATAGATAGATAGATAGATAGATAGACAGACAGACAGACAGACAGACAGATAGACAGACAGACTCAGGCTTGTGACTATCCTGCTTCTTTTTTTCGAGCGAGAAGGCTGGCCATCTTCCGACAAAAATTGGGAGATGGCCGGCCTTCTCCCAATCTGCCCCGATTACCACTGAGTGCACACCGGCGCTACAAAAATAAAAATATTTGTAGCACTGAGGGTGGGAAGTACTGCCAGGCGTACCCGCTGCTTTGTAAAAGACCCCGTATCGGATCTGGGTGCCAAGCGTTACAGCCAGATGCATGTGCAGATCCTAATTGGTACTAATTAATATAAATAATTCCCAATTATTCCTTGTTTAACAGCTCATTAGTCAATTAAGTTGCAGGTGAATCTCAAGATCACACCCATATCTGGGTGCCATATATAGCAGCAAAAATCTGCAAACGAACCTTTTCCGGAGATGTGAAGGCAGTAGAACAAGAGGACATGAAATGAGATTGAAGGGGGGCAGACTCAAGAAAAATGTCAGGAAGTATTTTGTCACCGAGAGAGCAGTGGATGCTTGGAATGCCCTCCTGCGGGAGGTGGTGGAAACGAAAACGGTAACAGAATTCAAACACGTGTGGGATAAACATAAAGAAATCCTGTTCAGAAGGAATGGATCCTAAGGAGCTTAGCCGAGATTGGGTGGCAGAACCGGTGGCGGGAGGTGGAGATGGTGCTGGGCAGACTTATACGGTCCGTGCCAGAGCCGGTGGTGGGAGGCGGGACTGGTGGTTGGGAGGCGGGGATAGTGCTGGGCAGACTTATACGGTCTGTGCCAGAGCCAGTGGTGGGAGGCGGGACTGGTGGTTGGGAGGCGGGGATAGTGCTGGGCAGACTTATACAGTCTGTGCCAGAGCCGGTGGTGGGAGCGGGACTGGTGGTTGGGAGGCGGGGATAGTGCTGGGCAGACTTATACAGTCTGTGCCAGAGCCGGTGGTGGGAGACGGGACTGGTGGTTGGGAGGCGGGGATAGTGCTGGGCAGACTTATACGGTCTGTGCCAGAGCCGGTGGTGGGAGGCGGGACTGGTGGTTGGGAGGCGGGGATAGTGCTGGGCAGACTTATACGGTCTGTGCCAGAGCCGGTGGTGGGAGGCGGGGCTGGTGGTTGGGAGGCGGGGATAGTGCTGGGCAGACTTATACGGTCTGTGCCAGAGCCGGTGGTGGGAGGCGGGGCTGGTGGTTGGGAGGCGGGGATAGTGCTGGGCAGACTTATATGGTCTGTGCCAGAGCTGGTGGTGGGAGGCGGGGCTGGTGGTTGGGAGGCGGGGATAGTGCTGGGCAGACTTATACGGTCTGTGCCATAGCCGGTGGTGGGAGGCGGGGCTGGTGGTTGGGAGGCGGGGATAGTGCTGGGCAGACTTACAAGGTCTGTGCCCTGAAAAGGACAGGTACAAATCAAGGTAAGGTATACACAAAAAGTAGCACATGTGAGTTTATCTTGTTGGGCAGACTGGATGGACCATGCAGGTCTTTTTCTGCCATCATCTACTATGTTACTATGTTAAAAAAAAACTATCCCTCTTGAGTTTTCTCAGCAACTGCTTTGAATTTCAATGAGAAATTTTATGTAACTATTTAGTCGTCATACTTACGCATGGCTATTAATGCAATTATTTATTTATTTGCTGCATTTGTATCCCACATTTTCCCACCTATTTGCAGGCTCAATGTGGATTACATTATGCCGAAATGGCGGAAACCATTTCCGGAATGCGAAGTACATATTATTAATTATTACAATTAACATACAGAAATATGAAATACATTAGAAGTAAATGGATATACAGCACATTTCAGGAGTTAGAAATCAAGGGTAATGAATAACGTTCAGTAATGAAAATGAAATAGCAATTAAAGTAATCGAATAGAAGAGAGGAGTTCACTGTTAACTTGTTCTGGTTGTGTTTTGATGTCAGGTCATTTATGACGGATCCTTTTGATAAGTCTTTTTGAACAATTTAGTCTTTAGTAGTTTCCGGAAACTGGATTTTCAAAAGGCGTTTGACAAGGTACCTCATGAAAGGCTACAGAGGAAATTGGAGGGTCATGGGATAGGAGGAAATGTCCTATTGTGGATTAAAAACTGGTTGAAGGATAGGAAACAGAGAGTGGGGTTAAATGGGCAGTATTCACAATGGAGAAGGGTAGTTAGTGGGGTTCCTCAGGGGTCCGTGCTAGGACCGCTGCTTTTTAATATATTTATAAATGATTTAGAGATGGGAGTAACTAGCGAGGTAATTAAATTTGCTGATGACACAAAGTTATTCAAAGTCGTTAAATCGCGACAGGATTGTGAAAAATTACAAGAGGACCTTACGAGACTGGGAGACTGGGCGGCTAAATGGCAGATGACGTTTAATGTGAGCAAGTGCAAGGTGATGCATGTGGGAAAAAAGAACCCGAATTATAGCTACGTCATGCAAGGTTCCGCGTTAGGAGTTACGGACCAAGAAAGGGATCTGGGTGTCGTCGTCGATAATACACTGAAACCTTCTGCTCAGTGTGCTGCTGCGGGCTAGGAAAGCGAATAGAATGTTGGGTATTATTAGGAAAGGTATGGAAAACAGGTGTGAGGATGTTATAATGCCATTGTATCGCTCCATGGTGCGACCGCACCTTGAGTATTGTGTTCCATTCTGGTCGCCGCATCTGAAGAAAGATATAGTAGAAATGGAAAAGGTGGAGCGAAGGGCGACTAAAATGATAGCGGGGATGGGACGACTTCCCTATGAAGAAAGATTAAGGAGGCTAGGGCTATTCAGCTTGGAGAAGAGACGGCTGAGGGGAGACATGATAGAGGTATATAAAATAATGAGTGGAGTGGAACAGGTGGATGTGAAGCATCTGTTCACGCTTTCCAAATATACTAGGACTAGGGGGCATGCGATGAAACTACAGTGTAGTAAATTTAAAACAAATTGGAGAAAATATTTCTTCATCCAACGTATAATTAAACTCTGGAATTCGTTGCCGGAGAACGTGGTGAAGGCTGTTAGCTTGTGAGAGTTTAAAAAGGGGTTGGACGGTTTCCTAAAGGACAAGTTCATAAACCGCTACTAAATGGACTTGGGAAAAATCCACAATTCCAGGAATAACATGTATAGAATGTTTGTACGTTTGGGAAGCTCGCCAGATGCCCTTGGTCTGGATTGGCTGCTGTCGTGGACAGGATGCTGGGCTCGATGGACCCTTGGTCTTTTCCCAGTATGGCATTACTTATGTACTTATGTTGATATTACTGACATTTTAGCGTTACTATCTAGTGATTTTTTGCGCATTAAAAATGTCTGAGCTTAAAACACTGTAAAATAACGTCATTCAAACGATACAATGAACAATGTGGCAAAATTTCACAGTCGCTGTGAATGCTCAAAAGGCTCTGTTTACTAAACCGCGTTACCATTTTTAACGTGCCTACAATTAGCGTGTGCGCTAACTGTGTAGGCGCCTATAGGGATATTGTAGCTGCGTATACAATTAACGCACGCGCATGGTTAATACGCATTAAAAATGTTAATGCGCCTACAACGCGGCTTAGTAAATGGGGCCCAAAGTGTCCACCTCCAGCTTTAACACAGACCTTCAGTCACTTTAGGAAGTTCTTAACAGCCTTTTCGATCAGTCCGTGTGGCAGCTGTGTCACGCTTGTGACCGTTTCCTTGTCTGTGCTCACCTCGCCCTCTGGTGGCCAGAACCGGTGGCTGCTATGAACTGTCACACGTTCCAGACTTCAGCCCAGTCCGGTCCGGATCTTCTAGGCTGCCAGACTTGCTTTTCTTGTTTGTGCCTGAACAGCACCCGTAGCTGCCTTGTGATTCCTGCATCTGAACTTCAGCTGCTGATGAGCTTTATTAGCCACCGGGGAAACTCCTGTGTTGCCTTTGCATCGTCTAAGAGCCCTGGTATGTGGGTGTGCTCTGTGCACTTCTGCCTAGTCCATTTCTAATCTGAGTTTCTTGCCTGGTTCTAGTTTGTTTGTGTGTAGTTAGCTTTGGTTTTATTGCTTAGTTCCTAGTCTTGTTTCTGATCTGCATTTCCTTGTCTTGTGTCTGTGTTCCTTTTTAGTGGCTGCTTGGCAGCTTTCAGTCCTGACTCTCACCTGTCTGTGCTTCTGTCTTAGTAGCTGCCTGGCAGCTTTTAGTCCTGACTCTGTTGTGTGTTTCCTGTTGGTATCCAGTTCCTGCCCTGTCCTGTAAGTCCTGCCTGCCGCTTGCACCCAGGGGCTCAACTCCTGGGGAACGGCGGTCAAGCGCAGGTGAAGTCTAGCTGTTCCTGCTCTGCCTGTCCCAGCTTGTTTGCCTCTGCTGCAACTCCAGTCCGGGGTTCCAGTCCTGTTCTGCCTTGTCTCTGGTTTGGGGGTGGTTTTGCCTGCCACTGCCGCTCCTCGGCAGTGGTCCAAGAGCTCACAAACCCAGTGTTTCCGTGAGAAGCGTGACAGGCTGCCCCAGATCATCTGCACAGCTTCCTCGGTGATTGTTTGCGGCTTTGGATGGAACTTGTGATAGGCCACCAATATCGCTCCCCCGACAAAAGTCTGCGTCACTGTGACGCCATTAACATTAAACTGGTACCCCTTTTTTTTTTTTCAAATCATGGTAGTTATACAGTGCAAACATTTTTGAATGCGCAACAGTCACTGCCTGGTCACACTAAAAGGTCTAACTTTGCCGTGTTTAAAGTTAATTTCATTCTACTCAGCACATAAACATAGATAATAGGAACAAATAAAACTGTAAACTTTCACATTGAAATTCCAAGCGGTTCCTGTGAAAACAGCAAACAACTCTAAGGGGTTGGTTTTTTTTTTTTATTAACTCACCCTGTAGAATTCGAGGGTTAGTGCCCTACTTTTACAGAATTACCCTGTGTGCTAAGCCAAAAAGCAATCCGCTTTTACCCAGCTCTTCCAAAACTCACCACGTGAGTTCAATACAAATTCTCCTTCAGGGCAAAACATGACCTTTGAGCAGGATCTTTGGGAGATCCAGGTGTTCCTGGATGCTTGCCTACAGCTCTTGCACCATAATAAAATTGAACTCAAGAGAAAAAATGAGAAAGCAACTTGGCTTCTATGGCTCCCTAACAGAAGTGGGGACATACCTGACTTTAAAATCTCTTTTGGGAAATACAAACTCTCCCTCAAATCACAAGGCAGGAACCTTGGAATACAGCTCGATTCAACACTTACTCTGATCCCCCAAATCCAAGCAACCTTCAAGAGCTGCTTCTATGATTTGCAAGGACTACGCTACCTCTCTCATAGTAACATAGTAAATGATGGCAGATAAAGACCTGAACGGTTCATCCAGTCTGCCAACAAGATAAACTCATTTTACACGGTATGTGATACTTTATATGTATACCCGAGTTTGATTTGTCCTTGCCGTTCTCAGGGCACAGACCGTAGAAGTCTCTTGTACTAAAAGTTCTAAAGATTCTGGAATCCTAAAGAGTTACAAGATTCCGGAATCCCAATTAGTTACACGATTCCGGAATCCCAATTAGTAGCAACATTCCATGTAGAACCCCAAAGAGTAACATAGTAACACAGTAAATGATGGCAGATAAAGACCTGAACGGTCCATCCAGTCTGCCCAACAAGATAAACTCATTTTACATGGTATGTGATACTTTATATGTATACCCGAGTTTGATTTGTCCTTGCCGTTCTCAGGGCACAGACCGTAGAAGTCTCTTGTACTAAAAGTTCTGAAGATTCTGGAATCCTAAAGACTTACAAAATTTTGGAATCCCAATTAGTAGCAACATTCCATGTAGAACCCCAAGGAGTAACATAGTAAATGATGGCAGATAAAGACCTGAACGGTTTATCCAGTCTGCCCAACAAAATAAACTCATTATATGATACTTTATACCTGAGTTTGATTTGTCCTTGCCATTCTCAGGGCACAGACCGTAGAAGTCTCTTGTACTAAAGGTTCTGAAGGTTCTGGAATCCTAAAGAGTTACAAGATTCTGGAATCCCAATTAGTAGCAACATTCCATGTAGAACCCCAAAGAGTAACTTTCAGGCATATTTTCAAAGCACTTAGCCTCCCAAAGTTCCATAGAAACCTATGGAACTTAGCCTCCCAAAGTGCTTTGAAAATATGCCTGATAGTAAACTAATAAAAAAGGCCCGTTTCCGAAACAAATGAAACGGGCGCTAGCCAAGTTTTCCTCATAGTGTGTAAGTTTGTGTGAGTGTGTGTGTGAGAGTGACTGTGTGAGAGAGAGTGACTGTGCAATTGTGTGTCAGAGAGAGATTGTGTCTGTGTGCTTGTGTATCTGTGAGTGTGTGTGTTTCAGAATGACTGTGTGCAAATGCGTATGTGAGACACAGTGAGTGTGAGAGAGTGAGTGTGTTCCCCCCCTCCTACTCCTCTCTTCCCCTTTGCCCCCCCCTCTCTCCCCCCCCCCTCTTACGATAGCTAAAGTAGCATCCCTTCCCTTACGGGCGAGGGCAGGGCAAACAGTCATGGGCAAACTTTGATCTACACCACCACAGATTTAGAATGTTGGGACTTATGGAGGCTTCATTAGAATGTTGGAGGTGCGTTTTATATATAGAGATGATGGCAGATAAAGACCTGTATGGTCCATCCATTCTGCCCAACAAGATAAACTCATTATACATGGTGATACTTTCTTTATATATATACCCGGGTTTGATTTGTTCTTTCCATTCTCAGGGCGTAGACCATAGAAGTCTGCCCACCACCGGTTTTGCTTCCCAATTACAGGCGTCACCACCCAATCTCCGCTAAGATTCCATAGATCCATTCCTTCTAAACAGGATTCCTTTGTGTTTATGTTTGAATTCCATTACCGTTTTCGTCTCCACCACCTCCCGCGGGAGGACATTCCACATATCTACTACCCTTTCCGTGAAAAAATACTTATTGACATTACTCCTGAGTCTGCCCCCCCCCCCCCATTAACTCAATTCATGTCCTCTAGTTCTACCACCTTCCCGTATCCGGAAAAGGTTCGTTTGCGGATTAACACCTTTCAAATATTTGAACGTCTGTATCATGTCACCCCTGTTTCTCCTTTCCTCCAAGGTACACGTGTTCAGGTCGGCAATGCAAATCCCATACCATTTTTATAGCTTTTCTTTTGTTTTTTAAAAAAATATTTATTTATTATCCTTTCAAAATATTTAACAAGAGTAAACTTGTCAAAGCAATACAGCGTAAATCACAATAAAGAAAAATTGTTTTCACTCAACTTAATTTTAGATCAAGATTGAAACATATCATTTCGATCATTAAGAAAATATCAGGAAAAAAACATATTCATATCCTAAGTTCAATTTTTTTCTTCCTTAGACTCCAATACACAGGGGGGGGCATAATGAATAGAGAAGATTATTTAGGATAAACAATTACTGATTAACAATGCGGCGATTCCTCGAATATCTTTTCAATGATGTTATTCTTTTGTCGCTGAGAAGGAGAGTCTTGGTTTGGTTTATGGTTTATTAAAATTTGCTATACCACCAAAGCTAACTCGCAGGTCTCAACGGTTTACAATAAGTGAAATGTAAAAGAATGAAAAACAGAAAAGAACTACAATTTGGATAGGAAAGATAACAGGTCTTAGCAGAAACCAACTCACTAATTGAGTATAGAAAAGGAAGAAATAAGACAGACACACAGAAATAACGGACAGCTAAAACTACCACAGTGTCAAATTCTGAAAGGGGAACATATTTAGAAAGAGTCAGGGGGTCTTTTACAAAGCTAAAACGGAAGTACTGCCGGGCCTACTGCAGCAGCCTGGCTGTAGCTCCCACCCCCAGCAAGTACCATTTCCTGCGCTCAGTGGCGTAGCAAGGGCGGGGAGGTGGGGGCATTCTGCCCCGGGTGGATGTCGCTGGGGGGGGGGGGGGAGTGTCGGCTCCGCTGGTTCCCTGCTCCCTCTGCCCCGGAACAGGTTACTTCCTGTTCCGGGGCAGAGGGAGCAGGGAACCAGTGGAACCGAAGTGGCCTGCACACGGCAGGCAAGAATGCACTCGGGAGAGGCTTGGGTGATGCGCCGAGGCGGGGGTTGATGCACTGAGGGGGGTGTCATGCTGCACCCGGGGAGGGGGGTGCGCAGCGGCGAACCTCCCCGGGTGGCAGCCGCCCTCGCTATGCCACTGCCTGCGCTACAAAATAGCAATTCATCAGCTCCACCCCACACTGGGATTCCACATAAGTACATAAGTATTGCCATACTGGGAAAGACCAAAGGTCCATCGAGCCCAGCATCCTGTTTCCGACAGCGGCCAATCCAGGTCACAAATACCTGGCAAGATCCCAGAAAAGTACAAAACATTTTATACTGCTTATCCCAGAAATAGTGGATTTTCCCCAAGTCCATTTAATAACGGTCTATGGACTTTTCCTTTAGGAAGCCGTTCAAACCTTTTTTAAACTCCGCTAAGCTAACCGCCTTTACCACATTCTCTAGCAACGAATTCCAGAGTTTAATTACACGTAGAGTGAAGAAACATTTTCTCCAATTCATTTTAAATTTACTACATTGTAGCTTCATCGCATGCCCCCTAGTCCTAGTATTTTTGGAAAGCGTAAACAGACACTTCACATCTACCCGTTCCACTCCACTCATTATTTTATAGACATCTATCATATCTCCTCTCAGCCGCCTTTTCTCCAAGCTGAAGAGCCCTAGCCGCTTTAGCCTTTCCTCATAGGGAAGTCATCCCATCCCCTTTATCATTTTCATTGCCCTTCTCTGCACCTTTTCTAATTCCACTATATCTTTTTTGAAATGCGGTGACCAGAATTGAACACAATATTCGAGGTGCAGTCGCACCATGGAGCGATACAAAGGCATTATAATATCCTCATTTTTGTTTTCCATTCCTTTCCTAATACCTAACATTGTATTTGATTTCTTAGCCGCAGCAGCACACTGAGCAGAAGGTTTCAACATATCATCAACGATGACACCTAGATCCCTTTCTTGGTCCGTGACTCCTAACGTGGAACCTTGCATGACGTAGCTATAATTCAGGTTCCTCTTTCGCACATGCATCACTTTGCACTTGCTCACATTAAGCGTCATCTGCCATTTAGACGCCCAGTCTTGTAAGGTCCTCTTGTAATTTTTCACAATCCTCCTGCAATTTAACAACATCAGCAAATGTAATTACCGCACTAGTTACTCCCATCTCTAGGTCATTTATAAATACGTAAAAAGCAGCGGTCCCAGCACAGAGCCCTGGGGAACCCCACTAACTACCCTTCTCCATTGAGAATACTATCCATTTAACCCTACTCTCTGTTTTCTATCTTTTAACCAGTTTTTAATTCACAATAGAACACTATTCACAAATAGTGTTCTGTTCTAACTTAAACAGGAGTAGGGGGATTTTGAACCTTTGGAAACTGCTTTGCATGAACTGCTGGGATTTTGAACCCTTTGGAAACTGCTTTACATGAACTGCTGTGATTTTGAACCTTTGGAAACTGCTTTGCATGAACTGCTGGGATTTTGAACCCTTTGGAAACTGCTTTACATGAACTGCTGTGATTTTGAACCTTTGGAAACTGCTTTGCATGAACTGCTGGGATTTTGAACCCTTTGGAAACTGCTTTACATGAACTGCTGTGATTTTGAACCCTTTGGAAACTGCTTTACATGAACTGCTGTGATTTTGAACCTTTCGAAACTGCTTTACATGAACTGCTGGGATTTTGAACCCTTTGGAAATGGCTTTACATGAACTGCTGGGTCTTTGAACCTTTGGAAACTGCTTTACATGATCTAAACTGATAAGTAGGGGGGGCATTTTGGAGCCCGCCGAGAACCACGGGGTTTGGGAAGTATTTTGTTTGGGAGAACTGCTTTAGAAGAACTGTGGGTGTTTTCAACCTTTTGTTTGTTTTGTTTTAGTTGGATTATTGAGGTTGCAGAGGGGATGAGGTACATAAACTGATATATATTGCCCGGACTGGGTTGTTGAGTCATTATTTTGAGTCGGGGGGGGGGGGGGGTGTAGAGGATCCTAGGAGAGTGGAGCAGTGAATGAGCTTCCGCTGGATTTCCTGGAAAAATCCCTGGATGCCCTTGGGGGAGGAGGCGTTCATAAACGATCCAGAGCGCAGAGCCTTTACAATCTCAAAAAAGATATAGTGGAATTAGAAAAGGTACAGAGAAGGGCGAAGAAAATGATAAAGGGGATGGGATGACTTCCCTATCAGGAAAGACTAAAGCGGCTAGGGCTCTTCAGCTTGGAGAAGAGATGACTGAGGGGAGATATGATAGAGGTCTATGAAATAATGAGTGGAGTGGAATGGGTAGATGTGAAGCGTCTGTTCACGCTTTCCAAAAATACTAGGATGAGGGGGCATTCGATGAAGCTACAAAGTAGTAAATTTGACAGGAATAGGAGAAAATGATTCTTCAGTTGTGGTATACTGATTTTTTGCTGGAACTGTGTCTAGAGATTGGTTTGTTTTATTTGATGTCAGTTACTTTAGCCCCTGATGCAGCCCTTGCGTGGGCAAAACATGGCCAGTGTTGGGCTTTTTTATAAACCAGTAGCGTAGCCAGACAGCTGATTTAGGGCGGGCCAGATATCAAAGTGGGTGGACCAAAAGCTTCATGTCCGCGACCCCCCCCAACTAATTTCCGCCTCCCCTCCTGGTTTCCTGCTGCCCCCCTAAAGTAAATGAAATACCTGTGTTGGCAGGAATCCCCAAGCTCCGCCAGCTGAAGACCTTCTTCCTGCCAAACAAGCTTCATTCTTGGGCAGCCGCCAGCACTGTCCCTAAGCTGCTGCTGCGAGCTGCCGGCCTCCGCGTATGCTTAGTTTCACGCATGCAATGCAAACTGAGTGTGCACATAGCGGAGGGGCCTGTGGCTAACAGCAGCGGCTTGGGGAAAGTGCTGGCGGCCACCAGTGCCGCCGAGAGACTAGGCCAGGCCCGGGGCAAGGCCGCCCCCCCCCCCCCCCCCGCTGCCTGGCCTCCACCCCCTTGCCGCTGCCACCCCTCACTCCCCCCGCCGCTGCCGCCCCCCGTCGCTCCCCCCCGCCGCTGCAGTCCGCAGTCTCACCTGCCTGCCTCCACGGCTCCGGGCCCCCTTCATTCAAAGCGGCAATCGCAGATTGCGTGACACGTCTCTTCTGGCCTTCCCTCCCTGTGTCCCGCCTTCGTCTGATGTGACTTCTGGTTTCCTCGAGGGCGGGACAGGGAGGGAAGGCCAGAAGAGAGGTGATCTACGACTGCCGCTTTGAATGCAGGGGGCCTGGAGCCGAGGAGGAAGGCAGGTGAGACCATGGCGCCGGGCCCCCCTTGGAGGCCCGGGGAATTTTGCCCCCCCGCCCCCCCCTCTCGGTGGCCCTGGCGGCCACCCAAGAAGTAAGCTTGTTTGGCGGAGAGGATGTCTTTGGCTGGCAAGGCTTGTGGATCCCCGCCAGTCACGCTACGGGACATGAAATTTTGGGTGGCCCACCTGTAACTATGCCAGTGTGATATACCTCACATGAATAAAGTATTTCGCAAAAGACCTTTTCCTGTGTGAAGTGATCATGTAATTCCATGTCCTCATTTTACCCTTTTGCATGCTGGGTAATTTAATCATCTCCATGCATGCAAGAAGGAGGAGGAGCCTAGTGGTTAGGGTGGTGGACTTTGGTCCTGAGGAACTGAGTTCGATTCCCGGCACAGGCAGCTCCTTGTGACTGGGCAAGTCACTTAACCCTCCATTGCCCGCCGCATTGAGCCTGCCATGAGTGGGAAAGTGCGGGGTACAAATGTAACAAAAATAAAAAAAATCCATCTCCATGCATGCAAGAAGGAAACCCATATTAGCCTGCCCCTTACAACATGGAGCTGTGCAAAATAAGTAGCCAAAACATGTAAACAGAAGCGGAATTTTCACTGAAGCTGACCCTATTTTTGGAGACGGAAGTGGTTGAGCTGTCAGTGATTTGTACCCCATAAACTTTAGCTCTATTCTTCTGGTTCACACAGAACGACTTTCAGCCTAAGGAGGGTCAGATCTACCCTGTTGTTGTTTTTTTTTTCCTGATGCTTTAAATTCGTATTTATATACAATGAAATACAGTCTGGCCCCCAAAATGTTTAATTTAAAGTGGTTGTGTTTTTCCATAGTCCTAAAATCACTTGAAGAGCAAAAAGAAGCAGGATGCAGCAATCAAAGAATTATATCTTGTTGGGCAGACTGGATGGACCCTGCAGGTCTTTTTCTGCCGTCATCTACTATGCATGTTACTATATTACAGAAAATGAGGTTGGGGCATTGATATTTGGAATTTTTTGTATAGTTTATGCAGGTATCACACTTATACGTGTAGGGCAAGAGCACAGCGTGAACAGGTGAAGACATGCAGACACCACCCTAATAAGTGTAAAATATGGATACAGCACAAACAGGTGAAGACTCGATTTTCTGCAGGAGACTTGGGAATAAACCCCAAAACGGTAGTGCTAGAACAGAGCTTTGCAAATGTTAACCTGCCCTGCCAGTGAAGCGTTCAGGATATGCAGAATAAATATGCATGAGGTATATTTGCATGCACGTTGTTTCCGGATATCCTGAGCACCGTGTGGGTGGGAAGCAGCAGGTCTGTGTTTGCGTCTGCCTGTGGGTGGGGAGAGGCAGCCCGGAGGAGCCCTGGACCCGGTCTCGTACATCATCTTCATCAGAGACAGTGAAAGCTGGGAGCTCCCGGGCCATGTCCTCCTCCGGGTGCTTTGCTTGTCTGCTTCTCGCTTTCCTGCAGCGCCTGGACGCTTGTGCGCTTTCCTTCTGCAGCCCAGCTCTGCAAGGTAAGAAGACCACCCCTCTCTGTATAGGACCCCCACCCGGTGCTGGAGACAAGATATGGCAAGTGATCGGGGCCTGATTGTCAGAAGAGAGCCGTCGTTTCTGTCCGGTCTTGAAAGCTTTTCTGTTTACAAAAGAAAATGCATTTACTGCCTTACCCAGAAAACGGGCTTCCGTTTGTTTATTATGTATAACTCAAGACATAGGTGAAGTCCTGGGGCCCTCGGTGATTCTCAGAAACCGCCACTCTCCCTTCCTAGGCTATGTCATAACGGCGTCTGCCAGAAATAGAAACCTGCCAGTCTCTGACACAGAAATGAACGTGGGGACGTTTGAAAATTACGGTGCACTGCGCTCCGATCGTCGGGCAGGCTGGAGCCGGTCCCGGTCTCACCCCCATCCTCCCCAGTACATCCAGACACTTGCAGTTCTGATTGGATGAAGAAGGGTTACTTTCGAAAGCTGATTCAAAAATGTATTGTTAGTACAATAAAAAAAGGTATAATCTTATTTTCTTTTCAATGGTTTATTTTATTTCTATTTAGCACCTTTAGAGAAATCAGAACTGGCAGGGGGAGTCTGTAAAAGCAGGACTGGCTCAGCTTGGCCTCCGATAACTTGATTTTGAGTGTGTAACATAGTAGATGACGGCAGAAAAAGACCTGCACGGTCCATCCAGTCTGCCCAACGAGATAAACTCATATGTGCTACTTTTTGTGTATACCTTACCTTGATTTGTACCTGTCATTTTTAGGGCACAGACCGTAGAAGCAGGGTTGCCAGGTGGAAAATTTTTTTCCAGCCCACTGGAGCCCAAAAAACAGCCCAAAAACCGCCCAAACACAAACCCCGCCCCTGACACCCCCGCCCCCGCGTCATCACCCCCGCCCCCGCCGTCATCAACCCCGCCCCCGCCGTCACCGGCCCCGCCTCCCACGTCACCGGCACCGCCTCCCCGTCATCGGCCCCGCCTCTTACGTCATCGACCCCGCCTCCCCGTCATCGGCCCCGCCTCCCACGTCATCGGCCCGCCTCCCACGTCACTAACCCCGCCCAAAACGTCATTAACCCCACCCAAAAACGTCATTAACCCCGCCCCCCCGCGGCCGAAAAAAAACCGCCCGAAGCACAAAAACCAGCCCAAAAAACCGCAACCCGCCGCGGGCAAAAATTTCCCGCGGCGGGTCGCGGAAAACCGCCCAATTGGGCGGTAAAACCGCCCACCTGGCAACACTGCGTAGAAGTCTTGTCCAGCACTAGCCCCGCCTCACAACCACCAGCCCCGCCTTCCACCACCGGCTATGCCACTCAGTCTCAGCTAAGCTTCTGAGGATCCATTCCCTCGGAACAGGATTCCTTTGTGTTTATCCCACACATGTTTCAGCACTTGCTCTCATTGAGGATGTCAGCTCAGAGATGCTTCTTGGCCAGGGTTACCATACGTCTGGATTTCCCAGCCCGCAATCTCGGAGTCATCTTCGACTCCACCCTCTCCTTCTCTGCCCATATCCAGCAGACAGCTAAGACCTGTCGCTTCTTCCTCTATAATATTAGCAAAATTCACCCATTCCTCTCTGAACAGACCACCCGAACCCTCGTCCACTCGCTCATTACCTCTCGTCTTGACTATTGCAACCTTGTTCTCGCTGGCCTCCCGCTTAACCATCTATCCCCCCTTCAATCTGTCCAAAATTCCGCTGCAAGTCTTATCTACTGCGTGAACCGATACTCTCATATCACCCCTCTCCTCAAGTCGCTGCACTGGCTCCCGATCCGCTACCGTATACAGTTCAAGCTTCTCCTATTGACCTTCAAGTGCACTCAATCTGCAGCCCCCCTTTACCTCTCTACCCTCCTCTCCCCGTATGTTCCCACCCGTAACCTCCGCTCTCAGGACAAATCACTTCTATCTGTACCCTTCTCTACCTCCGGTAACTCCAGACTCCGCCCCTTCTGCCTCGCATCACCTTATGCCTGGAACAGACTTCCCGAGCCCATACGCCATGCGCCCTCCCTGCCCATCTTCAAGTCCTTACTCAAAGCCCATCTCTTTTCCCTTGCTTTTGGCGCATAACCACCTTCCCCACTCATGATACCTACACTGACTACATAGTTTGTAACCTTTAGATTGTAAGCTCTCTTGAGCAGGGACTGTCCTTCCCCATGCTAAACTTGTACAGCGCTGCGTAACCCTGGCAGCGCTATAGAAATACTAAGTAGTAGTAGTAGTCTGGTTTCCCCCGCCCCCCCCCCCCCCCCCCCCCCCGGAGACAGGTCCTCCTTTTCAAGGGACTGTCAGGGGTCCGGACATTTTTTTTCTCCAACCAGCATGTTTGCCCGGGTTTTGGGATGATAGGCTGGCAGGTTGACAAATGGATGGGCTGGCCTTCTACCCCCTCCCCACCCTGAGCGTACCGTAGCGCCAGTAGCATAGCCACAGGTGGGCTTGGGTGGGCCCTATGGCTCAGACCCACCCAACAGTAGCACATGTTTAGTGGTAACTGGTGGGAATCCCAAGCTCCGCCAGCTGAAGATTTTCCCCTGATGGTAACGAAAACGCTACTCTCCATGACACCCGGCACCTGCGCATGCTCAGTTTTCAGTGCATGCCTGCTGCGAAGGTGGAAAGAAGCGTTTTCCCACCAGCTGAGATAAATTTTTTTTTTTTTTGGGGGGGGGGGGTTCGAACACTTGGTGCCCACCCAATTCTTGCCTAGGCCCACCCAAAATCTGTTGTCTGGCTATGCCCCTGCGTAGCGCACCCTGGTGGTCTAGTGCCCTCTTCGTGACAGGAAAGAACTCCACTCTTTCCTGTTACCGCTGCTTCTTGAAAATGGCTGCCTAGACTTCACGGAAGTCTTACGAGGTCATCACTTGAAGTCTTGGCAGTCATTTTCAAGGAGTGACAGCAGCAGCGGGAGGAATGAGTGGGGTTGTTTCCTGCCCCAAAGAGGCCCCTAGACCACCAGGGCTGCAAGATAGGCTCAGGAGAGGGGGAAAAAAGCTGCAAGTGGATGGGAGGGAAGAGAGAGGCGCTTCAGAACTTTTAGTACAAGAAGAGTGCTGGGCAGACTTCTATGGTCTGTGCCCTGAGAATGGCAAGGACAAATCAAACTCGGGTATAAAGTATCACATACCATGTAAAATGAGTTTATCTTGTTGAGCAGACTGGATAGACCGTACAGGTCTTTATCTGTCGTCATTTACTATGTTACTCTTTGGGGTTCTACATGGAATGTTGCTACTAATTGGGATTCCAGAATGTTGTAACTCTTTAGAATTCCAGAACCTTCAGAACTTTTAATACAAGAACAGTGCTGGGCAGACTTCTATGGTCTGTGCCCTGAGAATAACAAGGACAAATCAAACTCAGGTATACATATAAAGTATCGCATACCATGTAAAATGAGTTTATCTTGTTGGGCAGACTGGATGGAGCGTACAGGTCTTTATCTACCGTCATTTGCTATGTTAGAAGAGGAGGGAAGGGAAGAAAAAAGGGGGAAATGCAGCACATGGATAGAAGGGGGACGGAGAGGAGAGGGGGACGTTTCTCATGGATGGGAGGGAAAGAAAAGGGGGACAAGGATATTTGCTTTTTGGAAAATGTAATTTTGTATTTAGACTACGGAAGAAAATGCATTTCTGTTACTTTTACCAGTATTTTCACTGCTCATAGAACCTGGCTTTCTTGGGAAATCAAAGTGACTGTGCGCTGGGGCTGGGGCCAGGGGCGGGGCAGCATTTTACTTTTCGTCTCTTCAAACATGGTAGCCCTATTCCTGGTAGAGATGCCAGTGCTGTGGATGCTAGAGCACCCCAACACTGAACACTGTTTGCTGAATTTATAACCCCCAATCATTTTGAACTTATCAGTGGCTTCAGTTCAAATGAGGGCTCTCGTGGTGGGAAGGAAGACTGGCCCCCCCCCCCCCCATCTATTAGGGATGTGTATTCATAAGCACAGAATTGGTTCATTTCAGTTCCTAAACAATTTACGTGTGTGCAAATCACTTGTTCAGACATTTACCTATGAAGTAAGGCATGTAAAATCAATTTACACACTTAAAAAGAAGTTCTAGCACATGTACAATGCATGCAGAAACCAATGGCATAGCTACGTGGGGACACGGGGGCCTGGCCCCCCCAAATTTCCTCTGGGCCCTTGGCTTTGCTGGCGGGGTCCACAACCCCTGCCAGCTGAAGCCTTGTCCAGCACCGGTCTCCGGAGCGTGTAGGATTTGAGGGGGAAGAGAGAGCAGGGCAGGCAATGCGGTAGTGCCGGAGAAGGCTTCAGCTGGCAGGGGTTGGGGACCCCCACCAGAAAAGGTATTTGCTGCAGCAGTGGGTGGGTGGGGAGCGGCAGGGGAGGCAGCGAGGCAGCAGACCAAAATGTGCCCCCCCCCCACCGCGAGGTCTGGCTACGCCCCTGGCAGAAACAAACCAAAAAAAAAAAAAAAAAAATTAAATAATTAGCCAGAGCCAGGAAAAATTCAAATGGACATGAACAGATCATTTTTGGGCTGTGCTCGTCCCTATCGTCCCCCAGTCTTAATTTCTAGGAAGCAGAACGCATTAAGCGGAACTGATTTTTAACAAAGTTGCCTTCATTCAGACAACTTGATTGATTGCATTTCATGAAGACACTTCAAAGCGATTTACAATTGCTAAAGGCGAGGAGCCCAGGTAAAGAGAGAGCCAAAAGAAGCGAAAGAGAAAGAAGCTAAGGATCCAGAGAACAAGAAACAAAAGCAGACAGGTTCCAGAGGAGGAGGGAGCCCCAGGAAATGCCTGTGAGAATCATTTCACACGTTTGGAAGGTAGTGTTTAAGGAGGCACCCTAGATGGAGATGCCAGGAAAGGGCCTGTTTGAAGTCGAAATGTAGGTGCCTATTTCTCTTTATAGGCAAGGGATCTGAACCCAGTTCTCAGATTTAGGGAATGACTAAGCTTTGGAACTCTTTGCCGGAGGAGGTGGTAACAGCGGTTAGTGTATCTGGGTTTAAAAAAGGTTTGGACAAATTCCTGGAGGAAATGTCCATAGTCTGCTATTAAGACAGACATGGGAAGCAACTGCTTGCCCTGGGATTTGTAGTATGGAATGTTGGTACTATGAGATTCCGCATGGAATCTTGTCACTCTTTAGGGTTCCAGAATTTTTCTATTCTTCTGGATTCTACATGGAATGTTGCTACTGTTTGAGATTCTGCATGGAATCTTGTCACTCTTTAGGATTCCAGAATCTTGCTATTCTTTGGGGTTCTATATGGAATCTTGTCACTCTTTAGGATTACAGAATCTTGCTAATCTTTGGGGTTCTACATGGAATGTTGATACTCTTTGAGATTCTGAATATAATCTTCTCACTCTTTAGGATTCCAGAATCTTGCTGTTCTTTGGGGTTCTACATGGAACTTTGCTACTCTTTGAGATTCTGCATGGAATCTTGTCACTCTTTAGGATTCCAGAATCTTTCTATTCTTTGGGGTTCTACATGGAATGTTGCTACTCTTTAGGATTCCAGAATCTTGCTATTCTTTGGGGTTCTATATGGAATCTTGTCACTCTTTAGGATTCCAGAATCTTTCTATTCTTTGGGGTTCTACATGGAATCTTGTCACTCTTTAGGATTCCAGAATCTTTCTATTCTTTGGGATTCTACATGGAATGTTGCTACTCTTTGAGATTCTGCATGGAATCTTGTCACTCTTTAGGATTCCAGAATCTTGCTATTCTTTGGGGTTCTATATGGAATCTTGTCACTCTTTAGGATTCCAGAATCTTGCTATTCTTTGGGGTTCTATATGGAATCTTGTCACTCTTTAGGATTCCAGAATCTTGCTATTCTTTGGGGTTCTATATGGAATCTTGTCACTCTTTAGGATTACAGAATCTTGCTATTCTTTGCGGTCCTACATGGAATGTTGATACTCTTTGAGATTCTGAATATAATCTTCTCACTCTTTAGGATTCCAGAATCTTGCTATTCTTTGGGGTCCTACATGGAACGTTGATACTCTTTGAGATTCTGAATATAATCTTCTCACTCTTTAGGATTCCAGAATCTTGCTATTCTTTGGGGTCCTACATGGAACGTTGATACTCTTTGAGATTCTGAATATAGGATTCCAGAATCTTGCTGTTCTTTGGGGTTCTACATGGAACGTTGCTACTCTTTGAGATTCTGCATGGAATCTTGTCACTCTTTAGGGTTCCAGAATTTTTCTATTCTTCTGGATTCTACATGGAATGTTGCTACTGTTTGAGATTCTGCATGGAATCTTGTCACTCTTTAGGATTCCAGAATCTTTCTATTCTTTGGGGTTCTATATGGAATGTTGCCACGATTTGGGTTTCTGCCAGATACTTGTGACCTGGCTTGGCCACTGTTTGGAAAACAGGATACTGGGCTAGATAGACCATTGGTCTGACCCAGTATGGCTACTCTTATGTTCTTATGACTTTAATTTGGTTTGTGCTTATCTTTTCAACATTTCTTGTTGCAACTATTTCTTATTCTTGATTCACTTCTGTTGATGAGAATTTTTTTTAAAATCTATAAATAAAAAAAAAAAAAAGAAAGGGGGTAAATTTCTACATGGGTCGCCAAAGGTTAGGTGCCAGAAAACTGGGTGCTAAGCTCGTGTTCTATAACGGCAGAGTTGCGCATCAAATCTGTTCTAGAATACTGGTGTAAGTGCGCATTTATGCGCTAAAGTTTAGACACGATCACTTGTGCTATGTCTAACGCTGGCGTAAATGTTGACTCCTAAAAGCAACAATTGGATGCATAAATGCAACTGTTCCATAAAGTGTGCACAGGAATAGTCGGAACGCCCTGACACGCCCCTGTTAATGCCCCCTTTGAATTGCACTATAGACCCTAGGCACTCGGGATACAGAATAGGGACATACCAGTTACACAGTAACATAGTAAATGACGGCAGATAAAGAAAGACCTTACGGTCCATCCAGTCTGCCCAACAAGATAAACTCATTTTACATGGTATGTGATACTTTATACCCGAGTTTGATTTGTCCTTGCCATTCTCAGGGCACAGACCGTAAAAGTCTGCCCAGCACCGATTTTGCTTCCCAATTACCGGCGTCGCCACCTAATCTCTGCTAAGATTCCGTGGATCCATTCCTTGTAAACAGGATTCCTTTGTGTTTATCCCACGCATGTTTGAATTCCGTTACCGTTTTCATCTCCACCACCTCCCGCGGGAGGGCATTCCACGTATCCACCACCCTCTCCGTGAAAAAATACTTCCTGACATTACTCCTGAGTCTGCCCCACTTCAACCTCAATTCATGTCCTTTAGTTCTACCACCTTCCCGTCTCCGAAAAAGGTTAAATTGCGGATTAATACCCTTCAAATATTTGAACGTCTGTATCTTGTCACCCTTGTTTCTCCTTTCCTCCAAGGTATACATGTTCAGGTCGACTTGGAGGAGTACCAGTTATTGGTACTTATCTCTACCTTTGTGTCAATTAACTAATTATGTTACACACCTAAGTGAGCGACCCTATTCTATAACTGGGTGTGCATCTCCATGGCTAACTTTTGGCCCCATGTTAAAAACCCGGGGGGGGGGGGGGGGGGGAGAGAGAGAATGACCTGCTAAAGTTTCTGGAAACTCTCAAGAACCTCCAGAGTCCAAAAATCTCTGCAGCACTTCCTGGGGTGGAAGGAAGGTCCAAAATTTAGAAGGTTAAAACCTCTGGTCATCCAGATCTGCCGCCCTTCTTAATCCTTTCCTTTGCATAGATCTAGCCTCCCCTTGGAGGAGCACCTCTCCTTGTTTCAGCTATAATCTGCCCTGGAAGGAACAGCTTCCCGACTGCCCCTTCAGCAGATAATCCATAAACCCTCCCCAATTTTAGGTGCAAACAGGATCTTCCCTCCAGCTTCATATCAGGGAACATAGTAACATAGTAGATGATGGCAGAAAAAGACCTGCATGGTCCATCCAGTCTGCCCAACAAGATGAACTCATGTGTATACCTTATCTTGATTTGTACCTGTCTTTTTCAGGGCACAGACCGTATAAGTCTGCCCAGCACTATCCCCTCCTCCCAACCACCAGCCCCGCCTCCCACCACCGGCTCTGGCACAGACCGTATAAGTCTGCCCAGCACTATCCCCTCCTCCCAACCACCAGCCCCGCCTCCCACCACCGGCTCTGGCACAGACCGTATAAGTCTGCCCAGCACTATCCCCTCCTCCCAACCACCAGCCCCGCCTCCCACCACCAGCTCTGGCACAGACCGTATAAGTCTGCCCAGCACTATCCCCGCCTCCCAACCACCAGTCCCGCCTCCCACCACTGGATCTGGCACAGACTGTATAAGTCTGCCCAGCACTATCCCCTCCTCCCAACCACCAGCCCCGCCTCCCACCACCGGCTCTGGCACAGACCGTATAAGTCTGCCCAGCACTTTCCCCTCCTCCCAACCACCAGCCCCGCCTCCCACCACCGGCTCTGGCACAGACCGTATAAGTCTGCCCAGCACTATCCCCTCCTCCCAACCACCAGCCCCGCCTCCCACCACCGGCTCTGGCACAGACCGTATAAGTCTACCCAGCACTATCCCCGCCTCCCAACCACCAGTCCCGCCTCCCACCACTGGATCTGGCACAGACTGTATAAGTCTGCCCAGCACTATCCCCTCCTCCCAACCACCAGCCCCGCCTCCCACCACCGGCTCTGGCACAGACCGTATAAGTCTGCCCAGCAGTATCCCCTCCTCCCAACCACCAGCCCCACCTCCCACCACCAGCTCTGGCACAGACAGCATAAGTCTGCCCAGCACTATTCCCCGCCTCCCAACCTCCAGTCCCGCCTCCCACCACCGGATCTGGCACAGACTGTATAAGTCTGCCCAGCACTATTCCCCGCCTCCCAACCACCAGTCCCCCCCTCCCACCACCGGCTCTGGCACAGACCGTGTAAGTCTGCCCACCACTATCTTCGCCTCCCAACCACCAACCCCTCTTCCCCCCACCGGCTCCGCAGTTTACTAGTTGTAAAGAGAGTACACCACTTCTAGTCCTAAAAAAAACCCCCCCAAACAAATCTCTCTTTCACACACACAAGAATAGGGATTATGAAGTCCTTTCTACATAGCCGTCACTACAGGACCTGACTGCCCTACCTAGGGCTGGTAGCGGCAAAATTCATGCTTCAGACACAGCAACTTCAAATGATTAGGAGAATGATTCCCTGTGCTCTTTTTTCAGATCATTTGCCACAGCTCCAGCCTCCTCAGAATGTAACTCTGTTTTCAAGAAACTTTAGGGTGTTCCTGTCCTGGGTCCCAGTAGACGGATACCCTCCTGATGTAATGTATACAGTTGGAAGGTAAGAGCTTCTGAAACTTCCCTCAGAATATGTCTGGTTTATGTCCGTCTTGAAAAGCAGACAGTACTTGATAGTAAAGGATGGCGGTTATTCATCTTCATGGGTGCCCCCTTGCAGGGTTTCCCATGGTTTCCCCATCTCTCACCCTCTTGCAAAATCTATAGATGAGCTCGCTTGGTCAAGTTGTATTAAATCCAGGCGAGCTTATGTTTTCTTATGCTTACATTTTAGTATTGGTTCCTATCACTTAGGATGCTGGCTGCACCCCTTCTCTCATTAATAATTAGAGACTGGTCTAGGGTTACCATATGGCTCCGGAAAAAGGAGGACACGTTGATCCAGTCCGGGTTTTGCTTCCATTGAAAGAACGTGATAAAGGCAGTTAGCTTAGCGGGATTTAAAAAAGGTCTGGACGGTTTCCTAAAGGAAAAGTCCATAGACCATTATTCAATTGATTTGGGGAAAATCCACTGCTTATTCCTGGGATAAGCAGCATAAAATGTATTGAACTTTTTCGGGATCTTGCCAGGTATTTGTGACCTGGATTGGCCACTGTTGGAAACAGGATGCTGGGCTTGATGGACCCTTGGTCTGTCCCGGTGTGGCAATAGTAATGTAATGTACTTAATCTGGCCTCCTTTTTCTGGAGCCATATGGTAACCCTAGACTGGTCAATGTCTGCACCACTTAAGACGAAATACTGACTAGACTAGGATTCTATGGTGTACGTTTAATTTGTCAAACATCCCGCAGTTTATTCTGACAACTGATGGGTTTCAAATGTTGAGAGGGTATCCAAAGTTTTGGGGATGTTCTTGGACTCCTCATCCGATGGAACCCCAGATCAATAGTTGAAGCAATTATGTCTGCCACGTGATTATTTTTTGCGGGATCATTTTAGAATTAATATGTAGCTTTCGATTCTGGCTTTGTTGGACCCGAGTGATCGTATTCCGACAGGAGAAGGAGAGAGAAAACTCCAGCACTGGGCCCCCCTTGGAGGCTGGGGATGAGCAGACATCAGGGCCAGGATCTCTGGTTTGGCTGGCGGGGGTCCCCCACCCCAGGCCCCACCAGCAGAAGAAGTCTTCCTCCAGTGCTGCTGTTCACTGTGCTGCATTGCCTGCCAAGCGGCTGCTTTTCCCTTCAGCCGAGCGTGCGCGACGTGAGAGAAAAAGCAGCCGCAGAGGCAGGACAGGCAATTGTGGCGGAGTGAAGAGCAGCGCTAGCGGGATCCCTGCCAGCCAAGGTATTTGAAGTTGTGGGGGAGGGGGCAGCAGTGGTGGCGATCCTGGGGGGGGGGGTAGCAGCGGCGGTGGTCCTGGAGGGGTGGCAGCGGTGGTTATCCTTGGGGGGGCGGCAGCGGTGGTGGTTATCCTGGGGGGGCGGCAGCAGCCGTGATCGTGAGGGTAAGGAGTGGTGGTTATCCTGGGTGGGGGGGGGCGGCAGTGGCCGTGATCCTGGGGAGGGCGGCAGCAGCAGCAGCGATCCTGGGAGGGAGGCAGCGGCGGTGATCCTGTGGGACATCAACGGCGATCCTGGGGGGGAGGGGGCCAGCAGCGGCGGTGGTCCTGGGAGGGCGGCAGCGGCGGTGATCCTGAGGTAAGGAGCAGTGGTTATCCTTGGGGGGGGGGGGCGGCAGCAGTGGTGGTGATCCTGAGGGAAAGGAGCAGTGGTTGTCCTGGAGGGAGGCGGCAGCGGCCGTGATCCTGGGGAGGGCGGCAGCAGCCGTGATCCTGGGGGACAGCAGAGGCGATCCTGGGGGGGTGGCAGCCCTAAATGAACAGGCATAAATGAAGCCCATCCATAGTGCCCATTTATATATATCTGAGTTAGTTTATATTCCATGACCTGGGGTTCGGGAGATCAACGCTATGATGCTGTCAGAAATCTCAGAGATCCGCATTGCATCTAGCAAAATACGGTCTCACAGAAATGTGTTGAGTAGGGTCATTTCAAAGCAGAGAAAGACAGCCTGGGCTTCAACCTGAATCATTGGCTTTGTTTTTGCTCCACGTTGGATGTTTTTGGGGTTTTTTTTTGTTTCCTATTTCAGATGCAATGAAAACAAGTGGGAATTGGTTTGCGCAAACATTACTGGCACAGAGTGTGAGGTAACCTGTACGGACACACGCGACAAGTACGAGGCATGTGTAAGGGCTTCTTCCCAAGGTTTGGTGTCCTCCTGGAAGGAAGCAAAGCGTTTTGACTACGCAGAGGACAGTAGGTTGAACAAGGCAATACATTTTCACCTCTTCTATGCCCCTCTGAAGCCCCCCCACAGGGAAACCAGCGCTAACTTTTGGAAGTCAGGGGTGGGAGGTGAGAGAGGGGGTTATGGAAACTGGGCAAACACAGTAGCAGTCTCTGGAGAAATGAGGAAAGAATGAGAGTCTTTTAGTAGGATCTGGAGATGGGCCAAGAGATCGCAAACGCTGTATTGTTACTCTGAACGCCATGCTAGAATTTCTCTTATTGAATTTTATTTATTGTAGTTAATTAGTTGCCTCATCAAAAGGTTTGAGTTGTGGTACAAACAATGGAGCCCTTTCGCAAAGGTGGTGCTGAAAAATGGCCTGCGGTACTGTGGACGCATGTTTTGGGCGCACGCGGAATCATTTTTCAGTACACCTGTATAAAAAAGGCCTTTTTAAAATTTTTGCCGAAAATTTTCATTGCTTCGAAATCACAAATGAAATTACACACAGCCTCCAAATAATGAACTCCTGGGCGGACGCGTTCCAACTAAAGCTAAACGCAGAAAAAACACAATGTCTCATCCTGTCCTCATAATACAACACAAACAAACCCAATACCATAAACACCTCAGATTACACCCTTCCGGTCTCAGACAGCCTGAAAATTCTGGGACTCGCAATTGACCGAAATCTCACACTCGAAGACCATGCAAAAAATATAGCAAAGAAAATGTTCTTCTCAATGTGGAACTTTAAAAGAGTCAAACCATTCTTCCCAAGGGAAGTATTCCGCAGCCTAGTACAATCAGTGGTGCTAAGTCATCTATGCCGGATGCAAAGAACAAAT
Source organism: Microcaecilia unicolor (assembly GCF_901765095.1). Taxonomy (NCBI): domain Eukaryota; kingdom Metazoa; phylum Chordata; class Amphibia; order Gymnophiona; family Siphonopidae; genus Microcaecilia; species Microcaecilia unicolor. Next base: position 196,870,773 of record NC_044041.1, read on the forward strand.
CATTAAGAAACTTCAAACCGCCCAAAACACAGCAACCAGACTCGTATTTGGGAAAGCGAAATACGAAAGGGCCAAACCCCTAAGAGAAAAACTACACTGGCTCCCACTAAAAGAACGAATTACGTTCAAGGTTTGCACCCTGGTCCACAAAATCGTTTATGGGGAAGCCCCAACCTACATGTCAGACCTTATAGACCTACCTATTAGGAACGCAAAAAGATCATCACGCACATTCCTCAATCTCCACTATCCTACCTGTAAAGGACTAAAATATAAATCCACATACGCGACCAGTTTCTCATACATCTGCACGCAACTATGGAACGCACTACCGAAGGCCATAAAAACAACGCAAGACCTAACCATCTTCCAAAGGCTTCTGAAAACAGATCTCTTCAAAAAGGCATACCATAAACATCCATCTTAAATTCTGAATAATAATGCGATACACGATCCATGCTAAACCGAAATCTCATCACAAGACTGATTAACCTTCTTCTCATTTATGATCAAGCACTACCACTTTAAAACTTATGCCGAATAGGGTCTCTCTACAGTCAAAGACCAAATGTATGTTCAACCAACGTAACCTACATGTTATACCTTAATGTATTCTTTTTTACCATGTATATATGCACATGGTATATATATATATATATATGCACACCATGATCAGTTCCATATATGCTATGTACCATGTATGTATGCACCTTAACGTAACACCACTTGTAATTTTGTTACCCGGAAATGGCAACCGCCATTATGGCAATTGTAAGCCACATTGAGCCTGCAAATTGGTGGGAAAATGTGGGATACAAATGCTACTAATAATAATAAAATAAAAATTGCCACACGTCCATTTTGGGTCTGAGTCCTTACCGCCAACCATTGACCTAGCGGTAAAGACTCACACGGTAACCAGGGGGTAATGACCTACGCGCGTCAGATGCCACTCGGCGCACGCCCAATGCGCGTGCAAGAAAATAAAAAATTCAGACGCGCGTATTGGAGGCGCGCCAAAAATGAAATTACCGCAAGAGCCACGCGGTAGCCGGGCGGGAACTCCGTTTTGACGCGCGTTGGGCACGCGTAAACACTTACACGGCTTAGTAAAAGGGCCCTAATATAATTTTTAAAAACATTATATAACAAAAAAATTTGCTTCAACACAACCCCACCATCCCCATTCACAAAGCAACTGAAGTGGTTTGGGCGTTCCCCTCCAGATGGAGGTCGTGGGATGGTTTTATAAGGTCACTTTAATCTGTGATCCACAATACATGCACGCTCCCCCTACCCCACCACCATATCCAGATGGCAGGTAATATTTGTTCGTGATTAAGGAATTCAACGTTTGGCCAGGCTCTACGATAGTCTCCAACTGGGATCATCTCTTCCAGTTGGAGCTACTTGTTGTTTTTACTTATCGTCATAGGTTTTCTCCCCTCCTTTCCCCTCTGTTTGGATTCCTCGTGCCTCCTCTCATTCGATAGTTCAGTCGCGGATATTGGGCTTGTGAAACCAAAACTGAAGATGGCAAGACCCAAAATGGGCTAAGCTGTCTCTGGTGAAAGATATGAGAGAAGGTTCGCTTGGTGCCGGGGTTGCCCATGAAAATTTATGTATGCCTCTACCCAACGTGGGCGAACGTTGACTGGATAGGCCATTTTGGTCTTTATCTTCTGCAGTGTACTGTGTTACTTCTGCGGCTCAGGGACACTAGGCTGTGCCTTCCTTTGAAACACGGTACATATGGACTCTAAGGTTTTTTTTATACTTAGGCGCGTGGTCGTTTTTAGCGCGCATTAAAAACAGGCACGTGCTAAACGCTAAAGACGCCCATAGGAATACATTGGCGTCTTTATCGTTTAGCACGCGCCTGTTTTTAACGTGCGCTAAAAATGCCAGCTTGCCTCAATAAAAGACCCCCTTAGTCAACCAGTTGGCGTCAGTATTGAGCAACAGCTAGAACCTCCTCTGTGAGGGGCTTCAGGAATTTTGGTTTAGTAAGCGAAACTGCCCTTGAGAAGTTCCTCCTGTTCACAAACTTTCTCTCCCCTCCCCCCCAAAATCTAGGAAATGTCAGGGTTCACAAGTGTTGTGACTTTCACCAATATCCACGTTGGCTAGAACGTGTCAAAAATATTGATCTCAAAAATTATGCGTGGGCAGAACTGGCTACTTTCACTTAGGGGGTTGAAGGGAATGTTCAGCATGTTAGCAGGCGAGAGAATTCCTGTAACTTTGTTTTCTCTCCAATAATTTCTAGTGGAGTTGGGTCCACCCAACCTGCAGGTGAATCAAACGGATACGGAACTGACCATCGGAGCCACTGTGCACTCTCCAGACTGCAAGCAAATGAGGTTTCTTAACCTGAAATACGACCTGAGTTGGTGGCAAGCTGGAACAAATGATCACGTATGTACAGCTTCAGTATACCCGACGTTTTTCTTAAACCCTGTTTCATTGGATTTTACAGTCCTAGACACTATGCTACCATCTTCTATATTGAATGGGTAATAGTGGAGAAAGGTGTGGCCTAGTGGATAGAGTAATAGGCTGGAAGCCAGGGTTCAAATTCAACCTCTGCCCCCAAGGCTCCTTGGGCCCGATATTCAGTGTGAGTCAACCGGCCAGAAACGGCTGCCATGGTCAACTCGTGTCTCAGCGGATAACTGGTCATTTTCCGTGGCATTTAACCGGTTATCTTATCCCTGTAAGCTGCGCCAAAGTCCTTTGCTCACGTTCCTACCAGCGGGGGGTGGTGCATCAGTATTGCAGTTTCAAGTTCCAACCAGCAGGGGTGGTTTCATCAGTACTTTGGTTTCATTCATGAGAGGCAGGCAGGTACTACTGGACTCCCCAAGGACCTGTGTGCCCCTCATGATTGAATCTACAATGTGGATATGGCACCCTTGCTGGTAGGAAGGCTTCCAAGCAGGGCCGCCAAGAGAGGGGGGGGGGGCAGGAGGGGCAAAATTCCCTGGGCCCGGGCCTCCAGGGGGGGCCCGGCGCCTGGGTCAGGCCGCCGGCACTGCGGTTCCCGGTCTCACCTGCCTGCCTCCTCGGCTCCGGGCCCCCTGCATTCAAAGCGGCAGTCACAGATCGCCTCCCTTCGGGCCTTCCCTCCCTGTGTCTCGCCCTCGCGGAAACCGGAAATTACATCAGACGAGGGCGGGACACGGAGGGAAGGCCCGAAGGGAGGCGATCTGTGACTCAAGAGAAGCAACCTGCGACTGCCGCTTTGAATTTAGGGGACCTGGAGCCATGGAGGCAGGCAGGTGAGACCGGGGACTCCAGCGGCGGGGGGAGCAACAGGGGGCTGCAGTGGCAGGGGGAGCGATGGGGGGCGGGGCGGCCTTGCCCCTGGCCCGGCCTAGTCTCTCGGCAGCCCTGCTTTCAAGCAGCTTAGAGGGAACATTGTGTACAGTCAAAGGCCCTTACAAACATGCATTAATGCAATTTGACACAAAATAATGCAATCCCCCTTCTCTAGGATCCTATTAAGTGCACAAGTATTGCCATACTGGGACAGACCGAAGGTCCATCAAGCCCAGCATCCTGGAGTGGAGGTGTAGCCTAGTGGTTACTGCAGTGGACCTTGATCCTGGGGAACTGGGTTCAATTCCCACTTCAGCTCCTTGTCACTGTAGACAAGTCACTTATCTCTCCATTGCCCCAGGTACAAATAAGTACCTTGTATATTCAATGTAAACCTCTTTGAATGTAGTTGCAAAAACCACAGAAAGGCAGTATATCAAGTCCCCTTCCCTTCCAACAGCGGCCAATCCAGGTTACAAGTACTTGGCAAGATCCCAAAACAGTACATTTTATGCTGCTTATCCTAGAAATAAGCAGTGGATTTTCCCCAAGTCCATTTTAATAATGGCTTATGGACTTTTCTTTTAGGAAGCAATCGAAACCTTTTTAAAACCCCACTAAGCTAACTGCTTTTACTACGTTCTCTGGACATGAATTCCAGAGTTTAATTACATGTTGAGTGAAAAAATATTTTCTCTGATTTTTGCTTTAAATTTACTATTTTGTAGCTTCATCGCATGCCCTCTAGTCCTAGTATTTTTGGAAAGCGTGAACAGACGCTTCACATCTACCCGTTCAACTCCACTCATTATTTTATAGACCTCTATCATATCTCCCCTCAGCCGCCTTTTCTCCAAGCTGAAGAGCCCTAGCCGCTTTAGCCTTTCCTCAAAGGAAAGTCGTCTCATCCCCTTTATCATTTTCGTCGCCCTTCTCTGCACCTTTTCTAATTCCACTATATCTTTTTTGAGATGCGGCAACCAGAATTGAACACAATATTTGAGGTGTTTAACTTTGGCCAGCCCTGCGACGGAAAGCAGTTGAAGCCGGCCAAAATCAGCTTTCGATTATACCGATTTGGCCAGGTTTAGGAGAAGGCCGGCCATCTCCCGATTTGTGTCGGAAGATGACCGGCCTTCTCCATCGAAAATAAGCAGGACTAGTGTCTGCACGTGCCCAACACACGCCAAAATGCAGTTACCGCCCGGCTACCGCGTGGCCCTTGCAGTAATTTCATTTTTAGCGCACACTCAAAAAAATAATTTTTATTTTCGGATGCGTGTACTGGACGCACGCAAAGCAGTAGGGTACCAAAGGCGGGACGGGGGCGTGGTTAAGAGATGGCCGCCTTTATTTTTAGGACCAAGCCTCAAAAAAGTGCCCCTACTGACCAGATGACCACCGGAGGGAATCAGGGATCACCTCCCCTTACTCCCCCAGTGGTCACCAACCCCCTCCCACTCAAAAAAAAAAAACCTAAACATTTTTGTGCCAGCCTGAAATGTCATACCCACCTCCATCACAGCACTATGCAGGTCCCTGGAGCAGTTTTTAGTGGGTACTGCAGTGCACTTCAGGCAGGCGGACCCAGGCCCATCCCCCCCACCTGCTACACTTGTGGTGGTAAATGGGAGCCCTCCCAAACCCACCCGAAACCCACTGTACCCGCATGTAGGTGCCCCCCGTTACTCTTTAAGGGCTATGGTAGTGTTGTACAGTTGTGGGTAGTGGGTTTGGGGTTTTTGGGGGGGCTCAGCACACAAGGTAAGGGAGCTATGCACCTGGGATCAATATGTGAAGTCCACTGCAGTGCCCCCTAGGGTGCCCGGTTGGTGTCCTGGCATACGAGGGGGACCAATGCTCTACGAATGCTGGCTCCTCCCACGACCAAATGGCTTGGATTTGGCCGGGTTTGAGATGGCCGCCATTAGTTTCCATTATCGGCAAAAACCAATGGCGGCCATCTCTAACGCCGGCGATCTCTAAGTGCGGCCCAAATTGTTTAGATTTGGTCGGCCCTGATTGTATTATCGAAACGAAAGATGGCCGGCCATTTTGTTTCAATAATACGGTCAGGTATGTCGCTTTACGGGGCCGGCCTTAGAGACGGCCGCCCATATAGATGGCCGGCCCCGTTCGATCATGCCCTTCTATGTGGTTTAGTAAAAGGGTCCCTACGTGACTTGCCCAGGGTCACAAGGAGGTGCAGTGAGAATTGGGTTTTCAGCCCACTGCATTAACCATAAGGGATTCTCTTCCGCCTGAGACAATGGAGGGTGAAGTGCCCAAGGTTCTGAAGAACATCAGTGGCAGATGTGGGATTTGAACCCCAGATCTTTGTTTTTCAGCTGTCTGCATTTTAACCTCGGGAGTTTATGACGCTGTGTGTTATGTCCTCTTTCTTTTCTGAAGAGCATATTAACTCTTCTTTTGCCTGTGACAGGAGATCTATACAAATAACGACATAGAACACTCCGTCACAATTAAGACGCGCAAATACAGCGGGAGTTATTGCATGTCTGCAAGAACAACATATACCGAACTGAAGACCTTTCGGAGTGCATATTCCAAACCGCTGTGTTTGGTACTGGATGAAAGTAAGTGATGTTGGAAATCCAGAGTTCACTTGGCATCTACAGGCAGATGATCAAAAGCAAACGCCGGCGTTTGCTCCCACCCCATGATCGGAGCCCTCGAGCGTGTGAAACAACGCGCTCGAGGGCTCTTAGCGCAAGTAGCATGCAAATAGATGCTAATCAGTTCTTAATGCATTCATCCCCAGTGATCAGTGTCCAGTGCGCCAAAGGTTGGGTCGCTGGCTGCGACAAACCCTACGCCAGCGTTAGGGTTTGCAGATCATTGGGGAGGAATGGTGAGCCCTGTCCAGCATGCATTTGCATTCTGCCGTAGTGGAACAAAACAAAAACGTCCAGGGCTATACGTTGGACGTTTTGGTCTAGACTTATTTTATTAACCGATAAGCCACAAAAAAGTGCTGTAAAGGACCACTGCAGGAATAAGGCAGTGACACCCCTTTACTCCTTCAGTGGTCACTGACCCCCTCTCACCCTGCAAAGATGTAAATGAAACAGTACATATCAGCCTGTATGGCAGCTTCAGATGTTATGGGCAGTCCTATTAGAACAACAAGCAGGTTCCTGGAGTGGCCTAGTGGTTGGCGCAGTACACTGTAGAGAAGGGGACCCAGGCTCATAATCCATTCTAACTAATACACTTGTGGTAAAAACTGTCAGCCCCCCCCAAAACCCATATATAGGTGACACCTGCAGCCATAAGGGCTATTGTAGTGGTATAATTGGGTGCAAGAGGTTTTTCGTGGGGTTGAAGGGCTCACCATACAATGTAAGGGGGTAACAGTGAGCTGTGTGCCTGGGACCTTTTATGTGAAGTCCACTGCAGTGCCCCCTGGGTAGGGTTACCATATTTTGTCCCCCAAAAAGGAGGACACATGCCCTGCCCCACCCCTTTCACGCTCTCGCTCCGTCCCCTGTCACATTTCCCCTCCCCCCCAGTCACACCCCCTCCCCGTCACCCCCTCCCCTTACCTTACTACTGCCCTGGTGGTCTAGTGACCTCTTCCGCCTTCGGGGCAGGAAAGAGCCCCCTCTTTCCTGCCCGGAGCGCTGCCCTACATGCATCCTTCCTGTTGGTGATCTCGGCGCCGATTCAAAATGGCCGCCAGGAGTTGAAGTCTCACGAGGTCACATCAACTCTCGGTGGCCATTTTGAATCGGCGCCGAGATCAGCAACAGGAAGGAAGCATGCAGGGCAGCGCTCCGGGCAGGAAAGAGGGGGCTCTTTCCTGCCCCGAAGGCGGAAGAGGTCACTAGACCACCAGGGCAGTAGTAAGTCAAAACGAGGACATGTCCGGGTAAATCTGGACGTATGGTAACCCTACCCCTGGGATGCCTGTGTGGCCAGTCTACTAGGAAAGCTGGGTGATTCTACGTCTTAATGGCTCGATTTTTGTGTGTTTTACACTTGGACTTTTCTTTTTTTAAAAGGTCCAAAAAGATAGATGTACGAAGCACAACAACATTTAGGAAATGGTCATTTCCAAAGAAAAAAGATATATGATTTTCTAGTTTGAAAATGGTCATTTTCACTGCTTGATTTCTGGATGTATTCAGCAAAACGTCCAAAGTCAGATTTAGAAGTCATATTGGAAATGCCCCTCCGCGTAACTTTCTAAGTCTATGTGCTTTGAAAACGAGCACCGTAAGTTACTGACATTTTAGCGTTACTACCTAGCGATTTTTGCGCGTTAAAAGTGTTTGAGCTAAAGCACAGTAAAATAACGTCATTCAAACCAGACAATTAACAGCGTTTCAGAATTTTGCAGTCACTGTGAATGCTCAAAGCGTCCACCCCCAGCTTTAAAACAGGCACTTATCACCTTTCCTCCAAAAGTTTGTTCATGGGGTGTCTGGATTCTCATTTTGTTGCTACCAGCACCTTGCCCGTGATTGCTGTTCCGTAAAATTTCACGTTGAGATTCCAAGCGGTTGCTGAGAAAACAGCAAAAAAAACCAACTCTAGGGCAGTGATTCTCAAACCAGTACCTAGAGGCACCCCGGCCGGCCAGGTTTTCAGGATATCCACAATGAATATTCATGCGAGAGATTTGCATGCAGATCTCTCTCATGAATATTCATTGTGGATATCCTGAAAACCTGACGCCTCCAGGATCAGGTTTGGGAACCACTGCTCTAGGGGGTTACTTTTTTTTTTTTTTTTTTTTGCCTCACCCTGTATAAGTGCACAATCAAACATATAAACGGAAAGTGACCGTACTCACTCGCAAATGCGCAGTAGAGACCTTCTCTGCCCCGCCCCCACGTCAATACGTGATGACGGGGGCGGAACACAGAGGGTCTGTACTGCGCATTGCTGAGGGAGGGACACCGCCGTCTAACGCTCCCCCCACCCGAGTCGCCGCCGCCACCCACCTTCTACCCGGTCGGGCCCTCGCTCCACTATTGAAACAGCGAGGGTCCGGGAACGCAGCACTGAGCTCTGCTGAGCTGCCGACATCGCCCTTCCTTCTTCTTCTCTGCCTCTGTCCCGCCCTCGACGACGTTACGTCACACGAGGGCGGGACAGGCAGCTGCAGGCAGAGAAGAAGAACGAAGGCTGACGTCGGCAGCTCAGCAGAGCTCAGTGCTGCGTTCCCGGACCCTCGCTGTTTCAATAGCGGAGCGAGGGCCCGGCCGGGTGGAAGGTGGGTGGTGACGGCTCGGTGGTGGGGGCGCGAACTTGGAGGGGGAGGGGCAGCGGCGAACTCGGCGGTGGGGGCGGGCCTTTCAACCCCCCCTTCCTATAATAGCCCGTTTTTACGGGCTCAAAGTCTAGTTTAAGAATAAATATGATGAATTATCCTGTTGCTGTTTTTGTATGCAGAGATCAGGTGGGAAGTTCCCGTTCTGATGAGCGTCGTGCTGGTGTCGCTGCTTTCCCTTCTTACTGTCTTGGTTTTTCTGTACTTCTACATCTATAAGGCAGGTGGAGTAAGAACGCCCACAGCTCTGGTATGTATTTAATGGAGCAGTGCCGGGGGGGGGGGGGGGGGGGGGGGGGGAAGGGTGGGAACTGTCACTTTGTGGTTCTGTTTTTGTTTTGTTTTTTTTATATAGTTATTTACAAAAATGTGCAGTGCACTGATCATCAGAAATCCCTTAGTCTAGGCAGATTACAAAGGGGTCCTTTTTCAAAGCCACGGGAGGGGTAGCGTACGAGTAGCCCGCACCCAATTGGCATTACTGCTGGGGTGGCATGTGCGCATGACAGTAATTCGAATTTTGGTGAATCCTGCGGTAGAAAATGATTTTCTACCATGGGGGCGTGCTGCATGGTTACCACGTGGGTAGCGCGTGAGCCCTTGCCGCTAGGTGAATGGGTGGCGGGAGGGGCTCAGGCCATAAATGGAGTGGAGGAGTGGCCTAGTGGTTAGGGTGGTGGACTTTGGTCCTGAGGAACTGAGTTTGATTCCCACTTCAGGCACAGGCAGCTCCTTGTGACTCTGGGCAAGTCACTTAACCCTCCATTGCCCCATGTAAGCCGCATTGAGCCTGCCATGAATGGGAAAGCGCGGGGTACAAATGCAACAAAAATAAAATAGATACTATTGGAGATTCTACCTGGAATGTTGCTACTATTGGAGATTCTACATGGAATGTTGCTATTCCACTAGCAACATTCCATGTAGAGGGCTGTGCAGGCTTCTGTTTCTGTGAGTCTGACGTCCTGCGCGGCCACATTGGTGATCTGCAAGGGCCGATTTCTACATGGAATGTTGCTATTCGCAACATTCCATGTAGAATCTCAAATAGTAGCAACAGTGGAGGAGTGGCCTAGTGGTTAGGGTGGTGGACTTTGGTCCTGAGGAACTGACTTCGATTCCCGCTTCAGGCACAGGCAGCTCCTTGTGACTCTGGGCAAGTCACTTAACCCTCCATTGCCCCATGTAAGCCGCATTGAACCTGCCATGAGTGGGAAAGCGCGGGGTACAAATGTAACCAAAAAAAAAAAAAATAGGCGGACGCTAGTTTTAATATTAGCGCAGGCCCGTTAAAAAATAGCCTTTTTCCCAGCTGCAGTAAAAAAAATTGGCCCAGCACACAACTAAAAGACGCTCCCATGCTACTGCAGGCCACGTTTTACCGTGGCTTTGAAAAAGGACCCCAGAACACTGAAAACTACATATAAATGAGGCAAAAACATTTCAAAAAGTTACATTAAAAGAATTTTTAAAAAAAATTTCTATGAGCTTACTTCATTGAGATTTCAAGAAAAAACAATGTACAGCTGAAGAGAGGCAAAAGAATACAATACTCAGAGTCTACCAATCAAACAGACACACTCAAGCTAACTTTTAACCCTTCTTTGATTTCTTATATCCCTCCATTAGGATTTTACAAACATCAGAACTGCCCCTCACAAGCCACCGCAAGAATACAAGGGGTCCATATTGGAGGACTGTGTTGTTTGCACAGTTGAGCAATGCATTTTCCTGGCTCCATCATTGCTGGAGGAGGAGGATAGTGAGGAAGATGGAGGCACCTATGGAGAGTACACAGAAAGACGCCAAGTCGGACTTTCCCAAGAATGCACCGAGAACGAGGCAGACTCTCAAGGACACCTGTCTTCTGCCTCAGACTCTGATGCAAGATACTCTGAAGACTTAAAAGACTTGGGGTTTCCCTGTTTTGCGTTGAGGGACAGGATCCAAGAGGGGTCTTGTCCATTTCCGGAAAGCAGAGAGTTGCCCATTTCAGACCCGGGTGACCTGAGAGATCCCGGCAGCTGCCAACGCAAAGAGGAGCCTTTGACTTTTGGAGACTCTTTACTACCCAACAGGTCTCCAGATTGGTCCCAGCTGCCGACTGGGTTTCATAGCTTTATTATGCCACCCGCTGCGCAGTGCGTCCCTGCAGCAGGCGGGCGTGAAACGCAGCAGCCACCATGCCTCAGAAGAACAGCCCTTCTCGAGCACGAGACAGATGAGGGGCTTCCTGATATATGTGAGGGAATTTGCCTTCAGTCATTACAGCTGGCAGAAGACGGTGGTCAAACGTGTTCTTCCAGCTGTGAGAATAGGGCTGAGCTAGTGGAGGACACCGCAGAGCTGACCCAGCCAATAGTATTGGGTGGAAGCTCCGAGGAAGAGTCAAGAGCAGAAGATATCCATGTGGCCCTCAAAGCAGAAGTCAGTCAGAACGGCGTAGGCCAAAGAGGTGGGCATTATATATCGAGAATTGGATGACCGATACGGGCTCAGAGTCACAGAAGGAGTGGACGTATCCAAGGTGCAGTGACAATGTCCTGGACGTTTCTTAATGCCTAAATATTATTCCTAAATATTACTGGAAGGTGGAATTCTGTATGCTATGTTAGCAATTGACATACTTGTATATCAACTATTTATAAAATATTTATTTTTCTAAAGACGATTACAGCATTATTGTAATTCTGAATTCTGAGTGTATCCAATCGCACGTTCCCCATCACTGGGACACGTTTAGGGTATCTTTTGAGGTCTGCTTGGTCTGGGTTATCCCCAGCCACTTGTCTGTGTGAGAAGCAAATTATTACTGCTTACGACTAGGCAGAAAAACCACCCGCTAATAGCTCTACGCAAATCATTGGTGAGAGTTCACCTGGAGTATCCTGCCCAAATCTGGAAGCCGCATCTCCCAAAAGATGTAAATCAGTTAGAAACAGAGTCGGCATCATAAGCTAACAGAAATAAGAATTAGGCCTAAATTTCTCATTCCCAAAGGACCCGTGGGATATGATAGAGAAATTAATTTTAGGGTTGGCATAGAGGCTGGTAAAAAAGTATTTTAAAACTTTTTTTTTTTAATGGTGGGAGGGGGTTAGTGACCACTGGAGGAATAAGGGGAGGTCATCCCCGATTCCCTCCGGTGGTCATCTGGTCAGTTCGGGCAACTTTTTGAGGCTTGGTCGTGAAAAAAAAATTTACCAAGTAAAGCCGGCCAAGTGCTTGTCAGGGACACCCTTCTTATTTCTATTATCGGCCGAGGATGACCATCTCCTAATCACGCCCCAGTCCCTCCTTCGCTACCCCGCTGACACCCCCCCCCCCCCCCCGTGAACTTTGGTCGTCCCCGTGACGGAAAGCAGTCGAGGGTGTCCAAAAATCGGCTTTTGATTATGCCGATTTGGACGACCTTGCGAGAAGGACGCCCATCTCCCGATTTGTGTTGAAAGATGGGCCCCCTTCTCGTTCGAAAATAAGCCTGATAGTAACATAGTAGATGACGGTAGAGAAAGACCTGTACGGTCCATCCAGTCTGCCCAACAAGATAAACTCATATGTGCTACTTCATGTGTATACCTGACCTTGATTTGCCATTTTCAGGGCACAGACCATAGAAGTCTGCCCAGCACTAGCCCCGCCTCCCAAATACTAGCCCCGCCTCCCACCACCGGCTCTGCCACCCAATCTCCGCTAAGCTTCTGAGGATCCCTTCCTTCTGAACAGGATTCCTTTATGTTTATCCCACGCATGTTTGAATTCCGTTACCGTTTTCATCTCCACCACCTCCCGCGGGAGGGCATTCCAAGCATCCACCACCCTCTCCGTGAAAAAATACTTCCTGAGATTACTAGATACGTTCGGGATCGTCGCTGCCGCCGTCGCCCCCCCCCCCCCCCCCCCAGGATTGCTGCTGGCCGCCGCAACTGCAAATACCTTGGCTGGCGGGGATCCCAAGGCCCCGCCAGCAGAAGAGTCGGCTGCGGCTGCTTTATCTCTCAGATTGCGCATGCTCGGTTTCAAAACCGAGTGTACGCGGCCTGAGGGAAAAGCAGTCTCAGCAGAGTGAAGAAGGGCAGCGCTGGAGGAAGATCTGTTCTGCCCTGGGGGGGAGGGACCCCTGCCAGCCTGCAATATCTGGTCCTCCCCGGCCTCCGAGGTGGGCCCGGTGCCGGAGTTTTCTCTCTCCTGCTCCTGTCGGGACGCGATCACCTGGGTCCCGTCAGGAGAGAGAGAGAGACCCCGGTGCCGGGCCCCCCTTTAAGACTTGGGAAATTCCCCCCCCCCCCCACCCTAAGCAGATGATAAGCAGTTTCCACTCATGGGCTGAACTAGTCCCCGAGACACATTCAGCTCCTGGTATTGAATATCTGAGCATGACCTCTGGCCTGCGGTAGTGTAGACACGCGTTTTGGGTGCGCGCAGAGTTATTTTTCAGCTCACCTGCAAAAAATGCCTTTGTAAAATTTTTGCCGAAAGTGGACGTGCAGCAAAATGAAAATCGCTGCGCGTCCGTTTTGGGTCTGAGACTTTACCGCCAGCCATTGACCTAGCAGTAAAGTCTCACGTGGTAACTAGGTGGTAATGACCTACGCGCGTCAAATGCCACTTGGCGTGTGCCCAATACACGCAGCAGAAAATAAAAATTATTTTTTGGGTGCGCGTATCGGACACATGCCAAAAAAATGAAATTACCGCAAGAACCATGCAGTAACTGGGCGGTAACTCCATTTTGGCACACGTTGGGTGCACATAGACGCTTATGCGGCTTAGTAAAATGGACTCTCTAATTGGTTAATGCAACAGAATATAATCCTAGTTATTGCTGATGGGAGGGGAGGTGGAGTGGATAGGGAATAGGGAGGGCAGACAAGGCGTCAAGCAGCAGCGTCAAAAGAGTCAGAGTAAAGAAACAATTTCAGCAGTGACTTGACTATAGAGGCATCAGCCATCTGAGGGCAGGAGGGAGGGAGGTCCAAAGCTTGGGACCTAGGCATCTAAAGGCGGTATCACAGGAGAGAGAAAGGTGACGGGACACAGAGAAGGTTGTCTGAGGAGGAGCGAAATTTGCGTGGAGAGCAGTAAGGGATAAGCAGTTTAAGTACATAAGTATTGCCATACTGGGAAAGACCAAAGGTCCATCGAGCCCAGCATCCTGTTTCCAGCAGTGGCCAATCCAGGTCACAAATATCCGACAAGATCCCCAAAACGTACAAATCATTTTATACTGCTTATCCCAGAAATAGTGGATTTTCCCCAAGTCCATTTAATAACGGTCTATGGACCTTTCCTTTACGAAGCCGTCCAAACCTTTTTTAAACTCCACTAAGCTAACTGCCTTTACCACATTCTCTGGCGACGAATTCCAGAGTTTAATTACACGTTGAGTGAAGTTGTTTTAGTATGCTGGGGCAGTTGGAACCGCGATATTTGAAGACGAACAAATGGAGCTTGAAGCGAATGTGGACAGAGACAAGGAGCCAGTGTTCTAGGAGGAGAAGTGGGGTGACGTATAAAAATGTCTGCACTTCCACGTGGAAGCTTCAGGGCTTGTGCTGCTCATTTTCCCACCTGTATATTTGCAAAATGGTTGCTCTCGCTGTGCTTCCTGGCAAATAGTGCCTGCATTGCTGCACATCCTTGTATCTATTTTATACTAGGCTCCACATTCAGCACAGCCTTTTGTAAAATACAGGGGAATTGAGCATGTTCTGACCTAGACTTTTCAATTCTGATTTCTAAGGCCTATCTACAATGAGCCTTGTGGGGGGGGGGAGGGGGAGGGAGTGATATCCCGTAATAGGTTAAGCTTTCCGTATCCTTCTCCCAGTGCGGGGAGAATGATTTCATCCCCAGAGTACATAATGTAAATGTTCACATTCTGTATTTTCTTGAACATTCTGGTATTTCTGGTGTTTTCGCCAGGCTCCAGCTTAGAGAGAAAAGGGGGATTTGGTCATCAACATTACTAGAGGAGAAGGAAAACCACTGAAAAGGCAAACAATGAGATGGCCAGTATAGAACCTGGAGAGGTTTCGTAAACGCATTTGCAGAATGATACTATGTTCTTGGGACTGGTGGACCCTGCTCCCCCGCCAGACCGCTAAGACTTTGCTTTCACTCCGTGCATGTAGAGCAAGACCTTGATGAATCCACTGCAAAGTTTCCATGGGGGAGCCATGATCAAAGTGATCTTGGACTCTTGGGAGGAAGTTATTTTCATACAATACCAGGTTTAGGTTTTCCGTGCAATTTTAAGCTTATTTATCGTTGAAGAAGGCAAGTCCAGTTCTCTGTTTTTGATGAGTTAAATATTAACCCTAACAGAAGACCTTGGTTTACTCATAACCTGAGGAGATGGTGGTGCTGGAAGATAACCTCTGGACTTTCTGATATGAAATGTGCTTTGTACTCTAGGATACTGAAGAACGCAAGTGTTGCTATGCTTAACCCTTTGACAGAGCGCTGCATCTCAATAGCTTTGATTACATTGCAGGGAAGACCATGGGCTAAGCTGGGTATTTGGGCCCTCGTTCATCCACTGTGGTCTCTTGAGAATGAACGAGGAGCTGAATGGAATAATACAACTTTCTACTAGCTGCAGTCTGAATGCGTTTCGTTAGCCGGGTGAAGAATGAAGCTGCTTCCAACAGGGACCAATCCAGGTCACGAGCACCTGGCAGAAACCCAAATAGTAGCAACATTTCATGCTACCAGTCCCGGGCCAAGCAGTGACTTCTCCATGTCCATCTCAATAACAGACTATTGGGATGGATTCAGTAAATTGCACCCAAAGTTAAGCACTGGGAAAAAAAATCGGCATGTTTACCAAACCATATATGGTTTATCATCCTCCTACCCTGCAACAACGAATTGATTTACCTTCACGTAATACAGTAAAAAGATCTAGAGAATACCTCAGGCGCCATTATCCAAACTGCAAAGGTCTTTCTTACAAATCAATCCTTGTCGCAGGCGTCACATATCAAGAGTACCAAACTCTGGAATTATCTGCCCAAGCAACTGAGATACTTAGAAGATTATCTGAGATTCCGTATCAAAAGGCAATAAACTAATGTTGCCGTGTCTCTTATGTGCTTCAACATAACCAATAATCTTGCCTAGCTTCATGACAAACACAATTATTCCTAATATGTTAAAATGTTATAATTAAAGATCTGACTGTACTGTATTGTTGATGTTTTTCTTGAACGTAAGCCACATTGAACCTACAAAGAAAACCCATAGATGTACAAAACTACCTCACCACCCAATTATTAAAGTCCACCTTCTACACTAGCCTACCTAACACCTTCCTTCCCTCTTCCCTTATTAATCTCTGTACATTACCAGTTATATCTGACATCCTGGAATTACTATGTCTTACCAAAACTATGTAAGCCACATTGAGCCTGCAAATAGGTGGGAAAATGTGGGATACAAATGCAATAAATAATAATAATTAAATTAATAAAGCGATATTCAGTAAAGAGCCTGCACCCTTTGCGCCAATTCCCATGCCTAATTTAGGAGTGGAAACTATAGCATTCTGTAAGAGTGCGCCCAAGTGTTGGGAACACCCCTGACCCTCCCATGGCCTTCCCATGGCCATGCCTCATTTTGGGCTGCGTGCAAGAAAACGTAGGTGCATTCTTTAGGGAACTGCACATAGACCATTGCGCACCTTCAAATTAGTGCCAATTAACACCGAGAAGTGATTGTTATCAGCCAATTATTAAGCGTTAATGGCTTGTTACACAGTCTGGTTGCGCACACAGCTCCCGATTGCTCACAAATTTAGGCTCCCCCCCCCCCTCGTAGAATCCTAGGGATGATGCTACTTCTTTATTCTTCAAAACCCGACACAGTACTGCGTTTCGGCGTAAAGCCTACATCGGGGGGGGGGGGGGGTCTAAAAATAATAGGACATGTATAAAAAAAACAACGCAAATTTGCATATAAAACATAGAAGGATTAAATCATATAAAATACATGCGTACATGTGACGAATCAAATATAGTAATCAAATAATATATATAGTGAAATTAAAAAGGTAATAAATCAGATGGACAAAATTAACCACGTAATACGTTCCATGTGGTAATCCATAGAAGAGTAGTAGATAAAAATTAACATAAACAGCGTAATCTCAAAAGGAGATAGTTGATAACAATGTAATAAAATACATATCAAATATTAAGAGTATCAATAATAATAAAAAAATATATATATGTGTGTGGAACGGAACATACTTAAACACTATACATAAAATGGGGGGGGGGGGGGGGGATGATTAAGAAGAGCACCAGAAAATAAAGGAATGGAATACGAAAAAAAAAAAAAAATACAATCTACAACACGTGGAGGGGCATAATCGAATGAAAATGTCTATCTCCATGGGCGTTTATCTCCAAGAACGGGTCTGTGAAGGGGCGGACCGAACCGTATTTTCTCAAAAAATAGACGTCCATGTTTTATTCGACAATTTGTGAGCTGGGCGTTTTTGTTTTTCAGCGATAACGGAAAATGAAAGCGCCCAGCTCAAAAACGAATAACTCCAAGACATTTATTCGTGGGAGGGGCCAGGATTCGTAGTGCACTGGTCCCCCTCACATGCCAGGACACTAACCGGGCACCCTAGGGGGCACTTTTACAAAAACAAAAAAAAAGGTAAAAGAGCTCCCAGGTGCATAGCACCCTTCCCTTGTGTGTTGAGCCCCCCAAATCCCCCTCAAAACCCACTGCCCACAAGTCTACACCATTACTATAGCCCTAAGGGGTGAAGGGGGGCACCTACATGTGGGTACAGTGGGTTTGGGGGGGTTGGACGACTAAGCATTAAGCAGCACAATTGTAATAGGTGGGGGGGGGATGGGCCTGGGTCCACCTGCCTGAAGTCCACTGCACCCCCTAACAACTGCTCCAGGGACCTGCATACTGCTGCCAGGGAGGTGGGTATGACATTTGAGGGTGAAAATAAAATGTTGTGAAACATCATGTTTTGTGGTGGGAGGGGGTTAGTGACCACTGGGGGAGTCAGGGGAGGTCATCCCCGATTCCTTCCGATGGTCATCTGGTCATTTAGAGCACTTTTTTGGGACCTGTTTGTGTGAAAAAAGGGTCCAACAAAAGTGGCCTAAATGTTCGCTAAAAACGCCTTTATTTTTTTTGATTATCGCCCTAACGCGTACATCTCTCCTCGGCCGATAACCACGCCCCAGTTCCACCTTTGCCACACCTCTGACACGCCCCCATCAACTTTGTCCGCATCTGCGATGGAGTGCAGTTGAAAACGTTCAAAATTGGCTTTCCATTATACCGATTTATTCGTTTTTGTGAGATAAACGTCTATCTCCCGATTTGGGTCGCAATATAGGCGTTTTTCTTTTTCAATTATAAGCTGGAGAGAATCACTGATGAGAATTGAGTGTCAGGAATTAACAGTCTGTGGATGAAATGCGTAATAATTATAAAAACCACAGGTAGGCAAATGCAGAAGTTATGGAGAATGCAAAAAATTAGAAACTAATGTCTATAGGTAAGTTCATTACATCTCTTGTGGAAGAGTCCTGCTAACTTCAGTACGCCTTTCTGCACAGTATGCTACTTACAATGTCTCTTACATGCGCACGCAGTTATGGAATGCACCAGGGGCGTATCTGCGTGGGGCCACAGGGGCCTGGGCCCCCGCAGATTTCGCCCTGGACCCCCCTACCATCGACCCTCTCCACCTCCCTCTCCCTCCCGCACGCCCGCCACCAACCCGTGGCCGATCTTTGCTGGCGGGGGACCCCAAGCCCCCGGCAGCCGAAGTCCTCTCTTCCGTGCAGGATGCAAGTTGCAACGCTTCCTGTTCTTCTGAGTCTGACGTCCTGCACACGTCAGACTCAGAATTTGGAACTCAGTCTGACGTCCTGCGCGTTGTACGTGCAGGACGTCAGACTCAGAAGAACAGGAAGCGTTGCAACTTGCAGCCTGCATGGAAGAGAGGACCTCGGCTGGCGGGGGGTTGGGGTCCACCGCCAGCAAAGGTAAGTGACAGCAGCGGGGGAGGGTTGGCGGCAGCGGGAGGGGGTGGAGAGTGTCATTGGTGGCGAGGGGGGGGGTCCGGAAATGGCGGGGGGGGATCGGTGGCGCTGGGGGGGGGGGGCTAAAATGTGCCCCCTCCCTCTGGCTCTGGCCCCCCCTACCTTCAAAGTCCAGATACGCCCCTGGAATGCACTACCTACAGACTTGAAAGCAATCAACGAAACAACTATCTTTCGAAAATCTCTGAAAACATTCTTCTTCAACAAGGCCTACAATGAGAACCTACAGCCTCACTAAGTCACCTCATCAACGCACTCAATTATGAACGCTTACCTTCTACAACTACCCCAATCACTCTCTTCCTTCCTCTCTCTTCCCATCCCTGATCGCTATCTGATATCCTGAAATCATAATGTTAACAAATCTATGTAAGCCACATTGAGAGCCTGCAAATAGGTGGGGGAATGTGGGATACAAATGCAATAAATAAATAAATACACAATATTCATTAAAACATCTTAATAGAACAGAGTTGTGTAGCATTTTTTCATTAACAGCTGATACACATCTAATACCTAAGAGCACAACAGGACTGATATAAAAAGCCAGCACTGGTCAAAACTGAACTGGGGAAGAGGGAGGTTTAGAGGGCACCACACAGACCCTCTACATGCCAAACGCTCCGATGTAACATAGTAAATGACGACAGATAAAGACCTGTACGGTCTATCCAGTCTGCCCAACAAGATAAACTCATTTTACATGGTATATGATACTTTATACCCGAGTTTGATTTGTCCTTGCCATTCTCAGGGCACAGACCATAGAAGTCTGCCCAGCACTGTTCTTGTACTAAAAGTTCTGAAGATTCTGGAATCCTAAAGAGTTACAAGATTCCGGAATCCCAATTAATAGCAACATTTCATGTAGAACCCCAAAGAGTAACATAGTAAATGATGGCAGATAAAGACCTGTACGGTCCATCCAGTCTGCTGAGGAGGAAGGAGGTGTTTTAGAGAGCTCTGCTGACTTCCAGTGGAAAGGGAGTGAGACCTAGCTCCCTCCCCAAAGATGAGGAGGGTCCCTGGGGAGAAGGCCTCAGGAAAGTCCCAGGCTATGGGGCCTCCTGGGGCCCGGGACCAGAAGGCCGAAAGGAGTGGCTCTCTCCCTGGTTTGACTACCGGGAGAAGGGAAAGGAGTCCAGTGGACCGAAGGGAGAAGCAGCCCAGTGGAGGCCACCAGAGCATTTCCCCCTCCATGGCCCAGCTTGCGGAAGGTAAGCGAGAAGACAGTGGAGGGGGGAGGAAGATAGTACAGGCCCCAGAAGGGCGCTTCCAAGGAAGGGAGAAGGAAGAGGCGATGGAAGTTTGCCAGAAGCCTTTGCTGGAGGCAGCTGAGAGTGAGAGTGAGGAGAGTGGATCGTCAGATGAGGAGTTCCTTGAAGTGAGCTATGACCCTGATGATCCAGCAAGTAGTGTGGTAAATATTGTAAGACGAATTAAGCTGGTGGAAAAAGAAGTAGTGGAGCTAGGAAAACGTCTGAAAATGGCAAGAACTATGTGTAAATTTGCCCCAGCGGAGCACAGACAAATGTATGTTAAAGAGGAAGCCCGGATATCAAAGTTGTTGGGGAAAAAAGAACACTTGTTGAACTGTTTAAAAAAGGGCTCTGTGAATCCTTTGAGGGAGCTCTATGTTAACCGAGAAAGGATGGCTTCAATACCACAGTCTGGGGGTTCAGGAACACTACAGTTGCAGCAAGCTTCAGTGTCTTCAGCAGCATTAGACTCAAAAGAGTTGTCTGGGTTCAGAGGTGACCCCACTTTAAAATACATGAGACAGTTGGCAACACAGTCTAGAGCACTTACCCAGCAGCCAGAGGATAAGGAGGCAGCGGCAGGACATGGCTCTGAGGTGGGGGCTGGAGTAGAGATCCTACCTGTGGAGGGGAGGACAGAACTCAGTAACTTTTCAAAACTCCAGATAATGGAGGCAGCAGAGGGAGACGCAGGTAGCAGCCTGTTTTCTACAGAGGTGGTGGTCGAAGTCTCAGAGGGCTTACCTGCAGTTGTGCAAACAGCAGAGACAGTTGCCGTGAAGGAGGCCCTGTTGGAAAAGGGTCAGCAGAGGCAGACTCCGGTATTTTTGGCTGGGTCTGCAATGACTGAAGTGGAAACCGAAGCAGCATGGCATCTGGAGAAGCCCCGCCCACGAAGTCCGGGAGCAGGGGAGGTCTTCCCTGAGCATGGAGTAGCTGGCGGTTTACAGGAGAGGGGTCGGAGAGAGAGGAATAGGAGCGGGCAGCAGCTGGGAGCTCATTTGACCAGCTGTCCATTACAAGAGGTGAAATCGGGGGGGTGCTAACAGCCAGCCTGTGGCGGAATCAGGAACAGACAAGCTATGCCCCCGGGAAGCGCCAGCCATTGGGAGAACGCAGGAGGGACTGCACCAGAAGCAAGGGGGAAGTAACCCGATTGTTGAGAGACTTTCGTTGACTACAGAAGTGGACATGGCAAGTCTAACAGATGTGCAGCAGGTGGTGGAGCAGACCTGCCAGCAGGACGGCTGGGAGCGAGGAGCCAAGGGGAGCGGCGGAGTTCCGGAGGCTTCGCCCCTGGTGCCGGAGGTTGGAGGGAGTTCGGGGGCAGAGCGAGCAGGGAGTCTGGTATCGCCAGCTGCAGACCTGACTGGGCAGGTGCCAGAGTATCGCCAGGAGACAGAGGAGAGGAGGCGATTAGCCCAGAGGCTGGAGCCTGCAGTGGCAGGGACGAGCAGGGATGTTCCAGGAAGTGGAGATGGGCAGGACAATCAGTTGGAGGCAGCCCAAGCCGCAGAACTGACTATGGACGTTGCTGGATGTTTGTCTGAGAGGGAAGGGGACGGGGGACAACGGGAGGGGGAGGGGGCGGTGGATATTGAGGAAGGGAGAGGGATGAGGGGAGGGGCAGAGGGACAGAAGGGGGGGGAGGCAGAGGGAAGGGCTGGAACAAGTGTGGAGGGGGGGCGGTGGGGGCTGGGGTCCAAGTCCTTTGCGGCAGTAGTCCAGGGAGGGGGAAGGAGGGAGGGGGGGAGATCGGGTGGTTTTGAGGGCCCAGGGAGGGGTTGGGGGGGAGCGGGGACAGGGGGTGGACAGCTGCCTAAGCGGCGAAATGTGGTACAGCTCAAATGGATAGGGGAGGGGGCAATGCCCTCCAGGGATCGGGTCTTGAGGCTGGTGATGGGGATGGGGTTTATACCCGAGGACTTTTACGCGTGTATACACCCCATCAACATCCCAGAATATGACTTGAGCTTCATGACCCAGAGGGGGATGGAAATATTCTGGGAAAGGTACGAGGGGGTGAGGGGAAAGGGGGAGTGGCGGGACCTCAGGGCCATTCCAGTCAGCAAGCCGGACCTGGTGCAGATCACCCTGCTCGTGAGAAATGAGTCTATCTCTGGGGCAGATTTAGCCTACTGGCTACAGAGGTACGCGGAGCTGAGATCCCCACTTACAAAGTTACCGGATCCAAGCAGGGTTTGGGCAGGAGGTTGGGGAGCCCTGGTCAAATTGAGACAGGAGAGCCATGTGGTCCAGCACATTCCTTCGGCTGCCTTTATCGGTCGTGACAGGATACTGTGCTTTTACAAGGGGCAGCCGCGGCAGTGCTTCAGATGTGGTTCGTTTAGGCACTTCAGCATGTCATGCCCAGTGGTAAAGTGTGGAAGATGCGGGGATCAGCATGCCACAGAGGACTGCACCGCGATCAGGTGCAACCTCTGCGGCGGGTTAGGCCATGCATATCGGAACTGCCCTAGGGCGGCCCATAACGAGTGGGATATGTGGGGGAAGGGACGGGGAGGGGGGGTAATGGAGGAGGGGATAGGGCAGGGGGTGATAGGCAGGGAGGGGCAAGGGGAGGAGAAGGAGGGGATGCAGGAGGGGGGGCGGCAGGGGGCTGGGTCAGGAGTGGAGCAGGGGGGAGAGGGGGAGTGGGTACAAGTGCCACAGAGGAAAGGGAAGTTTCGGAGGGGGGGGAAAGTAGGGGTGGGCAGGGAGGGGTCGCTGCAGGGGAAGAGGGGGGGGAACAGATTTCAGGTGTTGGAGGAGGAGGAGGAGGATAGGGAGGTTGGGAGGGAGGAGGAAGAACAGGGGAAAGGAGAAGAGGTGGAGTTAATGGAGGAAGAGGGGGGCGGCAGGGGGGATTGGAGAGGGCAAACGGAAATATGAGGAAGCACTGGAGGAGGGTACTGGTGGTAGGAAGAAGGGCGGGAAGGCTCTGGGGGGAGGGGGAGGGGTGAGGGAGGAGGAAGAGGGAAGGAAGGGAGGGAGGGGAAAGGGGAGTAAGAGGAAAGCTGAGGGGGCCGGGCAGGTGGTGAAGGCCCAAGTGCAGGCTTGGGGGGACAGAGTGGAGCTAGAGGAGGATCTGGAGGACTTGGAGGACTTGGGGGAGGTGGAGGACTCGGAGGAGGAGGTAGGGGGCGGGGGTGAAGAGGGGAGAGGGAGGGATCAGGGGGTGGGTCCGGATAGAGCAAAGAAGAAAGGAAGGAAGAAAGGGGGAGGGGGGGGTAAGGTGCAGACAGGACGGCTGCAGGGGGGGGAGGGGGATCTGGCAGGGGATGATGTAGACCGCATAGCAGAGGACCTGCTTCAGGGTAAGAAGGGGGTATCCCAGGAGATAAGGAAAGAAGTTGGGAGTGAGCAGACCCGTGACTCGCAATGAGGATGGCAGGCTTAGTGTTGACATTTGCCACGCTGAATGTGGCCAGCATCGCCTCTCCGAAGAAGCAGTGTTTAGCGTATGACTGGTTCGCGAGGGTCCAAGCAGATTGCTTCCTGCTCCAGGAGACTCGGCTGCGGTCCATTGAGGTGATCAGGCGGGCAAGGCGGGCCTGGAAGTGGGGTCCCTCGGTGTGGGGGTTGGCGGGGGAGAGGTATGGTGGGGTGGGGATCTATTTAAGTCCCACCGGGTGAATATTCAGCGAGTGGTGGAGCTGGGGGTGGGGAGATGTCTTGTTGTGGATGCGATTTGGGAGGATAGAGCACTGAGGGTGGTGAATGTGTACGGGCCCCAAAGCAAGAAGGAAAGGGTGCTCCTCTTTGGGAAGATCAAGCCCTACCTATACACTTCGCGCCAAGTAGTCTGGGGGGGAGATTTTAACACCATATTGCGGAAAAAGGATAGTGGGGGACGATCGGTACAGGTGGGCTATGATGGGGTGAGGCTGGCAGGGATCATGCGGGAGGCGGAGCTGGTAGACGCGCATGTGGCCTTCTGTGAGGAACAGGAGGGGTTCACGTTCTTTCGAGGGCAGTGTAAAAGTAGAATCGATAGATTCCTGGTAAAGAAGGGGGTTTGTCTGGGGGGTCCACGAACCGTGGACGTGGACTTTTCAGACCACCACATGGTCCTCCTTCAGGTGGGGGGGGCGGCAGCGCAGAGGCCAGGGAGGGGGTTATGGCGACTAAATTTAAAGTGGTTAGGTAGCGAGCAGGTGCGGGAGGAGTACCGCCGGTTTTTGGAAGATCAGGTGTCAGTGCAGGGGGCATTTCAGTCATTGGGGGAGTGGTGGGATACAGTGAAAAGACGAACGCGGGGATTCTTTCTCAGACAGGCGAGAAGGGAGGGGAGGGAAAGGACAAAGTTGGGCATGGCAATAAAGAAAAAGAGGGACACATTGATTTCACAAGGGGGGAGGGAGGAAGAAATACATGATCTCCAAGCACTCCTGGAGCAGGTACAGTACAACCGCTACACCTCCTTGGTGTATGAGCGGGACTTCGGGAAAATGTGTAGCCCGGACCCCTTCGCATGCTGCCGGGAGCGGAGGGCGCGCAGGGTGATGGAGGGGGTGCGGGATGCACAGGGGGTCCTGCAGGACACCAAGGAGGGGATTCTGGGGGCAGTGAGGGACCACTTTGCGGCGTTCCTTTCAGCCCAGCAGATTGATATGGAGCAGATGGAGTGTTATGTGGAAGGAACCCCGGGGATAGGTCACGGGGGACCCCAGCTTCAGGCCCTCTTGAACCCGTGGACAGAACAGGAGGTGGAGGAAGCCATCGGGGCGCTCCACAGGAAGACCTCGCCGGGGCCGGATGGGCTAACAACTGAGTTCTACCAGGCCTTTAAGGAGCAGCTGGTGCCGATCCTGGTGAGGGTATGGGGGGCAGCCCAGTTGGAGGGTTCCTTGCCTAGTTCCTTGACAGAGGCGGCTCTTATCCTACTAAGTAAGGGGAAGGACCCGGCGATGCTGGCCAACTGGCGGCCTATAGCACTGCTTAATACGGATCGAAAAATCTTCGCGCGAATGCTATTCCAGAGAATGAGGCAGGTGTCTGGGGATTTGCTAGCAGCCTCGCAAGCATGTGGGGTTAAAGGGAGAGGGGTCTTGGAAGCTGCAGCGTGGGTGCGGGAGGGGGTAGAACGCAGTAGAGTGGGAGGGCATGGTAGGCTGTTGGTAACACTCGACCAGGAAAAAGCGTTTGATAGAGTGCAGTGGGGTGTCCTATGGAGCATTCTGGAGCGCTATGGGTTTCCGAAGGGTTGGATAGAGCAATTACAGCTACTCTATCGGCATGCGGGGTGTTTTCCCCTGGTTAACGGGTGGAGAGGGCAGGGGTTTGAGGTAGGGGCAGGGGTCCGACAGGGGTGCCCACTCAGCCCGCTGTTGTATGCATACGCCATCGACCCTTTTATAAGACGGCTGGAGAAGGGGGGGGCGGAGGGGCTGGAAGGGGTGGAGGTGGGGGACAATAACCAGTTAAGGGTCGTGGCGTATGCAGATGACGTTACAGTGTGGGTAGCGGACCAGAGGGAGGGAGGTAGATTGCAGAACCTGATCCAGGAATACTCGCAGGCAACAGCGTCGCAGGTCAATTTTCAAAAGTCCAATAGCCTGTGGGTTGGGGATCAGGGGCTGCAATTTGAGTTGGGAGGTAGGTTTCCTACAGCTGTGGAACGTATACGGGTCTTGGGAATATACTTCGAGAAGGGGGATTATAGGCTCTACAACTGGGATAGGTGTCTCCAAGAAGTGAAGGGGAGGGTGGATAGATGGAAGGGTGGAAAATGACCATGGGGGAGCGGGTACAGCTCATCAAGGCACACTTAGTTCCTTTGTTTCTGTTCGTCAGTTACATCTGCCTGCTGCCGGAGAGCCGGTACGCGGCCTTGTATGGGGTGTTCTTCCGGCTGCTCTGGGGCAACAGGACGAATCCGGTAAAACGGAATGTTACCTATCTGTCTAGGAGGGAGGGGGGGGGGGGGCATGATAAACCCAGTCCTGTTTTTCAGCGCTTTGTTCCTGCAGTTCAATCTGGGGAGGGCGGGTAGGGCGGTAGGGCGGGAGCCACCGGGGTGGGCTAGGAGTGTCCTGCAGTGGTGGCCGAGATATTGGGACCTATGGCGGGAGGGGGGGAGGGTAGTGGCACTGCGAAGGGGGGCTCCGGGGGGGGTGAGTTATTGCAAGACCCTAGTGAAATTGGTGAGGGTGTGGGGGCTGACGGTGGGGGAGGTGAAGGCAGGACAACGGGGGGTCTGGATGGACAGAGTACGGGCGCAGGTGTT
This sequence comes from Microcaecilia unicolor, assembly GCF_901765095.1. Taxonomy (NCBI): domain Eukaryota; kingdom Metazoa; phylum Chordata; class Amphibia; order Gymnophiona; family Siphonopidae; genus Microcaecilia; species Microcaecilia unicolor. Next base: position 196,896,969 of record NC_044041.1, read on the forward strand.
CTCAGCTCCTCTGGCGCTGAGGGACGCGCCGGCCCCACGGATGCAGCAGGGGTTACGGTTGATTGCTTCGAACCGCATCCCGGTGAAGTATAAAGACCTGGCGTGGCTGTCCTTTCACGGTAGACTGTACGTCCGAGGAAATTTGAAATATCGCAATGTGCGGGATAGAGGGTGCCCACGGGAGGAATGTGCTGGAACTGAAGAGACGATGGAGCATTTCCTGGTGAGGTGCCCATTTACAGTCCAGGTCTCTGACCGGGTTTCCTCGTTGCTGCAGATCCCCAGTTTCCGCAACTACAGCTATGCGGACTGGGTGTATGGCCCAGAGGGTGGAGAGGGACGCGGGGATCCGGTAACACGCTTTCTGATTTCGGTGATATTGCGGTACTGCCTCTGGATGGCGCGCTGCAGGGTGTCCCTGTACCAGGAGGTCCGGCCGGCGGAGGTAGTCAGCTGGGATGTGGTAAGGGCGGTGCAGGAAGCGGCGAAGTGGGAAAGGGTGGAAAAAGGGGTGGGGGTGGCTTCGAGGTGGTGGAGACACGTGAGGCTTAAGCCGCCATGAGGGGACATGCTTCACAGGGGATTGTGTGCCAGTTGTCTGAAGGGGTTGTGGGGGGTCGGGGGGGGGGGTTGATCCATTGTATTATTGAGGAGGGGGTGTACATAGATAGGCAGACCATGTCTAGCTAGGAGCCTGGGGTTTGATTTGCATGTCCGGTTTTTTTCTTTGGTCTTTCTAATAAACAGTTTCCACTGTACTATTGAGGAGGGGGAGGGGGTGTACATAGATAGGAGGACCGTGTATAGCTAGGGGCTTGTTTTTGATTTGTATGTTATTTGTTTTTAGTTTTTTCCAATAAAAAGAGTTTTCCAGTCTGCCCAACAAGATAAACTCATTTTACATGGTATGTGGTAGCATTAAGGTGATAGAGCAAAGAAAGCACCAAAAGCCTTCAAAAAAAGGGACACAGTTCCTTTAATCGTATGGCTTGACCATCAATCTTCCATAAAATGACCCGACACGGGGCCGTGTTTTGGCTCGCAGCGCCTGCGTCAGGGGTCAAATGCGTAAGTATTAAGGTGATAGCAGGATGGATGGGATTAATTTTCCCTTCTGGGCTATGTTATGTGTCTGTTACTCATACCGTCACATTGTCAGCCTCAACCTTGCACTGTCTGTATTTATTTGCCTAATATCAATCTGTACACGATGAACCAAGAGAGAAATCATCCAGCCAGAAGGACCTCCTTGGAAAGGCTGTTCGATGGCATGAGGAAGGGAACTCCCTTATGAGGAAACAAACATGCTGGCATTCCAGCCCACGCTATCATCACTTCACCTTGCACACCTGCACAGGAAAGACATTTCGTCACTCACATCCAAGGGACTGCATGAAACTCCAGCTGGGTGATATGAGCCAGCTCTGTGCCGGGAGGCTCGGGAGGCATTTTCCTAAGACGCAGGATCAGACGAGGGGCGAGATAGCTGCTCGCGGACCTTTCGGTGCCTGCTCGGCAGCCAGAGGCACTAAATGAAGAGGTTCCTGATCATTTCTGTTCTCTGCTCCTTGATCAGTAAGTAAATTGTCTTCTCGCAGTTTGCACAGCACTGCTGGGGGAGAGAGGCGACTTTTGGTTAGCTCAGGCAGGTGGGTTCTTGCTGTATCAGCACCTGGGGAGTCTAGTGGGTAGAACAAAGTGCTGAGAACTGGAGAAGCCAGGGTTCAGATCCTGCTTCTGTAACTGACACTCCCTGTGACCTAGGGCAAGTCACATATCTCCCATTATCTCCAGTAACCACTAACATTATAAGCTCTTCAGGCAGGGACCCGTTGTGTCTAAACTCGTACAGTGCCGCATCTGTCCATTAGTGCCATAAAAATAGGTATAAGGAGGAATAGCCCCCCCCCCCCCCCCCGCTTTCACTTTAAAAACTGGAATGAAACAACAACAACAAAAAACCAACCTATTTGATAATTACACTGAAGTCCATTAAAGCCGAATGAAAGATTTGACTTTGCTCGTCTGTAATAAAGCAGGTGTAGTGAACTAAAGCCCTTTTCCACGGCCGGCAAAATAAAGGGTCTATCGGAAAAAGAGGCTTCTGACAACCACTGCAGCTACAGAATCACCTTCTAGATCCCACAAATTTCTGCCCTCAATGTGGGAGACCACAGAGAGGAGCATAATCGAACGGGGGGGGGGGGGGCGCCCATGTTTTCCTGAGGGCGTCCTCGCAGGACGTCCCCAGACAGGGGCAATGAAACCCTATTATCGAAACAAGCTGGACGTCTATCTTTCATTTCGATAATACGGTCGGGGACGCCCAAATCTCAACATTTAGGTCGACCTTAGAGATGGTCGTCCCAGATTTTCGGTGATAATGGAAACCGAGGATGCCCATCTCAGAAACGACCAAATGCAAGCCCTTTGGTTGTGGAAGGAGCCAGCATGCGTAGTGCACTGGTCCCCCTGACATGCCAGGTCACCAACCGGGCACCCTAGGGGGCACTGCAGTGGACTTCAGAAAAAGCTCCCAGGTGCATATCTCCCTTACCTTGTGTGTTGAGCCCCCCCAAAACCCACTCCTCACAACTGTACACCACTACCATAGCCCTTAGGGATGAAGGGGGGCACCTAGATGTGGGTACAGTGGGTTTTGGAGGGCTCACATTTACCAACACAAGTGGAACAGGTAGGGGGGGATGGGCCTGGGTCTGCCTGCCTGAAGTGCACTGCAGTACCCACTAAAACTGCTCCAGGGACCTGCATACTGCTGTCATGGAGCTGGGTATGATATTTGAGGCTGACATAGAGGCTGGAAAAATATTTTAACATTTTTTTTAGGGTGGGAGGGGGTTAGTGACCACTGGGGGAGTAGGGGGAGGTCATCCTCGATTCCCTCCGGTGGTCATTTGGGGCACATTTTTGTGGCTTGGTCATAAAAAAAAAAGGACCAAGTAAAGTCGGCCAAGTGTTTGTCAGGGACGCCCTTCTTTTTTCCATTATCGGCCGAGGACGCCCATGTGTTAAGCACACCCCAGTCCTGCCTTCCCTATGCTTCCGACATGCCCACGGGAACTTTGGTCGTCCCCGTGACGGAAAGCAGTTGAGGGCGCCCAAAATTGGCTTTCGGTTATGCCGATTTGGGCGACCCTGGGAGAAGAACGCCCATCTCCCGGTTTGTGTCGAAAGATGGGCGCCCTTCTCTTTCGAAAATGAACCCAAGAGCCTACATATGAGCTGCTTTCTATTGTCTGCCCCCTCCTGCCCGTCTTCCTGATTCCCAACTCATTTTATGTTAGCCCGATGAAGAGGAAACAGGTGCAGTTGCCTAGGGTGGCAGATTCTGGGTGCAACAATGAACAACCGCATTTGAGGCAAAGCACTAGGTCCTGACGGCCGCAGAAATACAACCAACTATCAGTACCTACTGTTGCCTGCAGAAAGGGTGGGCAGTTTTCAAAAAGCCCATTCACTTGGATAAATGCCTTTTGGAAATTATTATTTATTTATTACATTTGTACCCCGCGCTTGCCCACACATTGCAGGCTCAATGCGGCTTACATAGTTAATACAATTACAATAGCAAGGTCTTAAGGAGAATGTTATAAGCAGTGAAAGTGAGGTTTTAAGAATAAGTAAATTGAGTATGTAAAGGTAAAGGTAGGATAAGCAAAAGGAAAAGAGATTGGGAGGGGTCTATTAGTCAATAATTGGAATTTACATGTGCTTCTTTTTTTTTTTATTTTGTCAAATTGTCAAAGAGATACAAAACAAAGTATGCCCAGGATTATTTTGGGGAAAATGATGGGGAGCAGGGTAGGGACGTAACAATTAATTGAAGGAGAACGGCAAAACTGAAGGTTTACCTAGAGTTCACCAGTCCTGGAAAGAGCCCCCGAGTCCAATAAAAAGGAACAGCCTGGAGCCTATTTCGTTATCTTCGTTCCTGAAGTCTAGAACTTGGCAGGTTGCTGCTGCCTGCAAACTTTGACCTTGTTCCTGGTGACTATCAGCCTCCCAGCCTGCTCTCCTTTCTCATGCTTGCAAAATCAGAGCCTCCCGCTGATGCCTTCATCTCTTGCCCCCTGATGTCTGCACAACTTCAATCTCTTTCCCTGCAACTCTACCAAAATAGTAACTTAGTAGATGACGGCAGAAAAAAAGACCTGCACGGTCCATCCAGTCTGCACAACAAGATAACTCGTGTGTGCTACTTTTTGTGTATACCCTACTTTGATTTGTACCTATGCTCTTCAGGGCACAGACCGTATATGTCTGCCCAGCACTATCCCCGCCTCCCACCACCGGCTCTGGCACAGACCGTATAAGTCTGCCCAGCACTATCCCCGCCTCCCAACCACCAGCCCCGCCTCCCACCACCGGTTCTGGCACAGACCGTATAAGTCTGCCCAGCACTATCCCCGCCTCCCAACCTCCAGCCCCGCCTCCCACTACCGGCTCTGCTATCCAATCTCGGTTAAGCTCCTGAGGATCCATTCCTTCTGAACAGGATTCCTTTAGAAGGAAATAATCAGCTTAATTAAATTCTAGTCATGCCACAAGCTTCCATGATAGCCAGGGCCAGCATAAAACATTATTTTATTTATTTATTGCATTTGTATCCCGCATTTTCCCACCTAGTGGTAGGTTCAATGTGGCTTTCAAGGAACCAAAGTTAATAGTCACAAGATATTAGACAGGCTGCATTTAGAGTAGACCAGAGCGAGTCAGAGGGATTATTTAGCGGACAGGGAGGGGTTCGGAAGTCACTTAGGGGGGGCAGCAAGCCCGGGCAGAAACAAAAATTTAAAGGACTATCAGCGGGCACTTTACCTGTAACGCTGGCAGACTACATACACCCCTGCCACCCTCTCAATATACATAACGAGGCCAATATTCAGACTGTGGGACTTAGCCCAGCTAACCTCACGGCTTATCTTGAAGAATGATTGAACTGAGATGAATCCGAGATTGTGATTGGATAAAGGCGGGCTATAAATAAATAAATAATACGCTTGCACCAACCCTAGTGATATCACCCGGCTAATGTCAGAATTTTGCTGTTCTAACCTTGGGAAAGTGTGATAATTCTCTTTAAAAATAAGGAACTGTGGGACCCTTTTACTAAGTCATGTAAGGGCCTACGCGTGTGCCCAGCACACGTCAGTTTGGAGTTTCTGCCCGGCTACCGCATGGCCCGTGCGGTAATTTCATTCTTGACGTGCTTCCGCTAAATGCGCCAGAAAATATATTTTATTTTCTGGCACATGGCGAAAATCGGGCGGTAACTCTGACTTGATGCGCATAGGCGATTATCGCACAGTTAACGCGAGAGACCTTACTACTAGGTCAATGGCTGGCAGTAAGGTCTCAGACCCAATATGGATGCGCACCAATTTTTATTGTGTTCAATTCTGGTCGCTGCATCTCAAAAAAGATATAGTGGAATTAGAAAAGGTGCAAAGAAGGGCGACGAAAATGATAAAGGGGATGGGACGACTTCCCTATGAGGAAAGGCTAAAGCGGCTAGGTCTCTTCAGCTTGGAGAAAAGGCGGCTGAGGGGAGATATGATTAGAGATCTATAAAATAATGAGTGGAGTTGAATGGGTAGATGTGAAGCGTCTGTTCACGCGTTCCAAAAATACTAGGACTAGGTGGCATGCAATGAAGCTACAATGTAGTAAATTTAAAATGAATCGGAGAAAATGTTTCTTCACTCAACGTGTAATCAAACTCTGGAATTCGTTGCCAGAGAATGTGGTAAAGGTGGTTAGCTTAGCGGAGTTTAAAAAAGGTTTGGACGGCTTCCTAAAGGAAAAGTCCATAGACCGTTATTAAATGGACTTGGGGAAAATCCACTATTTCTGGGATAAGCAGTGTAAAATGTTTTGTACTTTTTGGGATCTTGCCAGATATTTTTGACCTGGATTGGCCACTGTTGGAAACAGGATGCTAGGCTTGATGGACCTTTGATCTTTCCCAGTATGGCAATACTTATGTACTTATATTTTGCCACACGTCCATTTTCAGTCCCCCCAAAAAAGGCCTTTTCTGCAGGTGCGCTGAAAAATGGATCTGTGCACGTCCAATACACACATCTACAGCAGCGCAGGCCATTTTTCAGTGCACCTTAGTAAACGGGTCTTTCCGTGAGACCCAGCAGTGGCTTCCATCTTCCATTCTAACTTCAGTGGGGAAGATTCCAAGGTCGGTGAACTGACGCAAAATCACCACTGGGGAAAAACTAAGGAGTTCTTTTAGTAAGCTGCGTAAGCGTCTTCGTGCGCCCAACGCGTGCCAAAATGAAGTCATCACCCAGCTACCAGGTGGCTCTTGCAGTCATTTCATTTTTGGCGCACGTCTGATATGCGCATCTGAAAAATAATTTTTATTTTCGGATTCGTGTATCGGGCACGCGCCAAGTGGCATTTGATACACGTAATTACCGTGTGAGACTTTTCTGCTAGGTCAATGGCTGGCGGTAAGGTCTCAGACCCAAAATGGACGCGCGGCAATTTTCATTTTGCCACATGTCCGTTTTTGGCAAAAATTTTTAAAAAGGCATGTTTTGTAGGTGCGTTGAAAAATAATTCTGCGCGCACCCGAAACACGCATCTACACTACCGCAGGCCATTTTTCAGCGCACCTTAGTAAAAGGACTCCTGTATTAATTTATTTCTCTCTCACCCTTTTTTCAGCTCCTGTTAAGTTACATTCGGGTACACTAGGCATTTTCCTGTCCCCAGAGGGCTCATGATCTAATGTTTGCACCTGAGGCAATGGAGGGTTAAGTGACTTGCCCAGGGTCACAAGGAGCAGCAGCAGGATTTGAAATGGGATCCCCTGGTTGTCAAGCATCCTTCATGGTTTCATTGTTTTCCCTCTCTCCTGTCTTTTGACTTGGTGTACCTTTCAGCTTGTTAAATGCATTATAAATGTCATGCCTATTGTGTGTGGACCTTGCCTGCATCTTTCTGTTGAGCCCAAAACACAGTCTGTTCAGCAGTGACTTGTCTCATTACAGGTAGGTGGCCATTTATAAATCACAGAAATGTCAAGTCTTGTATTTGTTGGTTAAACACATTCCTCAGAGCTTAGGGTGCTTTGATGCTGAACCACAATTGGGACCTGCTTTAAGGTGAGACAGGAAAGCAGTGGGAATGGGGGGTTTCTGCCCAAAGATCATGTCCTAAAGCAAGTGACATCGGAGTCCTGTGTAGTGGTACCCAAGGCAGTTATATAAGTACAAAAGTAATGCCATACTGGGAAAAGACCAAGGGTCCATCGAGCCCAGCATCTTGTCCACGACAGCGGCCAATCCAGGCCAAGGGTACCTGGCAAGCTTCCCAAACGTACAAACATTCTATACATGTTATTCCTGGGATTTTGGATTTTTCCAAGTCCGTTTAGTAGCGGTTTATGGACTTGTCCTTTAGGAAACCGTCCAACCCCTTTTTAAACTCTGCTAAGCTAACCGCCTTCACCACATTTTCCGGCAATGAATTCCAGAGTTTAATTACACGTTGGGTGAAGAAAAAATTTCTCCGATTTGTTTTAAATTTACTACACTGTAGTTTAATCGCATGCCCCCTAGTCCTAGTATTTTTGGAAAGCGTGAACAGACGCTTCACATCCACCTGTTCCACTCCACTCATTATTTTATATACCTCTATCATGTCTCCCCTCAGCTGTCTCTTCTCCAAGCTGAATAGCCCTAGCCTCCTTAGTCTTTCTTCATAGGGAAGTCATCCCATCCCCGCTATCATTTTAGTCGCCCTTCGCTGCACCTTTTCCAATTCTACTATATCTTTCTTGAGATGCGGCGACCAGAATTGAACACAATACTCAAGGTGCGGTCGCACCATGGAGCGATACAACGGCATTATAACATCCTCACACCTGTTTTCCATACCTTTCCTAATAATACCCAACATTCTATTCGCTTTCCTAGCCGCAGCAGCACACTGAGCAGAAGGTTTCAGCGTGTTATCGACGACGACACCCAGATCCCTTTCTTGGTCCATAACTCCTAACGTGGAACCTTGCATGACGTAGTTATAATTCGGGTTCTTTTTTCCCACATGCATCACCTTGCACTTGCTCACATTAAACGTCATCTGCCATTTAGCCGCCCAGTCTCCCAGTCTCGTAAGGTCCTCTTGTAATTTTTCACAATCCTGTCGCGAGTTAACGACTTTGAATAACTTTGTGTCATCAGCAAATTTAATTACCTCGCTAGTTACTCCCATCTCTAAATCATTTATAAATATATTAAAAAGCAGCGGACCTAGCACAGACCCCTGAGGAACCCCACTAACTACCCTTCTCCATTGTGAATACTGCCCACCCCCATATCCAAGCCTGTATACAGGCTTGGATTTATTCTGTTTCGCTGCACCCTACGCCTGGAATAAACTTCCTGAGCCCCTCTGTCTTGCCCCATCCTTGGCCACCTTTAAATCTAGACTGAAAGCCCACCCCTTTAACATTGCTTTTGACTCGTAACCACTTGTAACCACTCGCCTCCGCCTACCCTCCTCTCCTCCTTCCTGTACACATTAATTGATTTGATTTGCTTACTTTATTTTTTGTCTATTAGATTGTAAGCTCTTTGAGCAGGGACCGTCTTTCTTCTATGTTTGTGCAGCGCTGCGTACGCCTTGTAGCGCTATAGAAATGCTAAATAGTAGTAGTAGCAGCAATGGGTTTTCAGTAGTTTGCGGAAGTTGGTCAGTTCATCGATCATTTTTAGGTTGCGCGGCAGTGCGTTCCAGAATTGTGTGCTCAGATAGGAAAAAGTTGATGCATGCGTTAGTTTGAATTTTAGACCTTTACAAACAGTTGGGGGAAATGAAGATTAAGGAATGTTCGAGATGATTTCCTAGCATTCCTGGGTGGTAAGTCTATCAGGTCTGACATGTAGGCTGGGGGCATCGCCATGAATGATTTTGTGAACTAGGGTACATATTTTGAACGTGATGCGTTAAAGAAGTGGAAGCCAATGTAACTTTTCTCGTAGGGGTTTAGCACTTTCATATTTTGATTTTCCGAATATAAGTCTAGCTGCTGTGTTCTGGGCTGTCTGGAGTTTTTTTTGAGTATTTGCTCTTTACAGCCGGCATAGAGTGCATTACAATAGTCTAGATGACTAAGTACCAATGATTGTACCAGATTGTGGAAGATGGTCCTTGGGAAATATGGTCTTATTCTTTTTAATTTCCACATTGATTGGAACATCTTTTTGGTTGTATTTTTCGCATGGCTCTCAAGTGTTAGGTGTCGGTCTATGGTAACTCCAAGAATCTTTAGGGTGTCCGAGATTGGTAGGTTCAGTTTTGGTGTATTGATGGTGGTGAATTTGTTCGTATTGTGTTGAGAGGTGAGTATTAGGCATTGGGATCTTACTGCCATCCATTGAGTTAGCGGTAAGGTTTCATGCGTTAACCGGGCGGCAATTGTCAGCGTGCGTACACTGCCAATTACCGCCCGGTCAGTGCCACGTGGTAGAAAATAAAATATTTTCGGGTGCGCATATCGGACACGCGTAAAAAATGGAACTACTGCCTGGGGCTCGTAGTAGCCGGGCAGTAGTTCCATATTGATGTACATTGGACGCGCGTAGGCGCCTACACGCCTTAGAAAAAGGGCCCCTAAAATTTGGAATGATCTCTCACTGCAAATCAGAAAAATGGCGTCTTATTCAGTTTTTGGTGAAACCGTGGAAACATACTTATTTTTGAAAATTCTGCAGAGTTGATTAATTAGGTATTTGAGCTGATGATTATATTTGTGGATTCCTGCTTTTAACTCCTAACCCTTATTCACTTGTTCAGAACCCTTATTTTATCATCCTCACTTTAATATTCCCTTATCCCTTGTTTGTCCTAATTAGATTGTAAGATCTGTCCTAATTAGATTGTAAGATCTGTCGAGCAGGGACTGTCTCTTCATGTTCAAGTGTACAGCGCTGCGTACGTCTAGTAGCGCTATAGAAATGATAAGTACTAGTAGTAGTAGTCTTTGGGATTCTGGAATCTTGCCACTCTTTGGGGTTCTGCACGGAATCTTGCTACTCTTTGGGATTCCGGAATCTTGCTACTCTTTGTCCTTATCCCTTATTTGTCCTGTTTGTCCTAATTAGATTGTAAGCTCTGTCAAACAGGGACTGTCTCTTCATGTTCAAGTGTACAGCGCTGCGTACGTCTAGTAGTGCTATAGAAATGATAAGTAGTAGTAGTCTTTGGGATTCCGGAATCTTGCTACTCTTTGGGATTCTGCACGGAATCTTGCTACTCTGGGATTCCGGAGTCTTGCTACTCTTTGTCCTTATCCCTTATTTGTCCTGTTTGTCTGTCCTAATTAGATTGTAAGCTCTGTCGAACAGGGACTGTCTCTTCATGTTCAAGTGCACAGCGCTGCGTACGTCTAGTAGCGCTATAGAAATGATAAGTACTAGTAGTAGTAGTCTTTGGGATTCTGGAATCTTGCCACTCTTTGGGGTTCTGCACGGAATCTTGCTACTCTTTGGGATTCCGGAATCTTGCTACTCTTTGTCCTTATCCCTTATTTGTCCTGTTTGTCCTAATTAGATTGTAAGCTCTGTCAAACAGGGACTGTCTCTTCATGTTCAAGTGTACAGCGCTGCGTACGTCTAGTAGTGCTATAGAAATGATAAGTAGTAGTAGTCTTTGGGATTCCGGAATCTTGCTACTCTTTGTCCTTATCCCTTATTTGTCCTGTTTGTCCTAATTAGATTGTAAGCTCTGTCAAACAGGGACTGTCTCTTCATGTTCAAGTGCACAGCGCTGCGTACGTCTAGTAGCGCTATAGAAATGATAAGTACTAGTAGTAGTAGTCTTTGGGATTCTGGAATCTTGCCACTCTTTGGGGTTCTGCACGGAATCTTGCTACTCTTTGGGATTCCGGAATCTTGCTACTCTTTGTCCTTATCCCTTATTTGTCCTGTTTGTCTGTCCTAATTAGATTGTAAGCTTTGTCGAACAGGGACTGTCTCTTCATGTTCAAGTGCACAGCTCTGCGTACGTCTAGTAGCGCTATAGAAATGATAAGTACTAGTAGTAGTAGTCTTTGGGATTCTGGAATCTTGCCACTCTTTGGGGTTCTGCACGGAATCTTGCTACTCTTTGGGATTCCGGAATCTTGCTACTCTTTGTCCTTATCCCTTATTTGTCCTGTTTGTCTGTCCTAATTAGATTGTAAGCTCTGTCGAACAGGGACTGTCTCTTCATGTTCAAGTGCACAGCGCTGCGTACGTCTAGTAGCGCTTTAGAAATGATAAATAGTAGTAGTAGAAGGAATCTGTCAGGAATGGGGTGACTATTGGAATGGGGTGAATATAAGTCCATGGAATAGAATGGAAGAGAAAGCGCTGAAGTCAGCGTTTTATTTATTTATTTATTTGGATTTTGCTCACAACTTTTTTTTCGGTAGTAGCTCAAGGTGAGTTACGTCCAGGTACACTTATTTGAATCCAATGCTGACCGTGGTGTTTAAAAATCTGAGGGGCTGGGGGGAGACGTTTGCATGGCCAGCTCAAGGTTACAGAATGAGTAGTGGCCGTGGAGAAGGGTCTGTGCTGGGCTGCAGGTTTCAACTACTATACTTCCGTCCCATTCAATGAGTCACAAATATTTGGTTTCACTGAAACCATTTCAAGGCTTGCCCTGCCACACAACAGCTTGGCAAAAAAAGTGACTGGTCCCGTAACCTGGGCCTCGGGGCTGTGTAAAGACTGTTTATTGCCAAAGGACTTAGGTATGAAATGTTTTTCAATATGCTTGGAAGTAGAAGGACTTTGAGCTGGGTTAGACCTCTTGTAAACATCTCATATATGGTATCAGATTAGTAATCGTCAGGACTCATTGCTTTGTGCAAACATGAGGACAGCATGAACACTGAGATTTTCACATCATTAACGTGGGAGTTTGCACGCTCATGTCCCTGCCCATGAACCCACTGCAGGAGGAATTGACAATTCAAGGACACAACTTTATTACATATTCAACTAGCACATAAGAACATAAGCACTGCCACACCAGGACAGACCGAAGGTCAATCAAGTCCAGTCTCCTGTTTCCTACAGTGGCCAATCCAGGTCACAAGTACCTGGCAAGATCCCAAGAGTTGCTTATCCTAAGTCCATCTTATCAATGACTTATGTACTCCTCTCTTAGGAAATTATCCAACCATTTATTTATTTTATTTATTTATTTTGGACTTTGCTCACACCTTTTTCAGTAGTAGGTCAAGGTGAGTTACATTCAGGTACACTGGATATTTCTCTGTCCCCGGAGGGCTCACAATCTAAGTTTGTACCTGAGGCAATGGAGGGTTAAGTGACTCGCCCAAGATCACAAGGAGCAGCAGTGGGATTTGAACTGGCCACTTCTGGATTGCAAGACCGGTGCTCTAACCACAAGTTTATAAGCATTTTGGGTGTCTTTTATGAAGCGGTGGTAAGCCCAACGCGGGCTTACCGCTGACTAAAAGGGAAGCATTGCCAGGCTACTGCCGTAGTTCCCTCCCCAAGCATGTGCCATTTTCGAAAAATATTTCAATTTTTGTAGTGCCAGTGTGTACCCAGCAGTTACCGCTGGGTTAGTGTGGGAGCCCTTAGCGACACCTCCACGGGTGACGGTAAGGACCCCCCCCCCCCCTGAAATGGCCATGCGGCAAGCGCTTCACTTGCCGCAAGGCCATTTCTTGAAAAAAAAACCCCCAAAGACCTGCCTTTTACCCGCTGTGGAAAAAGGGGGCCTTGGAACGTGTGAAAAACACGCGCAGACGCCAGCGCAGGTTGCCTTTCGCTGTATGACCCCTTTGCAATTTATTCTATGTATGTCACTTGTTACCATGCCCTTGTCCGTCCACGTTTCTTCCCACCTCGGAGTTGCACGCTATTTTACAGAATGGTGCGTTTACGTGTGAAAAATGCCAATTAAAGGCACATTTCAGACGTGTAACTGGCGTGTAGCTCTAGGCACAAGCTTACAGAAGTGCTCCACTCGTCTTTATTTCTAACGTGCTGAAGTAGTCGCCGTTGATCGGAAAACTCTCAATGAAGTGTCAAGTTCAGCCTTAAAGCTTTGGGCTGCAAATGTTGCATTCGTAGTTTTTCTAGAGAGGTGTGGTAGCCGTGTTAGTCCACTCTTAAAGGTTATCAATGGAAATCAAACAAAAGAAAACATGGAAAAGAAAATAAGATGATACCTTTTTTTTATTGGACATAACTTAATACATTTCTTGATTAGCTTTCGAAAGTTGCCCTTCTTCATCAGATCGGAAATAAGCAAATGTGGTAGCAGATAGTATATATAAGTGAGACATCCAAGCATTACTTTGACAGTCTGACAGAGTGGGAGGGTGAGGGTATGCATGGGGACATCAAAGCATTTCATTGATATTCTAACAGGATGGTGTGGGAAGGTGAGAGGAGGGTGATAAACAGAGAAATACAACTTTATGGTTTATAATGGGCTAGAAAACCCAGATCCTTATTATTCAATCATTCTAACTTCAAAGGTCTTACGTTCCTGTATTGTTTTAAAGTTACCTTTCAGGATTCTTACTATGAAATCATGGGTACAGTGTTCTGGTCCTGTAAAGTGTTGGCCTACAGGGGTGGGAACCTGACTGGCACCAGCTTTCTTCATGTTATGTCTATGTAAATTAAATCTTGTCTTAAGCATCTGGCCTGTTTCTCCAATATAGCATCCTTCGTTACATTTTTTACACAGAATGATATATACCACATTGGAAGATGAGCACGTGAAAGATTCCTTTATGCTGAATATTTTTTCTTTGTGAATGACAGTGGGGTCCTGTGAAATGTTTTGGCATAGCTCGCAGCAGGATATATTACAGGGAAATGTGCCCTTCTCTTCCTTTTCAGTCTGTGTTGGGAGTTTACTTCTGATTAGCTTGTGTTTTAAGTTGGGTGGCTGTCGGAAGGCCTTTAATTAGTTTTCCTAAAAACAGCCTGTTTTCATTTCTAGGATACTCCACTGCGAACTGTCTGCCACTTCCAAAGAATGTGACGTTTAAGTCGGTGAACTTTGAACACATTGTGCATTGGGAGGCATCAGCTGGTGACACGGCCTACAGCGTCCAGTATAAAAAGTAAATTGCTCTTTCATACCTGAGGGCTGCTTTTCCAAAGCCCGCGCTAACGATTCCTGTGCGGAAAATGAGAGGAAGCCCGTAGGAATTGAGGGCCCCTTTTACAAAGCGGCAGTAAGCCCAACGTGGGCTTATTGTGCGCTGATCTGGATCTACCGCCGCCCAACACGCTCACTGGCGGTAGTTCAAGGCCCAGCATGCGCCAGGGGCGTAGCCAGACTTCGGCGAGAGGGGGGTCCAGAGCTCGAGGTGAGGGGGCACATTGTAGCACCCCCCCCCCCGCCAACCACCTTTGAGCCCCCCCAGCACCAACCCTTTCGACCCCCTCTTCCCGCTGCCACCAACCCTTCCCCGCCACTGCCGTCGGGTACCTTTGCTGGCGAGGGTCCCCAACCCCCGCCAGCCAAAGTCCTCTTCTCCAGCACGGCTGCTTTTGCTGATCTGCAAGGGCAGGCTTCTGTTTCTGTGAGTCTGTGGGGACTCCCGCCAGCAAAGGTACCCGACGGCGGCAGGGCAGGGTTAGGGGGAGGGGTCGAAGGAATTGGCGGCGGGGGGAGGCAGGGTCAAATCTACGGGGGCCCATGCCCCCCTGGCCCCACGTAGCTACGCCCCTGGCATGCGCTATTTCCCACGCTGGTGAAAATAGGTCCAAATTTTTTTAGCACAGCAGTTGCCTAGCGGTAATCGGGCAGCGCCGTGCCTAGTCTCTCGGCGGCCCTGGAATTGACTGGGCTTCTTGTCATTTGACACATGAGAATTGGAGGTGTGGCTTTGTAAAAGAGGCCCTAACTGTGCAGGAATTGCTAGGGCAGCTTTTAAAAGAAGGCCTAAGTTACTTGTGGAATCACGCAGGGTTTTAGTCTGGGGAAAAGACGGATCCTTTGCAGGTTGTATGCATCTTATTGTACCAGATGTAGGAATTCATTCAAGAGGTCATTGCACCTGACAGGTAGGTCTGAGGGAGGTACTAACGTGGGCTCTTGGAAAACACTCACGCCAGTCCAATGAGAGTTATTATTTCTTTTTCGGATTGCTCCTGTACTTTGGAATAATCTTCCAAAGATAATTCGTGAAGCACTGAATTAAAAAAAAAAATTATTATTGATTATTAGCGCCCAATTATTAATGCTAATTGGTTTGTTATTCAGTTGAATTGCATGCAGAATTTTGGCTGTGTGCCCAAATTTCCATGCGCAATTTTGAGCGCCATATATAGAATCCAGGGGTTTACTGTTTTTCATTTGCTGATAATACAGAGATCTCTGTTAAGTAACATCTGGCCAGAATTACAAGAAGATTCTAGCATTTTATGCATATGGAGCCCCTTTTACCAAGGGGCGGTAAAAGGATCCCTGCGGTGGCATCAGCCCACGGGTTTGCCACGCGCCGTGGCCCCCTTTTATCGCCACCTGATAAAAAGGAATTTGCAGGCAGAGGACGGAAATGGCCGTGCGGTAAGTGGAAACATTTGCCATGTAGGCTATTTCCTGGTGGACCCCCTACCGCGGCGCTTCCTATTTAGGAGACGTTAAGGGCTCCTGTGGTAGCCTGGTGGTAACTGGGCAGTGCGTGCCCCTGCCACTTGCGCTAAAAAAATAATGTGTGGGCAGAAAATGGCACGCGGTGGGTGGGGGGGGGGGGGGGGATCCCGGCAGAACTGGCTCACCACATTCCCCTTGATGAATTTTCATGACAAATTTACTACACTGAGGCTATCCTTTCTGGTTAGCATTGTGATTTTACTGTGTACATATATTTTTTTAACTCAAAGACATTCTCCAAAGAGCGGGGAAGCAGGATATGAACTTTTATAAATAAATATTCTACCAGTATTTACAGGAATTAAGTGTGTGGAAATGTTTGTTTTCTGTAGGAGGAAGCAGGGGTGCCGACAGCCAGGATGGGCCCCAGGGCAGAGAAGTACATGGTCCCTTATATAGGGGGGTTCAGAGCTGGCATAACCTTACCTACGGTGCATTTGGCTGCAGTTGCAAGCGGCTGAGGACAGAGTGCGCCAAGCCAGCAGTTGCCAGTGCGCCAGGGGCGTAGCCAGACCTTACTGTGGGAGGTGGCCAAAGCCCGAGGTTGGGGGCACATTTTGAGTGCCGCCCCCCCCCCCCCCCCCACCGCCTCACCTCCTCACCCCCTCTCCTCGCCTCACAAACAAATACCTTTGTTGGCAGGGGTCCCCAACCCCCGCCAGCCAAAGCCTTCTTCAGCGCCGGTCTCCGGCGCAGCCGCGTTCGCTGCCTTGCTCTTCTTTCTTCTTGCTCCTCCTGTCCTGTGCAAGCTGACGCTCCTTCTCAGTTTCACGCAAAGGAGTGTCAGCGTGCACAGGAGGAGCAAGAAGAAAGAAGAACAGGGCAGCGAACGCGGCTGCGCCGGAGACCGGCGCTGAAGAAGGCTTCAGCTGGCGGGGGTCCCCAAACCAGGGGCCTGGATGAAATTTGCGGGGGCCCCTGCAGTGCGCGTGTGCAGAACATTGTGGATTCACGAAAGGGCCCGGCATTGCGCGCTCTGGTTTCAGGACGGGCCTGGCTGCACTGCACGTGTTTTATCATTTTTTAAAATTATAGTCAGCCGGGCCGGGCCCCTGACACAGACCCCGCTGGGATCACGATACCTCCCTGACCCTCTCTGTCGTCAGGCCTGGGAGGGAGAGTCCAATTCTGTAGCCTGTGTAATTTGTGGACTTGCGTTTTAACTTGTATTTGATGGCGTGTTATAAATCATGTTGCACAGATTTCTAGGATGTTGCAATAAATGCAATTAAAATGTTTATCTACACTTGGAACTCAATTTGCCTTCTGTGTTGTAGGTATGGTGAAAGTGAATGGCTTCTTAAGAGCGACTGCCAAAACATCACAAACACTTTCTGTAACCTGACATTGGAGCTGGACTGGACTGAGCAGTACAATGCCAGGGTGGCGGCAGTGTCGAAGAACTGCACCTCAAGATGGGTCGATTCAAAGAGGTTTTCCCCTAAGCGAAGTGAGGATTCTTCCCTTGCTCTCATGAGCCGCTGCCCTTGGCTGCTCTGTCAAAGCATCTCATACATGTTGCTACAGAACTCTGAATATCACAACTAACAGGTTAAGTGCTAGCTCCGCCCCTAGGGCCAGATGCACTAAACCTAACCAGCCGGTTTAGCAAGCTAGTACTAAAACGAGACATGCACAAAAGGGTTATCCAAGCCATTTTCCTGTCACGGTAGCAACTAACGAAAACGGAATGCAAATGAGCTGATAGCTATTATGATGAGAAAATTACTAGTATGATTTCTAGCCATAATGATTCCGCACTGCTAACTGTTTCATGTGGAATGTTTATCGTATTTGACTCAATTCCCTCTTTAACATATAGCGCGTAGATTGGGTGGCGACGCCGGTAATTGGGAAACAAAACAGGAGCTGGGCAGACTTCTACTGTCTATGCCCTGGTTGTGACTGAACAGATAGGGATGGGCTGGAGTGTAAATTTTAAGGGGCTTCGATGTTAGCTTCAGAATGTTTAGTTCAAGGACAGTGCTCGGCAGACTTCTACGGTCTGGGCCCTGAGAAAGGCAAGGACAAATCAAACTCAGGTATAAAGTATCACATACCATGTAAAATGAGTTTATCTTGTTGGGCAGACTGGATGGACCGTAAGGTCTTTTTTCTGCCGTCATTTACTATGTTACTATCCAGCTCATTTTCGAAAGAGAAGGGCGCCCATCTTCCGACACAAATCGGAAGATGGGCGTCCTTCTCTCAGGGCTGGCCAAATCGGCATAATCGAAAGCTGATTTTGGCCGCCCTCAACTGCTTTCCGTCGCGGGGACGGCCAAAGTTCAAGGGGGCATGTCGTCAGTGTGCCGAAGGTGGGACGGGGGCGTGGTTAAGAGATGGGCGTTTTCGGCCCATAGTGGAAAAAAGAAGGGCGTCCCTGACGAGCAGTTGGCCGACTTTACTTGGTCCCTTTTGTTTCACGACCAAGCCTTGAAAAGGTGCCCAAACTGACCAGATGACCACCGGAGGGAATCAGGGATGACCTCCCCTTACTCCCCCAGTGGTCACCAACCCCCTCCCACCCAAAAAAAACAATTAAAAAAAACATTTTTTTGCCAGCCTCTATGCCAGCCTCAAATATCATACCCAGCTCCATGACAGCAGTATGCAGGTCCCTGAAGCAGTTTTTAGTGGGTGCAGTGCACTTCAGACAGGTGGACCCAGGCCCATACCCCCCTCTACCTGTTACACTTGTGGTGGTAAATGTGAGTCCTCCAAAAACCACCCAAAACCCAGTGTACCCACATGTAGGTGCCCACCGTCATCCCTAAGGGCTATAGTGGTGTAGAGTTGTGGGTAGTGGGTTTGGGGGGGGGGTTGGGGTGCTCAGCACACAAGGTAAGGGAGCTATGCAGCTGGGAACAATTTGTGATGTCCACTGCAGTGCCCCCTAGGGTGCCTGATTGGTGTCCTGGCATGTGAGGGGGACCAGTGCCCTATGAATGCTGGTTCCTCCCACGACCAAAAGCCTTGAATTTTGTCGTTTTTGAGATGGGCGTCCTCGGTTTCCATTATAGGCGAAAACCGAGGCTGCCCATCTCTAAGGTCGGTGATCTCAACATTTCGGTTGACCTAAATTTTGAGATTTGGCCAGCCACAACCGTATTATCGAAACGAAAGATGGACGCCCTTAAAATGGGTGGCCAGTTCGATTATGCCCCTCTATGTTACTCTTTGGGGTTCTACATGGAATGTTGATACTAATTGGGATTCTGGAATCTTTTAACTCTAGGATTCTAGAATCTTCAGAACTTTTAGTACAAGAACAGAGCTGGGCAGACTTCTACGGTCTACGCCCTGATCGTGACTGATGGACTTGAGTGTAAATTTTAAGGGGCTTCGACGTTAGCTTCAGAACCTTTAGTACAAGAACAGTGCTGGGCAGACTATGTTACTATGTTACTCTTTGGGATTCTACATGGAATGTTGCTACTAATTGGGATTCCGGAATCTTGTAACTCTTTAGGATTCCAGAATCTTCAGAACTTTTAGTACTAGAACAGATATGGGCAGACTTCTACGGTCTGTGCCCTGAGAATGACAAACTCGGGTATAAAGTATCACATACCATGTAAAATGAGTTTATCTTGTTGGGCAGACTGGATGAACCGTTCAGGTCTTTATCTGCCGTCACTTACTACGTTACTATCGTTAACCCCCCCCCCCCCTCCAATTTGATCCTCTCTATCATTGCAATACAATTTGTACCCTGTTAACACAGTGTCCAATTGATTATTCTCTTTCCACCAAGTCTCTGAGATGTCTTTTATATCTTCCTCATCATTTAGTACTAAATACTCTAACTCTCCCATCTTACTTTTTAGGCTTCTAGCATTTGTATACAGGCACTTCAAATTATAAAAAGGTGCCTGGAGCAGAGGCTCCAAATAATTGCCAATTAATCTCAATTATTGATTGTTGATACTACATTAACCCTCTGTTTACTAGGCTGCGCAAATGGCTGCCATTTGCCAACGCCGACACAGCTCATTCAAAGTGAATGGGCAGTGTCGGCGTTAGCGCACCCGCAACAGCTAGTGCGGCTTAGTAGTCATGGGGGTAACTAATTAGTTTGAACATGCAACTGCCCTCGGCACCCGCAACCTCTATGTTGTGCGAAGTATGGTTATATCAAGGGTGGACTACTGTAATTCTTTGGGGGGGGTCCTTTTACTAAGGTGCGCCGAAAATTGGGCTGCGCTAGTGTAGGCGCATGTTTTGGGCGTGCACAGACCTGTTCTTCAGCGCACCTGTAAAAAAGGCCTTTTTAACATTTTTGCCGAAAATGGATGTGCAGCTAAATAAAAACTGGCGCACGTCCAATTTTGGATCTGAGACCTTACCGCCAGCCATTGATTTGGCGGTAAGGTCTCGCGCGTCAACCGTGTGGTAATCGTCTGCATGCAAAGAATGACGATTACCGCCCGGTTTCTGCCGCATGCCAGAAAATAAAAAATTATTTTCCGGCGTGCGAAGTGGAGGCGCGTCAAAAAATGAAATTACCGCAAGGGCCACGCGGTAGCCGGGCAGTAACTCCAAACTGACGCGCGTTGGGTGCGCATAGGTGCCTACACGGCTTAGTAAAAGGGCCCCTGTATTTTGGGGGTATCTAGTGCTAGTGTTAAAGCTTTGCAGGTGGTGCAGCATGCCGCCACGAAGGTAATTGTGGGTGTATCAAAGTGGGATCATTACTCCCACTTTGAAGCAGCTTCATTGGTTACCTGTGCAATTCAGGATTCAGTTTAAAGTTTTGTGTTTGCTTCACCAGATGGTTTGTGGGAATGTTCCGTGGTATTTACATTCTGTGATAAAATTGCATCCGCTAGGGATTTGAGATCAGATTCAGTGAAGAAATTAGCAACTGATCTGTTAGTGATATACGCATTATGCTCTTACTAGTAAAAAAGGCCCGTTTCTGACACAAATGAAACGGGCGCTAGCAAGGTTTTCCTTGGAGTGTGTATGTTTGAGAGAGAGTGTGTGTGAGAGATGGAGTGTGTGTGTCAGAGAGAGAATGAGAGAGAGACAGAGTGTGTGTGTGTGTGTGTGTTTGTGTGAGAGACAGAGTGTCTGTGTGTGTGAGTGTGTGTGTGATAGAGTGTGATAGGGAGTGTGTCAGAGAGAGTGTATGTGAGAGACAGTGAGTGAGTGTGAGCCCCCACCCCCCCTCTCGCAGGGCCCCCTCCCCACCCCCACCTCTCTGGTCTCAGGACCTCCTCCCCACCTCCCTCCCCTGCCCCCCTCCAGCCACCTATGTCCAGCTACCCTCCCCCCCCCCCCCCGGCACATCAAACCCCCTCGCCACCCGCAGCTGCCAGTGGTAACGTTGTCCGGCCGCTGCTGCTTCTCCTGTTGAGCAGCAGCGGCCGCTACAAAAAGAAAAAAAGCGATAAATGTTTTTAAACCCAGCCCAAATCATTTGCAAATGCCCGAGTCTTAAAACGCTGTCTCTGCAGCCGCTCCTCCTCTCGCCTGTCACGTCGCTGCGCTCCTCCGGGGTCTTACTCCAGGGGCAGTGACGTGGAGGCGAGAGGAGGAGCGGCTGCAGAGACTGCGTTTTAAGACTCGGGCATTTGCGAATGATTTGGGCTGGGTTTAAAAACGTTCATCTCTTTTTTTTTTGTAGCGGCCGCTGCTGCTCAACAGGAGAAGCAGCAGTGCTGCAGGTGGTGAGGGGGTTAATGTGCCCGGGGGGGGGGGGGGGTGTTGATGTGCTTCCGGTGGGGGGAGGGGGGTGTTTGATGTGCCGGGGGGGGGGGCTTGGGTGATGCGCCGAGGGGGGAGGGGGGTCTGTGGTGCCGCGCTTGTAGTTTTTTGATGCGCCGCTCCCTGCCACTCGCTCCGAAGTGGCAGGGAGCGGCGCACTGACAACTGATTCCCAGGCAGGGGGAGGAGTAGTGACATCATCCTGGGTACGGAGCCTAGCTCAGCAACTCCAGGAGCCACGGACACAGGCAGGCCTCACATTAGAACGTTAGTGGTGAGAATTATTATATAGGATGAGGGCTGCAGCCTTCTCAGTTGCGGGTCCAGTTCTCTGGAACGCTTTGCCTGGCTATATAGGCCTTTGTGCAAATGCAGGACAATTCAAGAAGCTTTTGAAAACTTAGGGGTCCTTTTAGTAAGGTGCACCCAAAAATGGCCTGTGCTGGTGTAGACACGTGTATTAGACACACGCAGGTTCATTTTTCAGCGCACCTGCCAAAAAGGCCTTTTGGGGGGGGGGAGCAAAAATGGACATGCAGCAAAATAAAAATTGGCGCCTGAGACCTTACCACCACCCATTGACCTAGCGGTAAGATCTCACTGGACAGTAATGGTTTACGCATGTACAATGCCAACTACCACCCAGTTAGCACCGCGTGCCGGAAAATGTCCGGCGCACGCAAAAAATGAAATTACAGTTTGGGCTACGCGGTAGCTGGCCGGTAGTTCAAAACTGACACACGCAAGCACCTACATGGCTTAGTAAAAGGCAGGGGCGTATCTGCTATGGGGCCACAGGGGCCTGGCCCCTGTAGATTTGCCCCTGGACCCCCCTACCGATGACCCTCTCAACCCCCCCTCCTCCTGCCATCACTCTGCCGTCGAGCCTCACCTCCCTTTGCTTGGGGGTCCCAATCCCCGCCAGCCGAAGTCTCCTTCCTTCCTTCCTTCCTTCCTTCCTTCGGCTTTGGTTTCTGACGTTCTGCACGCACGTACAACTTGTTTCTGTGAGTCTGACGTCCTGCACGTTGTACGTGCGTGCAGAGCGTCAGAAACCAAACCCAAATGAAGGAAGGAAGGAAGGGTCTCTTATTTTTTTGTTCGGGCCTTTTCCATGTTATTTTGCGGGGGGTTATGCGGATTATGTTGTTTTTGTAGTGTATGTGTTATTATTATGTATGTTAGCCGCTTAGGTTTAAAAGGGGTATAAGCTTTAGAAATAAATAGAGTCTGGGGTATGTGTGCATTATAGATTGCTGATGCCCCATATGTACTGCATACGTAACATAACATGATACATTTAATGAGGTTCTATATGTTTGTTATAGCTGCCTTCGGACGTCCTACATTAAGCTATGTTGCCGGTGTTCGATCTATAAAGTTTGTCATTCAGCCTCCCTACATACCTTTAAGAAGTAAGGACGGGTATCAGGAGACCGTAGAAAGCATCTATAACTACGACATTCTTTACCACTTGATTATATCCAACTTAAAGACCAGCAAGCAGGTAAGAGACATTGCTTCTATTTACTGCCACAAGACTTTTGGAATATTTTAGTAGATGTGAGCTCATAAATTAAGGGTGTCAAGTTGTATCTGCAGCATATTAATGCATACCATATATCGTTGCTCTAAATCGCAGAAATTTAATTAAGCATTTGAACCACATTAACTATAATTAGTAATAACTAGCCTCATAAGCCCAGGGTTCAAATGCTTAATTAAATTTCTACGATTTAGAGCAACTATATATGGTATAAGTTTCTAATTGGATTTGCTCTAGCCATATCACTTTGCCCGCTAGATGCCTGCAGTTCAAAAGTTAAAAGAGCTTATGAAGATTACAGTTACTGCTTAACGACAAGAGTCAGGGTTTGTTTTTTGCTGGAAGAAAGTTGTTCGAGTGTTTTACATCGCTAGCATGATTTCTGTGATCCTTTGTATTTACATTTTACCCCAGTGCAGGTGGAAACTAAAACATAGCCATATTACTACTACTACTACTTATCATTTCTATAGCGCTACAAGGCATACGCAGCACTGTACACAATACACAAAAAGACAGTCCCTGCTCAAAGAGCTTATACATAGTAGATGACGGCAGAAAAAGACCTGCACGGTCCGTCCAGTCTGCCCAAGAAAATAAATTCATATGTGCTACTTTTTTATTTGTACTGTCCTCTTCAGGGCACAGAACGTATAAGTCTGCCCAGCACTATCCCCGCCTCCCAACCACCAGCCCCGCCTCCCAACCACCGGCTCTGGCACAGACCGTATAAGTCTGCCCAGCACTATCCCCACCTCCCACCACCGGCTCTGGCACAGACCGTATAAGTCTGCCCAGCACTATCCCCGCCTCCCAACCACCAGCCCTGCCTCCCAACCACCGGCTCTGACACAGACCGTATAAGTCTGCCCAGCACTATCCCCGCCTCCCACCACCAGCTCTGGCACAGACCGTATAAGTCTGCCCAGCACTATCCCCGCCTCCCAACCACCAGCCCCGCCTCCCACCACCGGCTCTGGCACAGACCGTATAAGTCTGCCCAGCACTATCCCCGCCTCCCAACTACCAGACTCGCCTCCCACCACCGGCTCTGGCACAGACCGTATAAGTCTGCCCAGCACTATCCTCGCCTCCCAACTACCAGTCCCGCCTCCCACCACCAGCTCTGGTACAGACCCTATAAGTCTGCCCAGCACTATCCCTGCCTCCCACCACCGGCTCTGGCACAGACCGTATAAGTCTGCCCAGCACTATTCCCACCTCCCAACCACCAACCCCGCCTCCCAACCACCAGCTCTGGAGCAGACTGTATAAGTCTGCCCAGCACTATCCTCGCCTCCCAACTACCAGTCCCGCCTCCCACCACCAGCTCTGGCACAGACCGTATAAGTCTGGCCAGTCCTATCCCCACCTCCCAACCACCAGCTCTGGCACAGACCCTATAAGTCTGCCCAGCACTAGCCCCGCCTCCCAACCACCAACCCCGGCATAGACCGTATAAGTCTGCCCAGCACTAGCCCCGCCTCCCAACCACCAGCTCTGGCACAGACCCTATAAGTCTGCCCAGCACTATCCCAGCCTCCCAACTACCAGTCCCGCCTCCCACCACCAGCTCTGGCACAGACCATATAAGTCTGCCCAGCACTAGCCCCGCCTCCCAACCACCAGCTCTGCCAACCTGTTTACCTGTCTTATAATCTAGATAAGACAGGTAAACAGACAGAACGATTAAGGGTAAGGGAATAAATAAGTGAGGTTAAAGGACAGGGCAAGTGAGTAGAGGTTAGGAGTCAAAAGCAGTGGTAAAGAGGTGGGTTTTAAGTTTGGACTTAGTTTGGATATTGGTTTTTAAATACTAGCATAGGTGCAAACGTTTTAAAATGATGCCAAACACAATACAAATTAATGCTCCCTAGATTCGATATAGGAGCTCAGCTATATCATCAGAGCTGGCTCTTATATGTACTAGACTTGTATATATTATATATGAAAATATTAGACTTCATTAGTAAAGTGTATAATATTATATACTAGGAAAAAATGCCCGTTTCTGAGCGGAATGAAACGGGCGCTAGCAAGGGGCCCCCTCCCTCCGTCCCTCCGAGCTACTTGCCTTGTTCGCTGTGGGTGGCGTTTCCGTTTCGGCCCTCGAGTGTCATAGCTCCGCCCTCGACGTCATGACGTTTTGACGCGAGGGCGGTGCAGACACTCCAGGGCACACCGGATATCTCGGGCGCCTCAACTTCGGTGGAGGCTTCAGAACGTTGGGGTTGCCTTTTATATAGAGAGATAGATACAAAATATAATAAAATGGAGCCCTTTTACAAAGGCACGCTGCAAAATGGCCTGCGGTAGTGTAGACGCGTGTTTTGGGCCCGTGCGGAATCATTTTTCGGCGCACCTGTAAAAAAGGCCTTTTTAAAATTTTTTGCCGAAAATGGTTGTGCAGCAAAATGAAAATTGCCGCGCGTCCATTTTGGGTGCGAGACCTTATCGCCAGCCAGCAGTAAGGTCTCATGTGGTAACCGGGCGGTAATGGTCTACGCGCATAAAATGCCTACTACCGCACGCATGCACGCACGCACGCAGGAAAATTAAAATATTTTCCGGCGCGCGTGGCGGACGTGCATCAAAAATGAAATTACCACAAGGGCCACACGGTAGCTGGGCGGTAATTCAAAATGGATGCACGTTGGGCGTTCATAGACACCTCATGCAGCTTAATAAAAAAGCCCCATAGTAAATTCTAAACAATTATGAAAGTATAAACTACTATTAAATGTAAGCCACATTGAATCAAAACTTGTTTTTGGATAATTGTGGGACACACGTATGAATAAATAAATAAATAAATAAATAAATAAATGATTTGATGGCCTATTGTTTTATATTTCTATATTCATATTTTTTGTTCATTTTAACATGCACTGAAATGACGGCTGAGGGGAGACATGATAGAGGTATATAAAATAATGAGTGGAGTGGAACAGGTGGATGTGAAGCGTCTGTTCATGCTTTCCAAAAATACTAGGACTAGGGGGCAAGCGATGAAACTACAGTGTAGTAAATTTAAAACAAATCGGAGAAAAGTTTTCTTCACCCAACGTGTAATTAAACTCTGGAATTCGTTGCCGGAGAAAGTGGTGAAGGCGGTTAGCTTAGCAGAGTTTAAAAAGGGGTTGGACGGTTTCCTAAAGGACAAGTCCATAGACCGCTACTAAATGGACTTGGAAAACTCCAAAATTCCAGGAATAACATGTATAGAATGTTTGTACGTTTGGGAAGCTTGCCAGGTGCCCTTGGCCTGGATTGGCCGCTGTCGTGGACAGGATGCTGGGCTCGATGGACCCTTGGTATTTTCCCAGTGTGGCATTACTTATGTACTTATGTACTTATGTACTTATGTACTAATGGAACAAAAACAAAACAAAATGAGATTAAAGTTCCTCCCTGCCCCCCCCCCCTTCCCTATCGACATATTTAAACCCCACAAAACAAGCTAGGAACACACTTAACATCAATGGAAAGATGCCACTTGTCCCCCACCAATTCCACAAACAGATTAAAACTTACCTGTTTAGAAAATTTGCACTAAATAATGTTAAGTAGAATATGTAGCTTAGAAATGTTCTGTTTTTGATAGATTATATTTTGTTATTCCTGAAAAAGTTCAGTTTTCTTTAACGTGTGGTCCGCATTGAACCAAAAAGCATTCGGTGGAATATAAATTTATTGTTAATGTTAATGTAACTGCTCAGCAGGGGCGCGTAGCTAGACACTCAATTTTGGGTGGGCCTGGGCCCAAGATGGGTAGGAAGAAGAACTCTGCCCTATCCCACAAATGATTCGGTCTCTCCCTCTCTCGTCTGCATGCCATATGATATATCAAACATCTCCCCTCCCCCGCGTACCTTTTAAATAGCAGATTTTCACTGGCAGCGAGCAACAGCTAATGCACACTGCTCATGTTGGCCCTACAGCCTTCCCTCTGATGCAACTTCCTGTTTCCGCATAGGTGGGAATACGTCAGAGGGAAGGCTGTGGGGCTAGTGCGAACAGTATGTATCAGTCGCTGCTCGATGCAGGTGAAGACCTGCTATTTACAAAGTATGCAGGAGGGACAGTTGTTGGGAGTTGTTTTGGCTGGTGGGGCTTGGGTAGAGTTACCATATTTTGTCCCCCAAAAAGGAGGACACATGCCCCGCCCCCACCACACACCCTACCCGCCCCCTGTCACACCCTCGCCCCACCCCCTGTCACATTTTCCCCTCCCCTCTGTCACATACCCTGTCACCGCCCCTCCCCGTCACCCCCCTCCCCTTACCTTACTACTGCCCTGGTGGTCTAGCGACCTCTTCGGGGCAGGAAAGAGTCAAAATGGCCACCGAGAGTTGAAGTCTCACGAGGTCACTTCAACTCTTGGCGGCCATTTTGAATTGGCTCCCAGGAAGGATGCATGCAGGGCAGCTCTCCCGGCAGGAAAGAGGGGGGCTCTTTCCTGTCCTGAAGGCGGAAGAGGTCACTAGACCACCAGGGCAGTAGTAAGTAAGGGGAGGCTAGCAATTTGCCCATTTGTCCAGAAATCCAGACAAACGGGCAGGTTGGCAAAACCCGTCTGGTTGCCCGGACATGTCCGGGTAAATTCGGACATATGGTAACCCTAGGCTTGGGGATCCCTGCCAGCCACATCATAGGTGTGCTGCTACTGGGTGGGCCTGGGCCCACCCTTGGCTATACCGTTGCTGCTCAGCCCTTACCTTACCTATGTACAAATACATTTTAAAAAAATCTGTAGGTGTGGAAATCTATCTCTTCATCACTCTCTAATTCTTGCTCACAGTGGAGAATGACAAAGAAGGAAAAAGAAATTGACGTTGTCAGCTTAGACCCAGACACTGAATATAATGGGATCGTTTTCTTTTCAATCCGTAAAAGTGCAGAAAACAGTGAGGAGCAAGCTTTCCTGGTGAGAACACTGCCAGGTAAGTGGGCGAGATCAGCCGCTTCGTGCATGACTTGGGTTTGCGAAATATTTGCAGATTCAGAAAGGGGGCACCAGAGTGAGATAAAATACAGTTTATTTAAAATAAACAAAAAAACAAATCGACTCAGCTACTTTACTTTCTGATTCCCTTACGCACTTGCGTCCCCATTCGAGAATTTCCCGAGCCCAACCAGTTGTGATTATTACTTATTAGAAACAGCATCGTTTTAACCTTTCAGGAAGACAGACTTCTAATGTACTTAGGCGGTCTTTTTCAGGGCCGCCGAGAGGGGGGGGGGCAAAATTCCCCAGGCCCGGGCCTCCGAGGGGGGCCCGGCACCGGGGTCAGGCCGCCGGCGCTGCAGTCCCCGGTCTCACTTGCCTGCCTCCACGGCTCCGGGCCCCCTTCATTCAAAGCGGCAGTCGCAGATCGCGTCTCTTCTGGCCTTCCTTCCCTGTGTCCCGCTCTCGCGGAAACCGGAAGTTACATCAGACGAGGGCGGGACACAGGGAGGGAAGGCCAGAAGAGACGCGATCTGCGACTGCCACTTTGAACGAAGGGGGCCTGGAGCTATGGAGGCAGGCAGGTGAGACCACGGACTGCAGCGACGGGGGGCGGCAGTGGCGGGGGGGGGGGGGGGCAGAGGTGGGGTGGCCTTGCCCCGGGCCCGGCCTAGTCTCTCGGCGGCCCTGGTCTTTATACAAAGGAACGCCAGCATTTTTAGCATGTGCTAATGATTAGCATGCGCTAAACGCTAGAGACGCCCATAGGAATATATGGGTGTCTCTAGCATTTAGCGCACATTTATTTTTAGTGTGTGATTAAAAATGCTAGCGCGCCTTTAAGGAGTCTGTTACACAAAGGCGCGCTAGCGTTTTTAATCACACACTAAAAATAAATGTGCGCTAAATTAAGATTTCCTTGGGGCCCTTTTACTAAGGTACGTATGTGCCTACATGCATGCAAAATGTGTGAAATTAGAACTTCCGCCTGGCTACCACATGATATTATGTATCAGCCAACCACAATTTCGAGTAAGGAAAGACTAGGCTACGTATGAGAAAAATCAATTTCTTTTATTAATTGCCAAAAGCACAGATACAATTAGTAATTTTCTCATGGGAGGACAGTCCAGATATACAAAGATACAAGTGATACCTCGGTGTTTGTCGATAATCCGTCCGAAAACAATCGGCGAAATCCGAAACCGATGAAAACCGAGGCAATTATTTCCATATGAATAAAAAAAGCACAAAAACACTGGAAAGCAATGGAATTGTTTGGCTAGACGTGAAAAACGTCGTCACACTGAGCAGGAGAACGCGTTTTCGCAAAATTAGCAGCAAAGTCACGTGGGCACGCCGACGAAATCCGAGGCAACCGACGAAATCCGAGCCAAATTTCTCGCGGAAAAAATCAACGAAAACCGAAACCAACAATAACTGAAGTCAACGAAAGCCGAGGTATTACTGTATTGTCTGTGTCTGTCTCTCCAACATTATGCTCTAAAAACAGCTGTTTTTACGCACTTATCTTAAGGCAATGCTTTACATGGTTTTAGACAGGTCATTGTGGTTTTAGACAAGTCATCTTACTCTGAGGTTATCTTTGTTCTCAATTTTTTTCCCCTTACGTTGCTAACGTTCTCTTTTCTCGGAAACGTTGCTAAAGCACATTATCCTGTTCACTAACCCCCTCCCACCAAAAAAAAACCAACTTTTAAAACTTTTTATTTCCAGCCTGTATCGCAGCCTCAAATGTCATACCCAGCTCCCTGACAGCAGTATGCAGGTGCCTGGTGCAGTGGACTTCAGGCAGGCGGACCCAGGCCCACCCCACCCCCCACCTGTTACACTTGTGGTGGTTAATGCTGAGCCCTCCAAAACCCACTGTACCCACATGTAGGTGCCCCCCTTCACCCCTTAGGGTTATGGTAATGGTGTAGACTTGTGGGCAGTGGGTTTTGGGGGGATTTGGGGGGGCTCAGCACACAAGGGAAGGGTGCTATGCACCTGGGAGCTCTTTTACTGTTTTTTTTTAATTTGTAAAAGTGCCCCCTAGGGTGCCCAGTTGGTGTCCTGGCATGTGAGGGGGACCAGTGCACTACGAATCCTGGCCCCTCCCATGACCCAATGCACATAAGCACATAAGCACTGCCACGCTGGGAAAAGACCAAAGGTCCATCAAGCCCAGCACTCTGTCTCCGACAGCGGCCAATCCAGGCCCCAAGAACCTGGCAAAAAACCCAAAATTTAATAACAATCAATGGACTTTTCCTTCAGAAATCTGTCCAGACCCCCTTTAAACTCAGCAAGGCCAGCTGCCGACACTACCTTCTCCGAAGCCTTGGTTTTGTTCGTTTTTTTGAGAAGGGCGCCTTCGGTTTCCATTATCGCTGAAAACCGATAGCGCTCAGCTGAAAAACGGCCAACTCCTAGGCATTTGCCCCGCGCAACCCGTATTATCGGAAAAAAGACGGGCGCCCATCTTTTTTCGAAAATGCGGTTTGTCCCGTTCACAGAAATAGGCGCCCACGGAGATGGCCATTCGCGTTCGATAATGCCCCTCTCTGTTACCACAATATTTTCCCATGATCCCAAGACATCAGCAACATCATGTTGGATGTCATCAATCTGTTTTTTTTGTCATCTGTATAACGATAAGAAATGTAAAAAGCTAGTTAAAAATGACGCTAAAAGAGCAGGGAAAGGGGACATTTGAGGAACACTGGCATTTGTTGTCAACCATGGCTCAGTGGCGTTAAGCCTCTGCGCTGTCTCTGTCACTTTAAAAGCTTGTTTTGCTGGAGGGGGGGGGGTGGGCGGATTTTGTGGAACATATTATTAATGTATTCTTTGCCTGTTTTCTTTTTCTTTCACCAGATTCCACGTGGCTCCAGCTGTTGTTGGTGGGACTGGCGTTCTCATTCGGACTCCTGGTTTTAACCCTGTGTTGCGTGTGCCACAAATACGTACAACATCCAAGACAACAGCCCAAATCTCTGGTGAATGACTTTTGCACGTCAAGAAACAATGGATCGAGATGCTTGGAATCGATCCACCCACGGACCTTTTGAGCCCACTTTTCTGAAGGAAAAGCTGGTTCAGAAGATTGGTGTGGGGGGAAGGGCAGTGCATAATTAAATGGGGTTTTTTTTGTGCCCTATCTACACCAAGTTCTCAGGATAGTCTGGTGGTTGGGATATCCACAATGACTGTGTATAAGACAAATTTGCATGCACTGGGTTTCCAATGTATACAAATATATCTCATGCATAATCATACAGGTTGTCATGAATCCCCATTTCCCTCTCTCCCTGAAGAAACACAGACATAGTAACATAGTAACAGAGTAGATGACGGCAGAAAAAGACCTGCACGGTCCATCCAGTCTGCCCAACAAGATAAACTCATATGTGCTACTTTTTGTGTATACCTTACCTTGATTTGTATCTGCCATTTTAGGGCACAGACCGTAGAAGTCTTGCCCAGCACTAGCCCCACCTCCCAACCACCAGCCCCTTGATTTGTATCTGTCTTTTTCAGGGCACAGACCGTATAAGTCTGCCCGGCACAATCTCCGCCTCCCAACCACCAGCGCCGCCTCCCACCAGAATTAAAGGGCCACAGTTTTCTTTATTGTTCCATAACACATAATAATATGTTTACAAAACAGTACCCTGAACCCATCCTAATCCCAGCAATCTGGCTGCCGTCTGTGGCAGTAGCGTAGCTACGTGGGGCCACAGGGGCCTGGGTCCCCTACATTTCCTCTGGGTACCTGGTTTTGCTGGGGGGGGGTGTCCCCAACCCCTGCCAGCTGAAGCCTTGTCCTCGACCGGCGCTGGACAAGGCTTCAGCTGGCGGGGATTGGGGACCCCCACCAGTTAAGGTATTTGCTATGGCAGTGGGGGGGGGGGGAAGCGGCAGGGCGATGAGGCAGTGTGGGGGGGGGGGAGCGGCAGGGCGATGAGGCAGTGGGGGGGGGGGGGGGAGCGGCAGATCAAAATGTGCCCCCATCTTGGGCTCTGGCCCCCTCCCACCACGAGGTCTGGCTACGCCCCTGCTCTGTGGGTAAATTGGGCAACCTGGGATCCTTGCTAAGTCTATTGTGATAATAGCTAGGCCTTTTCAGGGCACGTCATCATATTGTCCAAGCTTAGTTTTCTCCTATTGTGATGGATCACAGCTCATGCTACGCTTCCTGTCCAAAGTCCCTGGCACTGGGCTAAACAACCTGCTCACCACAGTATCTCCCCAGCCACAACTAGCCTATTCCAAGCACTTAACCTCCAGGAAAAATCCTACTTATATGACCTTACTTGCTTAAGATGCCTCGGACTCGGTGCCCCTGCCCCTCCCCCACCACCACTATAGCTCAGAGAAGATAACAGACGTACAGGTAACAAAAACTGAACTCTGACAATGTCCAAAAATAAAACAAGTGTGTAGGATGGGGGCATTTAAAAATCAGTTAGACCACTGAGAAAAAAGCAGAGGAGAGAGACATTAATTTCACTAGGCCTGGGCAGGAGAGGGTTTGTTTGACGGGGAATTGGCAGAAGCTGTGACAGCCACTCCGTGAATCCATAATTGCTGCCACCATTCCCATAATCCCACCTAGCTTTGTAAGCTACAATGGGGAAAACGCAACGTTCTCCTGCCAAGCTCAGTTATCTTTAGCAGGGGGAAGAGAGGACCCAGGAATCCTGATACCTCTAGGCAGGGGGGGGGGGGGGGGTCTTGTGATTATCCCTGATATCCTGCAAAACCGACTGGCTGCGTGGCCAGCAGGACAGGTCTTGGGAGCCCCAGGTGTAACTGAGGCTTAAGGTCAGATAGAGGAAGGAGTGACTTTACCCTACTTTTGGTTTTTTTGTTCATTTGCATGATTGCTCGTTTTGGATAAACTGGGAGGTGGGACGATAACCTAACTTACTTGTGGTCACTAAACTGGTAGCCGCCAACTGTAGGTAGCAAATGAAGCAGCATGAGAAAATGTAACAGAGCTCTCATTTAAAGTAAGAACATCCTTTTTTAATTTTATTTATTAACCTTTATTTCTATACGTATTTTTTGCTCTGTCTCACCCAACCAGGATTTCAAAGGGATGACCCCATTCCAGCCAATGACTCCATCGAAGGAAGACACGAGGAATTCTTCCATAAACGTCTTTTCATGGCCTGGTGGACTTCCTTCAGCAGCGCCATTTCCCGGCATTGGAACGCATGCTGCCAACAAAACTGAGTCGTCTCAACCTTTAGCTCCGTCAGGAAACGCCTACAGATTGCAGACCATATATTCTCAATCCCTTTCCAAATCATCGCCTCCAAAGGATCAGTCTCCCTTCACCTCTTGTTCTCAGTTTAAACAGAAATACACCCCGGATGGGAGCAGCAAGAAGTTGCCTTTAACTTACGGAGTTTATGCTCAGGTGACCAGTCCCGGCAGCCACAGCATCTATCAACTTGACCAAGAACGCGCAAATACTCCGACTGATGGCATTAGTCTGGCTGAAGTGAATGCACCGCAATACCAATGTCAAACTCAGCTTGCACCCGATGAGTCCTCGGAGAGTCATCCATCCATGAAGGCTACAGGGTTGGATGTTCTCTCATACCCACACCAATGCCCTCGAGAAACCAGGTTCCCATTCAACAGCAACAAGCTGACGTTACAAATAGATAGAGATAATGACGAGAAAGACATTCCTTTGCTTTTATCAGTGCTAGAAGTAGGCGTGGGCTCCAACAACTACAGGCCACATCCAGCGGGACTCTTATCACTATTATCCACGGTGCAGGTTCAGGAGGACTGCCTGTCAGACCACGGGCTGGATGAACAACCGCCATCCCCTTCTCTGCATGCAGTCACTGGGACTCATGGTGAACTCATTGAGGGAGCACAGTGTGTCTTCGTAGACTCTTTGACTCAGACTGAAAACACCATGCGGCCTTTTCAGTACAGGACGCAAGACCTCCAGAATGCAACAGAGCAGCTATGGGGTGAACAAAGCCATCCACAGTATTCCTACAAGCCAAACAATTCCCTGAACGCCGAACTGTTTTTCAGGAATGTATATGACAGGTTACATGAAGAGCAAAGATGAGTGACAAATGCCCCTTCCTCCCTGTCTGGGTTTATTTTTGTTTTTGTTACATTTGTACCCCACGCTTTTCCCACTCATGGCAGGCTCAATGCGGCTTACATGGGGCAATGGAGGGTTAAGTGACTTGCCCAGAGTCACAAGGAGCTGCCTGTGTCTGAAGTGGGAATCGAACTCAGTTCCTCAGTTCCCCAGGACCAAAGTTCACCACCCTAACCACTAGGCCACTCCTCCACTCCACTAAAAAGTCACAAATTTGTGTTACTATGGTCACATTTTTATTACAGAAAACTGAGTTCTGTCTGGGAAGTACTACTACTACTATTAAACATTTCTATAGCGCTACTAGACTTACGCAGCGCTGTACAAATTAACATGAAAAGACAATCCCTGCTCAACAGAGCTTACAATCTAAACTGGACAGACGAACAGACAGCTAGGGGTGGGGAAATTGCAGTGGTAGGGGTGATAAGTGAGGGTGTTGAGTAAGAGAGTCATGGTTAGGAGTCGAAAGCAGTAGCAAAGAGGTGGGCTTTAAGCCTAGACTTGAAGACAGCCAGAGACTGAGCCTGACATACTGGCTCAGGGAGTCTATTCCAGGCATAGGGAGCAGCGAGATAGAAGGAACGGAGCCGGGAGTTAGCAGTGGGGGAGAAGGGTGACGACAGGAGACATTTACCCAGCGAACGGAGTTCACGGGGAGGAGTGTAGGGAGAGATGAGAGCGGAAAGGTACTGAGGAGCTGCGGAGTGGATGCACTTGTAGGTCAAAAGGAGAAGTTTGAACCGTATGCGGAAGCGGATAGGGAGCCAGTGAAGCGACTTGAGGAGAGGGCTATACCATGTGATACAGTAAGAAATTTCAGTCTGGCTGATAGTCAAAAAAGAAAACAAAATTATGCATTTGCCAGATGCCATTCAATGCATAATTTGCAAATCCACGTATTATAAAAACTTATATGGACTGAGTAAATTAGACAGCCAGATACTATCTGAATAAAAGTGGGCTGGGTTAGGGGACGAGCGAAGATGCCTCAAGAATTATCAAGACATCAGCAATATTCAGCTTCTATCTGAATAAGCTAACTGTTTAGTTTAAGCCTGCTGAATGGCTTTTCCTGGCATGATCACGGGGTTTGCACCTCTACCTATATAAATATCAGCACTGAATTGGATTATGTAAAACCTCACTCCCATCATTTAACTTAAGGCAGTGACCACACGGTCTAAGTGTTAATAACCTCCCTGAGACACAAAGGGCCCGATTCTATATATACGGTACCTAAAATTAACACGCGTTAGACAATTACGCCTACGCATATTCTATGTGTGGTATTTAGAGTACGCTTAGGCATAGTTCATGTGGCTAAATCTACGCGCATCCATTTACACCAATGAAAAGCTGGTGTAAACCCCTGCACGTAGATTTACGCGCAGTGGTCCATATTTTATAACAACGCGTGTAGATTTTGGAACGCCCATGAAACGCCCATTTCCACACTTCCCCTAAGCACGCCTCTTTTTGCGTGCATGCATTAGAATTTAGATGCAGTACATTACAGAATATGCTTAGCAATGTACGCGTGTAAATTCTAATTGTTGCCAATTACTGCTCATTATTGCTTGTTAAGAGTTGTTAACAACGCTTAACAGCTTCTTAAAACAATCTACACACGTAGTTATAGATTTATGTGCGGTTTGGCGCAATATATAGAATCAGGGGGGGGGGGACGTGGGTAATGCTGAAGCATCACCTCCTCCTGCCGTTCCTTGTAGAGGTTGCAGTCTTGCAATTCTTTGCATGAGCAACACTGCAACCTCGCTCTCTGTTGTAAAGAACGGGGTACCAAGAAGCAGGTGCAAAGGTTGATTCACAGAGATCGGTTATGCAGTCTATGTGCATCATTTCTTACCCCTTCTCTGGACCAGTGGCGTTCCTAAGTCGGCTGCCATCCGGGGCGGATTGCTGCTGCGCACCCCCCCCCCCCGGGTGCAGCATGACACCCCCGGCGCAGTGACATACCCCCCCCCCCCCGGTGCATCAAGCCCCCCACCGGGTGCATTCTTGGCTGCTGGAGGGTGCAGAGAGCAGCCGCGCACCTGTCGGCTCCGCTGGCTCCCTGCTCCCTCTGCCCCGGAACAGGAAGTAACCTGTTCCGGGGCAGAGGGAGCAGGGAACCAGCGGAGCCGACAGGCGCGCGGGTGCTCTCTGCACCCTCCAGCAGCGTGCACCCGGGGCGGACCGCCCCTACCACCCCGCCCTTGCTATGCCACTGCTCTGGACTCAGCCTACTTTTCACCATGGGCAAAGTATGAGTGCAGTGTGGGGGGGAGGGGAGGAAGAGTGGGAATGATCCTTCCTATGGAAGTACTAAGGTATCAGAACTTTCTGCTTAAAACATTTCACCTTAGAGAATCTTTTACAGTGTGAATCAATGTCAAAATTAGTCTTTATGTGCAGTATGTATCTTTTGTGACAGGAAAATTAATCCTAAATGTCAAGAATCTTGACCTTCATATTTCTGTGGTGATATAACTGCAATAAAAGGAAGTTTGCTACACTTTTTAAAATGCATTGCACCTCACTGATGACGAAGAGATGCGTCCTATTGACTTGTCACTGTAAACAATTTCATTCAAGTACTGAAATGATGTGCTGGTTGCACTGGATGGTTTATGCTCCAGACGAGCCCAGACTGACTTATCAGGTTGACTGTCCTTGGACCCTACTGTGTGCAAACCATGATGCCCCTGCTACACAGCTACATTTTTCTGGCTAGAGCTGCACCTTCAAAAAGACAAAAATAGGATGGAGTCGTTCCAGAGGGCGGCTGCAAAATTGGTCAGTGGTCTCTGTCTTATAGACCTCAATATGTATTCTCTGGAAGAAAGGCGGAAGAGAGGGGATATGATTGAGACCTTTAAATACCTCCGTGGTATTAATGTACAGGAGGTGAGCCTCTTTCAAATGACGGAAAACTCTGGAATGAGGGGGCGTAGAAGTTAAGAGGTTACAGGCTCAGGAGTAATCTAAGGGAAGGGTGGTGGATGCATGGAATAGCCTCCCGGTGGAAGTGGTGGAGACAAGGACAGGCATGCGGGATCTCTTAGGGAAAGGAGGAGATAGAGGTTGCTGAGGATGGGAAGACTGGATGAGCCCTATGGCCTTTATCTGCCATCATGTTTCTGCATAAGCATGTGTATTGAAGCTTAGTAAAATGCAGGGGCGTAGCCAAGGGTGGGCCCGAGCCCACCCACTATGGGCTCAGGCCCACCCAGTAGCAGCACACCTATGATGTGGCTGACAGGGATCCCCAATCCCCACCAGCCCAAAACTCCCAACAGCTGTCCCTCCTGCATACCTTGTGAATAGTAGATTGTTGCCTACAGCCAGCAGCGACGGATACATACTGTTCGCACCGGCCCCACAGCCTTCCCTCCTATGTGGAAACAGGAAGTTGCATCAGAGGGAAGGCTGTGGGGCCAACATGAGCAGAGTGTATTAGTTGCTGCTTGCTGCCGGTGAAAATCTGCTATTTAAAAGGTATGCAGGGGAGGGGGATGTTTGAAAGACCATATGGCATGCAGACAAGTCAGGGAGAGACCAAATCCCTTGTGGGACAGGGCGGAGTTCTTCTGCCCACCCATCTTGGGCCCAGGCCCACCCAAAATTAGGTGTCTGGCTACGCCTCTGGAAGACCCCTTGGAAAGGAGAGAAATTTCAGGACGGAAATAGTGGGGAAAGCCTTGGTTGAAAAAGATTGGGTGTCTCTCACATCACAGTGTGTGGATCAGGGCAGTGTTCAATCTGGAAAATGATGCGGAGCTCTCAGAAATGTCAGTAGAAAAATAGCCAGAACGAAGCAAGGTAAACTGATAGTTTTGCTAGAACTGGTAACTGAATTCTCTCGATAGGTTACTGTCAATACTGCACTTTAAAAATAACAAACAAACCTCCCCTATCGGTGACAGGGTTGAAGAGAACGCTTAAAGCAGATGTCAACTACAGTTTAGATGTTGCTTGCGGAGTTTGTCGGTAGTTATTTTGGGACATTACAGAATTTAATCTCTGGGAGCTCTTCCAAACCCTACTGTGATCCAAGACATCAGCAAACTGGCTTCATCTCTGCTGCCTGCATGGGTGGGGGGGGGGGGGGCCCAGGGGAAACCAGCTAGCCCTATCATGCAAAGTCCTGTCTCATCAACTTTCCGTTCTATCAATACAGAGCTCTGTAAAAAAAGAGCACATTTTGGTGCAGTCCTGAAAGCATGAGAGTTAAAACACTGGACTGTTCCTTGTCCTGCCCCTAGTGTTAGGCTGGCATTTGTGAGCAGTGGGAGAATTCTGAAAGGCATGAGGTGGCAAAGCTGGTAGGGCTGCTATGGCTACTCGAGGAGGCTTGCATGTCGGCTTATTCTTAGTAAAACGTCAGCGAGCTGTAGAATATGACAGGCCGACCAGCTGCTCTGCTCTTGCTGCTGGGGCAGTGACAGCAGCAGGTGTGGCTGTACATTTATAGGAAGGATTCGAGATCTCTGTCTCTCGAATTTATTCCAAAGGAGCCAGTGAGACAACTGGATCCAGCAACTCCATGTGTCAGCTTTTTTTTTTTTTTTTGTCTATATTTTTTGACATAGCAGCTTTCTACTTCCTGTTCAGTCTCAACCAGGGTCATAGGAGCCAACTTTTCAAAATTATTGGGGATGCTAAGCCCAATGGAAATAACCCCTCCCTGGACACATACAAGGAATTTTCTCAATATTGGGGGTGCTGAAGCACCCACAGCACCCACAGAGTCGGCTCCAATGACCAGGGTACAAAACAGGGTTATCCTCTACGATGACGAATCACAGAAGAAAAAAGTAGAGGCTGACCAAAGACGATTCAGCACTGGAGACTTGAATCCAACAGTCTTTATTGATATAAGTAACAGAAGGAACCGACACGGGCCGTGTTTCGCCGCACACAAGCGCCTACGTCAGGGTTTTTTGGAAGTTCTGTTCCCGCAGTCGTTGCAAGGGTTGATCCATTTGAGTTTTTTTAGTGTTAAACACGTTTCGAAAGGTGACAGCTTCGCATTCCTGCAGAGCAGTGGCTCCGTACTTTCATCTGGAGTATATCATTTGACCCCGCCGAAACACGGCCTGTGTCGGGTCTTTCTTTTACTTGTATCAATAAAGACTGTTGGATTCAAGTCTCCAGTGGTGAATCGTCTTTGGTCAGCCTCTACTTTTTTCTTCTGCAATCTCAACCATGGACGGGGTCTGGATCCCTAACTCAACATTTGCAACAACCTAGAAATACCCCCTCCCCCCCCCCCCCAGTTTATACCCTTTCCCACCCTCAACGTGCCCAGTCTGGTCCTTGCAGTGACAGTTCTCAGCTGGCTAGGTGCCAGGTATGGGGGCTCCTTCTAATACCCTGCATCTATGGGTACTGTATTAAGCCACTAGAGATGTCACTGCTACACAATGGCGACCATTCTTTCATTTCTCCTCCCCCCACCCACCCTCACCCCCACCCAAAAGGCTATGTGAGTACTGCCTGTGCCACAGCCCCATCCCTGTCTGATATGGGGACCAGAAGCCATGAGCAAATAATCCGACCCAGGTCTCTCCACACCATGGCAGGTGACACTGCCACTAAGCTCCGTAGATCTTGTTGGGTGATTGTGACCTGGATGGGCCACTGTCGGAGACAGGGTGCTGGGCTAGATGGACCTTTGGTCTGTCCCAGTGTGGTGATGCTTATGTCTTAAGCTGGCCCAAATGCATCTATTACCTTAGAAACATGCAACTCAAACTTTAACTCAATGTAATAAAACAGTTATAGATCGGATCGGTTGTTCTGAGCCACAAAACGGAATAGGCACGAATTATGCTGATTCATTAACATCAAATATATATATTAAAAAAAAGAATTAAAGAGCGTAAGCAGATACTCAGCAATGTTCATGGAGTGACCCACTTCGTCAGCACTTCCGTCAGTGAAAATTATATATAACACAAAGCTCAGACGCATACTCTAACATTTGGTTAATAATTTGATCACTCATGTTAACACAACATTTTTTTTGCAATTAATACCAAGTTACGCACCAGGCTCTTTCCTGTTTATATTTAATTCATTGCAGGGCTGAGAGAGACAAAATAACGACATGTCAATAACTGTTCACAGGGTAACGCAAAGGGACTTAATTTAATCAAAGATCTGTCTGTCATTATTTCTGCTCCGTTAACTTTCATTTTAATGACTTTTAGCCATCTTGGAATTCCCACTTATTAATGGTCCAGCCACTATTTTCAAAGGGTTTTATTCATTCCAAACTCAGAAGAGGTCTTAACCCTCTCATTTAAAAAAAAAAAGAAAAAAAAATCCTATCCCAATTATTGTTTACAATCAACGAGACATAACTCGCCTGGATTGTATTCCACTTGGTGCATTGCGACCCAAGAGCCGGTTCCCATTTCAGCATCAGAAGTATTAGAATGGAAAACTGCAGGGGGGGGGGGGGTGGCATGGTCCTACTATCTCTCTTACTCAAAATAGCTCAGCATCCTGGCAAAAGGCTTGGCATGGTGCCCCCTGTTCCACGGAAAGCGCCCTGATTACCCAGTGTCTATCTGTTTATTGTCAACACTACCAGGTATCTGGAGCTGAGGTACCAGGCTGTCCTGGACAGAACACAATTCAATACAAAACACCTCCTGTCTCTGATGAAAATGAATTACAAATTGGGGAATAGTTCTTTATGCTCTTCTCCTCCTTTATTATCCTATTATTATCCCCCTATCGTTCCACTCATTCTTCCATGTTTC
Organism: Microcaecilia unicolor; assembly: GCF_901765095.1. NCBI lineage: Eukaryota > Metazoa > Chordata > Amphibia > Gymnophiona > Siphonopidae > Microcaecilia > Microcaecilia unicolor. Next base: position 196,937,783 of record NC_044041.1, read on the forward strand.
TCTTTCCTCCTTATCCTGACTCTGGGTAAGTCACTTAACCCTCCATTGCCCCTGGTACAAAATAAGTACCTGAATATATGTAAACCACTTTGAATGTAGTTGCAAAAACCTCAGCAAGGCAGTATATCAAGTCCCATTTCCCTTATGACATCACAATATCAGAAGTGAGCCAAGTATTGGGCAATCAAGCCATTGTGACATCACTGATGAGATTGGCTCTTATTGGTGGAATGAGTGGAGGAGTGGCCTAGTGGTTAGTGCAGTGGACTTTGATCCTGGGGAACTGAGTTCGATTCCCACTGCAGCTCCTTGTGACTGTGGGCAAGTCACTTAACCCTCCATTGCCCCAGGTACAAAATAAGTACCTGTATGTATGTATGTATGTAAAGCGCTTTGAATGTAGTTGCAAAATACCACAGAAAGGCAGTATATCAAGTCCCATTTCCCTTATGACATCACAATATCAGAAGTGAGCCAAGTATTGGGCAATCAAGCCATTGTGACATCACTGATGAGGTTGGCTCTTATTGGTGGAATGAGTGGAGGAGTAGCCTAGTGGTTAGTGCAATGGACTTTAAGCCATTGTGACATCACTGATGAGGTTGGTTCTTATTGGTGGAATGAGTGGCGGAGTAGCCTAGTGGTTAGTGCAATGGACTTTGATCCTGGGGAACTGAGTTCAATTCCCAGTGCAGCTCCTTGTGACTCTGGGCAAGTCACTTAACCCTCCATTGCCCCTGGTACAAAATAAGTACCTGAATATATGTAAACCGCTTTGAATGTAGGTTGCAAAAACCTAAGAAAGGCGGTATATCAAGTCCCATTTCCCTTCCCTTCCTCCCCAATTCTTCCCTCTTCTTTCCCCTTTCCCCCATCATGTATCCCTTCCCTCCTCATCTGTTGCTTTCCCTGACTCTTCCCCTCTTCGTTTCTTACCCCATCATGTTTCCCTTCCTTCCTTATCCTATTGCTCCCCGACTCTTCCCCTCCTCTTCTCTCTTTCCTCCATCAGGTTTCCCTTCCCTCCTTATCCTGTTCCTCCCCAAACTTTCCCCCTCCTCTTCCCCCTTTCTCCCATCCATTCCCTCCTTATCTTGTTGCTCCCCTGACTCTTCTCCTCCTCTTTCTCTTCTCTTCCTCCCTTTCCTCCTCCACATTTCCCTTCTCCCCTTGTCCTCTTCCTTCTTCAACTTTTCCCTTCCTCTTCCTGTTTACCCCACCATGTTTTCCTTCCCTCCCAATATTCAGCCCACAGTGGTAAATAGTGTCTGAGTCACTCACAACCGAGAGTTGAACTGACCACTCGACCAGGAGTGCAGAGTCTATGAATCCACAGCTTAGAAACTGGAAGGGGACTGGGGGCAGTGTGTGGTGGCAGCCAAAACAAGCAAACAAAAGGTCGTGAAATATTAGGGAAGACATCCTATATAATAAAACGCACCTCCAACATTCTGAAGCTGACTGCATGGCTGAGGCATTCCTGCTCTCTGTATCCATCTCCTGAATTGACATCACGCACTTCCGGGTTCGTCACAAGCATAAGTGACCAACCACACGAGGTTTGTCGGCTTCAGAATGTTGGAGGTGCATTCTATTAAATAGGATTGGTCAGTTCCTTGAAGCACAGCCAGAGCTCAGCATCCTGCACAGTAACGCTCAGACACCAGAGAGAGAGGGAGGGCCTGACACCAGAGGGGGCTGGGGGGAGGTATCTCTGTCACACACACACTCTCTCTCTCACACACTCTCTCTCTCACAGTCAATGACTTTCTCTCACTCACACACTGTCTCTCACACACTCTATGTCTCACACTGTATCACATTCACTCTCTATGTGTCACACAGTCTCTCACACACTCTCTTGGTCTCATACACTCAGTCTCACAGAGAGAGAGTCTGTGTCTCTCACACTCACTCTCTCTCTCGCACACACTGTATCTGTGTGAAACACACTCTCTCACACACTGTGTCTCACATACGCACTTGCACACACTCTCATTCTCACACACACACTCTCTCTCACAGACACACTCGCACCCAGACTCACTCTCTCTCTCTCACACACACACACACACTCGCACATTCACTCTCTCTCACACACACAGTCACTCTCACACACACTCTCTCAAACATACACACTCCGAGGGAAACCTTGCTAGCGCCCATTTCATTTGTGTCAGAAACGGGCCTTTTTTTACTAGTTGAGAATAAAACAAACAATATTGTAACTTTCTTGTTTAAAAAGTATGTTTTGCCAGCTGCTTAATATTTATCAGAACTGATCTATTTGTAATTCCTAGAGGTTGTTCTAACTTCTTTAGATCTTACCCACATTGAACTCTTTGGGCATATGGTTTATAAGATCTATGTAATGTAATTTAATTCTTCTATATTGCTTCATAGTGTGGCTGCCCTTTGAGTATTGTGTGCAGCATCTCAAAAATGAAATAGCTGAATTAGAAAAGGTAGCGAGAAGGGTAACCAAAATGGTTACAGGGATGGAATGACTCTGCTATGAGGGAGGTTAGGGCTCTTCAGCTTGGAGAAGAGACAGCTGGAGGGGAGTGGAATGAGTAAACACAAATCGATTGTTTATTCTTTCAAAAAGTACAAAGTGTACATGACATGAAGTTACATAGTAGCACACTTAAAAGAAATAGGAGAAAATACTTTTTCACTCAACACAAGTTCTGAAACTGTCATCATAGGATGTGGTAAAAGCAGTTGGTGTTAAAAAAAAGTTTGGACAAGTTCTTGGAGGAAAAGTCCATAAACTGTGATTAAGGTAGACCCCGGGAAAGCCACTGTTTATTCCTTTTGGCAAGTAGCATAGAGTGTTGCTGGGGGTTTTTTGGACTCTACCAGCTATTTGTGACTTGGACTGGTCACTGTTAGATACAGGATACAGGGTTAGATGGATCCTTTGTCTGACCCAGTAGTGTTATGTTCTTATGTTCCTGGAAGAAAAGTCCCTATCTATTATTAAGGTAGACCCGGGGAAAGCCACTGTTTATTCCTTTTGGCAAGTAGCATAGAGTGTTACTGTTTTTTCGGACTCTACCAGCTATTTGTGACTTGGACTGGTCACTGTTAGATGGATCCTTTGTCTGACCCAGTAGTGTTATGTTCTTATGTTCCTGGAAGAAAAGTCCCTAACTATTATTAAGGTAGAGCTGGAGAAAGCCACTGCTTATCCCTGGGAGTAAGTAGCATGGATTCTTGTTACTCTTTGGGGTTCTGGAATCTTGCTACTCTTTGGCCACTGCTGGAAACATGATGCTGGCCTAGTAAGTCAATTCTTATATTTTATGTTCTTTGTTTTCTTTCTTTTTCATTTATTGTCCTTCTTTTCTGTCCCTTATCTTTTCTGTCTTATCAGTGTTTTTTTTTTTTTAAACGTGTCACTAGGGACGAAAAACACAAGACGAAAGAACAAATATTATTTCCCTGTCATTTTTGAAATAACAGCACAAGCCCTCAAACCTCTGGCCCTGCTGACACAGCCCAGAACGTGCTGCTTGGCTGATTATCAGAAGCAGCATAACAACACGCCGGGCAGGGTGGAAGGCCGCTGCAGTTGTCAATTGTACAGACGCAGAGCCAGGTTTCTCGATTTCCACTTACAGTTGCTTCCATTGGCAGCTGTCACTTCTTTGAGATAATTGGGCAAAGATACCCACATGATGTACAGGCCTAACTTGTGTGTTTTATGTTAAACCCTGGCCCTGGCCATTGTGTTGCAGCTCCGATGGTGTAAGATGCTAAATTTAAAGCCCTGGGATGGTTTTCGCTCTGGAAACATTCTTGCATAGGTCGGTCATCTTTGCTAATGTCATTGGCTGGGGAGAGGGAGAGGCAGAGGCAGCGTCCTCGGTCCGGTCTGTCGTTCTCTTGCTTTGGGGGGGCCGAGTGCATTCTTCCCTGGGTGGTTCCCACTTTTCGGTAAGTATGCTGGACTTTTCCCCATCGATTTGACCAGCTATTTGCAACTGAGGCCTCCCAACACTGTTTTTTAAAAGGAGCTCATCTCTTTTCATGAGGGAAAAAGCACTGAAAGATTATTATTTATTTTTTTTACTTTCTTGAATCAATTATTTGACTTTGACACCTCTAGGAATGGTTAAAAGCAGAGTTTTCTGATAGTGGCACTGAAGAAGATCTGTTTTGGCTGAGGAGTGGGCAGGGCTGTGCGATTCCTACCTTATCCGTTTCCCATGAAAGAAAATGGGCACTGGGCAGTTATTCTGCGTTGAAATATGATATATTTTTAGCTTGGTTTGCCTTGTATACAGAAGTCTTCAAATGTTTTTTTTTTTTTGCAATAACAGTTAAGATGCATGAAACCTGTCGCCAGTGATTTCCTTCCCAGATTTTTGCCAGGTGCAACAAGGCATGATGTCCTTTTGCTTTAGCAAAATCTATTTTCACCTCCGATCATTATCTCCTATTCATCTGCTCGATGGACAATCAAAGTGAAAGAAGCAAGGTAAATCTGGAGAGTACTTCAGGCCACATATCTCCACTGTAAAGTGCAAGACGTTAGAATTAAGCTAGGATCATAAATTTAAAAATAACATTTCACAGGCTGCATTTAAGAGGTTTTTTTTTTTTTCTATAGCTGCAGAATGGTGAAAGGGATAATTTATGTTGTACAGAACATTTTCATTAAAATACAGGAAAAGAATGCAGAGTTTCACTTCAACCTGTTTTGACACTTTTTTTCTTAGGGATTTTAATGCTTAAGTATGGCAATTCATTTCTCTAATGTTAGAAGACATTTTGCTAAGGGGGCAACGCTGACTGACCTAGCTTGGAACTGATCCAACTTTGGTCTGACACAGCTGAGACCCAGCAGGGCCTGAGTTAGACTTGGATTTTGCTTGAAGCCAGAGAAGAGAGAAATTAGACCATTAGGAAGCTAAGAAGGCTGCCTGGCGGAAAGTGATCTTCTCCGTCAGGAATATCAACAGGGAACACTCTGAGTCAGGGGAGCTAGAAAGAGACAAGTCCCAAAATAGGATAGCGAAGGCAGCTGGGATGAGGGGTAATGATTTTCGGGAGCTTCCTCGGGAGTAGTGGAGTAATCTACTGGTCAGAGCACCGGGCTGAGACTTTGGGCAAAGCAGTATCCATAATCCTGCTTGTCCCCCCGACACTCCTTGGGGCAAATCGTTTCAACCTCAGGAACAAACTTAGACTGTGAACCCACTTGAGCAGTGGAATAACTTATGTACCTGATTTGTAAGTCATTTTGAGCCAAAACTTGGAAAGAAAAAAGTAATTACATCTAAAATTCTCATTCTTGCCTAACCTGCTGGATCCTGAAAGATCTTATATAGAGTCTGGCCTTTGGGGACAGTATTTGCCTGTGAGTTTATTTATTGCATTTGTATCCCGTTTTCTCACCTTTTGGTAGGTTCAAAGAGGCTTTTATGGAACAACGGGGACGGTTGTTACAGAGTATTGAGCAGGGTTAGTAGTTCCAAGAGACAATGAGAGTCTGTGGAGCTTCCTCGCGGAGAGTATTGATCTTGGTTAGGAGCATAGGAGATTCTAGGGGGAGTTAGAAATGTACATAGCAAATGCAGAGCATGGTACCAGGGGAACCATCTCTCATGATGTGGCAGAGATTGTCAAATGCACTGCAGATATTTTGCAGAAGAAAATGGTAGTAGGGAGTTGTGTATATGTCAAGGCAATGATTTTGTGCATTACGTAGCAGTAATTAGTCAACTTGGCCATTTGCCCAGCTCACTATTTACTAAAATATGTTACAGAGAGTCCATTACTGCAGTACCTTTAAGTGCTACTCTTAAAAAGTACTGCAGAGGTTAAAAGGCATAGGGGTACCTTTAAGTGCTAATCTTAAAAGGCATAGGGGTATAGGCATAGAGGTTGACCAAATTTGGCCACCAGTATGCATGGCACTGAGTGCAAATTCGATAATGACATCTGGGTCTCCAGAATCCATTCTAGAATAGAGCGTAAACCTCTGAATTGTGTACTACCATCTAGAAATGCCTTAATAACTGCAAGGACCTACCTCATTCTCCATTTTCCAACCTGTAGGAATGTTAAATACAAGACTCTTTATGCATCATCCTTCCCTTATCTCAGTCCGAAATATTGGAATGTCCTACCAAGACAACTTAAGGAGCTCCCCGACCACCAACTGTTCAAGAAGTCCTTAAAGACGTTCTTATTCGACAAGGCCTACTCCACTGGCAATTCCAATGTTTAACCTCTCCCTCTTGCCGTCGCTTCACCCCTGTCATTTACCCTGTGTTATCCCCTGTTCCTTCCCCTCCTGTCACTTTCTGAGTCTGAACCATCATTGTCTTGTATTGTATCCACTTGATTTATTGTAAGCCACATTGCGCCTGCTCATGTGGGTAAATGTGGGGTAGAAATGTACTAAATAATAATAATAATAACATGTCGGCACAGTCACTTAGGCTATGTGAGAGGTAGAAGTAAATGTGAGTGTGTCAATGTTGCACTTTAGCGCATAGCTTACAGTATTCTATTAGTTACATGCCTAAGTGTGCACCTTGCCCAAACCCCACCCATGTGCATGCCCTCCTTGCAGCTGTGCACTAATCCCCTGATTCTATACAGTGTGCTTAGAGATCCGTGCCAAAATCTAGGCGTATTGTATAACAACGCACTTAACTTAATTGGCTTAACAAGCTAATCGGTGTTGATAACAGCACTTAGCAAGCAATAGTGAGCACTAATTGGCAATTAGAATTTACATGCACAATTCGCGAAGCGTATTCTGTAATGAACTGCACCTAAATTCTAATGCATGCAGTTCAAAAGGGATGTGGCTATGGGTGGGGAAATTGGCGTTCCAAAATGTATGCGTACAGTTATAAAATATGGCCCAGTTAGAGTAAATCTGTGTGCAGGGATTTAGGCCATGTTGACCTAAATGGACATGTGTTGTTGTAGAGCAATAGGAGCTTCTGCCTAAGCGTATTCTATAAACCGCGTCTAAATCGAAATTTTTAGTTGCTGTATATAGAATCTGGCCCTAAGATTATAGAATACCACTTAGTGCCAAACCAGCACTTAGGCACGTGCAGTGCAATTTTCCTAGCAAAAACGGTGCCGGTACTCAACCCTTCAGGTGATCATTGAGGGACCCACCCCACAATAGCCAGGTCCCCTGCAACCAGTCACAGAATCTATGACAAGGCAGAATTGGTGTGTAGAGCCTGAGCTCTTTCATTAAAACTTGTGGTCCATGGGTCAATTTTACCAGACACTGGAAAAGGTGCCGGTACTCAGTGCCCCCGAGTACCCCATCAAATAAAGCTCTGGGCATGTGAACATTCTCGTGCTAGGTAGTCTATAATCGTAGCGTACAAATGGCGTTTTCATGTAGTTGCTAAGATTAAAGATTGAAGGCGGAAAGCCTTCAGAGGCTCATTTTCAAAGCAATTTCCTTAGACAGAAAGCATGTAAATTTTCTACCTGAAAATTGCTCACCTTGTTTGTGGGTTGAAGCACGTATATCATGGACAATTGATGACTTGGTTTGGGGAGGCTGAGCAGAGGAGTGGGGGAAAGCAACGGCCTTGGGTTGCACTGCTTTTCTCTCTTCCTTCAAAGCTTCTTCCCTCTTGGAACTCACAGACTGACTTTGCCCCCCCCCCCCCCCCCCCCCAATTCGACTGCTCCCTCATCTTACTGTCCTTCTGCTCACAAGATTCAGTCTCCTCTGTGTTCCCCTCTCGTCACTGCAGTAGCTGGAGGTAGTGTTTCCCCATCTTTGGCTGCTGATTGGCTCATTCTGCTGTCCAAAACCAATCAGTGACAGGAGGTGAGGAATTAGAAACTGCCTCAAGCAGACAATTTCAGGAAGCTTCATCTCCCCAGGTCTCTTTTAACAGGCACTCATTTACTGTTCCCTCTAAGCTGAGTGGGTGTTCTCCAACGGCATAGCTACCCTTAGAGGGTGGCACTTCAATATTGTGTTTCCAATTTCTAGGGGCAGGCAGGTTCCCTGGAATCCTGCAGAACTTGCCTGTCCCTCACTATTGAAAATGTGATAGTGAAATAGCACCCCCTACTGGCAGGAGTGTAGATGGAGGACTCCCACTCAACTTAGAGGGAACAGGACCCATGATGTGCACAGTACAACACGCTGTCACGATTGTGACTGTATTCCATGCCTACACTCACCTTGCCCCCGGGTGACCGGGCCTTGTGGTTGCTGTGGACTGTCTTTTCCTGTTTCCCAGACATCTTCAAGGTTCAATTCCGGTCCTGATGTTCCAGCACTCCAGACTTGCCCTGGTGATTCTGCTGCCAAGCCTCACCTGTGACCTCATCTGTAATTGCCTTTATTAAGCTCCTGAGAAATGTCAGATTTGCCTTTGCAACAGAGGTCTTCAGATGTGCTTTCGTCTGTGAGTGCTTGTTGCAGTTCTAGCTCTGCTAGTTCTTGCCTTGTTTGTCTTTAGCTTCAGTTCCTTACTGTTGTATCTGCCCTGCGTGTCTTTAGCTTCAGTTCCTTACTGTTGTATCTGTCCTGTGTGTCTCTAGCTTCAGTTCCTTACTGTGTGTCTCTGCCCTGTCTGTCTTCAGCTTTAGTTCCCTTCCTGTTTGTATCACCCTGTTTGTCCTTAGCTTCTGCCCTACCCTGCTTGTGTCTGCCTTGTTTGAAAATCCTGAATCCGGTTCCAGTCCAGTCAAGCCCAGCCTGTTCCTGAATCCAGTTCCAGTCCAGTCAACCCAAGCCAAGTCTGTGCCAGCATCTGGTTCCAGTCCAGCCAAGCCAAGTCTCTTCCAGCATTTGGTTCCAGTCCAGCCAAGTCTGTTCCAGCATTTGGTTACAGCCAAGCCAGGTCCGTGCCAGCCTTTGGTTCCAGTCTAATCAAGCCCCGTCCATTCCAGCATTTGGTTCCAGTCCAGCCAGGCCAAGTCTACTTCAGAGTTCTGTCCAGCCATACCTGTTCAAGACTCCTGTACCTGGTACCAGCCTGTTGGTGTTTGGCCTCGCTTCCCATTAGGGTGGTTCTCCTGCTGTTGCCGGTCTCTGGCAGCAGCCCAAGGGCTCACTACTCCGGATCATCCGCAGCGGCGTGACACATGCATTCTTCTACCTGCATTGGTGGCATTCCCAGGGGTGGGGACTAAAACAATGTGCAAACATTTGTATTTTCAAAAGCACACATCTCTTTACTTGAAAATGTTCCCACATAAAATGAGCTGCAAGTATCTGTGGGTAGTTTGCAAAGTGAAACATGCACATACTTTTAATATGCAGATAAGAAGTACCCAAGGACTTTGCAGCTGGGTAGGTAGTTAGGAAACTGCCCCCTTAGTGAACTTCATGTTAAAAAGCACAGTAGACATGCACATGAGAAAGACATAATAAGGAGAGCTTAGTGGAAATAATCTATTGGACCTCTAGAAATGTACTTTAAGTCTTGCTTTCCAAGCACGTTACCACACATGTGTTTCTTAAAGCAAATCTTGCTACGTTTTGATCAGTTGCTTTGCATAGTTTTGCACGTCAGAAGCTCATTTACATATTTACTGCATAAATGTGTATAAACCAACCCATCGATGTTTATTTCTTGTTAATATTTACCTTCCGTAGTAATGCTCCAGGCAAATGAACAAGCAGAAAAACATCAAAGTGTTACAGTGTGAGAGGATTTTCAAAGATTGCACAAAACTCCGGCCTGATTTCTTGGCAGTTCCTTGTGGTGTTAACATACTGATCTTGTTGAGACTTGATGGTCCCATCCTGTCTTTTGCTTTTTTTCTATCTAGCTAATTGGCCTCCATCACCATGGCAACAAGACATGAGGCCTACCATAGGGAAGAGGAGATGTCGGCTGACCAAGTCAAGCACAGCCTCCAAGTTGCCTCTTCAACTAGCAAGAGGAAATTCAAGACTAGGTAAGTCAAAACTTCCCCAGTAATGCCCTTCCTAATAAGCTTGTCACGTAGGCCAACGTCCGCTATTGGGCTCATTTTCGAAAGAGAAGGGCGCCCATCTTTCGACACAAATTGGATGATGGGCGTCCTTCTCCCACGGTCGCCCAAATCGGCATAATCGAAAGCCGGTTTTGGGCGTCCCCAACTGCTTTTCGTCACGGTGACGACCAAAGTTCCCGGGGACGTGTCGGAAGCATAGCGAAGGCGGGACTGGGGCGTGCTTAACACATGGGCGTCCTTGACCAATAATGGAAAAAAGAAGGGCATCCCTGATGAACACTTGGCCAACTTTACTTGGTCCTTTTTTTTATGACCAAGCCACAAAAATGTGCCCTAAATGACCAGATGACCTCCCCCTACTCTCCCAGTGGTCACCAACTCCCTCTCACCCTAAAAAAAATGCTAAAATATTTTTTCCAATCTTAAATATCATACCCAGCTCCATGACAGCAGTATGCAGGTCCCTGGAGCAGTTTTAGTGGGTACTGCAGTGTACTTCAGGCAGGAAGACCCAGGCCCATACCCCCTACCTGTTACACTTGTGGTGGTAAATGTGAGCCCTCCAAAACCCACCACAAACCCACTGTACCCACATCTAGGTGCCCCCTTCATCCCTAAGTGCTATGGTAGTGGTGTACAGTTGTGGGGAGTGGGTTTTTTGGGGGGGGGGGGGGGTTGGGGGGCTCAGCACACAAAGTAAGGGAGCTATGCACCTGGGAGCTTTTTCTGAAGTCTACTGCAGTGCCCCCTAGGGTGCCCGGTTGGTGTCCTGGCATGTCAGGGGGACCAGTGCACTATGAATGCTGACTCCTCCCATGACCAAAGGGCTTGGATTTGGTCGTTTCTGAGATGGGCATCCTCGGGTTCCATTATCATCGAAAATTGGGGACGACCATCTCTAGGGACGACCATCTCTAAGGTCGACCTAAATGTGGAGATTTGGGCGTCCTCGACCATATTATTGAAATGAAAGATGGCCAACCATCTTGTTTCGATAATACGGATTTCCCCACCCCTTCGGGGGGACGTCCTGCGAGGACATCCTCAGGAAAATTTGGGTGCCCCGTTTGATTATGCCTCTCCGTGACCCAATGGGGACAGCAAAGAGCTTCAGGACTTGCAACCCTGATTCAATAACTAGGTGATAAGGAAACCAACATCTGGTCCTCAATGTTACACAACATGTAATTTCTGTTAGAAGTTCTTACGGGAAGGAACAATGTTTCATCACGTATAATATTTTGTATTCCAAGAAATTTTTATAACTCATACGCTGTATGCTCCCCCTATCAAGTTTTAGACGTTGAAGCAGCTCCCCTGTATTTCTCTTCTGCCTCTGTCGGAGCAGAATCCCATGCAGTACAGAGGGATCATTAGATATCCTACTCTCTCCAGATCCTTAGTCACCCAATAGCAGGGTTAGCATATTTGCGGAGACAAAAAAGAGGACACAAAAATATAAAATGTCGCCTCTTCAGGTCAGGAAAGAACCCTATTCTTTCCTGTCCACTGCCACTACTTCTTGACAATGGTTGCCGAGACTTCAAGCAGTGACTTTGCAAGACTTCCGTGAAGTCTCACGAGGCCTCTGCTTGAAGTCTCGGCAACCATTTTCAAGAAACAATGGTAACAGGGAGGTCAGCATCAGCGGGCAGGAAAGAGTGGGTTTTTTTCCTGCCCCGAAGAAGCCACTAGACCACCAGGGTGTACTACAGTAGGCTGCGGAGAGGGGAGAAGGCAAGCCTGTCTGCCCATGCATCCGTTCGCCTGCCCACCAACTCTCCAGCCAGCCAGCCCGCCAACCCAGAAACCCAGACAAATGGGCTGGCTGGAAAAAAAAAAACATCTGGACCCCTGGCAGTCCCCCCAAAAAAGGACATGTCCGGGGGAATCTGTAATACGGTAACCCTACCCAATATGGTTGATCCAGTACTGGGTTTACCCCATTTTATGGAGGGACGTTTAGTTCTGATTTCCCCACTGCATTCCGTAAGAAAAGCAAGACTACAAGTTCAGCAAAGCCATGGGGTAAACCCAGCACTGAATGTCGAGTAAACCTGGATCCAGTTGGCAACCGTAAGACCTGACTGATCCATATTGGTTAAAAAAGTCACAAATGTGTGGAAAAACAAAACAACAACAAAAAAAAAAACACCTAATGAAAAATGTATGAAAGCTAAAGGATACTGTTTTTTTGGACTAATTGAATACATCTCTTGACCAGATTTTAGGACCTTTCTTGGGTTAGAACTGAATTATTATTATTATTATTATTATTATTACATTTGTATCCCACATTATCCCACCTTTTTGCAGGCTCAATGTGGCTTACAATTCATCATGGATACTGGAAATAGAAAAGAATGTACGTTTGGTTTTACAGCAAGTTTTGGGTACATGATGGTGAAATACAAGATAGTGTTAGAGCCAAAGGCATTAGGTACAAGTTAGTGTGAAAGCAAAAGACATTAAAGAACATTCCTGGATATCTTGAAGAAAGTAGAGTTACGCGTGTTTTTCTTTATGATATATTTTGTCAAAGAGATAAGTTTTCATGAGTTTGCGGAAGTTGGTCATTTCGTAGACCGATTTCAGGTTAGGTGGCAGTGAGTTCCAGAGCTGTGTGCTTGTATAGGAAAAGGTTGATGCAGGCATTGATTTGTATTTCAAGCCTTTACATTTGGGAGGATGAAGATTGAGGAATGTGCGGGAGGATTTTTTTGCATTTCTGGGTGGTAGTTCTATTAGATCCGACATGTAGGCTGGGGCGTCACCAAGGTACAGAGTTTGAATGTGATGCGTTCTTTGAGTGAACGAAAGATGGCAGTATAGAAAATATAAGTGAATTATAAAAGCATTCCAGGGGGAAATCTACTAGTCAGACCTAGGGCTCCTGGTCAGAGGTTCTGGAAGAAGCCCTGGTGCTTAGCTCCTGACTAAGAACTGTCGCTGCAATGACCAGAGTGGGGTGGGGGTGGGAAATATCCCTGGGTAGTTGTGAGTAAAGGCCTAAGGTGCCAGGTCTGAGCCCTTGTTCTGACTGAGCTGGAAGCCCAAAGGAAACTGCTGGATCAGCGAAAAAAAGAGCCAACCTCCAAGACTTCAACACACCTACCATGTCATGTTATAAGTCAGGGGCTAAGGGGGCTGAAGAATTTCAGATGTGAAGGGGCGCTTGCTACCACCACTGTCCCCTACCCCCAGCTGTGTCCCTTTGCTGTTCAACACCTGGAGTTACCTGGATAAAAAGCTTTTGGAAAACAGTTCCATCTACAAGATTGTCCAGCAGTCACATGACAAAGGTCTGCTTTACTTCTCGGTCTTTTTTTAGAAATGTTCCCAAAGATTACATGTAGGACTGTGAAAAATCAGAATTATGCTGAGTCAACCTTTGTTTTGTTTGTTAGATTTTATGCACCTTAACCTTTCTGTTATTTTAAAGTGATGAGGAAGCTGCCAGCGTGGAGGTCTCTTCAGTTGATCTCACCATACAAAAAGCTGCGTTTGCTTTGGACACCCAATTAAAATCACCATGGTAGGTCATTAGAACTTGTTTTTTGTATACCCGCTTCAAGTGCATTCTTGATTCGGAGTTTCCAGGCAGGGTACTCATAAATGATATCTTTTCATGGTATGTTTCTAACAAAGATGGTCTGCACCAGGGCTTTTCAGAGAATCACAGAGACCTCGGCCTGCGCATTTGAGGAGGTCCCAGAGATCTGGAACTGAAAACAAATAAAGAAACGGTTGAGGCAGATTTTTAGTTGTAAAAATGCACAAACTTGTTTATAATCGAGGAAAAATCCTGTGGCCAAATTAGTTTTGTGGTCAGTCAACAAATATTAAATGAACATTTTTTTCCAGAGACCCATTTTCTGTGTGAAGCCTGAGCCAATTGGCGGTGCTGGCCCCTCCCCCCGATAGGCCCTGGTCTGCAGTCAGTCAAAGCTGTGCCTGTGATTTCTGCAAGGTTCTTGAAGAAGGAGTGTAAGCGGGCAGGAGGAGTCTGTCCTCATTCTTAAAAAAAGAAATACATATATATATATATGCATTACCTTCTACTCAACAGAGGCAGCGGTCAGTGAGGGTATTCTGTCCCAACTCTCTTGCAGATGTACCCCACTGAAAATGACCTCAATTTAGGGGTCCTTTTAAGGTTATCAATAGAAATCAAACAAAATAAAACATGGAAAAGAAAATAAGATGATACCTTTTTTATTGGACATAACTTAATCCATTTCTTGATTAGCTTTCGAAGGTTGCCCTTCTTCCTCAGATCGGAAATAAGCAAATGTGCTAGCTGACAGTGTATATAAGTGAAAACATTCAAGCATTACTATGACAGTAAAATAGATACTATTGGAGATTCTACATAGAATGTTGCTACTATTGGACATTCTACATGGAATGTTGCTATTCCACTAGCAACATTCCTGCGCAGGCTTCTGTTTCTGTGAGTCTGACGTCCTGCACGTACGTGCAGGACGTCAGACTCACAGAAGCAGAAGCCTGCGCGGCCACATTGGTGATCTACAAGGGCCGACTTCTACATGGAATGTTGCTAGTGGAACAGCAACATTCCATGTAGAATCTATAGAAATCAAACAAAATAAAACATGGAAAAGAAAATAAGATGATACCTTTTTTATTGGACATAACTTAGTACATTTCTTGATTAGCTTTCGAAGGTTGCCCTTCTTCGTCAGATCGGAAATAAGCAAATGTGCTAGCTGACAGTGTATATAAGTGAAAACCTTCAAGCATTACTATGACAGTAAAATAGATACTATTGGAGATTCTACATAGAATGTTGCTACTATTGGACATTCTACATGGAATGTTGCTACTATTGGAGATTCTACATGGAATGTTGCTATTCCATGTAGAAGGCTGCGCAGGCTTCTGTTTCTGTGAGTCTGACGTCCTGCACGTATGTGCAGGACGTCAGACTCACAGAAGCAGAAGCCTGCGCGGCCACATTGGTGATCTACAAGGGCCGACTTCTACATGGAATGTTGCTAGTGGAACAGCAACATTCCATGTAGAATCTATAGAAATCAAACAAAATAAAACATGGAAAAGAAAATAAGATGATACCTTTTTTATTGGACATAACTTAGTACATTTCTTGATTAGCTTTCGAAGGTTGCCCTTCTTCCTCAGATCGGAAATAAGCAAATGTGCTAGCTGACAGTGTATATAAGTGAAAACCTTCAAGCATTACTATGACAGTAAAATAGATACTATTGGAGATTCTACATAGAATGTTGCTACTATTGGACATTCTACATGGAATGTTGCTACTATTGGAGATTCTACATGGAATGTTGCTATTCCATGTAGAAGGCTGCGCAGGCTTCTGTTTCTGTGAGTCTGACGTCCTGCACGTACGTGCAGGACGTCAGACTCACAGAAGCAGAAGCCTGCGCGGCCACATTGGTGATCTACAAGGGCCGACTTCTACATGGAATGTTGCTAGTGGAATAGCAACATTCCATGTAGAATCAATAGAAATCAAACAAAATAAAACATGGAAAAGAAAATAAGATGATACCTTTTTTATTGGACATAACTTAATACATTTCTTGATTAGCTTTCGAAGGTTGCCCTTCTTCGTCAGATCGGAAATAAGCAAATGTGCTAGCTGACAGTGTATATAAGTGAAAACATTCAAGCATTACTATGACAGTAAAATAGATACTATTGGAGATTGTACATGGAATGTTGCTACTATTAGAGATTCTACATGGAATGTTGCTATTCCACTAGCAACATTCCATGTAGAAGGCTGCGCAGGCTTCTGTTTCTGTGAGTCTGACGTCCTGCACGTACGTGCAGGACGTCAGACTCACAGAAGCAGAAGCCTGCGCGGCCACATTGGTGATCTACAAGGGCCGACTTCTACATGGAATGTTGCTAGTGGAATAGCAACATTCCATGTAGAATCTATAGAAATCAAACAAAATAAAACATGGAAAAGAAAATAAGATGATACCTTTTTTTTATTGGACATAACTTAATACATTTCTTGATTAGCTTTCGAAGGTTGCCCTTCTTCCTCAGATCGGAAATAAGCAAATGTGCTAGCTGACAGTGTATATAAGTGAAAACATTCAAGCATTACTATGACAGTCTGACAGGGTGGGAGGATGGGGGTGGGTAGGAAGTATGCATGGGGACATCAAAGTATATCATTGGTATTCTAACAGGGTGGGTGTGGACAGGTGAGGGGAGGGTGATCAACAGAGACATACAGAGACATACAGGGGTCCTTTTACAAAGACGCGCTGAAAAATGGCTTGCAGTCAGGGCCGCCGAGAGGTGGGGGCGGGGGGGGGGGGGGGGACGACAAAATTGCCCGGGCCTCCAAGGGGGGCCTGGCACCGCAGTCTCCTCCATCCGCCCCAATATATGTGCATTAAAAACTTAAAATTTTAAATGTAATCTCAGCTAATAACACTAACCATGAAAAAGACATATATTTGATGATGTTTTACTAATTTTGATATGTATGTCTTTTTCATGGTGTTTAGTGTTATTAGCTGAGATTACATTTAAAATTTTAAGCTATTAATGTGCATATATTGTTTTATCATCCACGTATCTGCTTTGGTTGTTTTCCATATTGGAGTTTGCAGATCGGTTACCCTGTTATTTTCTTGTAGCCCCTGATGCAGCCCAGTTGGGCGAAACACGGCCTGTGTCGGGCTTTCTAATTTTATTACCACCTATTTTTTAATAAATATTGTTTTATCGTCCATGTATCTGCTTTGGTTGTTTTCCCTATTAGAGCAGCATGCAGGTCCCTGGAGTAGTGTAGTGGCCAGTGCTTTGCACTATGGAGTGGGGGACCCAGGTCCCTATCTCCCCCTACCTGTCACACTTGTGATAGAAACGGTGACTACTACTACTACTATTTAGCATTTCTATAGCGCTACAAGGCGTACGCAGCGCTGCACAAACATAGAAGAAAGACAGTCCCTGCTCAAAGAGCTTACAATCTAATAGACAAAAAATAAAGTAAGCAAATCAA
This sequence comes from Microcaecilia unicolor, assembly GCF_901765095.1. Classification (NCBI taxonomy): domain Eukaryota; kingdom Metazoa; phylum Chordata; class Amphibia; order Gymnophiona; family Siphonopidae; genus Microcaecilia; species Microcaecilia unicolor. Next base: position 196,954,773 of record NC_044041.1, read on the forward strand.
ATCAATTAATGTGAACGGGAAGGAAGAGAGGAGGGTAGGTGGAGGCGAGTGGTTACAAGTGATTACGAGTCAAAAGCAATGTTAAAGAGGTGGGCTTTCAGTCTAGATTTAAAGGTGGCCAAGGATGGGGCAAGACGTAGGGGCTCAGGAAGTTTATTCCAGGCGTAGGGCGCAGCGAGACAGAAGGCGCAAAGTCTGGAGTTGGCAGTAGTGGAGAAGGGAACAGATAAGAAGGATTTATCCATGGAGCGGAGTGCACGGGAAGGGGTGTAGGCAAGGACGAGTGTGGAGAGATACTGGGGAGCAGCAGAGTGAGTACATTTATAGGTTAGTAGAAGAAGTTTGAACAGGATGCGAAAACGGATAGGGAGCCAGTGAAAAACCCTACTGTACCCACAATTAGGTGTCCCCTTTACCCCCAAGGGCTAGTGTAGTGGGGGACAGTGGGGGACAGTGTGTTTTGGGTGGGTTTTGGAGGGCTCAGGGGACAAGAGGGAGCAAAGGTGAGATGTGCACCTGGGAGCATTTTCCTAAGGTGCACAGAAATGCCCTCTAGGGTGTCCCGTTGCTCTCCTGGGATGTCTGTGGGGACCAGTCTACTAAAAATGCTGGCTCCTACATCCCAGTGCCACGAATCTCTACATTTTGCACTTTTTTTTTTTTTTTGAAAATGGACCAAAAACCAAAACATCCAAAGCACAAAACCTTGTTCGACACAGTATTTTTGAAAAAAAAAAAGATAGACTTTTTTTTTTCAAAAACGACCTTCTTTCCTATTTGGGTTTTGGACTTTTTGTGCAAGACGTCCAAAGTCGGACTTAGATGTCATGTCAAAAATGTCCCTCCATGCAGTGGCGTAGCTAGGTAGCGCCACGGGGGCCTGGGCCCCCCTCAAATCTCCTCTAGGCCCCTGGTTTTGCTGGCAGGGGTCCTCAACCCCCACCAGCTGAAGTGTTGTCCAGCGCCGGTCTCCGGCACCGCCACGTTGCCTGACCTGCTCTCTCTTCTCCTCATGTCCAGCAAGCTCCTGTTTGTGCAATTTCACTAAAAGGACCGTGCAGGACATTACTACTACTACTTAACATTTCTAGAGTGCTACTAGGGTTACACAGTGCTGTACAGTTTAACAAAGAAGGACAGTCCCTGCTCAAAGAGCTTACAATCTAATAGATAAGAGTGAGACAAATATAGGACAATCCATTGTGACATCACTGATGAGGTTGGCTCTTAGGCATTGGTGGAATGAGGCATTATGACATCACAATCTCAGCTCTGGATACCAGAGACTGAAACTCTTCACACTAAGGGGGGAAGTGGGCCAAGTATAGGACAGTCAAGCCATTGTGACATCACTGATGAGGTTGGCTCTTAGGCATTGGTGGAATGAGGCATTATGACATCACAATCTCAGCTCTGGTTAAATCACTGCTATATGTAATACTACTACTACTACTACTTAACATTTCTAGAGCGCTACTAGGGTTACGCAGCGCTGTACAATTTAACAAAGAAGGACAGTCCCTGCTCGAAGGAGCTTACAATCTAAAGGACGAAATGTCAAGTTGGGGCAGTCTAGATTTCCTGAATAGAGGTAAAGTGGTTAGGTGCTGAAGGACATGAGGAAAAGACTGAACAGGGCTAAGGTATTTGCTGCGGCAGTGGGTGGGGAGCGGCAGGGCGGCGAGGCGGTGGCGGGGCAGCAGGCCAAAATGTGCCCCCCACCTCGGGCTCTGGCCCCCTCACACTGCAAGGTCTGGCTACGCCACTGCCTCCATTTAAATCTAAGTGCTTGGAAAATATGCCTCAATGTATAACAAGTGTCAAATAAAATGATTTGACTATACACCGTATTGGCCTTGAAGAAGCCAACCAGATGATCAATGTGGAATAATGAATTAGACGAGTAATATCTGGGGATAATCAGGTTAATACCACGTTTTTTTTTTCTGTTTACTGTTTAATTGATCTCCTTGTCTTGTTTCACTCTCCCTATTTAGTGGTCTAAGGAAGAGAATAGAATTACCTGACTGAAATAATTCCTATATATTACTTTCTCTGTATTTCCAGCAAGTTGTTTTATCGCTTGTAAAAATTTAAATGGTTATAAATTTTTTATTTATTTTTTGCATTTGTATCCAGTGGTGTGCTGGAGCAGGCTCTCACAGGCTCGCAAGAGCCGGTTGTTAAGTTTTTAAGAATTTTGGGAGCCGGTTGTTAAAGTAGGGCCCTCCATGGCTACTTTAACAACTGGCTCCCAAAATGTGAGCTTGGGCCCCCTGCTGAATTATCTTTTACTTTGCTGGTGGGGATGCTGAGCCCTGCCAGCCAAGTAAATAGACTGCTGCTGCTCCCAGATCCTTGTTTCCAGCTCTGAGCAGCAGGCTGGGACTTCTCCAGCATGTGTGAGAAGTTTCAGCATGCTGCTCAGACCAAGACGTTGGGAGTGGTGGCAGTCCATTTATTGGTTTCCAGCAAAGGTATGCCTAGCATGCCCACACGAAGGGAGGGAGGAGAGAGAGGCAAGTTTTGCCCCCCCCCCCCTCCACCCGGCCAGCCCTGGCCCTTCCAACTGCAGAGCTGGCTACGTCCAGAGAAAGAGCCTGTTGTTAAAAATTTACCAGCACACCCCTGTTCTAACGTATATAGATTAATGGCTGTAACAGAGGTTTTCATGTTCCAGGGAAATCAAGCTGAGAAGAGAAGCCATGCTTTTGGAGATGGAGAGCAGGGGACAGAAAACAGCTGCGTTTGGAAATGAATGGGAAAAAGTGGAAAAGGAGTTAATAAGGACCAGCCGCATCTTCAGATTAAAAATGGATCGAAAGGCCCTTCGAAGGAAGGTCAGAACGGAATTTCTTAATGAGGGATTTGCCTGTGGAAAGCCTTGTGCTCTCTTGAGCAAACGCAAGATTATAGGCAGTATCTGTTGATAGCTTCTAATTAGGATGACAGGATGACATTGAAGCTTGCTAGAGATTCAGTGGCAGATCCGCTAGTTCTGCAAAGTTCACAGAACTTTCACTATGGAAATTAATAGGGAAAGGGCTATGCAAATGTCTGTAATTCTCCACAGGATTCCACTGAACTCTACGGAAACTGCAGGTTTGGTAGAATTTTACTAGAGTTGCCAAACGGTTCCTAAGCATTTCATCAAAACATTACAGCTTGGCAAAATAGGGAAGGGTAGCTTTCTTCAAAAATCCCAGGAGGTCAAAACCAAGGAGGTTTAATTGACAGGAGATGGTGGGAACGTGCTTGGCCTAGTATCTGGCCTGAAGCCAGTAGGCGGAGCTTAGGACCATATGCAGGCTTATTTTCGAAAGAGAAGGGCGCCATCTTTCGACACAAATCGGGAGATGGACGTCCTTCTCCCAGGGTCGCCCAAATCGGCATAATCGAAAGCCAATTTTGGGCGTCCTCAACTGCTTTCCGTCACGGGGATGATCAAAGTTCACAGGGGCGTGTTGGAAGCATAGTGAAGGCGGGGCTGGGGCGTGCTTAACACATGGGCGTCCTCGACCGATAATGGAAAAACGAAGGGCATCCCTGACGAGCACTTGGGCGACTTTACTTGGTCCATTTTTTCTTACGACCAAACCTCAAAAAGGTGCCCAAACTGACCAGATGACCACTGGAGGTAATCAAGGATGACCTCCCCTTACTCCCCCAGTGGTCACTAACCCCCTCCCACCCTAAACAAAATTTTAAAATATTTTTTGCCAGGCTCAAATGTCATACCTAGCTCCCTGACAGCAGTATGCAGGTCCCTGGAGCAGTTTTAGTGGGTACTGCAGTGCACTTCAGGCAGGCGGACCCAGGCCCCCCCCCCCCCCCACCTGTTACACTTGTGGTGGTAAATGTGAGCCCTTCAAAACCCACCAGAAACCCACTGTACCCACATCTAGGTGCCCTCTTTCACCCCTTAGGGCTATGTTAGTGCTGTACAGTTGTGAGCAGTGGGTTTTTTTGGGGGGGGTTGGGGGGCTCAGCACCCAAGGTAAGGGAGCTATGCACCTGGGAGCAATTTCTGAAGTCCACTGCAGTGCCCCCTAGGGTGCCCGGTTGGTGTCCTGGCATGTCAGGGGGACCAGTGCACTATGAATGCTGGCTCCTCCCATGACCAAATGGCTTGGATTTGGTCGTTTCTGAGATGGGCGTCCTCGGTTTCCATTATCACCAAAAATTGGAGACGACCATCTCTAGGGATGACCATCTCTAAGATCAACCTAAATGTGGAGATTTGGGCGTCCCTGACCATATTATTGAAATGATAGATGGCCGCCCATCTTGTGTCGATAATACGGGTTTCCCCGCCCCTTTGCCGGGAAGTCCTGCGAGGACGTCCTCAGGAAAATTTGGGCGCCCCTTTCAATTATGCCCCTCATGGTCACCCAAAACAATAGCAAACGCTTATTAGAAATAAGGACTGCCTATATGTGGCTTGGCGTAGACCAATTGCTTGCTTTGGTTTGAGTGTATCAAGGTGGCAGTTTCAGCCGTGTCACTTGGTGCCGTCTCCTGTCAATTAAACTTCCTTGGTCAAAACCACCCACAGAAATGCTTCCCTTGAGTCTAGTGGATATGGCTCATGGGTTGTAGAAGTGTAGGGAATGTTTCTTTTAGTCAACATGAAAAACTGTACTATTTTCTTGTGAATTTTCCATGAGAAATACCATTTTATTTCACCTAATGCATTCATCACGTCACCGGTTTCTCGGTAAGGCGTTGTTGCATCGCAGAGCGAACCTTCATTTGGGAAGATACGGCGTTTTAAACAGCCGGGATCTTGACATCTTCTCCAAGTCAAGCTTTTTCACCATAATACAACAGATTTGTTTGACCCCTGAGGCAGGCCTTTGTGCCGAAACACGGCCGTGTCGGGTCGGTTTTATGACTTTTACAATAAAGACTCATATTTTGATATCCTCTTTGAGCCCGCCTCACTGTTTTGTTTTGTTGCTCATGTTTGCGTGAGGTTCCTTTCCTCCTTTTTTTCTCCTCTATTTCGTCTAATGTACCGTAACTGTGAGAGGTGTCTTCATGTTCCCTTAGCACTACGCTAGAACAAATGTTTTTGTTTTTTTCTTGCAAAACTTTGTCAAACATTGACTAATTATACATGAAATTATGTATTTAATTCCCAAGCAAGAGTTTTCACAAGAAATCAAACAGATTGTGTCAAAATTAACCATGAAGTTAAAAATACTCTGGCCTATATTGAGCCAGCGGAGGTCAGCATTTTTATGTCCATTGCTGGCTCTATTCCCAGATACTCAATGTCAGGCCATGTCCAGGCACCGGAATGCAATATCCGGTTATAGGTTGACTGCTAAAGCTTATGAGGTTAAATGCAATATTCAACCTTTAACCAGTTAAAGATAGAACTGCTATTTATATGGCTCAATTTAAGTGGTTATCTTACACAGTTAAGGGCTGAATATTGGCATTTAACCACTTAAAAGAGTTAAACCTTTTAACCAAGGGAGGTATTCTGCAACCTGGTGCAATCCATGGTGTTAAGCCATTTGGACTATTGCTACTCAAGTTTTGCCAGATGTAAAGCACAAATTATTTAAAAAAAACTTCAAACAGCCCAAAACACTGCAGCTAGACTTATATTTGGAAAAACGAAATATGAAAGCTCCAAACCCCTCAGAGAAAAATTACACTGGCTCCCTTTAAGAGAGCGAATTACATTCAAATTATGCGCTCGAGGACATGAAATGAGATTGAAGGGGGGCAGACTCAAGAAAAATGTTAGAAAGTATTTCTTCACGGAGAGAGTGGTGGATGCTTGGAATGCCCTCCCACGGGAGGTGGTGGAAACGAAAACAGTAACGGAATTCAAACACGCGTGGGATAAACATAAAGGAATCCTGTTCAGAAGGAATGGATCCTCAGAAGCTTAACTAAGATTGGATAGCAGAACCGGTAGTGGGAGGCGAGGCTGGAGGTTGGGAGGCGGGGATAGTGCTGGGCAGACTTATACGGTCTGTGCCAGAGCCGGTGGTTGGGAGGCGGGGCTGGTGGTTGGGAGGCGGGGATAGTGCTGGGCAGACTTATACGGTCTGTGCCCTGAAAAGGACAGGTACAAATCAAAGTAAGGTATACACAAAAAGTAGCACATATGAGTTGTCTTGTTGGGCAGACTGGATGGACCATGCAGGTCTTTTTCTGCCGTCATCTACTATGTTACTATGTTCATAAAGTTATTCATGGAGAAGCCCCGATATATTTGATAGACCTCATTGATCTACCAACAAGGAATACAAAAAGTTCATCACGTACATTCTTGAACCTCCATTATCCCAATTGTAGAGGACTTAAGTTTAAATCAATTTATGCATCCAGCTTCTCTTACAACTGCACGCAACTCTGGAATGCACTGCCGAATGCCATTAAAACAACACATGATTTGGCAGCCTTCCGGAAATTATTAAAGACTGAACTGTTCAAAGAGACTTATGATAGAGATCCTTCTTAAAACATGACATCGATCCAAACTACAATTAGCTAAGATTGAATCATTCTTATTTGGTTACTTTATCACATTGTTATTACTGAATGCTTTTTATTACCCTTGTTCTTAAATACCTGAATTGTACTGTTTATCTATTTTTCTACCAATTTATATTGCGTATTCTCTATTATAACTGGAATATTACTGTGTATTTCTTATTCCGGAAATGGCGATCGCCACTACGGTATTTGTAAGCCACAATGAGCCTGCAAAGAGGTGGGAAAATGTGGGATATAAATGCAGAAAAATAAATATGAAAAAAAAATCAGTGTGGAAGAGACTGTAACCATTCATTCATTCAAGGGTCCTTTTACAAAGGTGCACTGAAAAATGGCTTGCGGTAGTGTAGGTGTGGCTTTTGGGCTCGCGCCAATCCATTTTTCAGCGCACCAATGAAAAGGGCCTCTTTTTTTTTGCCAAAAATGGACATGCGGCAAACTCAAATTTGCCACATGTCCATTTTGGGTCTGAGACCTTACCGCCAGCCATTGACCTAGCGGTAAAGAATCCGGGTGATAATGAACTACGCGTGTCAAATGCCAATTGGCGCGCGTCTGTTCCACGCGTCCAAAAATAAAAAAATAGCTTTCAGACCTGCATATCGGACGCGCACCAAAAATGAAATTACCGCAAGAGCCACACGGTAGCCGGGCGGTAACTCCATGTTGCCGCAGCTTAGTAAAAGGGCCCCTCAATTCTCTCCTCGTAAACCAGCATGAACAGTATCTCTCTTACTTCAAAACTACACACCTAAAAATAGGAGGAAGAAGCGTCAGAACCCTGTCTCCACCTACCAGTGGCATTCCTTGGTTGGCTGCCACCCAGGCAGATCACCACTGCGCAACCTGCCGGGTGCAGTGTCGTCCTTCCCCTTTGGGTGCTGCATGACACCTTCTCCTGGGTGAAACACACCCCCTTCTTGAGTGCAGCATCTTCCCCCCCCCCCCCCCCCCCCCGGCGCATCACCTCCAAACCTCCACCCCCGGGTGCATTCTTCTTACCTGCTGGGGTGCTGGAGTCAGCCGCACGGCTGTCGGCTCCACTGGTTCCCTGATCCCTCTGCCCGGAACAGGAAATAACAGCAGAGGGAGCAGAGAACCGGCGGAGCCGACAGCCACACAGCTGCTCCCTGCACCCGACCTGCAGCATGCACCTGGGGCGGACCACCCCACACCACCCCGCCCTCGGTACGCCACTGCTTCCTACTGGAGTAACTAAGACTTATGGGCTGAATCAGGCATAAAGAACTTCCTTACACAGCACTAAAACTCCGTGCAATGTATCATTTCACTGGTAACCCCCAGTTCTTATAGTTTAAAGTTCAATTCAGAAAAGATGTGTCTTTCAAAAAACATGCTCAAGGAATAACGCTCTGTTGACCCCCCTCCCCCCACCCCCATCAACTGTGGTCAAAGTTTCGCCAAAAGCTGCTTCAAGGTGTCAGATCAATCAGCATTCCTGCACTACTTACTCTTACAGCGTCTTTTGGGTTCCTTTTTGATGAAACTTTGGCCACCGTTGGTGGAGGGTCCACAGAGCGCTATTCCTCGAGCACGTTTTTGGAAGGTAAGTCCGGTATGGAATCTGAATCGCACAAGTTGCTCAATTTTTCCCAGAACAAAATTGGATCCATTTTTCCTCTCTTTTTTTTTTTTTTACCAGAACCTTATTCTTAACCTGTACTCCTGTCCTCTCCTCAAAATACTCATCTGTTTGATTTTAAAAGGAGGGCTGAGCTGTACATGGTGTTGTTGCAGGTTGAGGAGAAGCTGCAGCAGGAGAAGGAGGTCCGAGAACTCTGCGCTGCCAGGGCCCCCATGTTCTGGATTCCCCTGAGAGCCCATGGGGTCTGGGAAAGGATGAACGTCACGCTGTCTTGCACAATCCGTGGCTCCCCTCCACCTCATGCCCAGTGGTAAGTTAACATTTTCTTCAGCTAGGGGCGTAGCCAGACCTCGGCGGGAGGGGGGTCCAGAGCCCAAGGTGGGGGGGCACATTTTAGCCTGCCTCCCCCAGCCGCCGACCCCCCCCCCCCCCCGCTGCTGACCCTCCCCCACCACTTTCGACCCCCGCCGCCGCCAGGTACATTTGCTGGCGGGGGTCCCCAACCCCCACCAGCCTTAGTCTTCTTCAGCGCCGGTCTCCGGCGCATTCGCTGATCTGTGCTGTGAGTCCTGACTGATTATGTCCTGCATACACGTCCTGCACGTTCCTTTGGAACATGCAGGATGTCAGTCAGGACTCACAGCACAGATCAGCGAACGTGCCGGAGACCGGCGCTGAAGAAGACTAAGAAGCTTATTTTCAAAGCACTTAGCCTCCCAAAGTTCCATAGAAACCTATGGAACTTAGCCTCCCAAAGTGCTTTGAAAATATGCCTCTAAGGCTGGTGGGGGTTGGAGACCCCCGCCGGCAAAGGCACCTGACGGTGGCGGGGAGGGTTGGCGGCAGCAGCGGCGGGAGGGGGGGTCGAAAGCGGCGGGGAAGTCGAAAGTGGAGGGGGCATGGCTAAATCTGTGGGGGCCCATGCACCCGTGGCCCCACCTAGCTACGCCCCTGTTTTGGAAGTCATTGTTCATGCAGAAAATGCACGGAAAACAAGTCTACAAATCACTTGAGAGGCACCAGATCTGCATCGATAATGACATAGAAAAAAGCAGATCCAGATATAGGGGTCTGTTTATTAAGGCGCGTTAACCTTTTTTTAAAAAATGCTTTTAAAGTTAAGGCGCATTAAACACTAATGCGCCAATTCATTCCTACGGGTGCGTTAGCGTTTAACAGGTGTCAACGATTAACGCATGTTAAAACACTAATGCACCTATAGTGCTCCTTAGTAAACATAACCCATAGAGTCCAAACAGCAATTTTCTTAGAAACTAAACCTGACGAGGCCCATGTTTCGCCCTATCAAGGTCTGCCTCAATACTGCAGACTCCCACCATGCAGCATTTCTAATGCTAAAAAATTATTTTTTTATTTTTTTAGTGTCGGGTGCTTACCCGGCGGTAATTGGGCAGTGTCGTGTGCTGACTGGTTACTGCTGGGTTAGCGCAGGAGCCCTTACTGCCTCTTAAACAGGAGGCAATAATGGCTCCCCCACCCCGGGATCGGCCGTATGACAAGCGTTAAAAGGATGCCTCGGCGTGCAGCAAACCTGTGTGCTGACGCCACCGCAGGGGTCCTTTTACCGCTGATTGGTAAAAGTACCCCCTTAACTACCTAAGCAAAACCAGATAAAGATAGGACTGAGTTTTACTCGGTCCTCATAAGTGCCGACTCTGCTCCTTGACCACCCCGGACCGCACCCAAAATAGCAAGCTTTCAGTTCCGTCATCAGTGCCTGCATTCAGCGGCATTAACTGGTTAAAAGCCAGGAGTTTCTCCTGTCCACTTAAATCACTTTGCATATTGACCCACAAGTAAAATCATTCTATTTTGCCTAAGGATTTCTTGGAAGTGCTGCCATCTAAGGTACTGTGTTTAGGTAATGTATTGTCTGCTGTGTGGTTTTGTCTTCTGTTTTCTTGTGATAGCTGGTCTAAAAATGTGTTTAAAAAAAAAAAAAAAAAACACCCTTTGACTCAGTGTGCAATGGCGACATCTGGTGGCTGCATTCAGGTTCTCTGATCGCAGGGTTCCAGAAGGAGCCCTGGCACATGGCCCCAGAGACTAAGGACTGTCAGTGTGATGACTGGACTAAAGTAAGCTGGGGGGGGGGGGGGGTATCAAAAAGGGGAGAAAATCCCTGGATTGTTGCAAAATGAAGAAATATGGGGTCAGATCCCAGTACTGGCCTTCCTTGAGCTGGAGGAAACTGCTGGTGTCCCCCTCCATCTCCCGCTCCAAAAAAAATTATGCTGCTTGGATGTAGGCTTTGAACGGAATGAAACATGGATGTCATTACTATTATAAGATTTTTTTGAGACATCATGGCTGATGCACATTTTCCTTTCAGTTTGGGTATTGATGCTTGGTGATTTGCGTTAACTTAATGCAAGATGACAGATCACGAGATTTTTTTTTTTTTTATCAGCGGTTACTAACTGGGAAGTGCAGCACCCAGAGACTTCAGTAGTGATAAATCTATCACTAGAGCATCTTAAGAAATGCAAAAGCAAATAACACAAGACCTAAATACAAACTAATGCGTGCATCTAACTTTTCCTACTTGAGTACACAGATATGGAACGCATTACCGCGCAACCTAAAAACGAACTGTGAACTTACTAACTTCCGTAAATTACTGAAGACCTATCTGTTTAATAAAGCTTACCACAAAGATCAACAAACGTGAATATACGCAACTCCTCCACATATATTCAGAACTGTCTTATAATATCTGCTTGTTTATAACTATCATGTTTTATCACTATAATGCTACCAAGTTCCTTTTGTAACACTAAGTATCTATTTTCTAATATATTTCCACCACTCATGATGTATTGTAAGCCACATTGAGCCTGCAAAGAGGTGGGAAAATGTGGGATACAAATGCAATAAATAAATAAATAACTTTTCACGAACTATATTGAACAACTTTAAATAGGAGCATCATCCTAGAATCTGCATTATCAAATGTTTACGTAATATACTGTGTGATATTTTATTATTCCCTCAGGGGTCCTTTTACTGAGCCGCGTAGGTACCTGTGCATGCCCGACACACGTCAATTAGGTGTTACTGCCCGGATGGCAACTTTGTTTTTTTTTTTTACACGCATCCGCTACACGCACCGGAAAATAAATGTTATTTTCCGGCGCGCAATGGAAACCAGGCAGTAATCGTCATTTTACGTGCGTAGACAATTACCACGTGGTGAACGGGAGAGACCTTACCGCTAAGTCGATGGGTGGCGGTAAGGACTCAGACTCAAAATGGACGCACGCCGATTTTTATTTTGCCGCACGTCCATTTTCGTCAAAAATTTTTTAAAAGGCCTTTTTTTTACAGGTGCGCTGAAAAACGGATCTGCGCGCGCCTACACTAGCGCAGCCCATTTTTCAGCGCACCTCAGTAAAAGGACTCCTCAGTTTGTAATGCCTACAGATGTTCTAGATGTTCTAGGTTGGAACAGCTGTGGGAACTTAGAAATTATATTGTATTGTACTAATAGAACAGGGCTTTGAATTCTTCCATCAGGTATAAAAATGGGGTGCCAATTAATCTCCGTTTTGCTGAGCCCGGGAAATACAGAATCCATAACAATTTTGGCATACTCACGCTAGAGATCTGCAGGTAAGTACAGCTGCCCCTACTGAGCTCTTTCAAATTGAAATAATAATAATTATTATTATCGCACTTATTTTTGAAAGAGAAGGGAGCCCATCTTTCGACACAAATCGGGAGATGGGCACCCTTCTCGCAAGGCCGCCCAAATCGGCATAATCGAAAGCCGATTTGTTGACACCCTCGACGGCTTTCCGTCGCGGGGACGACCAAAGTTCACGGGGGCATGTCGGCAGGGTAGCGAAGGCGGGACTGGGGCGCGATTAGGAGATGGGCATCCTCGGCCGATAATGGAAAAAAGAAGGGAGTCCCTGATGAGCACTTGGCCAACTTTACTTTTTCATGAACAAGCCGTGAAAAGATACCCGAACTGAGCAGATGACCACCAGAGGGAATCGGGGATGACCTCCTCTTACTCCCCCAGTGGTCACTAACCCCCTCCCACCATAAAAACAGGTTAAAAATACTTTTTTGCCAGCCCCTATGCCAGCCTCAAATGCCATACTCAGGTCCATCGCAGCAGTATACAGGTCCCTGGAGCAGTTGTAGTGGGTGCAGTGTACTTCAGGCAGGCAGACCTGGGGGGGGGGGGGGTTGGGGGGCTCAGCACCCAAGGTAAGGGAGCTATGCACCTGAGAGCAATTTCTGAAGTCCACTGCAGTGCCCCCTAGGGTGCCCGGTTGGTGTCCTGGCATGTGAGGGGGACCAGTGCACGATGAATGCTGGCTCCTCCCACGACCAAATGGCTTGGATTTGGCCGTTTTTGAGATGGACGTCCTCAGTTTCCATTATCAGCGAAAACCAAGGTCGGCCATATCTAAGGTCGACCCAAATGTTTAGATTTGGGCGTCCCCGACCGTATTATCGAAACGAAAGATGGACGCCCATCTTGTTTCGATAATACGGTCGGGGACGCCCCTTTACGGGGCCGTCCTTTGAGATGGGTGCCCCCGTTCAATTATGCCCCTCCACGTGATCTAATGTGTGCATTTATTAGCTCGCATTGAAAATGTCAGAATGCCGAAAATCAGTTTAATAATTATTAACCTATGAATTAACATGCATACAATCGAACTGTGCCTTCTGAAAAGATAGCGCGCACAATAATTTTTTTTTTTATTAAATCAAATGTGTGAAGCAAACTGAAAACACCCCAAAAAATTGGGGAAAATTCTAAAAATTCAGAAAATGAATTGAAAGGTTCTTGCCTGCCTGATCAGGTGGATGAAGCTTGGCCACTATGGGAAGGTCTGAGGATGAACTGAGATGGAGCGACTTTTCAGGGGTCAATGTTGAGGTGACCAGCTATGCGGCTTTTAGAACACACCCAACTTTTAGTTACAATTGGGCCCAGTGGTGTTGCAGTGTCCTGTACACAGGAGTCTCCCAAGCGAATATATTTTTGACATGTCACTTTTGTGTCTGTGCCTATCCTCAGGGTATAAGTGTTTTATTTAGATTTGGCTTTCTTAAAATTAGCCCCCACTCTCACCCCCCGAAAATGACGAGAACTACATGTTATTCAATAATATGCAAACTTTTAGCTGGGCTTATATGGAGGAGGGGGAGGAGTTAAAATTTGTACATAAGGGTCACTTTCAAATCCACCGATGTAGTTCTACCTACCTACGTATCAAGCTCGTGCAGATGATCGCATTCACTTTGCTGTGCACCCAGCACGTTTCAAGGGGAAATTCCTCACACTTCGTTTGAAAACTGGTAGAAAGGTAAAGTGTGCAGCTGCCCTTTACACCAAGGGGGGGGGGGGGGGGGGGGGAGAGGGTAGTTTGAAAATTGCCCTGTAATTGCCCCAATCAGAATAATATCAGAAGCTGAACAAACCCTGTCTACAGTAGAGGTCCTCCACCCCTTCCTGGGGATCCTCAGATCATATCCACCATGAATATGCATGAGATAAATTTGCATACACTGGAGACCCAGTTTGTGCAAATCTGTTGACTTGGGGGGGTAATACTGAGCCCGGTTTTTAAAAATGCCAGCTACCATAGTACCCAGAAGTTCACCACCAGTGCTTGGACACCAGCCGGTACTAAACAAGGTTCTCTGTCATTTTTACTGGCCCACGTGTGCATGAAAAACATTCCCCCCCCCCCCCCCCCATATTCTATATATGGCACCCAGAATTGTGCGCATGCAAATTAATTAACAAGTCAATTAGCATGAATAATTGGGTGCTAATGACCCATGGTTGATGTTAATTGCCATTCATTAAAATTTGCGCGTGCATCTGGCTGTGCGCTATTCTGCAAGGCGGAGCCTAACTCTGCTAGGGCATAACTCAAAAGAAGGTGTGGCCATGGGCACATCAGGGCCGTTTCAAAAAGCTGTGCGTGGAATTAGAGAATACGACCTCAGGGCGCCTAACTAGGGCTCCAACATTTACACCAGGTTTCAGCAGACGTAAGTCTGACACCTACTGGTAGGCACTGGAATTGACACTAAGCACAATTCTCTAATAGAATCATGCCACAGCCACCAAGAGGGGGCGGGGGGGGGCAAAGTTCCCTGGGCTTAGCCTCCAAGGGGGGGCCCAGTGCTGGCAAGCTTCTTCCTGCCTGCTTCCGGGTCTGTCTCTGTCCTCAAGGAGGTGTTATCTAACCTCCTTGTCTCTCCTGCTCCTGATTGTATTAATGTGATAACCTGGGTGACCTAGGTTATCACATTAATGCAATCATCTGGGTCCCGTCACACAGGAGCAGCAGACAACAGAACGAGGGAGGAGCAGTGAGACACAGGAAGGTAAGGGGGCAGGCGTGGGTGTGGGGGGGCCTGAGTGTGTGTGTGTGGTTCAGCATGATAAGGCACGGTGGCCAAAGTGGGGGAGCGGCAGCAATCAGTGGTCCTGCCTCAGGCCTGGCTGTGTCTCCTTGTAGCCCTGAATTGGTGCTTAGCGACTATTTTTTCTCAGTGATGAATTTTGAGCAGCATTTTGCTAAATCCAGCACAGGTTTTCAGCCTCAACTCGATGTGTGCAGTTAGCTTATGTTCACAATAATAAAAGCCAGCAAATATTTTGTGCAGGAGCACTCCCTCCGGGGTCATATGCATGTGCGCACACGCAGCTTAGAGGGAACAGGTTGGCCAACAGTATTATCCACGTACCAGTGATGGTCAGACCTTTTTTCTGACCTAACTTTATTCAGACAGTTATTCTGTTAGCAGACTGAATATTGCCACTAACCAAGTAACTTCCATCTCCACCCACAGACCACGCCAGCACCAGGGGTGTAGCCAGACTTCGGCGGGAGGGGGGTCCAGAGCCCGAGGTGAGGGGGCACATTTTAGCCCCCCCGGCACCGCCGACCCCACCGCCACCACCAACTTTGCCCCCCCTGCCAACGACCCTCTCGACCCCCCCTCCTGCCGCCAACCCGCCGTCGCCTACCTTTGCTGGCGGGGGACCCCAACCCCCTCCAGCCGAGGCCCTCTTCTTCCCACGCAAGGCTTCCTTCTGTTTCTGACGTCTTGCACGTGCAGGACATCAGAAACAGAACGAAGCCTTTTGCGGGAAGAAGAGGACCTCGGCTGGCGGGGGTTGGGGTCCCCCACCAGCAAAGGCAGGCGACGGGGACGGCAGGTTGGGGGCGGGAGGCGGGTCGAGAGGGTCATCGGCAGGGGGGTCCAGGGCCAAATCTATGGGGGCCCAGGCCCCCCTGGCCCCACGTAGCTATGCCACTGGCCAGCACTACTCGAATAGTGCCTAGACGGTCTGACTGGATATTCAGTTACATTATCTAAGTCCCACTGAGTCAGTGGCATATTTAAACTAGGTGCGTCAGTGGTGTGTGCACCCACTGTCAGATCCTTAAAATCCTCTCTGCTGCAGTCTTCACCCGAGCAGCACTAGCGGAACCCATAGGCTGTCTGCAGACCGCACCAGGACTTCCTCCCTGATTGTTCCACCCCTGAGGTACGGCACAGGGGGCAATTAGATGCACCCCCTGTATAAATTTCCTGGCTATGCCCTTGCATGGAGTATTGACCCCCTCCGTCTTTAAATATTATGTTTGCATGAATTCTGAGACCAGACTGCAGCGAGCTGTACAGTTCAAATAGATCAACAAGACAGAGAGGGCACGTGAAACCCTGTGTCTTCCTTTGCAGATGCACCATGGATGATTCTGCTGATTATAGTGTTGTGATTTCCAATAAGTACGGTCAGGCCACTTCGTTTGCAAATGTACTTGTCAGATGTAAGTAGAACGATTTTACCACCCACAGAGAAATTTTATTTTGCTGGGGGGAGGGGACGTAGCATGACACTAAATGCAGGGATTGGCTGGGTGTACCATGATGGTTTCTCAAACGTTAATGCCTGTTATAATTCAAACTCATTACAGACACATTCTGGTCAAAATTCAAAAGCATCTAATTCAGGGGCCCTTTTACTAAGCCGCGTAAGCGCCTACGCGCGCCCAACACGTGCCAAAAACAGAGTTATACCGCCCGGCTACCGCGTGGCTCTTGCGTTAATTTCAGTTTTGGCGCGCATGCCGAAATGCGCCTCTGAAAAATAATTTTTTATTTTCGGACGCGCGTAGCTCATTACCGCCCGGTTGCCGCGTGAGTCTTTACCGCTAGGTCAATGGCTGGCGGTAAGTACACAGACCCAAAATGGACGCGTGGCAATTTTGATTTTGCCGCATGTCCATTTTTGGCAACAATTTTTTAAAAAAGACCTTTTTTACAGGCACGCTGAAAAATGGATCGACTCGCCCCTACACTACCGCAAACCATTTTTCAGCACACCTTAGTAAAAGGACCTCTGAATTGCAGCACCTACATATCCTTAAAGATCCCCACTGGATAAAGTAAGTATCACATACCAAGTAAAATCAGCTTATCTTGGGCAGACTGGATGGACCGTAAGGTCTTTATCTGCCATCATTTACTATGTTACTCTTTGGGGTTCTACATGGAATGTTGCTACTAATTGGGATTCCGGAATCTTGTAAGTCTTTAGGATTCCAGAATCTTCAGAACTTTTAGTACAAGAACAGTACTGGGCAGACTTCTATGGTCTATGCCCTGAGAATGACAAGGACAAATCAAACTCGGGTATAAAGTATCACATACCTTGTAAAATGAGTTTATCTTGGTCAGACTGGATGGACCGTACAGGTCTTTATCTGCCATCATTTACTATGTTACTCTTTGGGGTTCTACATGAAATGTTGCTACTAATTGGGATTCCGGAATCTTGTAACTCTTTAGGATTCCAGAATCTTCAGAACTTTTAGTACAAGAACAGTACTGGGCAGACTTCTACAGTCTGTGCCCTGAGAATGGCAAGGACAAATCAAACTCGGGTATAAAGTATCACATACCATGTAAAATGAGTTTATCTTGTTGGGCAGACTGGATGGACCGTTCAGGTCTTTATCTGCCGTCATTTACTATGTTACTCTTTGGGGTTCTACATGAAATGTTGCTACTAATTGGGATTCCGGAATCTTGTAACTCTTTAGGATTCCAGAATCTTCAGAACTTTTAGTACAAGAACAGTACTGGGCAGACTTCTACAGTCTGTGCCCTGAGAATGGCAAGGACAAATCAAACTCGGGTATAAAGTATCACATACCATGTAAAATGAGTTTATCTTGTTGGGCAGACTGGATGGACTGTACAGGTCTTTTATCTGCCATCATTTACTATGCTACTATGGATAGTGCCAGGGTGGAGCCTAGTGGAGCCAGGGCAGTCCCAAAACTTGTGGCAATATTCATTCTGCTATCTGGATTCCTTAGGACCACCTTCTATCTATCCTAAGTTATCTGACCTGCAACCTGAATATTGCCATTATACAGATAAGCGTCAACACTAACTACCCTATTTGGGTGTTCAGTGCTGGCCACTCTCCTTAAAGTGGCCCTGAATATCTGAATATTTTGTGACCGTTCCAACTGGTGTTTAAAAAAAACTGCAACAAAATAAAGGAGTGAGGCGGATCCAAAGGAGATGCCAAAATAAGTCTTTATGATGAAAACCATAAAAACGACCCGACACGGCCGTGTTACGGCAAACTGATCTTGCCATCATTTTTAAGTCAAGTATTTTTTTACTACAATCTGATAGATTGGTTTGACCCCTGAGGCAGGCCCTTGTGCCGAAACACAGCCATGTCGGGTTGTTTTTATGATTTTCATCATAAAGACTTTTATTTTGACATCCCCTTTGGATCCGCCTCACTCCTTTCTTTTCTTTGCTCACGTTTGCTTGAGGTTTTTTCTCCTCTTTTGTTACCCTGTTTAAAAAAAAAAACTGACCACAATGGCTGAATAATGTCCTGCAGTAAATAGTGCTGAATGGACCACTTATCAGTGGACACAGTAAGGTTGATATTTAAAGAAAGTATCTCAGTTTTAGGCAATCAAAGTGGCCCTTTTACAAAGCAGCAGTAGGTCCTGTAGCATGCACCAAACCGACACTACTGCCCAGCAGGGGCATAGCCAGACTTCGGCGGGAGGGGGTCCAGAGCCCGAGGTGAGGGGGCACATTTTAGCCCCCCCCCCAGCGCCGTCGACCCCCCCCCCCCCGCCATTGCCGACCCCGCCACCGCCGCCACCACCAACTTTGCCCCCCCCCTTCCGACGACCCTCTCGACCCCCCTCCCGCCGCCAACCCACTGTGCAGGACGTCTTAAACAGAAGGAAGCCTTTTGCGGGAAGAAGAGGACCTCGGCTTGCGGGGGTTGGTGTCCCCCGCCAGCAAAGGCAGGCGACGGTGACAGCGGGTTGGCGGCGGGAGGGGAGGGTCGAGAGGGTCATCGGCAGGGGAGTCCAGGGCCAAATCTACAGGGTCCTAGGCCCCCCCCAGGCCCCACGTAGCTACACCACTGCTGCCCAGTTAGCACAACCACCCCAGCGGTAATTTCAAAGTTGGCGCTTGTTGTGTCCCGCGGTAGAAAATATTTTTCTATGTTCTACCACAGGCGGCATTCCTGGTGGTAATCAGCAGCATGGCCACATTGACGTGCGCTTTGTGAGTACTGCGTGGGTAGTAACTGAGCCCTTACCGCTAGGTCAATAGGTGGTGCTAAGGACTCAGGTAGTAAATAGCCGCATGCTACTTAATTCTAGCGCAAGGCCATTTACTACCCCCATTGAAAAAAGCCTTTTTTTTCCAGTCGTGGTAAAATATGGCCCAGCGCACGCCAAAAACACGCAGGCCACTTATCGTGGCTTAGTAAAAGGACCCCAAAGTTAGGAGAAATTTCAACTGAAGATTAGGGCTGAGACTGAGGGGAGACTTTAGTAAAATGTAGGACACCTGAACAGGAATCTGTAGGAGACCGGTGCTGAAAAACGCTCAAAGTTTTTGAAACCGTGCACTTGAGAATCTTGCTCGTATTACTGTAAATATCCATGAAGTAGGTACGTTCCATGGTTTGTGCCAGTCACTGGTTTATTAATAGAGTTTATGACTTTTTCAATGATATGGTATGATATGATGCAGCACTTGTATTCTGCTAACTCCCAAATAAGTTCAAAGCGGATTACAAAAACCATCAAAAGCGCCTATATTGGAGAAAGACCCAACTTGGCCAAGTTTCGGCAAACTAGCTGCATCAGGAGTCTACAAATATATATAAAATTAAAAAACACAGATAGTAAAAAAAATCAAATATGGCAAATAAAAAATAATGTTACCATCAGATTCTTCAATAGTAATAATAATGTTATAATTTTATTTATATTTGTTGACCACTGATGCAGGCAGTTTGCCGAAACTTGGCCAAAGACAGGTCTTTCTCCAATAAAGGCACCTTTAGACCACCTTTTCTGCTGTTGCTTCCTCTGTTGGTTTCTGCAAAGGGTTCACTCCCATTCCTTGACACACTGTAGATGCGACATGACTTAACTGTTGGCACTTCCTTTACAGCATATTATGGACTGCTAACGGGACTTGGCTCCGACGCATTAACGAGTGAGTAAGCCATTTTGAATGGTTGTTTCTGCTGGTGATGTTACTGCTAGGGTCACTAACAAGAGACCCTGCCCGATGCTTGGAAGGATATGCAAAAGCTTAGCTCTCCTCTTTCAGATTAATTACACTCAGGGCTTTTTTTTTGAGGGGGTACTTGGGGGTACTGAGTACTGGCACCTTTCCCACTGTCTGCTAAAATTGACCCATGGTCCCCAAGTTTTAATGAAAGAGCTCAGGCTCTACACACCAATTCTGCCTTGTCATAGATTCTGTGACTGGTTGCAGGGGGCCTGGCTATTGTGGGGTGGGTCCCTCAGTCTTCAGCCCAACACTGAAGGGTGGCCTAGCATTTGAGTACCGGCACCTTTTTTGGTAGAAAAAATGCACTGACTACACTCAAATTTTGGCACTGTCCACCATCTTAAAGCTACAACAGACTGGCTGCTATCCATCACCACAACCAAACCTCGTCCTGAGAACAGCTGACCTTTCTCTCCAGGCTGTGTGGAATTTTTGTTGATGTTGTTGCGGTGCAGGTGTGACTACCTCACTTTGTGACAGTTGCTGCCTGGCATAAAGTGGTTATGGTTGACCGATCACCCCTTGTGTCCCCTGAGAGGATGTTGTCATGACAAGACATTTCCTCTTTCATTTGCTTGTCCCTTCTTTTGTCTACCAGTGCTTTACCTCATTCTCTTTTTTCGTTCCACAGTTGGGCTGTCCAGACGTGAGGCAGAGTTTGTCAGCGTGCTTAAACCTGTCTTCTCCAGGGAGACGGAACCTTTTACCCTTGCCTGCACTTTCTCTTCAGACCTGCTCGAACACCAGAAAGACGTCTCCTGGTTCAGAGATGGTTTGTGTCCCTCCTTTCCTTCCCCTTACTTCTCTACCTTTTAAGCTACTGGAGGAGAAGCTGGGGGGGGGGGGGGGGAGCCTACTGGTTAGAGTGGTGGGGGAGG
This sequence comes from Microcaecilia unicolor, assembly GCF_901765095.1. Lineage (NCBI taxonomy): Eukaryota > Metazoa > Chordata > Amphibia > Gymnophiona > Siphonopidae > Microcaecilia > Microcaecilia unicolor. The sequence goes on from NC_044041.1 coordinate 196,975,428, forward strand.
GGAGCTAAAACCAGAGAGACTTGCATTCAAATCCCACTGTGACCTTGGGCAAGTCACTTAACCCTAAGGTACAAACATAGATTCTAAACATCAAAGTGTAACTTGCCTTGAACTACTGATGAAAAGGCATGAGCTAAAATCAAAAAAACCTCCCACTTTACTTGTAGAGTTTTCAGCTCAGCAAAGTCAATGGAAGAACGATTTCTGGGGGTTTCGGGGGCTGGAGACCCACCGGACCTCCAGCCCCCCCCTTGATGGATCGACGATTTCGGGGGGTTTCGGGGGCTGGAGACCCACCAGACCTCCAGCCCCCCGTTCGAGTTTGCTTTGGGGGGGCTGGACAGGGCTCACCATTCCTCCCCAATGATCTGCAAAATCTAACGCCAGCTCGGAGCTGGCATTGATTTTGCTGCGGCCAGCGACCCAATCTTTGGCGCGCTGGTCGCTGATCATTGGGGATGAATGTGTTAAGCGCCAATTAGCATGCATTTGCAAGCTAATTGCGCTAGAAGTCCTGTTTAGCATGCATTTGCATGCTACTTGCGCTGAGAGCCCTCGAGTGCGCTGTTTCAGGCGCTCGAGGGCTCTGATCATGGGTCGGTTGCAAACTCTGGCGCTAGTATGGCGTTAACAGCCTCTAGCGCCAGAGTTTGCTTTTGATCATGAGGGCCCTAGTGAGGGACACCAAACACCAAACTACCTAACACTGAATCAAACTCAAGTATATACTAAAGACTGCGTCGATCACCCCCTGTGGAAACCATCTAGCCAAAACAATCCGTACTGGTAACTCCCAGGATTATCTAAATACAATCTAAAAAAAAACAACAGTACTTAGCTTAAGAAAATGGAAGGAAGGTCCCAAACACGCCGGACCGGTACCGATAAGGGAAAAGTAAGTCGGCAGTCTCTTTAGCTTCTTGGCCCCAGCCTCTTATACAACCCTTCCGAAATGTCATTAAAACGTCCTAGTTCACTTCCAACAAAAAGTGGTTCTGGTCACCTAGCAAATTAGTCACTTGAGGTTGCTGTTTTAAAAAAAAAAAAATGTCTGTACATTGGCACCAAAATACCCTGTGATATTAGAAAAGACTTCATTTTAGGCTTGTGTTTATTTTTTAATGGAATTTCCTGGATACCGCTCCCTTTAAAAGAGATGATGGCTTTTTTTTTCATGTAAACCTATTCCCTCCATACTTCAGGGCAGTGGCGTAGCCACAGGTGGGCCGGGGTGGGCCAGGGCCCACCCACTTAGGGCTCAGGCCCACCCAACAGTAGCACATGTTTAGCGGTAGCTGGTGGAGATCCCAATCTCTGTCAGCAGAAGACTTTCCCCTGATAGTAACAAAATTCTACTCTCCACAATACTGGCACCTGCGCATGCTCAGTTTTCAGCGCATTCTTGCTGCAGACTGCCATGGTGGAAAGAAGCATTTTCCTGCCAGCAGAGATATTTTTTTGGTGGTGGTGGTGGGGGGGAGAACATTTGGTGCCCACCCACTTCTTACCTAGGCCCACCCAAAATCTGTTGTCTGGCTACGCCCCTGCTTCAGGGCCTGGTGCACATGCAGAGGACGTCACCCTCCCCCCATGGTGCTGCTGTCTTCTCTATTGAGCTCATCAGAACACTCTAGTCCTTCTCCAATAGGCCAAGGAAGGCATTAAAGAGCTGTCTGGGGTCCTGGAAAATGTTGCTGGGCATAGAGGTAAACCTTTTGCCAGATAAACCTTTCGCAACTCGCCTGTTCTATCACGCGGAGTCTTACCCTGGGGATGAGAGGTAGGGAGAGGGCATTTCCCCATTAGCATTCACTACACTGAAGTCGCATGTAGTGAGGATGAACCTGTAACACATGTTCTGGACCAGCCTCCATTGCCCCATGTAAGCCGCATTGAGCCTGCCATGAGTGGGAAAGTGCGGGGTACAAATGTAACAAAAATAAAATAGATACTATTGGAGATTCTACATGGAATGTTGCTACTATTGGAAATTGTACATGGAATGTTGCTATTCCACTAGCAACATTCCATGTAGAAGGCTGCGCAGGCCTGGAAAATGTTGCTGGGCATAGAGGGAATTTTACCCATTAAAAATTGGGAGCAGATGTGAGATTCTCATCTCTTTTATCTTAGGCGTCTTATTGAAGGAGACAGACCGGCGGAAGATGAAGACCTTGGGCCGTGAAGCTTCACTGACTGTGTCTTCTGCTTTCAAAGACGACGAGGGATTTTATACTATCCGTATTCCAACTCTGGATGGCTCTAAGAAGCAGAGTGCTTATGTTTTTGTCAGAGGTAAACCTTTTGCCAGATAAACCTTTCGCAACTCGCCTGTTCTATCACGCGGAGTCTTACCCTGGGGATGAGAGGTAGGGAGAGGGCATTTCTCCATTAACATTCACTACACTGAAATCATATAGTAACATATAGTAGATGACGGCAGAAAAAGACCTGCACGGTCCATCAAGTCTGCCCAACAAGATAAACTCATATATGCTACTTTTTGTGTATACCTTACCTTGATTTGTACCTGTGCTTTTCAGGGCACAGACCGTATAAGTCTGCCCAGCACTGTCCCCGCCTCCTGCCACCGGCTGTGCCACCCAATCTCGGCTAAGCTCCTTAGGATCTATTCCTTCTGAACAGGATTCCTTTATGTTTATCCCACGCGTTACTGTTTTCATTTCCAGCACCTCCCGCGGGAGGGCATTCCAAGCATCCACTACTATCTCCGTGAAAAAATACTTCCTGACATTTTTCTTGAGTCTGCCCCCCCTTCAATCTCATTTCATGTCCTCTCGTTCTACCTCCTTCGCATCTCCGGAAAAGGTTCGTTTGTGGATTAATACTTTTCAAACATTTGAACGTCTGTATCATATCACCCCTGTTTCTCCTTTCTTCCAGGGTATACATGTTCAGGTCATCAAGTCTCTCCTCATGCGTCTTGTAACGCAAATCCCATACCATTCTCGTAGCTTTTCTTTGCACCGCTTCAATTCTTTTTACATCCTTCGCAAGATACGGCCTCCAAAACTGAACACAATACTCCAGGTGGGGCCTCACCAACGACTTATACAGGGGCATTAAAACCTCTTTTCTTCTGCTTGTCACACCTCTCTCTATACAGCCTAGCAACCTTCTAGCTACGGCCACCGCCTTGTCACACTGTTTCGTGGCCTTCAGATCCTCAGATACTATCACCCTAAGATCCCTCTCCCCGTCCGTCCGTTCCTATCAGACTCTCAAATGTAGTGAGGATGAACCTGTAACACATGTTCTGGACCAGCCTTAGGGAAATCAGAAGACAGTGCAAAACAAAAACACGGAAAATAATCTCATGATAATCACAACAGTGTTTATTTCTCTGCACTGAAGTGCTTGTAGAGTGATTTCAAGCTCTTTTGAGTCTGACATACAGTTGTACAGAAAAATAATTAAAAGAGCTTGGGGTGGGGGTGTTCTAAAACACATTTCTTCGGTCTGGCCTTTCGGAATACAACAAACTCTATTTGAATTTTACCCACACCCTTTTCTTAATCTCGTTTCCCATCTAGTCCTGCCTAATTGTGCTCCTACCTATCCACCCTTAATTATTTCCTTGAGATAGTCTAAATCCCTGGTTACTTATTCCACTTGTATTAACTTGCTTCTTCAAATAACTGTAATTTGTGTTATATTCTGTACATTATTTTGTTTTATTCACTTTATTGTTTGTTTGTAAGCCACGTTGAACTTGAGTCTATTTCGGGCTAATGTGGGGTATAAATGGCATGAATAAATAACATACTAACATAGTAGATGACGGCAGAAAAAGACCTGCACGGTCCACCCAGTCTGCCTAACAAGATAAACTCACGTGTCATTTTTTGTGTATACCTTACCTTGATTTGTACCTGTCCTTTTCAGGGCACAGACCGTATAAGTCTGCCCAGCACTATCCCCGCCTCCCAACCACCAGTCCTGCCTCCCACCACCGGCTCTGGCACACACCGTATAAGTCTGCCCAGCACTATCCCCGCCTCCCAACCTCCAGCCCCGCCTCCCACCACCGGCTCTGGCACAGACTGTATAATTCTGCCCAGCACTATCCCCGCCTCCCAACCACCAGCCCCGCTTCCCACCACCGGCTCTGGCACAGACCGTATAAGTCTGCCCAGCACTATCCCCGCCTCCCAACCACCTGCCCCGCCTTCCACCACTGGCTCTGGCACAGACCGTATAAATAAAAAATAAATAAATAAATAAAATAAATACATAAATAAAATAAATAAAGGAGAACGTATCTTTTAAATGTAGCTAAAACCTCCATTTATCATTTCTCCTGGGTAGGTTTCAAGCTCTTCCAGCATCATAAACCTGTTTAAAGCCCTCCTGAATCTTACCGCCCTAACTTATACACTTAAAGTATTTTTATTAATCCAGAAAACACAACCACTGGGTTCTGGAGACCAATTAACCACAAAGCATCTCACCATCCTGATGTTCTTACTTTAAAGTCTTAACAGTCAGGGTTCTGTTATATCTGGGCATCCCAATTCCAGGGTTTCAGCTTCTGTGCAGTGGGTAGCTGTGAAATGAACAGGCAGAGGGGCCATCGAGGTGGGTTTACCCATTTACCGAGTCTCAATTTCTTCCACTTCAATGCATTTGAAATCTACAAGGGATGAGGCCTCAGTATTGTGGAATTTTCTCCCCGTTCCAAGACAGCTTGAGGCTTCCTATACAAAGTTTAAAGCTGCTTTACCGATCCACTTGTTCACTCAGCGTACGGGGATCACGTCTGGGACGGGACACGCACAGCTGCTGCTTTTCCTACCTTTTTGTTTTGATGTTTCCTACTTCTTTTTCTTTCTCTTTTGTTGATTCTTTTTTTTACGGAATGCAGAGTTCCTTTCTATATTGGTTTTTTTTTTAATTGCACACCGCCTTGCTGCGTTAAATGAAAGGCGGCATATTACATTTCAAATAAGCATGGAGCAACTTGTCTTCTAGCCGATCCATGTGGAGGAGTGGCCTAGTGGTTAGGGTGGTGGACTTTGGTCCTGGGGAACTGAGGAACTGAGTTTGATTCCCACTTCAGGCACAGGCAGCTCCTTGTGACTCTGGGCAAGTCACTTAACCCTCCATTGCCCCATGTAAGCCGCATTGAGCCTGCCATGAGTGGGAAAGTGCGGGGTACAAATGTAACAAAAATAAAATAGATACTATTGGAGATTCTACATGGAATGTTGCTACTATTGGAAATTCTACATGGAATGTTGCTATTCCACTAGCAACATTCCATGTAGAAGGCTGCGCAGGCTTCTGTTTCTGTGAGTCTGACGTCCTGCACGTACGTGCAGGACGTCAGACTCAAAGAAGCAGAAGCCTGCGCGGCCACATTGGTGATCTGCAAGGGCCGACTTCTACATGGAATGTTGCTAGTGGAATAGCAACATTCCATGTAGAATCTCAAATAGTAGCAACAGTGGAGGAGTGGCCTAGTGGTTAGGGTGGTGGACTTTGGTCCTGGGGAACTGAGGAACTGAGTTTGATTCCCACTTCAGGCACAGGCTGCTCCTTGTGACTCTGGGTAAGTCACTTAACCCTCCATTGCCCCATGTAAGCCGCATTGAGCCCGCCATGAGTGGGAAAGTGCGGGGTACAAATGTAACAAAAATAAAATAGATACTATTGGAGATTCTACATGGAATGTTGCTACTATTGGAAATTGTACATGGAATGTTGCTATTCCACTAGCAACATTCCATGTAGAAGGCTGCGCAGGCTTCTGTTTCTGTGAGTCTGACGTCCTGCACGTACGTGCAGGACGTCAGACTCAAAGAAGCAGAAGCCTGCGCGGCCACATTGGTGATCTGCAAGGGCCGACTTCTACATGGAATGTTGCTAGTGGAATAGCAACATTCCATGTAGAATCTCAAATAGTAGCAACAGTGGAGGAGTGGCCTAGTGGTTAGGGTGGTGGACTTTGGTCCTGGGGAACTGAGGAACTGAGTTTGATTCCCACTTCAGGCACAGGCTGCTCCTTGTGACTCTGGGTAAGTCACTTAACCCTCCATTGCCCCATGTAAGCCGCATTGAGCCTGCCATGAGTGGGAAAGCGCGGGGTACAAATGTAACAAAAATAAAATAGATACTATTGGAGATTCTACATGGAATGTTGCTACTATTGGAGATTCTACATGGAATGTTGCTATTCCACTAGCAACATTCCATGTAGAAGGCTGCGCAGGCTTCTGTTTCTGTGAGTCTGACGTCCTGCACGTACGTGCAGGACGTCAGACTCACAGAAGCAGAAGCCTGTGCGGCCACATTGGTGATCTGCAAGGGCCGACGTCTACATGGAATGTTGCTAGTGGAATAGCAACATTCCATGTAGAATCTCAAATAGTAGCAACAGTGGAGGAGTGGCCTAGTGGTTAGGGTGGTGGACTTTGGTCCTGGGGAAACTGAGGAACTGAGTTCGATTCTCCCTTCAGGCACAGGCAGCTCCTTGTGACTCTGGGCAAGTCACTTAACCCTCCATTGCCCCATGTAAGCCGCATTGAGCCTGCCATGAGTGGGAAAGCGCAGGGTACAAATGTAGCAAAAAAAAAAACATCTGGTCAGTCTTGGAGGGACTAAATATGTTTTCTTTATTCCGGAGCAATTTAAGGCTTTTATTGAGATGAAGAAGATTCTATCATCATTTTGGCTAATATTTGATTATGATTGCAGGCGTTATTATGTTAATGACTTTCCTTTTTTTTTTTGCCTTATTGGATCTCCTTATCTTTTCTGTTCCATTCCCTCCCCCTCCCTTTTGGTGGTCTAAAGCAAGACTATATATTTTTTCTTGTTTCCTTTAGAATTTAAATAGTTTAGAAACATAGAAACATGATGGCAGATAACAGCCAAATGAGCCATCCAGTCTGCCCATCCTCAGCAATCATTATCTCCTCTTTTCCCTAACAGATCCCACATGCCTGTCCCCTGCTTTCTTAAATTCAGGGACACTCCTGGTCTCCACCACTTCCACCGGGAGGCCATTCCACGCGTTCACCTTATTTCCTTAGATTACTGCCAAGCAGAAGCGGAGCCAGGATGAGGCAGGTTGACGGCACGGGGGAGCGAGAGCGGGCTTCTGTCGGTGCCGGCACACATTTTCACTGCAACAGGACGAAAAAAATAGGCACCGGCAGAACTACGCTTGGGGGAGCGGCTGCTCCCCTGGCTCCCCACCTAGCTACGCCACTGCTGTCAAGTCTATAACCTCTTCATCCTATGCCTTCTCATTCCAGAGTTTTCCTTCATTTGAAAGAGACTCACCTCCTGTACATTAATGCCACAGAGGTATTTAAACATCCCTACCATTTCCCTTCTCTCCCGTCTTTCTTCCAGTGTATACATATTGAGACCCCCATATGCTTTATGACAGAGGCCACTGACCAATTTAGTACCCACCGTCTGGACCAACTCCATCCTGTCAGTGGTGTAGCCACAGGTGGGCCTGGGTGGGCCAGGGTCCACCCACTTAGGGCTCAGGCCCACCCAACAGTAGCACACATTTAGCGGTAGCTGGTGAGGAGCCCAAGCTCCGCCAGCTGAAGACTTCCCCCTGATGGTAACGAAAACGCTGTTCTCTGTGATACCGGCACCTGCAAGTGCTAAGTTTTCAGCGCATGCCTGCTGCAGACTGCCAAGGTGGAAAGAAGCGTTTTCCCGCCAGCTGAGATATTTTTGTGGGGAGAACACTTGGTGCCCACACACTTCTTGTCTAGGCCCACCCAAAATCTGTTGTCTGGCTGCATCCTGTTTATCTCTTTCCGTAAGTGCAGTCTCCAGAATTGCACACAGTATTCAAAATGGGGCCTGACCAGAGACTTATACATGGGCACTATCACCTCATTTCTTCTGCCGGCCATTCCTCTCCCCATGCACCCAAGCTTCCTTTTGGCTTTCACTGTTTTTTTACTGATATTTTCTGTCTGTTTTTTGTGCAAGTGGATACTTGTAATGTGTATTTTAAAACTGCATAAATAAAACAAAAACATTTCAAAGAAACATAAACATCAAAATTTCCATGGGTAACTGTTTGCTAGCTGAGTCTCTATTACTTTGGTCAGACCCAGTATTAATCTCATCTATGCTCCAGATGCTGCAGCTGCGGTGGTCGGTGCTCCGGGGGCCCCCCTCAGTGTGAAATGTCGGGATGTGAACAAGGACTCCCTGCTCCTGTCCTGGACACCACCCAGCGATGATCGAGGAAGTCCCATCTTTGGGTATTATATTGAAAGGTCAGTAGCTCTCTAAAAACGTCATACATGAGAGCCTCCTTTTCCGAGCAAATTCTCTCTTGGTCTGCGTCAACCTGGTTCCAAGAACAGAAGCCAAGAAAGAGAAGTGAGTAGGAGGAAATGCCCTGTCTGTACTGAACACTGTCAGCCCAAACCAAGTTCCCAAATAAGAGCTCACGGGCCGTATCTGGTCTCAGAAAGGGATGTGAAAACAGGTCATGGAAAAATGCGATTGAAAGAGAATAGCAACACCGTACAAGCTTCAAAGATAAGTGTCCCACTTAAAAGGAAGAGCCCATGACAGTATGGAACTTCCTGCTCTCTTTGATCTCAAGCTCAACACACTTAAGGGATTATTCAAAGCCATTTATCCGGATAACAGTGCTACCACTTATCATTTCTATAGTGCTACTAGACGTATGCAGCACTGTACACTAAATAGGTAACAGACAGTTCCTGCTCGACAGAGCTTACAATCTAATCAGGCCAGACAAACAGGAAAAATAAGGGCTAAGGACAAAGAATAGCAAGATTCCGGAATCCCAAAGGGTAGCAAGATTCTGTGTGGAATCCCAAAGAGTAGAAAGATTCCGGAATCCCAAAGACTTATGCTACTACTTATCATTTCTATAGCGCTACTAGACCTACGCAGCGCTGTACACATTCAGGGCCGCCGAGAGACTGGGCCGGGCCCGGGGCAAGGCTGCCCCTGGGGCACTGCCGCCGCCCCCTCTCCCCCCCCCCAAGGTCATCATCGTCGCCGCCCCCCCCTCCGTCCACCACAGGGCCGGACCGGGCCCCCCTGAATTCAAATCATAGCGCCTCACCTCAACCTCGCTCCGTATGAAAGAAGTGCAGCAGCGGCAGTCTGCAGATCGCCTCCTTTCAGGCCTTCCATCAGACAAGTTACATCAGACAAGGGCGGGACACAGGGAGGGAAGGCCAAAGGGAGGTGATCTGCAGACTGCTGCTGCTGCGCTTCTTTCACACAGAGCGAGGTTGAGGTGATGCGCTATAATTTGAAATCATGGGGGCCCCGGCTCGTTGGTGGACAGAGGGGGGCAGGTGGAAGGGACTGTGGCGCCGGGCCCCCCTTGGAGGCCTGGGCCCGGGGAATTTTGTCCCCCCTTCCCCCCCCCCCCCCCCCCCTCAGCGGCCCTGTACACATTATCCCCTGGATTCTACTTAGTGTGCTTAGATTTAGGTGCTGAAATCAGCATGGATTCTATAACACCGCGCATAACTTAATTGCTATAACAAGCTAATGAGCGCTGATATCAGCACTTAACAAGCAATAATGAGCACTAATTGGCACTGATTAGAATTTAGGCATATAACTCACTAAGCCTATTCTGTAACAATGTGCGCCAAACTTCTAATGCGCGACGGCAAAAAGGGGCGTGGTTATGGGCAGGGAAATGGGCATTTCATCGGCATCGCATAATTTAGGCACCTATTGAATATGGCCCAGTGCGCCTAAATCTACATACTGAGATTTACACCAGGTTTTCATTGGCATAAATGGATGTGCGCAGTTATCGGCACTGAAATATCAACTAAGCATATTCTATAATTGGCGCATAAATCTAGGTGCCATTTCAGTGCCAATTTTTGAGGTGCCATATATAGATTCTCCTCCTAGTTGCAGGTACTTTCTCTGTCCCTAGAGGGCTCACAATCTAACTTTTTGTATCTGGGGTACTGGAGAGTTAAGTGATTTGCCCAAGGTCACAAGAAGCTGCAGTGGGACCTTGAACCCAAGTCACCGGGATCAAAGCACGCTGCACAAACCATTAGGCCACTCCTCCAGCGGCCATTATACAGATAAATGGCTTAGTCCGGCCTACCCACGGACATTCAGTGGCACTAACCGGAAAGTGCTTTAGAATATCGTTACTTACCACCTCAGCACTAGCCGGAGAATATCGAGGCGGCCAAGGGCCTGAGCGTGGTTGGAGTTAGGAGTCATCCTGTTACCCCCCTAATTCTATAACAGTCGCCAAAAAATTGCATGTGCAAATTTAATTGAATAATGAGCCAATTAGTGCCAATATGAGGAAAGGCTAAAGCGGCTAGAGCTCTTCAGCTTGGAGAAAAGGCGGCTGAGGGGAGATATCCTAGAGGTCTATAAAATAATGAGTGAAGTTGAACGGGTAGATGTGAAGCGTCTGTTTACGTTTTCCAAAAATACTAGGACTATGGGGCGTGCGATGAAGCTACAATGTAGTAAATTTAAAACGAATCGGAGAAAGCTTTCTTCACTCAACGTGTAATTAAACTCTGGAATTCGTTACCAGAGAATGTGGTAAAGGTGGTTAGCTTAGCAGTGTTTAAAAAAGGTTTGGACGGCTTCCTAAAGGAAAAGTCCATAGACCGTTATTAAATGGACTTGGGGAAAATCCACTATTTCTGGGATAAGCAGCATAAAATGTTTTGTACTTTTCTAGGATCTTGCCAGGTATTTGTGACCTGGATTGTTGGAAACAGGATGCTGGGCTTGATGGACCTTTGCTCTTTCCTAGTATGGCAATACTTATGTAGTTATGAATGTTGCTACTATTGTGTACTTGTGACCTGAATTGGCCACTGTTGGAAACAGGATGCTGGGCTCGATGGACCTTTGGTCTGTCCCAGTATGGCAATACTTATGTACTTGACATTTTTTAACAAAGAATTGAATTACATGCACAATTTTAAAATAAAGGGGTTCTGTGCGTAAATGTAGGCGGGGCATTTGTTCCACGTTTTCATTGGTGCCAAGTGGACATGCCTAAATTTATGTGCAACCCCTGCACTTAAGCGCTATTCTATAAATCACGCCTAACTTTAGAAATGGCTTATAGAATAGCGCTTAAGCGGGTTTTTTTTCTGCACCCGTTTTTGCGCGATTTGTAGATTTCACACCTTAGTGGCCATATTCAGACCAGTAGCTGGAAAATTATCTGATTAAAGTTAGAACAGGGAAAAAACAAAGCATGTTTTGGTTACTGACGCAGTTGTGTGTTTTCATTGTGGGAGATGTTGGAAGAAATATGCATAAAATTCTCCCATGTCCCTTTTGTGTTTCAGACGTGACACAGAGACGGATGAGTGGGTGCCATGCAATGAAAGCCCTGTGAAGATCTGCAGGTTTCCTGTTTCAGGACTTGTCGAAGGAAAGACCTACCAGTTCCGAGTGACGGCTGTCAACCAAGCAGGCCCCAGTCACCCTTCCAAGCCCAGTAATCCTGTCACAATGAAAGACCCTGCTGAGTCCAACCGAACCATGGGTAAGCACTGCCGAAAAGCAGGGCAGGCTACAGAGCTTGGTGAATTTTGCACAATGCAAGAACTGCAGCTGACAACGCAATCGTGACTCCCTCAGGCTGAAGAACCCTGTTTGATTTTATTTTTAGAACTTAGTTGTGTTTAGTAAATTTTGGTGGTCACCTGCCAAAAACAGAATGAGGGAAAAGCTGTGAAAAGGATGTTTGAAGCTTTTATGATTTAAGGACCACTCGTTTAAGTCACTTGTGGCTTTGCCCACAGGGATGCACACAGGGTCGGCTGTACCACTGCACGAACTATGAAGTTGCCTAGGGCACCAAAAAAATTTTTTGGGGGGGCAGCAAACAAACAAAAAAACAAAAACAACAAAAACAAACAAACAAAAAACAACAAAAACAAACAAAAAAACCAACACAAAAAAACAACAACAACAAAAAAAACAAAAACAAGTATAGCTGACATGGTGGACTGTTATTACTGCCAACACCACTTCCAGCCAAAGAGAGAACTGAGTGGGCCTAGTGGTGTGACAGGAGATTGAGCCACAGCTCCCCAGGCTCCTCCTTCTGCTCCTTATGGTTGGCACTATGAGTAAGTCCATCTCAGCAGGGTAGGCACAAGGCACAACCCTTTCACCGGCCCTGGATATGCATAGAAAAATGTTACAGAGTAAATAGCATTTTTTTTTTGCCTGGATATTCAATGACAGGCCATATCCAGGTTTATGCAGTCGGCTGTCTCTTGTGCGGTTAACTGCTTTATTCAGCACTTAATCGCATAAGTGAAACTGGACAAAGAGAGGACTGAGTTTTATGAGGTCCGATTTGTCTGGTTAAGGTTAGGCACTTGAATGTTGAATTTCGGGACTTAACCACTTAAGTGCCGATTCGGCCTCCAGCCCGCCCACAGATTAACTGGCTACGGCTTTAGTGGCTGTGCAGATATTTAGTGGCACTAAGCAGTTAACTGCCACTGATTATCAGTGGATAGTCCCACAAAAGCAGTTTAACTGGCTAGGACCCTCCTGGCCGGTTAAATCACTTTGGGGCCGATATTCAGACCATGGGAGGGAGCCCAGCCAGTAATGTAGCTACAGGGGGGATGAACACAAACTCCCACGTAAACAAGACTATCAAATATGCAGTGGGAAATGGACCAATGACTCCAGGGAGACGGGACTATGGTAATAAAGGAAACAGCTTTATTCACAGACTCGACACAGTACTGTGGTTCGGCCACAGGCCTGCCCCAGGAGTCTTGAATGATCCTCATGGGTTGAAAAAAGGATTTGTTATCAGATTTTCTAGGGTGGTGGACTTTGGTCCTGGGGAACTGAGGAACTGAGTTCGATTCCCACTTCAGGCACAGGCAGCTCCTTGTGACTCTGGGCAAGTCACTTAACCCTCCGTTGCCCCATGTAAGCCGCATTGAGCCTGCGATGAGTGGGAAAGCGCGGGGTACAAATGTAACAAAAAAAAATGATCCTCGTAGCTTGAAAAATGGATATGCTAATGGGTAGTCTTGAAAAAGACTCTGGAAAAAATATATAAAATGTAGCGTATCTGTAAGATTAGCTCTTGGGCCCCTGGTTTGACTGGCGGGGGTCCCCAACCCTTGTCAGCTGAAGCATTTGTCCCGCCCTTTCCTGCTGGACTAATCTCAGGTTCCTTCTTTTCACCAGTGATCCCTTATGATGACTTCAAGCAGATCGTGATTTCCAAAGATGACCTGGAAGGTAACTCCATAGCTCGACGGCTTTTCTCCTTCTTTTCAATGCTGTCTGCAAGGGGGGGGGGTTGACTCTATTTTAGAGTTTTTATTAATTGCATGTATGTTATGTTGTTACCCGCTTTGGGTAAAGGTGGGATACAAATAAAATAAATAATAAATAATGATATTTCACAAATACACTAACCCCGGACACCTAATTCTACACTTCGCATGCAAAGATCCTACCTAAACCTACACTACCCAAATTGCAAAGGACTGAAATGCAAAACAACTTACGCAGCCGGCTTCTCCTACATAAGCGCACAACTATGGAATGGGCTCCCAAAAGCTGTGAAAACAATCCACGACCACTTGAACTTCAGGAAATCACTAAAAACCAACCTCTTCAAAAAGGCCTACTCCAACGACCCCACGTAACCCTCTTCACCTACCAACACAGCATGTCTATGATCGAACAGGACAACACACAATCTTCATCCATTCCGACCCTCCACTTATACCTCATACGATCACTATACAACTTTGTATTTGTTATCCACCGACTGGGCAAATGCCTCTGACGGTATTATGTAAGCCACATTGAGCCTGGAAATAGGTGGGAAAATGTGGGGTACAAATGCAATAAATAAATGAGCGCTGGGTGTGTAAGTTATAGAATAGTTTCAGTTGTATGCATAACTTAATAGATTAATTATCTGCTAATTGATATTAACGACCAATTATTGACTATAATATGTCTTAATTGGTGCTAATTGGCACTAATTAGCAGTTATACATTTAACTGCCATTAGTCGGTATTCTATACATTGTATGCTCAAATTCCAGAGCAGGCAACTGCAAGGGAATACGGAGCCGGGAGGGGCATGGGTGGCTCGGGGCATGCGTACCATTTATGCTCATGGGTTATAAAATATTAGAATTTACGCCCCTAACCACCTGCTTTTAGGCACAAACATTTACACCAGCCTTTCAGCTAGCCTAAGTGTTCCTGCCTAAAGTTATGCGCCTAACTGCGGACTTACGCTAGTATTCTATAATAACAATTGCACATGCAATGCTGTTATAGAATCCACATCACTGTTCCTTCTAAGCTGAGCAGGAGTCCTCCGCCTACAGTCCTGCCAGTGGGTGGCGCTGTTTTACTAGCACATTTCCAATAGCGAAGGACAGGCAAGCTCTGCAGGACTCCAGGGAACCTGCCTGTTCGTAGCAATTGAAAACACAGTATTGAAGCACCGCCCCCTGTTGGCAGCAATGCTGGTGGAGGACTCTCACTCAGCTTAGAGGGAACAGTGCGACTCATCCTGGCGCCTAACTTCAGATGATCCTTAGAGAATTACCTCCTATTTAGGGTTACCATATTTTGTCCCCCCAAAAGGAGGACACATGCCCCGCCCCCTTTCACGCCCTCGCTCCGCCCCTGTCACACACCCCATCACCCCCCCCCGCCCCGTCACCCCCCTCCCCTTACCTTACTACTGCCCTGGTGGTCTAATGACCTCTTTGGGGCAGGAAAGAGCCCCCTCTTTCCTGCCCGGAGCGCTGCCCTGCATGCATCCTTCCTGTTTGCTGATCTCGGCGCTGATTCAAAATGGCCGCCGAGAGTTGAAGTCTCGCGAGGTCACTTCAACTCTTGGCGGCCATTTTGAATTGGCTCCCAGGAAGGATGCATGCAGGGCAGCGCTCCGGGCAGGAAAGAGGGGGCTCTTTCCTGCCCCGAAGGCGGAAGAGGTCACTAGACCACCAGGGCAGTAGTAACTAAGGGGAGGGGAGGCTAGCAATCTGCCCGTTTGTCTGGATTTCTGGACAAACGGGCAGGCTGGCGGGTAGGACGGCCCGCCCACCAGCCTGCCCGTTTGTCCTGAAATCCGGACAAATGGGCAGATTGGCAAAACCCGCCCGGTTGCCCGGACATATGGTAACCCTACTCCTATTCGACCAGTAGTATTGAGCCTACGGTGAACTGAAAGTTTCAGTGTGGTTATATGAGGGAGTTTACAGTAGCCAGCATTGGTGCAGAACAGGGGGCTTCTGTACCCACAGACTTTGTAACTAATTTTCAAAGGAAAACCACTACCCTGGTACTTTCCCTCTGGAAACTGCCCACAGGATGTGCAGGTACAGGAGTGCCCTACCTGCCTACTCTTGTACCTGCTCTTTCTGTGGGTGATGGAATAGGGTAAAGATCCGAGAACGTCCCTTCTTAAAACAGCTAAATGTATGTATGTCTCTGCATGATCTTTTAGCCCGTGGCTGTGAGCTGCTTACAAGCCACTTTCTACCGTGGGCTAAATATTGGGCCCTTAAAATCAAAAGCGACCTCACCTTGAGTACTTTGTTCAATTCTGGTTGTCGTAGCTCAAAAAAGATGTAGCAGAATTAGAAAAGGTTCAAAGAAGAGCAACCAAAACCATAAAGGGATGGAACTCCTCTCGTATGAGGAAAGGCCAAAGAGGTTAGGGCTCTTCAGCTTGGAAAAGAGACGGCTGAGGGGAGATACGATTGAGGTCTACAAAATCCTGAGTGGTGTAGAACGAGTAGAAGTGAATCCATTTTTTACTCTTTCAAAAAGTACAAAGACTAGAGGACACTCAATGAAGTTACATGGAAACACTTTTAAAACAGATAGCAGGAAATATTTTTTCACTCAACAAATAGTTAAGCTCTGGAACTCGCTGCCAGAGGATATGGTAACAGCAGTTAGCGTATCTGGATTTAAAAAATGCTCGGACAAGTTCCTGGAGGAAAAGTCCGTAGTCTGTTATTGAGATGGACATGGGGGAAGCCACTGCTTGCCCTGGGATTGGTAGAATGGAATCTTGCTACTATTTGGGTTTTTGTCAGGTACTTGTGACCTGGATTGGCCACTGTTGGAAACAGGATCCTGGGCTAGATGGACCATTGGTCTGACCCAGTATGACTATTCATATGTTCTTATATTTATTTATATAGGTTGCCATTGTAGGCCCTGTACTTGTTAGATGTTTATTTTATTATTGCATTTTTGCTTATTTATGTATTGTTTTCCATTTTATTGTTGTTGTATGCTGGTTCTTTTTGAATATGTCATCTTATCTATTATTGCATTGTTATCCACCTAGAAATATTATGATGAGTAGGCTATAAGCATGTTTTAAGTAAATAAATAGATAAATCATGACAACACAAGGTTATTAGGGTAACTCTAATGAGGCCCCACCTGGAGTATTGTGTTCAGAGGCCGTATCTTGTTAAGGATGTAAAAAGAATTGAAGCGGTGCAAAGAAAAGCTACGAGAATGGTATGGGATGTGCGTTACAAGACGTATGAGGAGAGACTTGCGGACCTGAACATGTATACCCTGGAGGAAAGGAGAAACAGGGGTGATATGATACAGACGTTCAAATATTTGAAAGGTATTAATCCGCAAACGAACCTTTTCCGGAGATGGGAAGGCGGTAGAACGAGAGGACATGAAATGAGATTGAAGGGGGGGCAGACTCAAGAAAAATGTCAGGAAGTATTTTTTCACGGAGAGGGTGGTGGACGCTTGGAATGCCCTCCCGCGGGAGGTGGTGGAAATGAAAACGGTAACGGAATTCAAACATGCGTGGGATAAGCATAAAGGAATCCTGTGCCGAAGGAATGGATCCTCAGGAGCTTAGTCGAGATCGGGAGGCGAGGCTGGTGGTTGGGAGGCGGGGATAGTGCTGGGCAGACTTATACGGTCTGTGCCAGAGCCGGTGGTTGGGAGGCAGGGCTGGTGGTTGGGAGGCGGGGATAGTGCGTGGCAGACTTATACGGTCTGTGCCCTGAAGAGGACAGGTACAAATCAAAGTAGGGTATACACAAAAAGCAGCAAATATGAGTTATCTTGTTGGGCAGACTGGATGGACCGTGCAGGTCTTTTTCTGCCGTCATCTACTATGTTACTATGACTTCTATTCATTAATTTTGTTTATAACACACAGTAAATTTGCTAATTTTGGTTTCTCCTAGGAAACATTAAGATTCCTTTGCCACCAACTAATGTCCACGCAGCTGAGGTCAGCGAGGATTACTTGGTGATTGCCTGGAACGAGCCAGACCCCAGAGGCAGGGAGCCAGTGAGCTACTATGTGGAAAAGGTATAGCAGAGACGAGAGAAGCAAAATACATGGACAAAGGTATATTGTGGGTTTTGCAAAGCATTTACTGGCTACGTGTTTCAAAAGACTTCAAGTCCACTGGAGGGTGACTCTCTCACATACTGGTCCCAGGGCAGAAATTTGGGAGGGATCCCCAAACCTGGCAGCAGGCTACGCTTCCTTCAGCTTCAGGTGGTCTTGAGACCCCCCCCCCCCCCCCGTACAGAGCAACTGTCCTGGCTGCACCCCCTTAATATAGGCTCTGATTTCAGGTCAGTTTTTGGAATGTGTGCGGTTCTACTTTTCAGGAGAAATTCTAGAACAATCGGGGTAGACTCAGGCAGTGGTGTAGCTACCAGGGGCCATGGGGGCCTGGGCCCCCAAAATTGGCTCTGGGGCCCCCCGGTTTGGCTGGCAGGGGTCCCCAATCCCCGCCAGCTGAAGCATTTGTCTGTCCCGTGCTGTCTCATTTTGCATTTCCTGTCTTCAGTGGCGCTGTGCGTGCTGTCGTTTCAATGAAACTGAGCGTACAGGGCGCGCTGAAAACAGGAGAGGCAATACGAGACCAGCGCGGGACAGACCTACGCTTCATTGGGTGGGGGTTGGGGACCCCCGCCAGCCAAGGTACTTTTGCAGCAGCGGCGGCGGAGGGGGCGGAAGCGGGGGTGGTGGGCTAAAATGTGCACCCCCCCCCCACCTTGGGCTCTGCCCCCCCCCCTTCCTTCGAGGTCTGGCTATGCCCCTGGACTCAGGTGTAACATTAGGAAATTTTTCTTCATGGAATTGGTCTCTCAAGGGAAGCGACGAAGGCAAAAGCAGTAACGGAGTTCAGGAAGGTCCAGGACAGTTGCCAGGAAGTGAAGACAAAGCTAGAGGATAGGTAGGGTTGGTATTCTTGCAGTAAGAAGGGAGAAAGGACAGATTGGTTGGGTTCTGAGGTTTTCTCTTCGTAAATGCTTGTTTGTGATGAAGGACTCATAGCCACCAACTCCAAGAGAGTGCTGTAAAACAGTTCACACCAGTATAATATAATAGAAATATTTTTTATGTGTATAGAGTACCCTCAGATATTTACCACTATTACTGCAGTCAATAATGCTGCTACAAAGTGGCATAGCACTTCTTTCATCAGGTAACTCTAACAAATTTTTTGGGGAGAGCAACATATGCTCATTTCATATGCTTCCCAATCACCTCAGTGCTATAAAATCGCTTATCACTTTTAAAATTGTATATACTAGGTGAAAACTGTGCACTTATCTCTTAAGTTCTTGCCTCCCTGGCAGAACTATCTTGCCTTGCTGAAACATTCGTCAGTTGCCTTCCCCTGAAACCGCCCGACTCCGCCGGGTTTCAATCACTTTCCTCAGGGACAAGGGTTAAGGCTTGTGGATTCCTTGAGAGAAAAAAGAATGAGGAAGAAAAGAATTATGCAGCCTTAACCCTTGTCCCTGAGGAAAGTGATTGAAACCCCGCGGAGTCGGGCGGTTTCAGGGGAAGGCAACTGACGAATGTTTCAGCAAGGCAAGATAGTTCTGCCAGGGAGGCAAGAACTTAAGAGATAAGTGCACAATTTTCACCTAGTATATACAATTTTAAAAGTGATAAGCGATTTTATAGCACTGAGGTGATTGGGAAGCATAAAAAAAATGAGCATATGTTGCTCCTCCCAAAAAATTTGTTAGAGTTACCTGATGAAAGAAGTGCTATGCCACTTTGTAGCAGCATTATTGACTGCAGTAATAGTGGTAAATATCTGAGGGTACTCTATACACATAAAAAATATTTATATTATATTATACTGGTGTGAACTGTTTTACAGCACTCTCTTGAAGTTGGTGGCTATGAGTCCTGGTTTGTGTGTATAAGTTATTGAATGTTACCAGAGACACTGATATTGTGGATACGTTTTCTGTTTGTGATGAAGGACATTTTGGAATTTTATGATGAGAATGAAGAACAGATCCTAAGGGGAGGGTAATATCATGCAGTGCCGTAGCGAGGGCTAATGCCACCCGGGGCGGGTCGCCGCTGCGCACCCCCCCCCCCTGGGTGCAGCATGGCGCGACCCCCCCTCTGTGGCGCACCCCCCCCTACAGAGCGACCCCCCCCCCCGGACCGCATTCTTACCTGCGGGAGGGCTGATCCGCCCCGAGTGCACGTCACTCGGAGCTGCGTTGGCCCCGCTGGTTCCCTGCTCTCTCTGCCCAGGAACAGGAAGTAACCTGTTCCGGGGCAGAGGGAGCAGGGAACCAGCGGGGCCGGCACCCCCCTGAGCGCGTCCACCCGAGGCGGACCGCCCCTCCCGCCCCCCCCTTTCCTATGCCACTGATATCATGCACACACAAGTAACAGGTTCGTGTTGATCTTCATTGATAACATATCAGTGGCGTAGCAAGGGCGGGGCGGTGGGGGCGGTCCGCCCCGGGTGTCAACGGGTGGGGGGGTGCATCCGTCCACCCCCCGGCGCAGCGCCTCCCCCCCGACACGGTCCCCACCTGCCTACGAGCTCCATCCATCTGCAGCGCTGCTGTAAAGAAGAAATCGCTTCGTCGGCCCTTCCCTCACTCACTGTGTCCCGCCCTTGAGGAAATAGGAAGTTACGTCAGAGGGCGGGACACAGTGAGTGAGGGAAGGGCCGACGAAGCGATTTCTTCTTTACAGCAGCGCTGCAGATGGATGGAACTCGTAGGCAGGTGGGGACCGTGTCGGGGTGGCGCTATGCCGGTGGGGAGGTGGGGGTCCACGCCAGTGGGGGGTGTCGTGTTGGTCTGCACCCGGGGGGGGGGGGTGCAGTGGCGATCCGCCCTGGGTGGCAACCACCCCCGCTACACCACTGTAACATATGTTTTTAGTTGTTATAAAGAGTAGAGTGTTAAGGGTGGGGTAGGAGGGCGGGGGAGTAGGGATGTTAGGGAAGAGACGGAGAGTGAGTTAGTACGGGGGGGGAGGGGAAAAAGAGGAGAAAATGTGTTGATGGTACTGATTATTTGTCAATTGTGCACGGCATTGTACAATCTAGTTTACCTGGTGTTGCCTGTATTTTACCATCAATAAAAATGATTGAAACATTAAAAAAAAAAACCTAGATTGAAGGATCAAATGAAAAGTTGTAGGGACGTCCCCTGTATTGTGCACTGCCCTGGTCAGACTAAGCTTTTGGAAAAAAAAAAGTACATAAATAAAATATGTCACATAGTGATTACCCTTATAGCAGGGGTTCGCAACCCAGTGCTCGGGATACACCTGTCCATTCAGGTTTTTTCAGGATATCCACGATGACTATGTATGAGATTAATTTGTATGCACTACCTCAATTCTATGCTTATCTATCTCATGTATATTCATTGTGGATATCCTGAAAAACTGACCGGCTAGGTATGTACGGAGGGCTGGGTTGAGAACTCCTGTTCTACAGGTAACTGGTTCCTTTTTACTTTTAACCTTGTTCCTCTCCCCCTCCCCACACAGTCAATCGCTGGCACCGACAGCTGGCAGAGGGTGAATCTGGAGGCTGCCGTGGACTCTCCGAGATGTGCCGTCTTTGATCTTGTTAAAGGGACTCCGTACTGTTTCCGTGTACTGTCTGTGAACAAATATGGTATAAGCACTCCATCACTACCCAGCGAGCCCATTTCTGCCGTCAACACATTAGGTAACTCAAGTGCGCTGTTAAAGCTTATGTACGTGGAATCTGATATTACAGAGTTGTTGGGGGGTTTTTTTTGGGGGGGGGGGTTATAGGAAGGTGGGAATAATATTTAGTCAAGAAACTTCAGACCGCCCAGAACACAGCAGCGAGACCGATCTTTGGAAAATCCATTGTTCATTTTGTGTGTGGTTTGACTCCATTGGGCTGTTCCACTTTGGTCTTATGGTTTAAGTATTTTCATGATTTTGTTATAAACTTAATTGCTTGGCTCCTGTCAGTTTGTAGTTTTCAATCACTCTCAACCACCTTACTCCCTGATTGTAGCTCTGAGGAGGGAATTTGGAGGGGGGGTTAGAATGCCTCGGGAGGGCGGGAGGGGTCATCATCATCTCTTCGCTTGCCTCGGGCAGCAGATTGCCTTGGGTGTCCCCTGCAACTGTGGCAGCACTCGTGGCCCAGACTCACAGCGGCCTGGGAGCTGGTGGCCCAGACTCACGCCATGCAAGTGGCTAAAAGAGACTATTTGAGTTTCTAGAGAGGCCTGTGGGTAGTGTGGACGGCTACAGAGACCAAAATATTTGGGGACAAATAGAACCCCTTGGTCTTGGAAGCAGAGTCCTGTTTCATGTATGACTGCCTCTACGGAGCCGGCTGATGTCACTCGTAATTAATGGATGACATGTTTTCTAGGAACAGTAATCAAACATGCGGAACCATGGTCCAAATACGAGTACTTTCTACTTATTTTGCCTTTCCAGTTCCTCCGCCTCCTCCTGAACATGTGGTAGCTTACAGAGACACCAAGACCTCTGCTGTGGTGGAGTGGGACAAGAAGGACGATGACCATGAGCTGCTCGGTTACTACATCTACTGCCGTGAGTCTGGTGAGACTGAGTGGCAGACCGTCAACAACAAACCGGTGACAGACAACAGGTGAGCCTTGCAAGTCTAGTGTTGCTCCATTCATGCAGGCACCAGGCACAGCAAGGAAGGTCAACCGCGCATGTCGTCCACAAGCATGTTAAACCTCTTCTGAGAATGATCCATTTGCTAAAGCCAAGGTTACGAGGATGTGTTCCATGAGGGGATGGCTTTCTGCTGGTCCAGGATGAATGGCACAGTTTAGTGGACCTTTTATTGATGGTGCCAAACATTAGATGCTACTTCCGTGCCAAAGTTTCAGCACAAAAAAAGCGTTCTAACAGTTGCAAGGTGCCGAAGCGGCAGATCCGTGCGAAAACACTCTTAGGCTCCCATTTATAGAATAGCACCTAAGTGTTTTTGTGTGGCTTTGCAAAGGGGGTGTGGACATGGGAGGGGCATGAGCGGGTCAGGGGGTTTTCCCTAAAACGCGTACAGCATTATAGAATTCGGGGGATCCGCACCCAATTTGTGTGCCGGGATTTGCACCTGGTTTCAGTTGGTGTAACTGCTCACACCCAAAGTTAAGTGCAAATGCCGGCGCTACTCACTATCCTATACAGGACGCTGATTCCGGAACGCGCTTCGTAGAATACCGTTCAGCGCCGAGCACCATCTATAACATTTTCCCCTTTGTGTAGGCTGCAAAGCAGTCAGTAGAAGAAAAAGTGACACAAATGGGCAATTGCAAGATGGTTAAGACAGGCCAGTTTAGCGATGTGCTATCAATGTCTTACCAAGGGGCCCTCATTACGTCTTCTCTGCTCAGGAAAACACCTTTAGAATAGCATAACAAGGTGCTGCTAGGGGATAGAGGAGCCCCCATTCAGCAGAATACCGAGCCAGAATCACACCCTATGCGACATGCTCCCTGACACCTCTGCACCATGACCACGAAGAAGAGGCAATAGATAGGGCAAAATCAACCAGTGGGTAAAAACCTGAAATTTGGGATACGTTTAGGGCTATGGTCCAGGGGCGTAGCTGCTATGGGGCCACGGGGGCCTGGGCCCCCGTAAATTTGGCCCTGGACCCCCCTACCGACGCCCCTCTCAACCCCTCCGCCAACCCGCCGTCGCAGTCTGTACCTTTGCTGGCGGGGGACCCCAATCCCCGCCAGCCGAAGTCTTCTTCCTGCGTTTGGTTTCTTCTGAGTCTGACGTTCTGCTGACGTCAGACTCACAGAAACAGAACGAAGCCTTGCGATCTGCAGGACATCAGACTCAGAAGAAACCAAACGCAGGAAGAAGAATTCGGCTGGCGGGGGGTTGGGTCCCCCGCCAGGAAAGGTACAAATGGCGATGCATGGTGGGCGGGGGCGACGAGATGGGGGGGTCAAACTTGTTGGAGGTGGTGCTGGCGGCGGCAGGGGGTGTCGGCAATGGCAGGAGGGGGGGTGTCGGCGGCACCGGGGGGGGGGCTAAAATGTGCCCCCTCACCTCGGCTCTGGCCCCCCCCCTACCGCTGAAGTCCAGATACGCCCCTATGATCCAGAATTCCAGTCTCCTTCTGTATTTCTTGTGAGCTGTAATACATTTCGGTCTGCTTGCCCTGTCTCATGTATAGACCAGTATACTGTGAAAACGAAAAGGTATATTTAACATCACAACCCAGTTTGTAATATGAGTATCTTTAATTATGGTGCTGCTGAGGTCGATGCAGAGAAGCTGATCCAGCCCTGGTTTTCCCCCATTGCATCTACACAGGCCCCTATATGGAAGAGGACAAAACCAGAACTGGACCATCCTCTTTGGGCTGACCTGGGCCAAGTAGCAACCACACCTCCAACAAAAAAACAAACATATGTTTTGCAGGTTCACCGTCCCAGAACTCCAGACGGGGAAGGAGTATGTGTTCTGTGTGAAGGCCGTCAACGAAGCCGGCGTCGGCCCACAGTCTCCAGAGTCCGCTCCGCTAGTTGTCAATGAAGCCGTATGTAAGTACTAATCAAGAGAGGAAACAAGCACAACGTCCCTACTAAAGGAACCACCACCCGACACATGACAAACTCATTTAGTCCTGAGGTGTGTTCTGAACGTTCATCCAATCAGTTCCCTGTGGAAATGACAGTCCTGGCAATGAAATGTGTATTTTTAGGTGAATGGCGGTATCGCTTATATATATATAAGGCTTTTTTTTCTTAGGTGTTTATGAATTGTACATATTTTCCAGCTAATTAGGGCTTCTTGGGGTCCTATTAGATACTATTGGGCATGTAGTGTGTATCTGATTCCACCGCTTTTGGCACAATCAAATCTATACATTTTGTTACTTAGAACAGAAAAAGCTGAAAAACTGATTGATACTCAAGAGAAGCCAGGTGAGGGGTGAGAGAGTCCTAGGAGAAGTGATGTTTTTTCCAGTATTTATCCAGTAGACACCTGTTTTGATTATTTTTACCATTAGGGGTGTTTTATTGGTGGTAGTCTTATACAGTGGCGTAGCTACGTGGGGCCTGAGGGGGCCGGGGCCCCCGCAGATTCACCCCAGGACCCCCCTCATGGCGAACCCGCCCCCGCCGCCGCCTACCTTTACTTTTGCTGGCGGGGGATCCCACTCCCCGCCAGCCGACGTCTTCTCAGTCCTTCCTGCTCTTCAATTTGTTTGCTGACGTCCTGAAGAGCAGGAAGCAACTGAGAAGAAGACCTCGGCTGGCGGGGAGTGGGATCCCCCGCCAGCAAAAGTAAAGGTAGGCTGCAGCGGCGGCGGGTTCACGGCGGGAGGGGGGGCGGCAATGTCGGCGGTGGGGGGGGGGGGCGGCGCCGTGGGGAGGGCTAAAATGTGCCCCCTCCCCCTGGGCTCTGGACCCCTCACCCACGGAAGGCTGGCTACGCCCCTGGTCTTATATATCATTTGGTGTGCTTTTCTGCTCAAATACAGGTCTTTTTTTCCCTGCCATTTCTGAGTGCATTGTAACATAAATAAAACAGACTCACACACACACACACACACACACACACAAAACAGCAAGCAGTAAACACAGAAATTAAACAAAAGAGACTGAAAAAGAAAAGAAACCGGGGGGGGGGGGGGGGGGGTGGCTTTTACAAAGCCACGCTAGCATTTTTAGCTCACGGTAAAAATCAGCTGGCGGTAAATGCTGAGATGTAACTTAATTACTTAAGCAATTATTGGCACTAATTGGCATTAATTAGAATTTACGCGCAGAACTGTCTAAGCGTGTTTTAACGTGATGTGTGTAAATTCTAAATTGCATAGTTGAAAAGGAGGCGTGGCCATGGGCGGCTTGAGGGGCTTTTCTAAAATCTATGCGTGTTGTTAGAGAATACACCTAGTCCACGTGTAATTTAGGCGTTGGCGTTTACACCAAGTTTTACTTGGCGTAACTGCCCGTAACTAAATTTAGTCATGCAGAGGGGCGCTCGGCATATTATATAAACTGCACAGAAATTTAGGCTTATTCTATAAAGTATGCCTTAATTTAGGTGTATTTTCTTTCTACCTTGATTTTTGTAGGCATGATGTATAGAATCTAGTCCTGTGTGTCATTGCGCTGTATTTTATTGTGTATTATTCTTCCTGTTTTACAAAATCATCACAGATTGCACACAGCATTTAGATAGACAAGCTGTTAGTCTTTTGGGAATCATCTGCTCAGTTCTGTGCTTCACAGTCTCAACAGTGCATTTGCAAATAAGTGCCAGTAGGTGGCGCTGCAGAAGTGTGCGTTCTCTTGACAGTGGTTTATGTAGGAGGACACAGGAAAAAAAGAGCAGAAAAAAATTGTTCACAAATAAAACAGGTCAGGCTGCAAGTTACAAATTAATCAATAATGAAGGGGAGGTTGCTAGTGCTTCCAGGCCCTCTCTGTGCCCCAGAGAAGCCTGTACCACTTCCAGTTTTAAAGGAGCATCGCCATTAGGTGGGAAAATGTGGGGTACAAATACAACAAATAAATTATAAAAATTACAAAAATAATGATACATGAAAAACAAAATAAGTAAGCCTCCGTGGAGCTTCAGGCCCAGGCTAAATGTCCCTTCCCCCTTTGATTGTCCCAGAGAGCACCTTCTAGAAAGTAGAGCAAAGTGTTTGCAGTTCAATCCGCTTTTGCCTTTTGGTGTCTGTGGAGCCTCAGCATATGGTGAAAGTATAATTTTACACCTCTGTGAGAGGATAAGCAGTCCTCACAATTTCAGCAGAGAGACAGCATAGGATTCCTCATCTACGCACAAAGCTTACCCTGCTGTTAACATTTGCATTAGACTGGTTGTAGATTGTAAGCTCTTTGAGCAGGGACTGTCTTTCTTCTATGTTTGTGCAGCGCTGCGTACGCCTTGTAGCGCTATAGAAATGCTAAATAGTAGTAGTAGTAGTAGTCAGTCAAAACTTCCCCTTCTTAGCACCCAGTTATTGTTGCTAATTGGCTCAATAGCCAGTTGAATTGCGCGCACATCTCAGGATCACACATAATTTTGCATGCGAAAATTTGCGCACCATTTATCGAATACAGGGGATAATGCAGACAATTTTAAAACAGCCATTTTAACACATAAGCTAATGTTTTATGAACATTAATGGCTTTTAAATTGATGTTATTCTGCCTCTTGCACTTCCAAAGTTGCCATGTACGCTTCACGGTCTTGCTTGTCTCTGAGTACAGATTGCCCATCAGCTCCATATGATTTTGCTCTGCTGAACTGTGGAAAGACTGAAATGGTTATCTGTTGGAAAGCTCCCAAGTTCACTGCTGGGAAGGCGATTCTTGGCTACTTTGTGGATCAGCATGACTCATCCGAGACTGAATGGCTCAGCGTCAATTTAAAGCCTAACCCTCAGCGAGTCTGCAAGGTAAGAGGCCATCTTTAGCTTCTGTTGCATCCCAGCACCCCTCACTGCTCATGATGCCTTAGTTAAGTATTGACTTAAAGGGGAAAGTTCCCCTTTCTGAGCCACCCACAGCATTTCCTGTGGTATCCGGTATGTTAGAGATGTTCTCCCCTCCCTTCCTGAGAAGTCACACGAAAACCACTATTTTCTCCGATTTATTTTAAATTTACTATTTTGTAGCTTCATTGCGTGCCCCCTAGTCCTAGTATTTTTCGCTTGTTTACTCTTTCCAAAAATACTAGGACTAGAGGACACGCAATGAAGCTACAAAATAGTAGATAAGATTTCAAATGAATCAGAGAAAATATTTCTTCACTCAGCATGTAATTAAACTCTGGAATTTGTTGCTAGAGAATATAGTAAAAGCAGTTAGCTTAGCAGGGTTTAAAAAAAGGTTTGGATGACTTCCTAAAGGAAAAGTCCATAGACCGTTATTAAAATGGACTTGGTGAAAATCCACTGCTTATTTCTAGGATCAAATAATCTTTATCGTGTGTTACATATGAGACTACTCCACTCTCAATAAGCTGAAGAAGCAATACACTTGTATTCATGTGTGTTTAAATATTTTGTTATATTTTGATGCTCGACAGAGCACAGGCACAATTGTTTATTTCTAGGATAAGCAGCATAATATGTATTGTACTTTTTTGGGAACTTGCCAGGTGCTTGTGACCTGGATTGGCCACTGTTGGAAACAGGATGCTGGGCTTCGTGGACCTTTGGTGTGTCCCAGTGTGGCAATACTTATGTACTTAATTTCTCTGAACCTCTCCTGCAGCATTAATTTGTCTTCATAGGTTTGAGACAGAATGGAAAAAGTAGCACAAGTATTTGGAGAATTTGCTGGAGCTCTTGCATGATGTTGTAGGTGAACATCGAGGGCAGTGCAAGTATATTAGTGGAGTTTTGCCCTGTCTCGTGTGCAGACCGGCTCCGTACACCAATCCCATCTTTCTTCCTCCACATACCTCCCTTTTCTAAAATTCAAAAGAACGTCCCAGAACAATCTTATTCTTGCTTGTTGGATTTGGGAGACATTTTTCCATGCGTAAGCCCAGAATAAAATTCTACTATTTTGGACTGATGTAGTGGTGTGTCTTTGCCATGCGGACACACCAGCTTCAACTTTTGTTCCGGCTGGAATCTCCCTGTGGAATGCACTGTCTGATCAGCTTCGTCACTGTGGCGATTTTACACAGTTTAGAAAACTTCTGAAGACACAACTGTGTGTGTTTTTTGAATATACATATAGATTTGATTTCCTGACTGTTGAGTGATGATGTAAGGTTATTGTTCCATATTTATTGTTGTATATATATTTGTTCTGTTTTATTATGAATGTTTTGTATGGAAACTACCTTGTTATAGGTGGTATACAATTTTTTTTTAATTAATAATAAATAAATTAACAAATATTGTCTTTATTTCTGATCTTAAAGGTAAGCAATCTAACTGAAGGGCATTTCTACCAGTTCCAAGCCCGGGCCCTGAATGTGGCTGGCCTAGGGAAGAAGTCTGAACCTAGCGAGCTCTTTAAATGTGAAGAATGGACGATGCCCCAGCCAGGTGAGAGAAAGACCAAGACAAGGACAAATGTAGGGTGACTAGACAACATCTCCAGGTCATCGGAGACAGGCTGTACCAGTCTGGGTTTTTGCCTCTGTTGCAAATTGGGAGATGTAGTTTGATATCCTCTGAGTAGAGTAGAACTCTATTGATGTAACGGGACTGACTCAACTTCTCAATAACAACCTGGAGTCTTCTGAACCCCCACCCCCCCAAAAAAAGTCAAAACCCCTTCATCTATTACGCAAGGAGCATGCGGTCTGGGCATTTTGATCTTGCCGATCTATTGGAAATATATGCGACTTTCTTGGGAAAACACGAGTAAAGTCGTGGATCCAATTCTGAATGTTGGCACCCAATTTCTCAAAGATTACTTTAAGTAGTCTCGTGTTTGAAATTTCTACAACTTTTAAAATTTATTTTCACACAAAAGGATGGAGTTTGGACTGTTGTATTACAACAGAATTCATTAAACCTAAGTTTTTGTTTCTGGTGACTTTAGTCACGTTTTCCCAGAGACGGTCACATCTTTTAATGAAATGCTTGCATATCTGCTTATTCGTTTCATTTCATTCATTGTACTTATGTTTCTCTTCTATCCAACGTTCTAAGGGGGCAGGTCTACAACTGGGCTCATCCATTTAAGTCCCCTGAGGACCCACCATAGTAGCCTTTTCTGTAACATCAAATGGTTGTAGCCTGGTATCAGCACAACTAACATATGGTACCTCTATGACGTAAAGCCTCTCGAGTAAAACCACACAGACAAAGCCGTCTGAGTACTGCAAAATAACTGTGTTTGAAAACCTGTCATCCTTTTGTGACATCATTGTGACGACAGGTTTTCAAACACAGTTTTTATTTTGGCAGTACTCAGACACAGGGGCGTAGCTACGTGGGGCCACGGGGGCCTGGGCCCTCGTAGATTTGGCCCTGGACCCCCCTGCCGACGACCCTCGCGACCCCCCCTCCCGCCGCCAACCCGCCGTCGCCTTCCTTTGCTGGCGGGGGACCCCCAACCCCCGCCAGCCGAGGTCCTCTTCTTCCTTCGTTCTGTTTCTGAGTCTGACGTCATGCACGCCAGCCGAGGTCCTCTTCTTCCCGCGCAAGGCTTTGTTCTGTTTCTGTACGTGCAGGACGTCAGACTCGCAGAAACAGAACGAAGCCTTGCAGATCAGTCAGCAAAGGTAGGCGACAGCGGCGGGGGGTTGTCGGCAGGAGGGGGGGTCGAGAGGGTCGTCGGCAGGGGGGGGATCAAAGTTGTTGGCGGTGGTGGTGGTGGCGGCGGTGGCGGCAGTGGCGGGGGGGTCTGCAATGGGGTGGTCGGCAATGGTGGGGGGGGGTCGTCGGCACAGGGGAGGCTAAAATGTGCCCCCTCACCTCAGGATCTGGACCCCCCTCCCGCCAAAGTCTAGCTATGCCCCTGAAATGTAGTAACTCTAGTGCATAACTTACAGTATTCTATAAGTTTACACATGTAAATGTTGGTCCCGCCCAAGCCCCACCCATGCTCCTCCCCTTGCATTTACGCACTAAGCAAATTGCATGCGTCATTTATAGAATAGCACTGAACACACGCCTAGCACTTACCCATTTAAGTGTGTACAACTACTACTTAAATTTAGGTCCAAGTTATAGAATGAGGGGATTATTGACTAATCTATTGAATAAGGCAGGAATCAAAACCGATTGCCTTAGGGTAATATCCACCTTATAATTGAAAGAGAAAAACGCCTAGATTTTGACCCAAATCGGGAGATAGACGTTTATCTCACAAAAACGAATAAATCGGTATAATGGAAAGCCGATTTTGGACGTTTTCAACTGCACTCCATCGCGGAAGCGTACAAAGTTGACGGGGGCGTGTAGGAGGCGTGGCGAAGGTGGAACTGGGGCATGGTTATTGGCCGAGGAGAGATGGGCGCCTTTCGCCGATAATGGAAAAAAGTATGCGTTTGTAGCTAGAATTTAGGGCACTTTTCCTGGATCCTGTTTTTTCACGAATAAGGCCCCAAAAAGTGCCCTAAATGACCAGATTACCACCAGAGGGAATCGGGGATGACCTCCCCTGACTCCCCCAGTGGTCACTAACCCCCTCCCACCACAAAACATGATGTTTCACAACTTTTTATTTTCACCCTCAAATATCTACCTACCTCCCTGGCAGCAGTATGCAGGTCCCTGGAGCAGTTGTTAGGGGGTGCAGTGGACTTCAGGCAGGTGGACCCAGGCCCATCCCCCCTACCTGTTACAATTGTGCTGCTTAATGCTTGTTAGTCGTCCAACCCCCCCCCCCAAACCCACTGTACCCACATGTAGGTGCCCCCCCTTCACCCCTTAGGGCTATAGTAATGGTGTAGACTTGTGGGCAGTGGGTTTTGAGGGGGATTTGGGGGGCTCAACACACAAGGGAAGGGTGCTATGCACCTGGGAGCTCTTTTACCTTTTTTTTTGGTTTTTGTAAAAGTGCCCCCTAGGGTGCCCGGTTGGTGTCCTGGCATGTGAGGGGGACCAGTGCACTAAGAAATCCTGGCCCCTCCCATGAACAAATGCCTTGGATTTATTCGTTTTTGAGCTGGGCGCTTTCATTTTCCATTATCACTGAAAAACAAAAACGCCCAGCTCACAAATTGTCGAATAAAACATGGACGTCTATTTTTTTCGAAAATATGGTTCGGTCCGCCCCTTCACAGACCCGTTCTTGGATATAAACGCCCATGGAGATAGACGTTTTTGTTCAATTATGCCCCTTCACGCCTCTTATTGTGCACTCATTTGCTTTGGCAGGTCCACCCTACGACGTGAGATTCACAGAGGTGCGAGACTCTACCCTCATGCTCCACTGGGAGCCTCCATTGTATATCGGAGCCAGCCCTGTCAAAGGCTACTACATTGAGATGTGCGAAGAGGGGTCGGATGAATGGAAAACAGTCAATAAGCAACCGACGGCTACCACGCACATGAGGGTATGTGCCACAAATTTCAGCTACAACCATTCCCCTCCCCCCTCCACACACAATTTAATCAGATATCTGTGAAGTTTAAATAGAAGCATATTCCGCTATGTTGAGTCTCATCAGAACCTCATACGGCCATCACACGTGTTGTGGAAAGTGGGGAATGTGGCACAGGCTGAGGGCCAGAACAGAAAGTGATTAACTACAAGAAATGAAGCGTCTGTGGTCAGAAAGGGAAATGGGACTTGATATACCGCCTATCTGTGGTTTTTGCAACTACATTCAAAGCGGTTTACATAGTATATTCAGGTACTTATTTCTACCAGGGGCAATGGAGGGTTAAGTGACTTGCCCAGAGCTGCAGTGGGAATCAAACCCAGTTCCCCAGGATCAAAGTCCACTGCACTAACCTAGAGAAAAGATCAAAGGGGAATCAACAGTGCCAAGAAAAGGGCAAGATGAGATTACAAGTAATGTAAGTAATACTGGTGTTTTTTTAAAAAGCCAGTGACTCATAGGATGAAGAGAGCATAACTCGCAAAAGCTTGTCACAGATTCATCATTAGTCCAATAAAAAGGCCCCACCTTTTCCTCATAGATTCTTGGTAAGTGCTTAGTAGCTTATCAGAGAATCAATATACAGTATTTTCTTCAACCCATTACAATTGAAGAAGTTCCTGATGAATAAGTGAAGAAAAACACCGGCAGTGTGGTAAGGGAGGATGGTGACCCCGCCCCTCCTTACTACGTCATTGTTCTCCGGCGCATTCCTGAACTGGCAGGGTCAACAAACCCTGCTAGCAGAAGCCCTCCTGCCCTTCTGCTGCGCTGTACACTACCCCTCCCCTTGCGCTCAATGTTGGATTTCTGTACAACCAATCAACCCTCTACGCATGCACAGTTTTCACGCATGAGTATTTTTCATGCATGCGTGAAGGTGGGGGGAGGGCCTCCCTCACACATGCTTGATTGTACAAAAACCCAGGATTGCATGGGGGATGAGGGAGCAGGTGGCATGGTTTATGGGCAAGAGGGCTTCTGCTGGAGGGCTGGGGTTCCCGCTGCGCCACTTCCAAGATGGCGCCCAGGGTGGTCCCCCCTACTGTCCCCCTTTACTGTGCCACTGTAAAACACAGAGGATGTAGCTTTATGCTCTCGCCATGATGAGGGCCATTTAATTAGTGAATTACCATTTATGTTTCATCATTATAGTTGTTTCTCGCATTTCTTGATTAATGTTATACATTTATATTATTGGAAAGCAATGAAAAAAAGGTGTCGCCTATAGCTTGGTTGTTGACCCATATTTTCACACATCCAATAAACACCTGTTGTACATTTTTTAGTGGTGTTTATCAGAAACCCTAATTATAGTGTATTCTGCTTATACGGCCAGACCCAGTAACCGCACACACAGCTGTCGCTGGAATTAACAGAAGTAGGAGCTATATTTTTGCCAGCTTATTTCGGTGGTCTGTTGGCATTCGCAGGTATCCGAGCTGGAGAAAGGAAAGTCGTATGTTTTCCGGGTGAAGGCAGTAAACGCCGCTGGCACCGGAGCACCTTCTGTTCCCTCAGATCCTGTAATAGCTGAAACGAAACCAGGTAACATCCCACTAATAATGGGGGATGTTGGGATAGATCTTTCCTCTTGTTTTGTTTTTTTGTGTAACAAAATATCGGTGGTGTATTTCGAGACATTTCAGTGTGTCTCAAATATGATGGGACCCTTTTACTAAAGGGTTGGCACAGGCAACAGATTTGTCATCGCGCCAATCTGGAAATACCGTCGGGCTTCCGCAGAGCCCAGCAGTACTTCCCACCCCCAGCATGCGACATTTCCGGCGCTACAAAAATATTTTCTACTTTTGTAGCTCCGGTGCTAATCAGGTTATCGCTGGGATACTGCGAGAGTCCTTACCGCTACCTCAATGGGTGGCAGTAAATGCTCCCCCTGGAAATGGCTGTGCGACTAGTGGTCCACTTACCGCATAGCCATTTCTTTTTGAGAAAAAAAGATAGCTTTTTACCCGCTTGTACTGCTATGGGTCTCACTAATACAGATTGCTCAATAACTACCGTGGATTCTTTTGGATTCGTAATAAGTAAATGAAACCTTTATTAGGGAAGCTAAATTCTACAATGATTATTGCTTCAGTCTATACAATGATTATGAAATCAAATTAGGAGATATGCACACTAATTAAACCATCTAATTAAAAGAAAGCTATAAAACAGATACATATAAATATATACATATATATATACACAACACTGGTCTCCATCATCCAGGCTCTTATCAGCAGCTGGGGGAGCCCGGTTCACAGCGAGAGCTAGGAGCTTGGGACCAGGAACAAACCCTCTGTGCAGTCCGTACATTACTCACAGATTAACCCCAACTCCGCTGTGACAAGCCCTCCCTTTTATTAGGCTCTGAGCCCATGTCCAGAGCTAAGGAAAGTTACAGAAAGTTTCTATGGAAAATTACAGACTGCGTCTCTGCTTACATCTGTGGGAACGTGGTCACATGTTTTCCCAAGTCCAGGTGGCCAAGCTGGGCCTGGGAAATAAGTGCCATCCTCCCCTTTGCATACCAAATTAGTTAGAGTTGTGTCTTATCTTCTGAATTCCAACTTGTTTTTTTTATATTTACAAGAAAAGTTACTTTCAGTCAAAGACAGAGTTGAAAACAATCTTTTAAAATTCACTTCCATTACACCGCTGCGGTGAAAGGGGGCTTCAGTGCATGTCAAAAACATGCGCTGACGCTAGCGCAGGCCCCCTTTACCGCATCTTACTGAAAGGACCCCCCCCCCCCATATGAGTTAATGCTGTAACTTGACACCTCAATATAGATTTCACAATGGGGATGCACTTAGTTCAATAATGACGTAAAAGCTTGGCACATCAAGACTTTTGGAAGCCCATTTACAAGAGTTCAAGAGCTGGTGTAAGTTGACGTTGCTTAACTGCTTCGTGCATCGTGTGCAACTGAGAGTATTCTAGAACGGGCACACGTCACCATGTGACACGCCCGTGCTCCGCCCATGTGAATGCCCCTCTTGCAGGTACATCCCATCCCCCAGATTCCATATATGCTACCCAGATGGTCATGCAAATTAATTGGTTAATGAGCTGTCAGCCATCCATAATTGGGTGCTAACAACCAATTATTTATGTGAATTGGTACTCGTTAAAATTTGCACACGCATCTGGCTGTGTGCTGTTCTATAAGACACGGCGCCTAACTCTACTAAAAGGGGGTGTGGCCACAGGCATTCCGAGAAGCTGCGCATGTAGTTATAGAATACGCTCAGTGCGCCTAACTTGGTCACCGGCATTTACGCCAGGTTTCAGCAGGCATAAGTCTGGCAACTAAAGACAGGTGCGGGAATTGGCGCTACGCACTATTCAATGAAGTCTGTGTGCCTTTTATAAAATAGCACTTTGTGAGCTCAATTTATAAACCCCCCCCCCCCCCAAGTGAATTTGGTGCGTTACTTTGCACAAAAATTCCTAGTGGAGGATCATTTTCAATATGACGTTTAAGTTGGACTTTGGATGTTTTGAACTAAACGTCCCAAATCCGAATAGAAAATATAGCCATTTTTGAAACCACAAAACATCTATCTTTTTTTTTTTCTGAAAATACCGTTTATAACAAGGTTTTGTGCTCTGTGCATTTATCTTTTCCGGACATTTTCGGAAGAAAAAAAGCATTAGTGAAAAAGTAGAAAATCAAGCCGTTGGGATGTAGGAGGGGCCAGTATTGTTTTTAGCAGACTGGTCCCCCAGACATCCCAGGGAGCAATGAGGCACTCTAGGGACATTGCTGGGGAGTTCATATAAATGCCCCCAGGTACATATCTCAATGTTGCTCCCTTATCTTGTCTGCTGAGCCCTCCAAAACCCACCCAAAACCCACTACCCCCAACTGTACACCACTACAATAGCCCTTATGGGTGAAGAGGGCACCTACATGTGGGTTTCTGGTGAGTTTTGGAGGACTCACAGTTTCCACCTGTAATGCCCCTGACCTGGGCATTTTCTGGGTTCAGGGTCCGACCCAGCTGGAGCCTCCCGAGATCAGTCTCTGTTAGACTCTTACTGTCCTGGTGCTCAGTGCCTCCACCTGAGGAGCAAAGGCAGGGCCAAGGAATCAAACTCAACCCTTCCATTTGGTATTGGGTTAGCCTGAAATTAAGGTCATACTTTTCTTTAGTTTTAATTTAAGCCATGCTCAACAGTCATGATGACAATTGTTCATACCAGTGAAGCAGTGGTACCACATAATTAGAAGGACAAACTCCTGAGATTTTTGAGTCAACAGTACGAAGTCTTTGAGAAGGTTTTGACTTGCAAGAAGAAAAGGACAACTTCCAAACATGAGCGTGTGAAATTGTTTTGATTTCCAGAAATTAACATCTGTCTGAAGGGAGACTATCCAGCTTATAATCGAAATAGAAAAACGCCTATATTGTGACCCAAATCGGGAGATAGACATTCCTCTTTGCTAAGACTTACCCCTCAACTTGTCATGTCGATTAATGTATCCCTTGCCCCCTACCCTACATAGTTCACGCTGTTAGATGCTTGCCTAACCTTTCAGTTTGTATTCTTATTTAACTTTCTGTAAGCCACATTGCGCCTGCATGAGTGGGAAAATGTGGGATATAAGCAACAAATAAATAAATAAATAAAATAAATCTCACAAAAACGAATAAAGCGGTATAATCGAAAGCCGAATTTGGACGTTTTCAACTGCACTCCGTCGCGGATGCGGACAAAGTTGATGTGGGCGTGTCGAAGGCATGGTGAAGGCGGAACTGGGGCGTGGTTATCGGGCGATCAGAGATGGGCGCCTTTCGCCGATAATGGAAGAAAAATATGCGTTTTTAGCGAGAATTTAGGGCACTTTTCCTGGACCCTGTTTTTCCATGAATAAGGCCCCAAAAAGTGCCCTAAATGACCAGATGACCACTGGAGGGAATCGGGGATGACCTCCCCTGACTCCCCCAGTGGTCACAAACCCCCTCCCACCACAAAATATTCCGTTTCACAACTTTTTATTTTCACCCTCAAATGTCATACCCACCTCCCTGACAGCAGTATGCAGGTCACTGGAGCAGTGGACTTCAGGCAGGTGGACCCAGGCCCATCCCCCCCCCCCCCTGTTACACTTGTGCTGGTAAATGGGAGCCCTCCAAACCACCCCCCAAACCCACTGTACCCACATGTAGGTGCCCCCATTCACCCCTTAGGGCTATAGTAATGGTGTAGACTTGTGGGCAGTG
Source organism: Microcaecilia unicolor (assembly GCF_901765095.1). Classification (NCBI taxonomy): domain Eukaryota; kingdom Metazoa; phylum Chordata; class Amphibia; order Gymnophiona; family Siphonopidae; genus Microcaecilia; species Microcaecilia unicolor. The sequence continues at coordinate 197,012,052 of NC_044041.1, forward strand.
GGTTTTGAGGGGGATTTGGGGGGCTCAACACACAAGGGAAGGGTGCTATGCACCTGGGAGCTCTTTTACCTTTTTTTTTTTTTTTGTAAAAGTGCCCCCTAGGGTGCCCGGTTGGTATCCTGGCATGTGAGGGGGACCAGTGCACTACGAATCCTGGCCCCTCCCACGAACAAATGCCTTGGATTTATTCGTTTTTGAGCCGGGCGCTTTCATTTTCCATTATCGCTGAAAAGCAAAAACGCCCAGCTCACAAATTGTCGAATAAAACATGGACGTCTATTTTGTTTCGAAAATACGGTTCGGTCCGCCCCTTCACGGACCCGTTCTCAGAGATAAACGCCCACGGAGATAGACGTTTTCCTTCTATTATGCCCCTCCACGTACATAAGTTACAAGAAACTTAGAATATGATCACAGATAACGACCATCCCAGCCTTCTCAAAACAAAGCCCTGGAAGCACATTCCTTCTCTTTCAGCACAAGGAAGGCCCTGTCTGTTCTCTTGGAATTATGATTTGTATTTTTTTCCCCTCCAGGCATGAATGAAATTGAAGTGGGGGTGGATGAAGAGGGCTTCATTTACTTGGCTTTTGAGAATCCTGAACCACTGGATGACCCTGAGTTTATCTGGTCCAAAGATTACGAAGGACCTCCAGATGCAGACCGAACCGAGATCCATAATGATGGAAACAAGTAAATTTACAAAGTTTGGATAGAAGTCCAAGGGCCAGGCTGGGGAGGAGGGAATAGGGCTGGGAAGGTAAGAATAATGACGGAGCGATAGGTACAGGAAGAGAGGAGAGAAGTTCGCAAGTGAAGAATCTTTCCGACATTGAGCTGGAAAAGTTGTAGACCTTTGATTGTGCTAAGCAGATCTTTATTTATTTACTAGTAAAAAAGGCCCGTTTCTGCCTGTGATGAAATGAGCGCTAGCGGGCACGGGACTCCCTTCCCCTCCCCTTACGCTAGTATCCCTGGTGGTGTAGAGGTACCTGTTCACTTGTAGCGCTGCTGCTAGCTGCCCTGCTGCATCCTGTGCGAGTCCGGCTCTCGGCGTTTCAAAATGGCCACCGAGAGTTGAAGTCTCGCAAGGCTGCTTCAACTCTCGGCGGCCATTTTGAAACGCCGAGAGCCGGACTCATACAGGATGCAGCAGGGCAGCTAGCAGCAGCGCTCCGGGCAGGAAAGCGGGGGCTGTTTCTTTCCTGCCCCCGAGTGAACAGGTACATCTAGACCACCAGGGATAGTAGCGTAAGGGGAGGGGAGGTGACAGGGGGGAGGGAAGGTGATGGGGTGAAGGGGGGCGACCGGGGGCGTGGTGATGGTGCGAAAGGGGCGGGGTGATGGGCACATCCTCGGCAGCAGCGATTCGTTGGACGGAGAGGAGTAGCGTGTTTCCCTACTCCTCCCCTTTCTTTCATTTGCGTGTTTGTGTACTTGTCCCGCCCTCGACGTCATCACGTGTGACGCGAGGGCGGGGCATGGAGACATGGTGAGTGTTCTGGCATCACCACCATGAACTTACGAACCGGTGTCTGAGTGCCTGCAGTGACGTCAGTGTCCTCAGAACGTTGAGGGTGCATTTTATTATTTTTCCACCTATTTGTAGGCTCAATATGGCTTACATAGTACCGGAGAGGCGTTACAGACTCCGGTGTAAGCAAATACAAAGTGATGTTGTGGTAAGATAAAGTTCATGTGGCCCAGCCACACTAGGGAATCGTACGACGGAAGAGTTGTGTTATGCCCATGACGTACTTTAGTTTTGTTGTGTTCACATCTCTGGTCTTTGAAGCACACCATCAGGCTCATTTTCAAAGCACTTAGCCTCCCAAAGTTCCATAGAAACCTATGGAACTTAGCCTCCCAAAGTGCTTTGAAAATATGCCTCCATGGCACCTCCGGCCCATCCAAAATTGCGGTGCCCTTTTTAAGACCGGTGGGGATTCCCAAGCAGCAGCTGGAACATTCCTGTACCCTGCAGCCCATGGCTGGAATATTCTCATACTTCTCGCTATGTGCCTGCCACTGCGCCAGCACCCCCTCCCCCCCCCCTCCCAAGCTCAGTTTTTGCACATGTTATGGTGGGGGGGGGGGAGCAGCGGGGCATAGAGAGTATTTATTTATTGACGTGGGATGTGGGAAAAATTGTCTGCCAACCCAACTTGGGCTCAGGCCCACCCGAAATACCATGTCTAGCTACGCCCCCTGCCATGAAGGCAATGATAGGCAGGACCTACCAGTGAGAAAGCTTGTTGTATAGTCTAAGCAGGAGGCGATGAGAGGTGACACTTCTTGTATTCTTATCAGAGGGGAGTGTGGTAGCCGTGTTAGTCCACTCTTAAGGTTATCAATAGAAATCAAACAAAACAAGGATCTGGGGTTCCTAGCCCATTATAAACCATAAAGCTGTATTTCTCTGTTGATCACCCCACCCCTCACCTATCCACACCCATCCTGTTAGAATATCAATGATACGCTTTGATGTCCCCATGCATACCTCCGACCCACCCCCATCCTCCCACCCTGTCAGACTGTCATAGTAATGCTTGAATGTTTTCACTTATATACACTGTCAGCTAGCACATTTGCTTATTTCCAATCTGACGAAGAAGGGCGACCTTCGAAAGCTAATCAAGAAATGTATTAAGTTATGTCCAATAAAAAAAGGTATCAGAGGGGAAAAGAGATTATTCGGTAGTGAGTTCAGAAAGGAAGAGACAGATTCTGGTGATGTTAAAGAGTTTTAAAAACCCGTACACCATCTTGTAGCAACGCTTAGGGAATGTGCAAGGAAGGGGAGAGGTGGCTTCAGATATGGTTCCGAGGCTGCAGATTGAGGGTACTGGGAAGATTGAAAGAGGAAGAAAGGAGGAAAATCTGTTTGTCCTATTATAACACTTACAGTTTCTGTAATAACACACCTGCATTTTTATGTGTCTGTTCTCCAGGACTAAACTTATACTGACTAAGCCATCAGAGGAGGACCTGGGGACCTACTCGGTGGAGGTGCCCAATGCAGACGGTGTCTCCGCCAGCCGCACCCTAACAGCAGAAGGTAGAACATACCTGTCATAAGCCCTGCGTTATCCTATAGGAAGGCCCGCCCACCAGCCTGCCCGTTTGTCCAGAAATCCGGACAAACGGGCAAATTGGCAAAACCCGCCCGGTTGCCCGGACATGCCCTCAAAAAGAGGACATGTCTGGGTAACTCCGGACATATGGTAACCCTAGGCAGAGTCCCATTACCTCCCAATATTCAGAGCTAACTGACCATGTGCAGCATGTAAGTAGGACCACGTAAATAGCTGTCCTAAAACACGCAACCAATTCCCTGTGCGGCAAATGAGAGGAAACCATAGGAATTGAATGTGGGAATTGCTAGTGTGATTTAGTAAAAGAAGCCCTTTATACGCGGCTAGCCCGTGGCCGGTTAAGTCTGAATATTGACTTCACTGGGCAAGCGCTAGCCAGCTTTTATAAAAACAGAAACTCAATGCCGAAGCCCACACCGAGCCCAGCATTGAAATTCCGGTTTTAGCTCTGGCAATGGACAAAAAAATGCTGTCCACCACTGGCTGAATATCGTCTGGAACCAGTGGCAAAGCTTCGAGGTGGCCACGGGGGCCTGGGACTCCCCTAAAATGGATCCAGGGCCCCCCCGGTTTGGCTGGCGCTGGTCCCCAATCCCCGCCAGCTGAAGAGTTTCTCCAGCGTTGTTCTCCTTACATTGCCTTCCCTGCTTCCCTATTTTTCATGCGCATGTTCGGTTTTAGCGAAACTGCGCATGCGCTACACTTTTCGCATGCTCAATTTCCTTAAAATCGAGCATGGGCCACATGAGGGGAAGAAGGGCAGGCAATGTAAGGCCAAGGGCATAGCCAGACCTCGCAGCGGGAGGGGGCCAGAGTCTGAAGTCAGGGGGCATATTTTGGTCTGCCACCCCCCCCCCGCCATGCCGCTCCCCACCCACTGCCGCAGCAAATACCTTGGCTGGCGGGTGTCCCCAACCCCCACCATCTGAAGCCTTGTCCAGTGCTGGTCTCCGGGGCCGCTGCGTTGCCTGCCCTGCTCTCTCTTTCCTTCACGTCCTGCATGCTCCTTTTAGTGAAATTGAGCACGCTCAGTTTCACTACAAGGAGCATGCCGGATGTGAGGGGAAGACAGAGCAGAGCAGGGCAATGCGGTGGCGCCGGAGACCAGCGCTGGGCAAGGCTTCAGATGGTGGGGTTTGATGACCTCTGCCAGCCAAGGTATGTGGCGTTACAGCGGGGGGGGGGGGGGGGGGGGGGGGGAGCGTCGGGGAGTTGGGCCAAAATGTGCCCCCCTCACTTTGGGCTCTGGTCCCACTCTACTACTACTACTACTATTTAGCATTTCTATAGCGCTACAAGGCGTATGCAGCGCTGCACAAACATAGAAGAAAGACAGTCCCTGCTCAAAGAGCTTACAATCTAATAGACAAAAAATAAAGTAAGCAAATCAAATCAATTAATGTGTACAGGAAGGAGGAGAGGAGGGTAGGTGGAGGCAAGTGGTTACGAGTCAAAAGCAATGTCAAAGAGGTGGGCTTTCAGTCTAGATTTAAAGGTGGCCAAGGATGGGGCAAGACGTAGGGGCTCAGGAAGTCTATTCAAGGCGTAGGGTGCAGCGAGACAAAAGGCGCGAAGTCTGGAGTTGGCAGTAGTGGAGAAGGGAACAGAAGAAGGATTTATCCATGGAGCGGAGTGCACGGGAAGGGGTGTAGGGAAGGACGAGTGTGGAGAGATACTGGGGAGCAGCAGAGTGAGTACATTTCGAGGTCTGGCTACGCCCTTGGCTGGAACGTAACTTGCCCCAGGTGGCTGAATGGCAGTAGCAGAATTTGAACTCAGGTATTTTGATTTAGGGCCCATTACACTCCCCCCTCCTCCCCCTAACACTTTTCAGTTACACATTTCCCCAGAATGTAACCTCTGTGATTTTCTTTCTTTTTTTTTTTTTTACAGAGCTCAGGGACCTGCTGAAGCGCAGCCATGAAATAAGAAACCCACGTAAGAGGAACCTACCATTAATATTTGGCACAGCCTAGGCTGGAGACTGAACGGCTGCCAGGGTCGACAGAGCTGACTGAGCCAGTCTTGGTTTTACACCAGCGCCTGCATGGAATGTCCTAGTTCTGATATTTCCTACTGAATTCCTCCTAAAAATGAGAATTGGAAATCCTTGCATGCCAGGGGACAAAGCCAGGGCCGGATCAGCCTGTTTGACTGACCTGGGGTGAGGCGGAAACATCTAGCTGCTCCCATAGGTCAGGTCAGAAACCCAATATTGACCCTCCTTTGGCCATCTCTGCTCACCGGTGCCCCATTATAAGGACTTCCTGCTTTAACAAAGGCCTAAGAAACTTCAAGTTTCTGATGGGACTGTGCAGCGGGGAGGGGGGGGGGGGGGGGGGAGCCATAAGAATTAGGGCAGGATTTACCAGGGAGCCTGTGTTTCTTGCACAGGGTCCTGTTTTTCAGCCCCTACTGACATAAGCAAATAAAGCCTCACAATGAGCCTGGGCACCTGGCCTGGCACCCCTTTGCAGGCCAGATCTGATGGGAATTAAGAATGTTTGGGTGTTTTTTTTGGGGGGGGGGGAGGGGAAGAGAATAAGCAGGGCAATTGTCTGGGACCCCAGCATGATAATAGAAGTGGTTTCTTTAGTGAAACTGAGCGATATCACTTATAAGAGCCAGCTCTGTGGGTGCAGTACCCTTAGTTTTGAACAAGCGCTTTCGTTTTTGTCCAAGGAGAGGTCATTTTATTGTGAAATGTTGGTGCCTTTGATGTCACTAAGGCGGAACTTCAAAGCGCTCCCCCTGCCCTGGCCCCGGTGTGTCTAATGGACAGAGTCCAAGGGGTAGGGTAGATAGACTCTTCCAAAGACCAAGGGAGCCACCATTTAAAGTCGTGTGTGATCTTTGAAACATCGCTTACCTCCGTACAATGAACATCACGAGACTCCTGAAGCAGGTGTTTTGACGCCGAAACACAGCAGCTGTGTCGAGTCGTTTGAGTTGTTTCAATAAAGATCGCGTTTTTGAACTGGTTTTTCCCTTGGTCTTTTGGAAGAGCCTGTCTACCCTACCCCCTGGACTGTCGCTTGCTGACGTACGTAGGGACTGATTGTTCCTCCACTTTGTGTGGTTATCCCGGGGTGTCTAATGCCAGCTCTGATCACAGTTAGCTGAGTGCTCACTCACATAGTGCAGGGTCAGACGGCTTTGGGAAATGGCTGGATGTGGACAGAGGGGGTCAGTGGCAGCGATGCCTCCTCAGGTTTCCTTCAGAGAACTTCCATCCCAGCCTGCACCCCTCTGGATCATGGCGGTTAGACAAGATTAAACCCTAAGCGATGTTCCCTATTCCTCGAACGCTGGAATTTGTCTATTGAATTCATAAGAAATGCAGATTATATAAACAACAGTGATTAACTTAGGGGTCCTTTTAGAAAGGTGCGCTAGCGTTTTTAGCGTGCTCTAAAAATAAGCACGCGCTAACCGTTAGAGATGCCCATATATTTCTATGAGTGACTGTAGCGCATGCGCAAACTGTTACAGACACCCATGTATTTCTATGGGCGACTCACTCTAGCCCACGCAGTAACTGTTAGAGACGTCCATGTATCTCTATGGGCGACTCTAGCGCATGCGCTAACCGTTATAGACGCCCATATATTTCTATGGGTGACTCTAGCGCACGCGGTAACCTTTAGAGATGCCCATGTATTTCTATGGGTGATTCAAGTGCATTCGCTAACTGTTAGAGACACCCATATATTTCTATGGGCATCTCTAGCGTTTAGTACATGCTAATCATTAGCGTGCACTAAAAACACTAGCACGGCTTTGTAAAAAAAGGACCCCTTATTTATTTGCGTTTATCAGCATAGTAGTCTAATTGAATCACAACAGGGAAAACAAAAATTCATGATGGTGCACGATAGAAAACGTGCAAAATTCTGAATGGAAGATTTCTATCAAAGCTGATAGTACAATAGATAAATCCCTTTAACATCACACTGATCACAGCTGAGCATGATGTCCCTGTTAAGAGCTGGGGATGCATTTCTGGTTAACTCCTGTCTGCTTGTCTCTCTCCCCCTCTCCCCCCCCCCCCCCTCGGACCCTCACACTCCTACAGTCATCCAGCTGATATCCGGGTGGAACATTGAGGTTCTGGAGATGGGAGATGTTCGCCTGTGGCTACAGGTGGAAAAGCTGTCACCTGCTGCAGAGCTGCTGTTAACTCTTAATGACGAGGAGCTTTCAGATACCCCGGTTTGTGCCGTTTGTTTTTTGATTATTTATTTGACTGCAGTAATGTCTTCTGTGTAGTGAGACAGTGCTGGCCTCTCCTTACTCATCATGCTCCAAGTTAAACTGCTCTTTCCTTTACTGCTCATTCCCTCTGGAGGCTCAGTAGGAAAACCAAGCTGAAAATGCTATATATTCAGTAGAAATATGACCATCAATCTGAACTCCCTGTCATCCTTCAACCCGCCTCCTCTGCACCCACAGTAACAACCTTCACTCTGCCCCTTCCAGTAATTTCTCACCTCATGTCCTTTGCATCCATGATAATAAACCATCAAATTATCCCTGTCCTTCCTCACTCCATGTCCTCTGCCTGCCTGTCCCCTGGACTCTGCCTGGCTATAGATGTCTCTTCAGAAGCTGCCCAAGGGAATCAAAGCAGCTGGGAGAGGGCTTTCCCAGGGCCAGTGTTACATATGTTGGAGTCCAGAGCACAATTTCCGAAGAGAATCTCAACGCCCTTCAGCAGGCTGTGTCTCAGGGGCAGATTGAGACACAGCCTGCCCAAGCAGTGCCCGAGTGCCCAGAGGCTTTAGGGGGCCCAGAAGCTCTGCCCAGTTGCCCACCGCTGCCACAGCACATTCCAGCCCTCCCTGGTCCTACCTTGAAGGGTCTGGTGGCCTTTGTGGGGGCAGGGGAGAATCCCACTCTTTCCTACCCACTGCTGCCACTCTGCATGACGGTGCTGGCGCCACTGTGTTTTAAAAAGAGTCTCGGCATTCATTTTGAAAAACACTGCGGCACTGCCACCGGCTGGGCACAGTAGCGATAGCGGGCTGAAAAGAATGGGGTTCTTTCCTGCCCCCAAAGAAACCACTAGACCATCAGGCCCTTTAAGCTAGGACCACGGAAGGCAGCTGCGGTGCAGCAGCGGGGCGGTGGGCAGTAGCCAGAGGGGCCCCAATGACCTTTACTGCCTGGGGGCCCCGACCGCTGTCAGTTCGCCCCTGCTGTGTCTCCTTCAGCTTGGAATAGGCTTGGTGACCCCTTGTGGCGTGGAGGCCTAGAGCAATTGACCTAGTTGCATCCCCATGACACCACCCATGAGCTCTACTGCTAGCTAAAGGTATTGCCATACTGGGAAAGATCAAAGGTCCATCAAGCCCAGCATCCTGTTTCCAACAGTGGCCAATCCAGGTCACAAGTACCAGGCAGAAAAACAAAGAATAGCAACATTCCATGCAGAACCCCAAAGAGTAACAAGATTCTAGAATTCGAAAGAATAACAAGATTCCATGCAGAATTTCAAAGTGTAGCAACATTCCATGTAGAACCCCAAAGAGTAGCAAGATTCCATTCAGAATCCCAAGTACATAAGTACATAAGTGTTGCCTAGTATTTTTGGAAAGGTTGCTTCAATTGCAAGGAAAAATCAGGGCCCAATATTTAAAACAATTTAACCGGACAGTTTGTGCCCTTCTGTGCCACTGAAAATCTGGGTGGACCTCTGCAGCCCTATCCAGGACAGTCTGGTGATGGAATCTGGGTAAAGCTGGGATTTACCTTCAGTCCACTAACCAGGTAAATGGCAGGTTAAAATTAGGACAGGTATTTTGAATAGTTATCTAGGTACCATTATGAACATTGGCCGTCATCTGGATAACATCCAGCGACCAGGCAAATCCCAGTTATTTAATGTCAGTGCCTGGCTTAGACCCAGTATTGAATGACCAGGTCAAATTCTGCCTGCAGCGGTCAACACCTTAAAAATCACTGACCACTGTGGTCTGAATTTCAGACCCCAGATTTTTATGGAATGAAGACACCAAAAACAATCCATCTTTGGCCAAAGGTCAAACCATACTGGACTCTGAATTTAACAAAAATGAGCAGTGGATTTTTTTTTTCTCCAACAGACACGGAAGATCAACTTTGACAGAGCGAATGGTCTTATAGAAATCGTAATCCAAGGTTTCTCAGAAAAAGACAGGGGAACATACACAGCGAATCTGAAGGACGGAAAAGCCAAGAACCAGTTTTCTCTCAACCTTGACGGGGACAGTAAGCGCATTTCATACAGAGAGTTACCCTGTTGGAAATCGGTTTATCTAGTTAGGGGTCAATATTCAGAGAGATTTAACTGGCCAGAAACGGCTCCTGGCCAGTTAAATCCCTTGTGCTTGGCTATTTCGTGATGTTCAGTGGCACTTTAAGTGTTTAATGCTGCTGAATATTACCAAAGACTTGCTAAATTAAAATCTGGCTATTTTGTGGGCGGTCTGGGACCGAGTCGGCACTTGTGCGGTTAAATGCCAATATTCATTACCCCTGGATTCTATATAGTGCAGCAAGAGATCCATGCCAAAATCCAAGCGTATTATAAAACAACGCGTGTAACTTAATTGACTTAACAAGTTAATCAGCGTTGATAACAGCTCTTAACAAGCAATAATGAGCACTAATTGGCAACAGGGGCGTAGCTACTATGGGGCCTGGGCCCCCATAGATTTGGCCCTGGACCCCCCTGCTGACGACCCTCTCAACCCCCCTCCCGCTGCCAACCTGCCGTCGCCGTCTGCTACCTTTGCTGGCGGGGGACCCCAACCCCCACCAGCCAAAGTCTTCTTCCTTCGTTTGGTTTCTGAGGACGTCAGACTCACAGAAACAGAACGAAGCCTCGCAGATCAGCCAGTAAGTCCGGCGCAAGGCTTCGTTCTGTTTCGGTGAGTCTGACGTCCTCAGAAACCAAATGAAGGAAGAAGACTTTGGCTGGCGGGGGCTGGGGTCCCCCACCAGCAAAGGTAGACGATGGCAACAGCGGGCGGGGGGGTCGAGAGGGTCGGCGGCGGGGGGGGGGGGGCCAAGTTGTTGGAGGTGGTGCTGGCGGCGGTGGGGAGGGTGTCAGCAATGGTAGCGGGGGGGAGGTCGGCGGCGGCGGGGGGGGGGCTAAAATGTGCCCCCTCACCTCACCTCTGGACCCCCCTTCTGCCGGTCTGGCTATGCCCCTGATTAGCAATAATTAGAATTTACACACACAACTCGCTAAGCGCATTCTGTAATGCAGTGCGCCTAACTTCTAAGGTGAGCAGGCAAAAGGGGGCAGGGTTATGGATGGGGAAATGGGCATTTCATGGGTGTTCCAAAATTTACGCTTATAGTTATAGAATGTGGCCCAGTGCGCCTAAATCAGCACGCCGGGATCTACAGCATGTTTTCATTTGTGTAAATGGAGGCGCATAGTTTTAGGTGCTGGGATATCAACTAAGTGTATTCTATATACCACTCCTAATTCTAGATGCCACGTATAGAACGCGCTTAGTCGGCATTGATTTCCGGACTGATTTTTTAGGTGCCGTACATAGAACGTCCCCCTTAGCGGTCAAATCAGGCCACATAAAAGTCAGTCCTATCTTTATCCGCTGTTGCTCATCTGGTTAAGTGCACTTAAATGCATAAAAAATAGCCGGCCACAAAAACTGAGATATTTGATGCCGGTGCCTGGACATGGTTCAGCAATGACTATCCGGGAATAATGCTGTTGACGACTATAAAGATCGCTGCCAGTTGAATATCAGCCCCTTAGTTTTTAAAATCAACTTTGTCTGAGTTAAACTGGCTCCAGGCTGCCTCTGGTCATCTAAGTTAATTAGGAGGGCAATATTTTCAGTTCTGAAGCTGAACTTGGACATGTCATGCAAGACAGACTCCCTCCTGCTATGTTGCTTTTTTTTTTTTTAATTTTGATTTCTCCAGCGACTGCTCAATGAATATGAGCCATAATAGCTTTTCCTCATAATGACATCATCATGTTCTACCTGTTTATGACATCACAGTCGTAATGACATCAATCTGCTTCATGTGGTCTGAGGACGCAGTGAGTACAAAATGCTAGAGCTGTACCGAATAGTGTAGTTCACTATTCGGCCGAGTACAAATAACGAATACAAATAATGTCCATTGAGCTTTAGCATAACAAAAAATGTGGTATTTTTTCTGCCATTTTCATTTGTTAAAGATATGCACCGATATGGGATATGCCATTCACATTACCTACGCGGTTGTAAACACCAGCCCGTCTCTACCGAGTGAATGTAAGAGCATAAGAATAGCCAAACTGGGTCAGACCAGTGGTCCATCTAGCCCCGTATCCTGCTTCCAACAGTGGCCAATCCAGGTCACAGCAGAAACCCAAGGTTGCCAATGGAAGGGTTCCCTCCTCCATTTAAAAAATATTTGCATGAGCAAACATTGATACGGTTGTTAGACTGTGGTTTACTTGAAAGAGTTGCTGTGTGTATTTACAGAGTTTAATGAAGTCCTGGCGGAGATGGAACGCAAGCGTAGAGACTGGGAGAGAAAACAAGGTAAGGCCTTCGAGGTCATCGGACGTTCCAGAACCTGATCATTTCGCTGCTGCTCAACCTCAAAGAACCGTTGTTATGACAATTTGAACAAAATTCTGAGAAACAAAGGTTATCTTTAACGAGCAGCTCCTTTTTCACTTCATTTCTGAGGCAATACTTGTGTTTCCTGCTTTTTAAAGTTCCTTCTACCCCATCTTTCTTAACTATACGAATCTGAGCGAAATATGTAGGCGGTGCTATGCCGAAATTTACTACATCCTTGTGTGGAAAATATATATACTTGGGTATAAAATGGATCTTATGAAAGTAAACGATCGTTAGATCTGTTTGAACCATTCACTGTGTGAAAGGGAAGGTAGAGAAGAGGGTACAAAGACTAAGGGAGAAATAGAGATGAGCAGAGTGAAGAAAAGAGGTTACAAAGAAAGGGAGAGGAAAGGAGAAACACAGAGAGAAGAGAAGAGGGTACAAAGAAAGAGAGAGGAAAAGAGAATCACAGATGGAAGAGAAAAGACTACAAAGATAAAGGGAGGAAAAGAGAAGAACAGAGAGAAGAGAAGAGGGTACAAAGAAAGAGAGAGGAAAAGAGAATCACAGATGGAAGAGAAAAGACTACAAAGATAAAGGGAGGAAAAGAGAAGAACAGAGAGAAGAGAAGAGGATACAAAGAAAGAGAGAGGAAAGGAGAAACACAGAGAGAAGAGAAGAGGGTACAAAGAAAGAGAGAGGAAAGGAGAAACAGAGAGAAGAGAAGAGGGTACAAAGAAAGAGGAAAGAAGAAACACAGAGAGAAGAGAAGAGGGTACAAAGAAAGAGAGAGGAAAAGAGAATCACAGATGGAAGAGAAAAGACTACAAAGATAAAGGGAGGAAAAGAGAAGCACAGAGGGAAGAGAAGAGTGTACAAAGAAAGAGAAAGGAAAGGAGAAACAGAGAGAAGAGAAGAGGGTACAAAGAAAGAGAGAGGAAAAGAGAATCACAGATGGAAGAGAAAAGACTACAAAGATAAAGGGAGGAAAAGAGAAGCACAGAGGGAAGAGAAGAGTGTACAAAGAAAGAGAAAGGAAAGGAGAAACAGAGAGAAGAGAAGAGGGTACAAAGAAAGAGAGAGGAAAAGAGAATCACAGATGGAAGAGAAAAGACTACAAAGATAAAGGGAGGAAAAGAGAAGCACAGAGGGAAGAGAAGAGTGTACAAAGAAAGAGAGAGGAAAGGAGAAACAGAGAGAAGAGAAGAGGGTACAAAGAAAGAGAGAGGAAAGAAGAAACACAGAGAGAAGAGAAGAGGGTACAAAGAAAGAGAGAGGAAAAGAGAATCACAGATGGAAGAGAAAAGACTACAAAGATAAAGGGAGGAAAAGAGAAGCACAGAGGGAAGAGAAGAGTGTACAAAGAAAGAGAAAGGAAAGGAGAAACAGAGAGAAGAGAAGAGGGTACAAAGAAAGAGAGAGGAAAGAAGAAACACAGAGAGAAGAGAAGAGGGTACAAAGAAAGAGAGAGGAAAAGAGAATCACAGATGGAAGAGAAAAGACTACAAAGATAAAGGGAGGAAAAGAGAAGAACAGAGGGAAGAAAAGAGAGTTCAAAGAAAGAGGAAAAGAGAATCACAGATGGAAGAGAAAAGACTACAAAGATAAAGGGAGGAAAAGAGAAGAACAGAGGGAAGAAAAGAGAGTTCAAAGAAAGAGGAAAAGAGAATCACAGATGGAAGAGAAAAGACTACAAAGATAAAGGGAGGAAAAGAGAAGAACAGAGGGAAGAAAAGAGGGTACAAAGAAGGAGGAAAAGAGAATCACAGATGGAAGAGAAAAGAGTACAAAGATAAAGGGAGGAAAAGAGAAGCACAGAGGGAAGAGAAGAGGATACAAAGAAAGAGAGAGACAGAATGAGAGGGAAAGAAAGAGTGAAAGAGAGAGAGAAACTGAGTCCTGGGAAGAGTTAAAGAGAGAGAGACTATAGACTCCTTTTAAAAGGGAGCAAAATCAATGATTAGTTAATGGTCTAGTCTGGGCACTGGTGTCAGCCATTTGCCAATGTAGTTGCTGAATCCACCGTGTGTCCTTTCAAGGGGGCACATTCACCACTGAAGCTGAGCACTCAGTGAAAAATAAGATAAGCAGATAGGCTGGCCAGTTTGGCAGCCTGCGTTCTGCACCCGTTGCCCAGTGATTGTACAGCTAGTCCCAAACATCTCGAAAAATTCCTCCTCAGAACATAAGTCATGCCAGTGGTCCAATAACATATTTGGTGTGTTCTTGTCATTTCAGGCCCTCATTTTGTGGAGTATCTGCAGTGGACCGTGACGGAGGAGTGTCACGTGTTGCTGAAATGCAAGGTGACCTGCCGCTATTGTGAAAGCTCTGCATTAAAACATAATCAATACGTCCTTGGATGATGACAGGCAGGCATTATCTTCATTTCATTTTTGTGGTTCATTCCAGTACTGCTTTGATTAAATATTTAAAGCAGCCGGTACTCCCGACATGGGTACCAGATCATTTTTCCACAATATGGTCATGGCTGAGGCAGACGCATAGCCAGACCTTGATTGTTGGGGGCGGGCATTTTGACCCGCCTCCCCGCTGTTTTCCGCCCCCGCTGCAACCCCACATACCTGGGTTGGCGGGGGTCCCCAAGCCCCGCCAGCAGAAGCCTTCCTGTGGTGATATTACATAAGTATTGCCATACTGGGACAGACCAAAGGTCCATCAAGCCCAGCATCCTGTTTCCAACAGTGACCAATCCAGGTCACAAATACCTAGCAAGATCCCCCAAAAGTACAAAACATTTAATGCTGCTTATCCCAGAAATAGTGGATTTTCCCCCAAGTCCAATTTAATAATGGTCTATGGACTTTTCCTTTAGGAAGCCGTCCAAACCTTTTTTAAACTCTGCTAAGCTAACCGCCTTTACCACATTCTCTGGCAACGAATTCCAGAGTTTAATTACACGTTGAGTGACGAAAAATGTACCTCACTGTTTGCCCTGATTTCCTGCTCTGACGCACATGCTAGGCTTTAGTGAAATTAAGCACGCACGAAGCTCGCACATGCTCAGTTTCATTAAAAATCCAGCATGCGCAGAGGGGAGGGGGAAGCAGGGCAGGTAGCACAGTGGTGAATATCGCTGCAGAAAAGCTTCTGCTGTCGGGGACCCCCACCAGCCAAACCATCAGGCTTCAGGAGCCTGAACCTAAGGCCCCCAAGACCCCCCCCATGGCTATTCCACTGGGCAGGGGGCACCACCAACGCTTGTTCATAATTTACAGATGCCCCTAATTCTACAAACTTGCATGCACAATTTTACATTCTATCGCCTATGTTTACTAAGGTGCGCTATGGGCGCTTTAACGTTTTTTAACGCGCATAAATGGTTTATGCAAATTAAACACTAACGCGCCCATTGAAATGTATAGGCGAGTTAGCGTTTAATGTGCCTTAAATTTAAGGGTGCATTAGAAACGCTAACGCACCTTAGTAAACTTACCCTTATAAATGGTGCCTAAAAAATTGGAGCCAAAAAACCCCATGTTTTGGGGCAGACTGGGGCGTAGTTTTGAGTAACGCACGTAAGTGTAGAATAATAGTTTTCTGTGCGTAAAATTAGGCATGGACATTTGCTCCACGTTTTCGTTGCTCCTCTTCGCTTAACCGTTAATTCTATAATTTATGCGGGATGCAAAGAACAACTCGTAAAGAAACTTCAGACCGCGCAAAACACAGCAGCCAGGCTTATATTTGGAAAAACAAGATTGGAAAGCGCCAAACCCCTCCGGGAAAAACTACACTGGCTCCCAATCAAAGAACGTATTGCCTTCAAAATCTGCACCCCGGTCCACAAAAGTATCTACGGCGAAGTCCCGGGATACATGACAGACCTCATAGACCTAACATCCAGAAACACAATCGGATCGACACGAACATATTCAAATCTCCACTACCCAAGCTGCAAAGGACTCAAATACAAATCAACTTATGCATCCAGCTTCTCCTACATAAGCACACAATTGTGGGACATAAGTACATAAGTACATAAGTAGTGCCATACTGGGAAAGACCAAAGGTCCATCTAGCCCAGCATCCTGTCACCGACAGTGGCCAATCCAGGTCAAGGGCACCTGGCACGCTCCCCAAACGTAAAAACATTCCAGACAAGTTGTACCTAAAAATGAGGAATTTTTCCAGTCCATTTAATAGCGGTCTATGGACTTGTCCTTTAGGAATCTATCTAACCCCTTTTTAAACTCCGTCAAGCTAACCGCCCGTACCACGTTCTCCGGCAATGAATTCCAGAGTCTAATTACACGTTGGGTGAAGAAAAATTTTCTCCGATTCGTTTTAAATTTACCACACTGTAGCTTCAACTCATGCCCTCTAGTCCTAGTATTTTTGGATAGCGTGAACAGTCGCTTCACATCCACCCGATCCATTCCACTCATTATTTTATACACTTCTATCATATCTCCCCTCAGCCGTCTCTTCTCCAAGCTGAAAAGCCCTAGCCTTCTCAGCCTCTCTTCATAGGAAAGTCGTCCCATCCCCACTATCATTTTCGTCGCCCTTCGCTGTACCTTTTCCAATTCTACTATATCTTTTTTGAGATACGGAGACCAGTACTGAACACAATACTCCAGGTGCGGTCGCACCATGGAGCGATACAACGGCATTATAACATCCGCACACCTGGACTCCATACCCTTCTTAATAACACCCAACATTCTATTCGCTTTCCTAGCCGCAGCAGCACACTGAGCAGAAGGTTTCAGCGTATCATCGACGACGACACCCAGATCCCTTTCTTGATCCGTAACTCCTAACGCGGAACCTTGCAAGACGTAGCTATAATTCGGGTTCCTCTTACCCACATGCATCACTTTGCACTTGTCAACATTGAACTTCATCTGCCACTTGCACGCCCATTCTCCCAGTCTCGCAAGGTCCTCCTGTAATCGTTCACATTCCTCCTGCGACTTGACGACCCTGAATAATTTTGTGTCATCGGCGAATTTAATTACCTCACTAGTTATTCCCATCTCTAGGTCATTTATAAATACATTAAAAAGCAACGGACCCAGCACAGACCCCTGCGGGACCCCACTAACTACCCTCCTCCACTGAGAATACTGGCCACGCAATCCTACTCTCTGTTTCCTATCTTTCAAAGGCCGTGAAAACAACGTACGACCACCAAAACTTCCGGAAATCACTAAAAACCAACTTGTTCAAAAAGGCATACCCCACCGATCCTACCTAAGTGCCTAAACCCTGCAACAGAACGAAACCAAAGCTTGTAATGAACATTGCATAACTCTTCCTATGATTCGCCCAATGTGTCTATAACACATGAACCCTATTGGACCACAACATCACTTTGTATTTGTTTCAGTACCGGAGATGGCGACAGGGGCGTATCCAGACAGCAGATTTTGGTTGGGCACCAAGTGTTCTCCCCCCCCCCCCCCCCCCCCCCCCTCACCAAAAAAAATATCTCAGCTGGTGGGAAAATGCTTCTCTCCACCTTGGCAGTCTGCAGCAGGCATGCGATGGGAACTGAGCATGCACAGGTGCCAGTATCGTGCAGAGCGGCATTTTTGTTACCTCCAGGGGGAAGTCTTTAGCTGGCAGAGCTTCGGATCCTCACCAGCTACCGCTAAACATGTACTACTGTTGGGTGGGCCTCAGCCCTAAGTGGGTGGGCCCCGGCCCACCTGTGACTACACCACTGGATGGCGAACGCCATTACGGTACTATGTAGCCACATTGAGCCTGCAAATAGGTGGGAAAACGTGGGCTACAAATGTAACAAATAAATAAAATAATCCATGCCAAATTTTACATGTGGCTTATGTGGGTTTTTTGGCACCAATGGTTTTAGGCACCATATATAAAAAGTAAAATTTCAGGGGGGGGGGGGGGAAACCCTTACTGCCACCCATTAAGGTGGCGGTAAGGATTCCCATGCTAACCCAGCGGTAACCAGGCAGTGCGCAGGAATGCCCGCTTACTGCCAGGTACACCCCGGCACTACAAAAGTAAATATATTTTGATAGCACTGGATATGACGGTGTGCTGGGGGTGGGGCTGCTGCAGTAGCCCGACGGTACTTCCTTTTTAGCGAGCGGTAAGCCTGCGTTGGGCTTACTTCCGCTTTGTAAAAGGAGTCCTAATTTATTTACACATAGATGTGAGGATTGCGCCCCAAATTTGGCCACCGTTTATAGAATCCGTGGATATCTGGATAATACTGTTGAAAATTTCCAGATAGGGCCTGGGACAGGGCGTTTATTTGGATGGCATTTGCCCTACTATTTCTGGCTTTGTCCAAACCTAGCAATTGGCACAGAGAAGCTTGAAAAAGTCACACAAACTTGCCAGTTATATGTAGCAGTGGCGTAGATACGTGGGGCCAGGGGGGCCTGGTCCCCGTAGATTTGGCCCTGGACCCCCCTGCCGATGACCCTCTCAACCCCCCTTCCCGCCGTCTCTACTACTACTACTACTACTATTTAGCATTTCTATAGCGCTACAAGGCGTACGCAGCGCTGCACAAACATAGAAGAGAGACAGTCCCTGCTCAAAGAGCTTACAATCTAATAGACAAAAAAAATAAATAAAGTAAGCAAATCAAATCAATTAATGTGAACGGGAAGGAAGAGAGGAGGTGGAGGCGAGTGGTTACGAGTCAAAAGCAATGTAGGGTGCAGCGAGACAGAAGGCGCAAAGTCTGGAGTTGGAAGTAGTGGAGAAGGGAACAGATAAGAAGGATTTATCCATGGAGCGGAGTGCACGGGAAGGGGTGTAGGGAAGGACGAGTGTGGAGAGATACTGGGGAGCAGCAGAGTGAGTACATTTATAGGTTAGTCGAAGAAGTTTGAACAGGATGTGAAAACGGATAGGGAGCCAGTGAAGGGTCTTGAGGAGAGGGGTAGTATGAGTAAAGCGACCCTGGCGGAAGATGAGACGGGCAGCAGAGTTTTTTGAACCGACTGGAGAGGGGAGAGGTGACTAAGTGGGAGGCCAGCAAGAAGCAGATTGCAGTAGTCTAAACGAGAGGTGACAAGGGTGTGGATGAGGGTTTTGGTAGAGTGCTCAGAAAGAAAGGGGCGGATTTTACAGATGTTGTAAAGAAAGAAACGACAGGTCTTGGCAGTCTGCTGGATATGAGCAGAGAAGGAGAGAGAAGAGTCAAAGATGACCCCAAGGTTTCGAGCTGAGGAGACAGGGCGAATGAGAGAGCCATCAACAGAAATAGAAAACGGGGGGGGGGGGGAGCGGGGAGGTGGGTTTGGGGGGGAAAATACAGGACATCAGAAACAGAAGGAAGCCTTTTGCAGGAAGAAGAGGACCTCGGCTGGCGGGGGTTGGGGTCCCCCACCAGCAAAGGTAGGCGACGGCGGTTGGCGGCGGGAGGGGGGGGGTCGAGAGGGTCGTTGGCAGGGGAGGCAAAGTTGGTGGTGGCAGCAGCGGCGAGGTCGGCAATGGTGGGGGGGTCGGCGGCACCGGAGGGGGATTCTGGACCCCCTTCCCGCCGAAGTCTGGCTATGCCCCTGAGTAGGTCTACTACTGGTACCATGTTGCTTCTTGGTCCAGCCTAATCTGGCCCCGGTTCTGCCATGATTCATGTCCCTACTGGTGCATCCAGAACTACAGTTCCCTGCATTAATTGGTGAAAACCCTGGGCTGAATCAGCCTGGGCTGCAAAACAAAACAAAGAACTCTAATTCTGTGATGATTTGGTCCCAAAATTTAACAGCTACTCTTTCTTTCTGTATTTTCCCCCAGAGCACATTCTTTAGTGAGAGAATCAGCTGCGAATTTGCTTTCTCATTGTATATTGTATCATCCTTCTTACAAAGTACCACAGTGGGATTTCAGACAGCATATTAGTTTAAAATTTGCCGTTCCTCACTATACCCATATCGTCAGGCTGCTTCCACTTTATTTTCTACAGGTAGCCAACACAAGGAATGAAACGACTTTCAAATGGTTCTTCAACAGGCAGCCGTTCCCCAAAGGTCAGTATGACCCGGAGACGGGAGACGGAACACTTCTCATCAAAAAGGTAAGAGCATGCTCTTTGCATATGCATCTCCGTGTTAGTTTCTGAAAATGCATTCCTCATCACCAGAGGCCTGTTTCATTTCTAGAATTCATCTGTGTGCTATGCATGGTTTAAAATGAGAAAACACTTTCTCATTTCCAATGCCAGCCTCATCTGGATTTCTCACCCAGGAATTCACTGATCAATATTGAGCTGGTTATAAAGAGGGTAATCTTGCAATCCATTTACCTGGATAGAAATATCCCCTCCTCAAATATGCCTTAAAGCATGTGCAGGTTACATACAGGCTTATTTTCGAAAGAGAAGGGCGCCCATCTTTCGACACAAATCGGAAGACGGGCGTCCTTCTCTCAGGGTCGCCCAAATCGGCATAATCGAAAGCCGGTTTTGGGCATCCCCAACTGCTTCCCGTCGTGGGGACGACCGAAGTTCCTGGGGGCGTGTCGGAGGCGTAGCGAAGGCGGGACTGGGGCGTGCCTAACAGATGGGCGTCCTCGAGCGATAATGGAAAAAAGAAGGGTGTCCCTGATGAGCACTTGACCGACTTTACTTGGGCCATTTTTTCTTACGAGCAAGCCTCAAAAAGGTGCCCGACCTGACCAGATGACCACCGGAGGAAATCGGGGATGACCTCCCCTGACTTCCCCAGTGGTGACTATAACTCCCTCCCACCCTGAAAAAAACAACTTTAAAAACTTTTTTTGCCAGCCTCAAATATCATACTCAGGACCATCGCAGCAGTATGCAGGTCCCTGGGCGAGGAGGTGTGTGTGTGTCAGCGGAGGCATAGCGAAGGCATGGACATCCTTCTTTCAAACATTTTGGATATTCTCAACTGCCCCCCCCCCCCCACCACCAAATTTCAAGGGCATGGAGTGGAGGAGTGGCTTAGTGGTTAGAGCACCGGTTTTGCAATCCAGAGGTGGCCAGTTCAAATCCTGCCGCTGCTGCTCCTTGTGATCTTGGGGAAGTCACTTAACCCTCCATTGCCTCAGGTACAAAGTTAGATTGTGAGCCCTCCTGGGACAGAGAAATATCCAGAGTACCTGAATGTAGCTCATCTTGAGCTACTACTGAAAAAGGTGTGAGCAAAATCCAAATAAATAATAATTTAATGTGTATTAACCTACAAATTGAGAAACATACAGTCAATTTGCTTGTGTTAAAAAGTTGTACAAAATATGATTAAAATGAATGTGTGAAATGAACCCCCCAAATAAGTCTGAAAATTGGGAAGAAGTCTGAAAACAAACTGAAATTCTTTTGCCTGTGCACATTCCTAGTCTGTGTACTTTTAATCGTGTTAGACAGGGGCAATTCTTGGGTTCATTTATGTCCAGTGTCTGGGCTAACAGAAGAATATAAGCACTGCCATACTGGGTCAGACTGGAGGTCCATTAAGCCCCAGCATTCTGTTTCCGAAAGTGGCCAATCCAGGTCACAAGTGCCCATCAAGATCCCAAAAGAGGTTTTGTGTTGCTTCTCCTAGAAATAAGCAGTGGATTTTCCCAAGTCCATCTTAATAATGGCTTATGGACTTTTCTTGTAGGAACTTGGCCAAATCTTTTTTAAACCCCGCTAAGCTAACGGCTTTTACCAGGTTTCTGGACTCCAGAGTTTAATTACATATTGAGTGACGAAATAATTTCTCCGATTTGTTTTAAATGTACTACTTATTAACTTCATCGCGTCCAGCCTAGTCCTTGTATTTTTGGAAAGAGTAAACAAGCAGAAATATATTTCCAACTGTTCATGTATTATTTTGCCCCTCTGCCCTTCTCAGGCTTCCCACACAAACAGCAGATTCACAGTGCATGGGTGTTTTTAAAGTGCACACTTTGTATCTGACGAAACACATGCAGGTTCCCTTTGAAACCATGCGTGAAATGCAGGCGCTGAAAGAATCTGCCTGGTTTCTAGCTTTGTGGGCTGTTTGCATGTTACCCCAATTAGCAGACGGTTCAGTTTTTCAGCTACAGGGGGGAATTTAGCCGGTTTGAATGAGGACCAAAGCGTCTCCCCGCAGTTAGCCATTCAGTTTGCTTTTGTAATGTTTCCCCCAGTTCACTGAGGAGAATAAAGGGTTATACAAGACCGTGGTTTCGGATATTAGGGGAGAAGACACAAGTGAACTCAACCTCTCCAAAGAAGGTCAGCATGATGTGTGTCATTACATGACTCCGACTGGTTTTAGCAGCATTTTTGCATGGGCAAACGTATGTCAGCTACTATTAAATTCACATTCTAATTATTTATTTTCTTCTTTATATTTAAACAAAAAAAATAATCTCAATGAATACCCTAAGAATAAAACCTTACAGCATAACATCTAAACAATACTTTAAAATGTCACTAACTCCTCTCCCACCCTCCCCGAACCAGGGGCGTAGCCAGATGCCCAATTTTGGGTGGGCCTGGGCCCAAGATGGGTGGGCAGAAGAACTCCACCTTGTCCCACAAATGATTTGGTCTCGCCCTCTCTCGCCTGCATGCCATATGGTCTCTCAAACATCCCCCCTCCCCGTATACCTTTTAAATAGCAGATTTTCACTTTCAGCAAGCAGCAACTAATACACACTGCTCATGTTGGCCCCACAGCCTTCCCTCTGATACAACTTCCTGTTTCCGCATAGGCGGGAATACATCAGAGGGAAGGCTGTGGGGCCGGTGCGAGCAGTATGTAACAGTCGCTGCTCGCTGCAGGCAAAGATCTGCTATTTACGTATGCAGGAGGAACAGTTGTTGGGAGTTTTCGGCTGATGGGGCTTGGGGATCTCTGCCAGCCAGGTGTAAGCCACATTGAGCCTACAAATAGGTGTGCTGCTACTGGGTGGGCCTGAGCCCAAAGTGGGTGGGCCTGGGCCCACCCAAGCCCACCCTTGGCTACGCCACTGCCCCGAACAACATCCTGAAAAGAAATTTCACATGAATTTACTAATTAATTACTACAGTAAAATAAATAAAAATTAAGGGGCCTGTTGACTAAAGGGCGTTCAGCCCTTAAAGCGACATGAGCATGGAAAATAGGCTACTGCCTGTCAGCGTACACTAATTCGCATGTTACGCATCTGGAATGGGTGGAGATTGGGCATTGCCACGTTATCCCGCTAACGCATGAGGATTACCGTCTGCTAACTGGATATCGCAGAGTGTTTAACAAAGGAGCACGTAGCGTCTCCTAAGTAGAAGGCAGAAAGTACTGTCACGTGATTTTATTGCAGGTGTCACGTGCTAATAGGAACATTAGGGCACAACCTGTAAAAAAAAAAAAGAGCCCACCTTTAATCTCGCAATATATCCTGCTTAGTACATGACAAAGGGCCTTGTTTACTAAGGTTATTTGGATGCAAAGAATAAACCTTAAAGAAACGTCAGACCGCTCAAAACACGGCATCTGGGCTTACCTTCGGAAAAACGCGATTTGAAAGTGCAAAACCCCTTCGCGAAAAACTACACTGGCTCCCAATCAAAGAATGCATTGCTTACAAAACCTGCACTCTGGTTCACAAAATTATCTACGGTGAAGCTCCGGGATACATGACAGACTTGATCGACCTACCAACTAGAAACACATCCGAATCAACACGGACGTACCTAAATCTGCACTACCCAAGCTGCAAAGGACTCAAATACAAATCGACCTACGCATCCAGTTTTTCCTACATTAACACACAACTGTGGAACGCATTACCCAAAGCCTTGAAAATGACATACGACCACCTAAACTTCCGGAAAACACTAAAAACTAACCTGTTTAAAAAGGCATACCCTACCGATCCAGCATAAATGCCTGATCTCTGCAACACAACAAAACTAA
This sequence comes from Microcaecilia unicolor, assembly GCF_901765095.1. NCBI lineage: Eukaryota > Metazoa > Chordata > Amphibia > Gymnophiona > Siphonopidae > Microcaecilia > Microcaecilia unicolor. Next base: position 197,035,575 of record NC_044041.1, read on the forward strand.
AGAACGTAATGGACATAACACAACTCTTCCGTTGTACGATTCCCTAGTGTGGCTGGGCCACATGAACTTGATCTTACCACAACATCACTTTGTATTTATTTACACCGGAGTCTGTAACGCCTCTCCGGTACTATGTAAGCCATATTGAGCCTACAAATAGGTGGGAAAATGTGGGATATAAATGTAACAAATTAAATAAATAAATAAGGTGTGTTAGTGTTTTTAGCGTGTGCACAAAATGAACGTGTGCTGTGTAGGTGTCCATAGGAATATTGTGGGCGCCTACACAGCGCGCACTAAAAACGCTAGCACACCTCTAGCGTGGCTTAGTAAACAGGGCCCAGAGTCTCATGTTAGTAGGCCCAGATTTCACCGCACCTTAGTAAAAGGGCCCTAAATTACATATAGGGCTGGATTCAGTGCACGACGCTCAAAATTTGGTACAGAAAGGTGTAAGGAAACAAGAAGGCAATCGACGGTCTACAATATCCACCATGGAACAAAGAAAAGGCAGTCTTTAATGAGTAGTATAGATGCTCCCAAATAGATGTTTCAAACGGACCCAGGAAGACACACTTTGACCAGTGTCAGTGGAGTTTTTAGGTTTGCACCAACTGGTTCGTAATGCCCCTGACGCACCTCTTGGTGAAACATAGCCATGTCGGGTATCTATTTGTGGAAAAGATACCCGCACATCAGAATATAAGAGCAGTCGTGCTGAGTCAGACTAAGGGTCCAGCAAACCCAGTATCATGTGGCCAGTCCAGGTCACAAGTACCTGGCAGAGGCCTAAAAAGTAGCAAGATTTCGAGCTACTGACCCTGTGGATAACCTCCAGGAATTTGTCCAAACCTTTTCTTTAAACCCAGCTACATGAACTGCTTTTACCACTTGCTCCGGCAACGAGTTCCAGAGCTATGTATCTTTATAAAATAGCCCCCTCCCCCTTATACAATCGCCTTCTGAGAGCCTGAATTAATAGAATTCCCTTATTCAGCTGTTTCCAGTCTTTCCCACCAGAAGAGGCAAACAGTTTATTTATTTATTTATTGGGATTTATTAACCGCTTCTGTGAAGAGATTCACCCAAGAGCGTGTGCAGTACGTAGAGTTTTTTTTTTTTTTTTTTGCATGCCTTGTACCAGCAAACCCAGTGCACACAGAGCAGGTGTGCTAATATTCAAGCTAATGGCTAGGGATGCACATTTTTTTATAGCTCTTGTTCCCTTTGGCTCTATTTACTTTGGTGCCCAGTAAAATGAACCATGTGCCTAAAATGGAATGAAACTCAACGAAACCGAAAAGAAACGTTTCCCATCCACATCTCTACTAATGGCATGCAGTCAGTAAACTGGGTACAGCGCAATACAGTGAATATGGAAATCTGCCGTCTTTGTTACTAAATCGTTATTTTTGCTTCTCAGTTTTTGAGGATATTCTGAAAGAGCTCTCCAGGATCGGTGGTAAGTGCAGCATGACTTCCTGTTTTACTAATCTAGGTAGGGTTACCATTTTTTGTCCCCCAAAAAGGAGGACACATGCCCCGCCCCACCACATACCCTGCCACGCCCCCCTGTCACACCCTCGCTCTGCCCCCTGTCACGTTTTCCCCTCCGCCCGTCACATACCTGTTACCCCCCCTCCCTGTCATCCCCCTCCCCTTACCTTACTACTGCCCTGGTGGTCTAGTGACCTCTTCGGGGCAGGAAAGAGCCCCCTCTTTCCTGCCCGGAGCGCTGCCCTGCATGAATCCTTCCTGTTGCTGATCCTCGGCGCTGATTCAAAATGGTCGCCGAGAGTTGAAGTCTTGCGAGGTCACATCAACTCTCGGCGGCCATTTTGAATCGGTGCCGAGGATCAGCAAAAGGAAGGATGCAGGGCAGCGCTCCGGGCAAGAAAGAGGGGGCTCTTTCCTGCCCTGAAGGCGGAAGAGGTCACTAGACCACCAGGGCAGTAGTAAGTAAGGGGAGGGGAGGCTAGCAATCTGCCCGTTTGTCCTATAGGACGGCCTGCCCACCAGCTTGGCCATTTTGTCCAGAAATCCGGACAAACGGGCAGATTGGCAAAACCCGCCTGGTTGCCCGGACATGCCCTCAAAAAGAGGACATGTCCGGGTAAATCCGGACATATGGTAACCCTAAATCTAGGGGCCCTTTCACAAAGGCGTGCTAAAAAATGGCCCGCAGTAGTGTGGGCACGTGTATTGGCCACGTGCTGGACCATTTCTCCACCGCATCTGGAATAAAGCTCTTCACCCTGCCTTCTGCTTGCCCGGAACAAAATGGCAGCGCCCAGGCCTTGTACAGTGCATTCTGGGATGCACTGGGCAGGGCTAAACACCATATAAGGATTTTTTTCCCTTATATGGTGTTTAGACCTGCTCAGTGCATCCCAGAATGTACTGTGCAAGGCCTGGGCGCCGCCATTTTGTTCCAGGCAGGCCCGAGGCAGGAGGGAGGAGTCGTTGCTCCTGCCATCCTGCCTCCACCTTGTTGTAAAGGTACAGGGAGGGGCGGGGGTGTGGGTCGGGTGCGGGAGGGTGGGAGGAGTGTGAGTCTGAGCAGGGGAATGGGTTTGGTCCATTGGACCACCAGGGAAATTTTATTTAAAAGGGGGGGGGGTGGTCATAAACAACTGTTGGGGGTACTAAAATTTTCAACCTCTACAGTTCTTTGTTTTCTTCACACCGAATCTTTCCGATCACTTTGTTTCCTGATCAGCCTTATCTGCATCGCCTCTGAAGCTTCAGAGTACAGCAGAGGGCTTCAAAATCTACAGCATCGTCAAGTATTTCACCGACTACATGACGCCCAGCTGGTACCACAAGTAGGTCACCGATATATTTTGCGTATTTATGTTGTTTTTGCTTTGAACATGTTGTTCCAAACCAGGTGCTGTGTATAAGCTGCAGTGCCTTTCCTTGCCTCTTTGTACACAGCCCACATTCTCCCTAGACCCCAGGTCTCATGGGATATTAATACAACCAGTAGCCTTTGTGCCCACCCCATTTGCCCTCAGTGGCGTTCCTAGGGGGGCTGACACCCGGGGCGGATCGCCGATGCGCCCCACCCCCCAGGTGCACGCCGCTGGGGGAGGGGGTGCCACGCGCCTGTCCGCTTCGTTCGTTTCCATGCTCCCTCTGCCCCGGAACAGGAAGTAGCCTGTTCCGGGGCAGAGGGAGCACAGAACGAATGTAGCGGACAGGCGCGCGGCACCCCCCCAGCGGCGTGCACCCGGGGCGGACCACACCCACCGCCCCCCCCTTGGTACGCCACTCACTGTACCTGCTCCATGCCTTTGAAAGCTCAGTCATCAAAATGTGCCTCTCAGCTGGCTGCATATTTCTAAATTATGAACTAGCAAAATGCTGGGAGACAGGGCTGCCGGGGGGGGGAGGACAGGGGGGGGGGGCAAAATTCCCCAGGTCCCCGGTGCCGGGGTCTCTCTCTCTCTCTCCTGTTCCTGAAGAAAACCGGCGCCGAGCCTTTCTTGAAGGCTGGGCAGGAGCGGAAACAGCAAGGCTTTGGGTCAGGGCCTCGGCTAGCGGGGGTCCCCCCCAGGCCCCGCCAGCAGAAGAGCTCTTCACTCTGCCGCATTACCTGCCAAGCGGCTGCTTTTCCCCTCAGGCCGCACGTGCTCAGTTTTGAAACCGAGCATGCGCGACGTTAGAGAAAAAGCAGCCGCAGGGGCAGGGCAGGCCAATTGCGGCGGAGTGAAGAGCCGCACTGGAGGAAGGACTTCTTCTGCTGGTGGGGCCTCAGGATCCCCGTCGGCCAAGGTATTTGTAGTTGCGGTTGGGGGGAGGGGGTTGGCAGCGATGGCGATCCTGGGGGAGGGGGGGCGGCGGCCCTGCTGAGAGATCCTGTCTTGGGTTATCGATTCAGGTTTACGCTAGCGGTAGGAGCCGTTTTTCCCACACACCAGGGGCCCTTTTTAGCGCAACAGGTAAAAAAAAAGCCCCCAGACACACACTGTGCGGTAAGAGAATTTTAAAATTAATGATTAATTAGTTTTGTCTAGTCTTTGGTACATTTCTTGTTTTTTTTAAGTATATTTCTATGTTTCTATAAAAGTGATTATTCCCTTGTTATAATTTGTAAATATTTGTAATATTACTTTATTTATTTTTTGTCTATTAGATTGTAAGCTCTTTGAGCAGGGACTGTCTTTCTTCTATGTTTGTGCAGCGCTGCGTACGCTTTGTAGCGCTATAGAAGTGATAAATAGTAGTAGTAGTAGTCTCTTGTAACCAGAGCTAATATTGTGATGTCATAATGCCTCAGGCCACCAATAAGAGCCAACCTCATCAGTGATGTCACAATGGCTTGATTGTCCTATACTTGGCTCACTTTTATTACATAGCTCTTTGAGCAGGGACTGTCTTTCTTCTATGTTTGTGCAGCGCTGCGTATGCTTTGTAGCGCTATAGAAATGCTAAATAGTAGTAGTAGTAATTCCCCCCAAATGATCAAGCAAATCACCCACCCTGCCCCTTCCCCCCAGATGATCAATCATATCAGATAAAATGATAGGACATTTTGATTCTTATAAACCCCCCCCAATCAATGGTACAGGTCAACCTCCATCCCACAGACTATTAACCCCGAAGCTTCCAGTAGGAACACCTACCAAATGAAACTTATAAGAATCCCGTTGCACTTCCCTGAATTAATCCAGTTCGTTCAATATCAAACTGAGATCTCAGGGAAAGAGTAACAGCTTTTCTAAAATCGCTGCCTTCACGTGTATGCTCATTTACGTACGCAAACTAGTTATTTACATATGCAAATGATGCCTAACACTTCTAAAATGAATTCCATATCTCCTACTTTTGAAATCGTGTAACAGCCACTGAATACTCGCCTCATAATGTTTCATGGCAATGGTGAAAAGTGCTAATCACGAATATGCTTGTGCTTACTTGGAAGGATCATCATAAAACTGACTTCATACATTAAATTCAAGAAAACGTTGTAAGAAATCCGGTGTACAGTCCTTCAGAGCTGTAATGTGTATGGAGTTTATTAACGTGTCAGTAAATGTCCATTATTATACTTCAGGGACAGGAAGCTGGCGATCACCGAGCGATTGAAATCCGGAAGTACTATGAATCAGGTGTGGCTTCAGATTTTAAACCCCACTGAGGGGGACAAGGGTATCTACACCCTGGAACTGTTTGATGGAAAAGAGATTCACAAACGGTCCATGGACTTGTCCGGGAAAGGTAAGGCATAGTTTCCTGTTCATGCCTTTGAGCTGATCCAAAGTTTCCCAATTACTTACTGTAAACATATTTTTCCCTGCTCTTATTCGCAGTGTTCGATGACGCAATGGCTGAGTATCAAAGATTAAAGTAAGTCTTTCTAATTATATGTAGAGACCCCTTGAGTAAAGGTTTTCTCTGATTCTGTACTAGAAGGAAGAAAAATATAACAGAATGAAGGAAGGCCAGATTTTAAATCAGGGCATAAAGCCATCTACTTTGGCACAAAAATTTGGTTTCTTCCAGGTCCTGGAAGGGAACAAATGCAACAGAGAAATGTTTGCCACAAATTTATATGTAGAATTGAAGTGGGGTTTTTATTTGAATCAGTTTGCATGCCTTTTAGCATTTCAGAGCAGTGGAGTAGCCATGGGTGGACCTGGGTGGGCAGGGGCTCACCGAAAATATCATCTCCCTTAGTGTGGCTGGTGGGTATCTCTAAACCCCACGAGCCGAAGACCTGCTCCCCGCCAAACAAGCTTACTTCTTAGGCGGCCGCCAGCACTGTCTCCAAGCTGCTGCTGCCAGCTGCAGGACCCTACACCCCCTTTTCACTCATGCTCAAAACTGAGCATACTAGGAGACCAGCAGCGGTTTAGGGACAGTGTTGGTGGCTGCCCATAGGGTTACCATATGTCCGGATTTACCCGGACATGTCCTCTCTTTGAGAACATGTCCAGGCAACCGGGTGGGTTTTGCCAATCTGCCCATATGTCCGGATTTTGGGACAAACGGGCAGGCTGGCGGGCGGGCCGTCCTAGACGGCCTGCCCGTTTGTCCAGAATTCCGGACAAATGGGCAGATTGCTAGCCTCCCCTCCCCTTACTTACTACTGCCCTGGTGGTCTAGTGACCTCTTCGGGGCAGGAAAGAGCCCCCTCTTTCCTGCCCGGAGCGCTGCCCTGCATGCTTCCTTCCTGTTGCTGATCTCGGCGCCGATTCAAAACGGCCGCCGAGAGTTGAAGTTACCTCGCGAGGCTTCAACTCTCAGCGGCCATTTTGAATCGGCGCCAAGATCAGCAACAGGAAGGAAGCATGCAGGGCAGCGCTCCGGGCAGGAAAGAGGGGGCTCTTTCCTGCCCCGAAGAGGTCACTAGACCACCAGGGCAGTAGTAAGGTAAGGAGAGGGGGGTGACGGGAAGGGGGGGTGACGGGGTGTGTGACAGGGGGGAGGGGAAAATGTGACAGGTGGCGGAGCGAGGGCGTGAAATGGGGCGGGTGGGTGTGTGGTGGGGGCGGGGCATGTGTCCTCCTTTTTGGGGGACAAAATATGGTAACCCTAGCCGCCCAAGAAGTAAGCTCGTTTGGCGGGGAGGAGGTCTTCAGCTGGCGGGGCTTGGGGATCTCCGCCAGCACAAGTATTTCATTTACTTGGGGGAGGGGGTAGCATTGGGAAGGGAGAGGCGCATTGTAAGGTGCATCCAATTACGCCTGACATCGACACAGCGTAAGTGACCTGCATCTACCATGAAACATGCCAAAGTGGATTTAGGTTACTATTTTATAACAGCAAGTTCCACCCCTGTGTGGCAGCAGGTTATAGACCTGCAGCCTAAATGTCTTTATGACCCAACAGATTTTTAACAAACCAACACAAATCTTTTGCTTCTGTCTTTCAGGGAAGCAAGTATAGCAGAAAAGAGTGAGTACAAGGAACGGGGATGGGATCTGTGGTTACAGTCAAAGCAGTTTAGATGTACCTGGGACAATGGAGGGTTAAAAGCGACTTGCCTATAAACCCAGTTCCCCTGGTTCTCAGGCTGTTGCACTAACCATTAAGCTACTCCTCCGTAAGCACATAAGCACCGCCATACTGGGAAAAGACCAAGGGTCCATCAAGCCCAGCATCCTGGTTCCAACAGCGGCCAATCCAGGCTTCAAGAACCCGGCAACCCCCCCCCCCCCCAAAAAAAAAAAAAAAAAAAAAACGTTTTTAATAATGTTCAATGGACTTTTCCTTCAGGAATCTGTCCAAACCCCCCTTAAACTCTGTAAGGCCAGCTGCTGTCACTACATTCTCCGGCAACGAGTTCCAGAGTCCAACTACACGCTGAGTAAAGAAAAACTTTCTCCTATCCTATATAATAAAACGCACCTCCAACATTCTGAAGCCGAGAAAGTGAAGCCTTCAAGTCTTGAAGCGTTCCTGCAACGTTCCGGAACTGCGTGTCGTCAATTGAGGAGATGGAGCCTTACAGAGCGCACGAATGCTTCAAGGCTTGAAGGCTTCACTTTCTCACACACACACTCACTCTCTGTCTCTCACACACACTCTCTCTCACACACTCTCTCTCTCTCTCTCTGACACAAACACACACACACTCTGTCTGTCTCACTCATTCTCTCTCACATACACACTCCATCTCTCACCCACACACTCTCTCTCAAACATACACACTCCGAGGAAAGGGGGGCATGGAACATGCTGGGGAGGAGAGGGAGGGGGGCATGGAACTCGGAGGGGAGGAGAGAGGAGAGGGAGGGAGGCCTGCACCTCGGACGGAAGGGGGGCCTGGAACTCAGAGGGGAGGAGAGGGAGGGAGGGAAGGAGGGGGTCATGGAACTCAGAGCCCCACACACACACACTCACTCTCTGTCTCTCACATACACTCTCTCTCACACACACTCTCACTCTCTCTCTCTCTCTCTCTGACACAAACACACACACACACTCTGTCTCTCACTCATTCTCTCTCACACACACTCTCACTCTCTCTCTCTCTCTCTGACACAAACACACACACACTCTGTCTCTCACTCATTCTCTCTCTCTCTCTCTCTCTCTCTGACACAAACACACACTCACTCTCTGTCTCTCACATACACTCTCTCTCACACACACTCTCACACTCTCTCTCTCTCTCTCTCTGACACAAACACACACACACTCTGTCTCTCACTCATTCTCTCTCACACACACTCTCTGTCTCTCACATACACTCTCTCTCACACACACTCTCACTCTCTCTCTCTGACACAAACACACACACACTCTGTCTCTCACTCATTCTCTCTCTCTCTCTCTCTCTCTCTCTCTCTCTCAAACATACACACTCCAAGGAAAACCTTGCTAGCACCCATTTCATTTGTGTCAGAAATGGGCCTGTTTTACTAGTTTGTTTTAAATCTACCACCCAGGCTTTATTCTTTGTAGAGGGCATCATACAACAGTAGAACCTAGGGAATTGTAACTCTCCATCTCTTTCCTTTCCCAGATCGTGCCAAAGTTGTCCGAGGCCTCCCCGATGTTGCCACAATCATGGAGGATAAGGTAACCTTCCCCAGTGAAGTCTCCATTAACGAGCGGTTCAGCAATTCTAACGTTTTTATTGAGAGCATGAGAAATTAACATAAGACATTTGTCAGGAAGTGCAGAGATCTGAGTTTGTTTCATTATTGTTACTATTGTTCTATGTTTTAGATAAGTGTGTGTATGTATCATTCACGTATAGGGAATGTAGACCAATGAATTCAATAGCGAGAAGTACTGATCTCTGGGCAGAATATTGCGACTCGAACTGGCCAGAAGTGTGAGAGACGTATTATCCCTGAGGGTCACCAGCCTTCTGTACACAGGGGAAGGGCAGAATTATCAAAGATTTCTTTCCAAATTGGTTGAGTCTCCAGTTTTTCTCAGAAACGCTGTGTGTATGGTGGCTGGTCCTCAGTTTCTAATTGATAGCTTTAGTTTCACTCGTTAGAAAAAAATGTCTATTTTTTTCCTGCAGAGGGCACAAAACTTGTGAACCACAAAATTAATGTGTGTGTGAGGGGGGGGAGGCTTCACCTCGACTCCTCCTTTCCCCACCCCCAAACTAAGATCATGAGACGGCAAAATAACACCACTGGCTGTTGCCACCTCATGTGTGCGATCACTGTAGGCCTGTCCTGTAGCTGTGCCACAATCTGAGACCTTGCAGATCATAGAAATGATCCAGGCATGTTTGCTGAAGGAACTGGAAGTCAGGGAGCTGAGTTTTTAAGAGAGTGTTCTATCCTTTGGGGGGGGGGGGGGGGAATGCTTTTCTAAATTAGGCCTACAGAGGGAAATGTGCCTCACAGTTTCCTGAACATACCTTCTGGCTCCTGGTAACAACGCTTATCAAACTTTCAGTGGCTGCGACCCCATTACTGGGGCAAAACACAGCGCACAACCCACAGACATTTCTAACGGCTGCCCGCCCACCCACCCTCCCAGGTCATGACCCCAAATGCGGGTTTTGTGATCCCCATTTGTTTAGGAAGCCCTGGATTTGAGTGATGTGGCTTATTTCTACTGCTGTACCAAATCAACATAATCTAATCCTTTAGTTATTTGACAATGTAATGATGCTCAAAAAATGGAGGAAAAGCTTCAAAAGATATTGGGGTCACTGCATTTGGATTACATTGCAGTAATCCAAATGGGAGAGGACCACTGCATTATAGCCCTGAGCTCTGCCTCATCCAAAAATCAGATAGCTAGGGAGAAGGGGGGGGGGGGGTAACAAGCATCTATCAAGAGTTACCATATGTCAACATATGTCATTTCCCCTGGCTATAGACCTCTAGTGTTACCTCTTCTTGAAAAGCTATATCCTCTCTTTCCAGACCTTGTGCTTGACTTGCCACATAGGTGGAGACCCGATTCCCGAGGTCACCTGGCTGAAGAACGACAGAGAGGTCATCTTCAAGGAACGCTACAAACTGGAAGTCAAGGGCACAGTTGTCACCATGACCATCGAGAAAGTATGTGGGGATGACTCTGGACGGTACGGCATCTTTGTCAAGAATAAGTATGGGTCAGAGACAGGCCAGGTGACCCTCAGTGTCTTCAAACATGGAGAAGAGCCGTCAGAACTGAGGAGGAAGTCAGAAAGCCGTTACAGCTCCCCCACGGAGGCCTAACTTCACAAAGATATCTGTCATTGAAACGGAAAGAAAGCAGTCGTCCCAGAATCACCTCCAGAGCCTCCCCAAGCCCTCTGCACTCCTCTGTAAAGAAATCAATATATATAAATGGCGAGTGTCGTACTCACTCGCAAATGCGCAGTAGAGACCCTCTCTGCCCCGCCCCCGCGTCAATACGTGATGACGAGGGCGGAACAGAGAGGGTCTCTACTGCGCATTTGCGAGGGACACCGCCGTCGCTAACGCTCCCCCCACCCGGAGTCGCCGCCGCCGCCACCCACCTTCCACCCGGTCGGGCCCTCGCTCCGCTATTGAAACAGCGAGGGCACGCAGCACACAGCTCTGCTGAGCTGCCGTCGGCCTTCCTTCTTCTTCTTTGCCTGTGTCCCGCCCTCGACGATGTTACGTCACACGAGGGCGGGACACAGGCAGAGAAGAAGGAAGGCCACGGCAGCTCAGCAGTAGAGCTGTGTGCTGCGTGCCCTCGCTGTTTCAATAGCGGAGCAAGGGCCCCACCCGGTTGGAAGGTAGGTGGCTACGGCTCCTGGGGGGGACGAACTCGGAGGGGGAGGGGGAGCGGCAGCGGCGAACTCGGCGGCGGGGTGGGGGGCCCTTCAACCCCCCCCCCCCCCTTCTATACTAGCCCGTTTTTACGGGCTGAACGGCTAGTCTATATATAAAACAGTGTATGGGAAACATTTCAGTCATGAGGATTGCAAAATAGCATTATTGAAATGTTAATGAAATAATTCTGTACTCCTGCTAGTCCATGTTAATGCCTTAGTAAGTGCTCAACCATATCGGGTTTTGTCAAATAAAAAGGGGATTGCTTGCAACCTGTGTGCCAAACGTTCTTTCTTTGCTCTTCCAACAGTGTAAAAAAGTTTTCTATTCTCTTAGGTGAAGCTGTGGCCTACAAGAGTTCTATTGTCTCACGTGCCTGGATGAGATTACTACTACTACTTAACATTTCTAAAGCGCTACTAGGGTTACGCAGTGCTGTACAATTAACATAGAGGGACGGTCCCTGCTCAAGGAGCTTACAATCTAAGAGACAAGTGAATGGACAGTCCGATAGGGGCGGTCAAATTGGGGCAGTCTGGATTCACTGAACGGTAAGAGTTAGGTGCCGAACGCAGCATTGAAGAGGTGGGCTTTAAGCAAAGACTTGAAGATGGGCAGGGAGGGGGCTTGGCGTAAGGGCTCTGGAAGGTTGTTCCAAGCATAGGGTGAGGCGAGGCAGAATGAGTGGAGCCTGGAGTTGGCGGTGTTGGAGAAGGGTACAGAGAGGAGGGATTTGTCCTGTGAACGGAGGTTACGGGCGGGAACATAGGGGGAGATGAGGGAGGAGAGAGAGTTCCTCAGTGCTACATTCCTAAGCTTAGGTTTGGTAGTTGTGGCTGCACCAGTCCACACAGTGTCCTCTTACCTTTCATACTGCACTGGGTGGCTCCAGCTCTCATCAAACGTTTTTATCACAAGGTTTTAAGGCCAAGTCTCTCAAATGGGTTGGCCAGTTTCCAATAGCGTGAACCAAATACTGCACATCCCTTGTGTTACAGGACACCTCTGATAGCACAAATAGGTCTGACTTTAGGGTACTGAGCTTATTTGTAAGGTTACGCCCCTTGGGTGTTGAAATATGCAACAGCCACAAGTTAAAGCTTACAAGAGACTGTAATCTATTGCAAAGCCACTAGGTGGCATTGTTTAAGAGTTGAAGTGTGGTCTTTTTTTTTTAGTTTCCTGCTGCATTTTGTTTGAGTAGTTTGAAACAGGCAAACTCTGTGAAACTTGGGGCAGTTTTTAAAAATATGTGTGTGAGCAGAAACAGCTTTATTAAATGTTTAAAGCAAAGCAAGATTCACCAGGCATGTAGCAGGATTTCTGATCAACGAACCACTGCAAATAAATTAACATTAAGCGGATGGACTGGAGAATTAGTTTGGGAAAGGGAACAAAGGATAGATAGATATTTTTTTTACCAAGCATATTTTAGAAAGTATATGTATTAATATACTTTTTATAACATTCAAATGCATGTTGATAGTATCTGAGGACCTGAAGGCGACGAAACAGTGTGACAAGGCAGTGGCCGTAGCTAGAAGATTGCTAGGCTGTATAGAGAGAGGTGTGACCAGCAGAAGAAAAGAGGTTTTAATACCCCTGTATAAGACGTTGGTGAGGCCCCACCTGAAGTATTGTGTTCAGTTTTGGAGGCCTTATCTTGTTAAGGATGTTTAAAAAATGGAAGCGGTGCAAAGAAAAGCTACGAGAATGGTATGAATCCGCAAACGAACCTTTTCCGGAGATGGGAAGGCGGTAGAACGAGAGGACATGAAATGAGATTGAAGGGGGGCAGACTCAAGAAGAATGTCAGGAAGTATTTTTTCACGGAGAGAGTGGTGGATGCTTGGAATGCCCTCCCGCGGGAGGTGGTGGAGAGGAATACGGTAACGGAATTCAAACATGCGTGGGATAAACGTAAAGGAATCCTGCTCAGAAGGAAGGGATCCCCAGAAGCTTAGCCGGCGGTGGGAGGCAGGGCTGGTGGTTGGGAGACGGAGATGGTGCTGGGCAGACTTATACGGTCTGTGCCAGAGCCGGTGGTGGGAGGCGGGGCTGGTGGTTGGGAGGCGGGGATAGTGCTGGGCAGACTTATACGGTCTGTGCCCTGAAAAAGACAGGTACAAATCAAGGTCAGGTATACACAAAAAATGCCACATGTGAGTTTATCTTGTTGGACAGACTGGGTGGACCGTGCAGGTCTTTTTCTGCCGTCATCAACTATGTTACTACGTTTATTCTTTCTTTCTTTTTGTTTGCTACGCCTTTTTCTAAAAGATGTTTTGCACTCACTTGAGGTGGGTTTGGGCTTTACATTAATTGCCGGGGGGTTCAGAAACACACTGCTAGCTTCTTATTGGCGGTGCTTTTGCCAGACCTGTTCCACTTACTTGAAATGCTTTTTACTTTCATAAAACAGTTTAATAGAGTGCTCCCTGGAGCTCCCTGCACGTCGCTGATGGGTTCTGATGGTGATCAGCACAGTAGCGCCCCAAATTGCAGCAACTGTTAATGCTGGGTTTGACAAAACAGGCAGTGCTTTTAAAGACAAAGAGGAATAAAACATCAGAAAGAAGCAGAGGGACTGTTACTCTTTTTGCATCAGCAGCCTGTCTCATTACCAGAAAAAAAGGTTCTGGCATTTACTTTTAGCCAAAGACTATCACCAGCAGCCTTGAGAGCAGAGTGTACTGAGGCCTTTCACTCCACGGCCACTGACCTCTCATGAGCTCCAGAGCTAGCATGACATTTCTTTTGTAAGGAATATTTAATTCTCATTGTCAAAACTGCAAAGCCTGATAACAGTTTTATTTTTTTTTTGTTACATTTGTACCCTGTGCTTTCCCACTCATGGCAGGCTCAATGTGGCTTACATGGGGCAATGGAGGGTTAAGTGACTTGCCCAGAGTCACAAGGAGCTGCCTGTGCCTGAAGTGGGAATCAAACTCAGTTCCTCAGGACCAAAGTCCACCACCCTAACCACTAGGCCACTCCTCCACAGATCACCAATGTGGCCGCGCAGGCTTCTGCTTCTGTGAGTCTGACGTCCTGCACATACGTGCAGGACGTCAGACTCACAGAAACAGAAGCCTGCGCAGCCTTCTACATGGAATGTTGCTAGTGGAATAGCAACATTCCATGTAGAATCTCCAATAGTAGCAACAGAATCTCAATAGTAGCAACATTCCATGTAGAATCTCCAATAGTATCTATTTTATTTTTGTTACATTTGTACCCCGCACTTTCCCACTCATGGCAGGCTCAATGCGGCTTACATGGGGCAATGGAGGGTTAAGTGACTTGCCCAGAGTCACAAGGAGCTGCCTGTGCCTGCAGTGGGAATCGAACCCAGTTCCCCAGCACCAAAGTCCACCACTCCAACCACTAGGCCACTCCTCCACTACAGAGTCCAAATTGGTTTGAAAATGACACTTGTGAAACTATGCTTGCCGAATCAATGAAGGGGGGGGGGGGTCCGTGAAACGTTACGGGTTAATGTTAAATGTTATACACAGGCATAAAACAGAGGTTTATTCACAGACATGGCTTTTATCCTAGACCAGTGGTTCCCAAACCTGGTCCTGGAGCCACCCCGGCCAGTCAGGCTTTCAGGATACCCACCATGAATATTCATGAGAGAGATTTACATGCAGTGGAGGCAGTGCATGCAAATCTCTCTCATGAATATCCATTGTGGGTATCCTGAAAGCCTGACTGGCCGGGGTGCCTCCAGGACCAGGTTTGGGAACCACTGTCCTAGACTATGGAGGTTATTGTAGAAGAATTTTCAAATGCATACTTGTGTAAATAATGATTTCAGAAAGCTGCTATTTATGGGGGTCCATTTGCAAAGGTGTGGGAAAAAGTGGCCAACATCTTTTTTTTTTTTTTTTAATTAATGACCACGCGCCAATGTTACAATCAGGGGCATAGCCAGACTTCGGCGGGGGAGGGGGTCCATTGACGACCCCCTCCCCCTGCCACCACCACCACCAACTTTGACCCCCCCCTGCTCACGACCCTCTCGAACCCCCCCTCCCACCGCCAACCCTCCCCTGCCGTCGCCTATCTTTGCTGGCGGGGGAACCCAACCCCCGCCAGCCGTGGTCCTCTTCTTCCTTCATTCTGTTTCTGTGTCTGACGTTGTACGTGCAGGACGTCAGACTCAGAAACAGAACGAAGGAAGAAGAGGACCTCGGCTGGCGGGGGTTGGCGTCCCCCGCCAGCAAAGGTAGGTGAAGGCGGGATGGCGGCGGGAGGGGGGGTCGAGAAGGTCGTCGGCAGGGGGGTCCAGGGCCTAATCTACGGGGACCCAGGCCCCCGTAGCCCCACGTAGCTACGCCCCTGGTTACAATTAGCACGCGGCCATTAAAACACATCAGCGCATGAACTCATACCTTCAGTTATTTTGTAGGTGGTAAGGGCTCGTGCGCGAATCAATTAACCTGTGGTTCACTAAGGAGCCCTTTTATTAAACAGCAATAAAAGTGGACCTGTGCCAGTGTCAGTGCATGTTTTCGACGTGCACTGAGGCCCCCTTTTTACTGCAGCGGGTAAAAGGCTGTCCATTTTGGGGGGGAAAGAAATGGATGTGCGGTAAGTGAACCACTTAACGCACGGCCATTTCGGTGGGGAGCCCTTACCGCCACCCATTGAGATGGCGGTAAGGGCTCCCATTCTAACCCGGCGGTAACCGGGGAGCTCGTGGTGCTGCACGATTACCACCGGTTAAGTTCCGGCGCTACGAAATATGCGTAACCCTTTTCCTCACCCCTTTGAATAGTCACCAGATGCTGTGCAGTGCTGTACTGACAAAATTGGGTACAATTTATCCCCCCAGCAGCGTGCCAGACTGTCCCAAAGGTGCATGGGTCAGAGAAAAAGCAAGATTAAGATAAGAGGGTGAGCAGCTGTGAACTCTAGGTTATTTCCATCCAGAACCAAATCGGTTTAATCATTTATCCCTCTTCTGTTAATAATTGGGAAATACGTCTCTGGTTCATAACCCCCCCCCCCCCCCCCCCCAATATTCTATATAAGGGTCGCTCCAACTCATCCATTCCCTCCCTAACAACTGTGCTCTTCCCACGCCATACAGTCATAATGGCCTTCAACGGTACATGGCAGGTATATGATCAGAAGAACTATGAAGCATTTCTCAGGGCTGTAGGTAAGTTGTGTGTGTCGTGTACCAGGATTACAATCTGTGACCAGGTAGGACGTGATCAGGGGCTTCAAACACAAAATCGTGAGTCATGAGAGTTCAGGGAACATGAGGCGTTAAATCGAACTCTGCCAGCAATCATCAAAGCTTCTCATACTGGTATAATTGCCACGATATATTTGCACAAGTAGTTTTCTTTGATTTGTTTCCTCTGTCAGAAACAACATGCACACCTTTGATTATACAAAGCTGCATGTGTTGTTGCATAGCCCCTCCCCTTCCCCTTCATGCTTTTGAACAATACCAATATCATTACCTACATAGATTAGAAGGTGGGCAATTTTCAAAGCCAGCATTCCCAGGGTAACATGCATTTTTTTGTGCATGGAAATAACTTTGAATATTGCATTAAGAACATAAGAGTAGCCATACTGGGTCAGACCAATGGCCCATCTAGCTCAGCTTCCTTTTTCCAACAGTAGCCAAGCAAGGTCACAAGTACCTGGCAGAAACTCAAATCATGGCAACACTCCATACTATAACTCCCAAGGCAAGCAGTTGCTTCCCATGTCTGCCTCAATAGCAGACTGTGGACTTTTCCTTCAGGAATTTGTCCAAACCTTTTTTAATCCCAGATACGCCAAGCGCTGTTACCACCTCCTCCGGCAAAGAGTTCCAGACCTTAACTATTCATTGAGTGAAAAAATATTGCCTCCTATTTGTTTTAAAAATATTTCCATGTAACTTCCTCGAGTGTCCCCCTAGTCTTTGTACTTTCGGAACGAGTAAAAAATCGATTTACTTCTACTCGTTCTACACCGCTCAGGATTTTGTAGACCTCGATCATATCTCCCCTCATCCGTCTCTTTTCCAAGCTGAAGAGCCCTAACCTCTTTAGCCTTTCCTCATACGAGAGGAGTTCCATCCCCTTTATCATTTCAGTCGCTCTTCTCTGCATTCCAGTCCTAATCGTAGCTCTACCACTGGAGCTCTGACTGGGAAAGTCACTTCATAAGTCCATCAAGCCCAGTATCCTGCTTGCAACAGTGACCTATTCAGGTCACAAGTACCTGGCAGAATCCCAAAGAGCAGCAAGATTCCATGCTACTGACCCCGGGGACAAGTACTGTAATGACTTTCCCCACTCCTCGGGTCGAATCCAAGCTCTTTCATGGACTCTTTGTGTGACCCTGGGGATATTATTTTGTCTCTGTATTTCAGTTTTGACTCATGAAGGCTCTGCCACAGACTTCCTGTGTGTTCTCAGGTGAGTCACTTTAATATCCTGAACCTATTTACCCAGTAGACGTGACCTATAGAGTCAATGTGAATTCAGCATCAAAATGCCACACGAGAGGATTAACATCATTATTTAGAAATGCTGTGACGTTCCAAAAGTCATATGCAGCCACCGAGCACAAATTTTCATCTCTGTGCTTCCTGCAATGCACTCACGAATCCTTCTCTCAACAAATACGGGCAAAGAAAATTTCCCACAGAAAGCTTTCTTGGAAAAATTCCCTTCTTAAAAAAAAAAAAAATCCACGGGCACAAACATTTCCTGCCATCAAAGTCTTTCTACAAAAGGATGTGGGGGTTGGGAAGGCGAGGAAATATGTTTAATAAGGCTTGATATACTGCCTTCCTTAAAAGAAAATCAAAGCAGGGTACGATCAACAAACAAATCAGAAAAGGAAAGGAACTACAGAGAATGATAGGAAAGAACAGAAAGCATAAGAAGACAAAACACACACACACACATAGAAGTTGATTTCACAGTGACCGTTTTACATGCAATCCTGTACCCCAGGGAGGGAAAAACACACTGTAGTTTCAATGTCCAGAGAAGCCCAGAACGGTGAAATACAGTGCAAAACAGTGGCGTAGCTACGTGGGGCCTGGGCCCCCGTAGATTTGGCCCTGGACCCCAACCCTCCCATGCCGTCGTAGTGGGCTACCTTTGCTGGCGGGGGACCCCAATCCCCGCCAGACGAGGAGGTCCACTTCTTCCCAGCTTCGTTCTGTTTCTGTGAGTCTGACGTCCGACGTCAGAAACCGAACGAAGCCTTCGCGGGAAGAAGAGGACCTCCTCGGCTTGCGGGGATTGGGGTCCCCCGCCAGCAAAGGTAGCCCACGGCGAGGGAGGATTGGCGGTGGGAGGGGGGTTGAGAAGGTCGTCGGCAGGGGTTGTCAAAGTTGGCGTCGTCGATAATAGCTGGGGGGATCGGTGGCGCCGGGGTGGGGGGCTAAAATATGCCCCTCACCTCAGGCTCTGGACCCCCCCTCCCGCCGGTCTGGCTACGCCCCTGGTGCAAAATACAAACGTACTGAATATATCCCTGCAAAGGGGTCAGGCAAATGGTTTTACATATATGATAGATATTTAGATTAAATATGCAATAGTCAGAAGTCTTGACATGTATCATCTGTGTTACTAGATTAGATTTATTATTTTCTTCTAGTGTACCCCTTATCCACAGCAGATTACAATAAAATATTCATAAAAACATTCTGCAAAAACAAAATTAAACAGGTATATCTTGTGTATATTCTGGGGTGTCTGAGAACTGTATTCATTTCACAGATCTCCTTTTAAAGAACAGCGGTGGAAAGGCCACTGAATTCCAAACATATCCCATGTTTCTTCTGGGCTCCCATTCCTTGTGCCTGAAGAGGGTAATTCTATGAGGAATGGGGGGGGGGGTCTATTTTTAGATACTATGAAGGCATCTATCTAGACCGTATTCTATAACAAAAAGTAGGTGCCTACTTTTCTTGAAAAAATTCTAGTGTAACCAGTTATATACGTACAAGCAGATATATCAGCCATGGAGATGGTGTAAAGGCTTGCACCTAAAATGGAAAGATATGTGCATAAATTAAACTATTTAAAAATTTACATACATGTGTGCCCCCGGCTACACTCCATCCAGGCTCCTTCCATACGAACATCCACCTTAAAACACACTCCACAAGTGACCCCTACTGGCAGTGTTGTGGAGCTGTCGCTAGGGGTTAGGTTTCCATATAAGTACCATAAGATTAACACTAGGGGCACCAGCACACCATTTTGGAGTCAGTGCTGGCAAGGACAGGGGTATCTGGGGATCATTCTTGCTGAGACCCCCCCTAGACCACTAGGGACACCTTAACGAAGGCCCAACCATTTCTGGTGACCGTCATTGAATACTCGGTTTAAATTTGGCCAGTTCCAACATAACCGGCCAAACCAATTTTCAGCACTAGTCGGTCAAGTTGGAGCCGGCCAAAGTTATTCCAAAAATGGCCACCAAACCTAACCGGCTCCATAATGTAAATTGCAGGATAGCTGATTATATGAAGTGAAATAACTGGCTATCTTTAAGGCACTAACCGGTGGTATTCAGCACCGGATAGCCGAGTATCCAGTGCTGAATATTGTTGGATAGGTGGCATTTCAGCGGTCATTTCTTTAAACATCAGATGGATAGCTTTCATTTTTTAAAATGTCTGTACCCACCAGGGCGTAGCTATCATGGGGCCACGGGGGCATGGGCCTCCGTAGATTTGACCCTGGACCCCCCCTGCCGTGACCCTCTCGACCCTCCCTTCCTGCCTCCAACCCTCCCCCACCGCGTACCTTTGCTGGTGGGGGACCCCAACCTCCGCCAGCCGAAGTTCTCTCGGCCGCGCGGCGTTGCTGACCCCACCCGCCGCCGCTGCAACCCTCTCAACCCCCCCTTTCCCGCCGCCAACCCTCTCCCGCCACATACTTTTGCTGGCGGGGGACCCAACCCCCACCAGCCGAAGTCGTCTTCTTGGCTGCGCGGTATTGTTTGCTGAATGATCCGATCGTTTCTGGCTTGCGTCTGACGTCCTGCACGTTGTACATGCAGGACGTCAGATGCACAAACAGAAACAGATTCAACCTTGATCAGATCATTCGGCAACACCACGCGGCCGAGAAGAGGACTTCAGCTGGCGAAGGGTTGGGGTCCCCCACCAGCAAAGGTACGTGGTAGGAGAGGGTTGGTGGCAGGAAGGGGGGGTCGAGAGGGTTGCGGTGGTGGCGGCAGGGGGGGTGAAAGTTGGCGGCGGGCGGGGGGGTCGGCAACACCAGGGGGGGGGGCTAAAATGTGCCCCCTCCCCTCGGGCTCTGGACCCCCCTCCCGTCGAAGTCTGGCTACGCCTCTGGTACCCACCAATCGATTTGACAAATTACACCCGAACCGGGAGTGCTCTTGCAGGCCGGCCAGTCCAGCATTCAGGCAAAGTGGTTCCTCCCTACCTCTTTGGGTCCTCCAAAAAAAAAAAAAAAAAAAAATCTGTAGACCTTGATAGGAGGGAGGAAGAGGAAAGCATGAAAATGTGGACATCTGCTTGCCAGAAAAGAGCAAATTACCAATGCAGGAAGCCCCTGGACCAAAATTCTCTCTTCTGCTCTGCCACAGGCCTACCAGACGATGTCATCAAGGTTGCCAAAGATGTCAATCCAGTCATTGAAATCCAGCAGAAGGGCAACAGCTTTGTGGTCACATCCAAAACACCGAAACAGTCTGTAACTAACTCATTCATTATCGGTAAAGAAGCTGATATCATCAGCATGGATGGCAAAAACATAAAGGTGAGGAGGTTTCCATGGCTTTAGGCAGTTTCCACCTTGATATGGAAAGTTCTGTACTAAATCCTAAGACTGAGGCTTAAATCCTAAGACTGAGGCTTAAATCCTAAGACTGAGGCTTAAATCCTAAGATTGAGGCTTAAATCCTAAGACTGAGGCTTAAATCCTAAGATTGAGGCTTAAATCCTAAGACTGAGGCTTAAATCCTAAGATTGAGGCTTAAATCCTAAGACTGAGGCTTAAATCCTAAGATTGAGGCTTAAATCCTAAGACTGAGGCTTAAATCCTAAGATTGAGGCTCAGATGCCCAAATTCTTTCTTTATATAAAGCACTAAGGGGCCCTTTACGAAGCTGCGGTAGGGCTACCGTGGGCTTGGTGTACAGCGATTTGTCCCTACCGCCGGGCTACTGTGGGAGCGACAAAGTTGGGAATCTAGATAAGTCAGCTTTATCATATCCAGTGCTTTGCTTATTTATAAAATAACATTTGTTTAATCGTTTATTTGTTACATTTGTAGCCCACATTTTCCCACCTATTTGCAGGCTCAATGTGGCTTACATCTTACCGTAAGGCGATTGCTTAGACCGGTATGGAAACAAATACAATTTGATGTTAGGGTTGGGTAAAGTTAGTATATTCAGGTGCCTAGGGATCGAAGATAGGAAGTAATATATAGTGTCCAATACAGTCTATGGTTTGCAGTGTTGCAGATTGGAGGCATCTAGTTTAGGTCAGTGGGGAATGCTTTTCTGAATAGGTAGGTCTTTAACGATCTCCTGAAGTTTAGATGGTCGTAGATTGATTTCACAGCCTGTGGCAGTGCATTCCACAATTGTGTGCCTATCTAGGAGAAGTTGGATGCATAGGCTAATTTGTATCCGAGTCCTTTGCAGCTCGGGTAGTGGAGATTTAGGTAGGTACGTGATGCTCTGGGTCTGTTTCTGGTTGGGAGGTCAATCAGGTCGACCATATATCCTGGGACTTCACTGTAGATAATCTTGAGGACCAAGGTGCAGATTTTGAAGGTGTTACGTTCCTTGATTGGGAGCCAGTGCAGTTTTTCTCGAAGGGGTTTGGCACTTTCGAAACGTGATTTATCGAATATCAACCTGGCTGCCGTGCTTTGGGTTGTCTGGAGTTTCTTTATGAGTCATTCTTTACATCCCACATATATTCCATTGAAGTAATCTGCGTAGCTCATTACCATTGATTGTATCAGGCACTTTACTGAGACAGAAGCCGTTCTCAGTGAACCTTAGGGTCCTAATGTAATACTAAGTTTGCAGTTATTTACACACATTTTGATTTAAAGAAAATCTCGGTAGCTATTTTCACGTTATATAGGGTTTAGGTTTGCTCACAAAAATAGAGCCGGTACACAGATAGTAGGACATGATGTATAGAGTTATGTAGTGAGTCGCAATTAAGCGGCAAGGCTCACTGAATTCTAAGCTCGGCTGTGATTCACAGCCTATACTGAACTCTCTCGGCTCTAAAAAAAGATTTAAAAACTTAAAAGTATTGGTTTACCTGTTTATATTCCAGACGTGTGTTTTTCAGCAAACATAGTCTTTCTTTAAAATAGAGATTGACTCCTTAATTGATTAGACTCCCACCATGTGGCATTTCCAGCTTCAAAAAATTATTTTGAATTTTTTTTTGTGCTGGAGGATTACGGCGCTGCCTGGTTACCACCGGGTTGGTATGGGAGCCCTTACCGTCTCCTACTAGAAGGCGGTAAGGGCTCCCCATGGAAATGACCACGTGGCAAGCACACCGCAATTTCTATTTTAAAACCCACCCGACTCTTCCTGTCTCTCACCTATCCACCCCCATCCTGTTAGACTGTCACTGAAACGCTTTGATGTTTCACTTATACATACTGTTGTTACAAGAAATTATTTATTTTGGGGAAAGAGTTCGAGCAACTCGCCTCTCTTTATAATTTAAGAGCAGGTGCTGTATTTATAAGTTTTAGGATATTAATTTCTCCACCAATCACCAAAGGTGATAATTGCAATAGATTAAATAAATTAAGTATATATACTCAGAACACAAAGAGACCGTATTTTTAGCTTCAAAAAGGTTGATTTAATATACAATTGCACACGAGAGGTAGGTTTTAAGAGATCTTTATAGGTAATCTGTGCATAAAATAGAACAAAGTAGCAGGTAGGTTAACTTACAAGTCCTTGTTACAAGCATGCTGTGGTCCAGCTGATTGATGAGCACATGTTGAGGAGCAAGGCATCAGGGCTTCTGCAGTGAGTGAATCTCAGTTGCTTGCAGCTGAAGAGAATCTGAGTTGCTTGCAGTGAAGAGAATCTGAGTTGCTGGCAGTTGATGAGAATCTGAATCTTGGGGAAACAGCTTTTGCTTTTATACCTTGCAAGCTGCAGGAGGATATGCCATGTGGATCTTTGCTGGCTTCCTGGTTTTTTGCACACGACACCTGAGCATTTGCAAAGCATTGTGGTATCTTGGTCTCATGTCTGCACACGACCCCTGAGTCTTGGTCTCATGTCTTATGACATCACGAGACTTACAGTCTGGATTTTCTTTTGATGTCCTGCTCAGTCTCTGGGGCAGATACACATTACAAGTCCTTCCTTTCTGCACATGTCTGAAAGCTGATGGGAGGGGCAGGTATACCTTTGACAAGCAAATGTCCTGTTTATGCTTCTCCTGAGTTCTTTGTTTTCAATGGGGTATTCAGGTGTCCACCTTAGTCAATCTTTTGTTAGGTGGGAGGGCAGAGGAAGCTCTTTTGTGTTTGTTAAGTGTTTGTAATTAACTATCCCTGCTCTCAGAAGTTCCCAGAAAAAGGAATGGAGAGAGAGGGGCTTGAAATGAAACTATTCTCTCTGCTGCAGTGTCAAATATATATTTTTAAAAGATACACAAATATATTGGTGTATATATAATCCAGCAAATATGCTACATATTTCAGTAATAAACTGATACCATTACACTGTCATCTACCAACATTTGCTTATTTCCAATCTGATGAAGAAGGGCAACCTTCGAAAGCTAATCAAGAAATGTATTAAGTTATCCTATATAATAAAACTCACCCTCAACGTTCTGAGGACACTGACGTCACTGTCAGTTCCTCCGGGCACTTCCATCCGGTTCGAAGGGTTCGTGGTGGTGAAGCCACCGAAATCACTGTGTTGGGGCCCCGCCCTCGCGTCAAACGTTATGACGTCGAGGGCGGAGCTATGGCGTCAGTGGCTTCACAACCAACGACTCAGCATATTGAAGGTGGCGTTGGCGTGCGTTGACGAGGTCCGCAACAATGGTGGTTAGTGCCTTCACAATGCCGAAGGGGTGAGCAGAGCAGGGAGGGGGGATTCGGGAGGAAAACCTTGCTAGCGCCCGTTTCGTTTGCGCCAGAAACGGGCATGTTTTACTAGTGTCCAATAAAAAAGGTACCATCTTATTTTCTTTTCCATGTTTTATTTTGTTTTATTTGTATTTTAAAAACCAATCCTTTTAGCAGCGGTGGTAAAAGGACCCTTAAATTCTTTACATGGTGGCAAAAAAAAAAAAAAGCAGTGTTCTATAAACTGTGCTTAAAGTTAGGTGTGGTTGATAGAATAGCGTTTACACCCGGAAACTGTGCCTATTTTTAGGAGCAGCCATTTTCCCCAACTGAAAGCATGGTGCAAATGCAAGTGCCTAAATTCATTGCTAAAGTATTAAATATTTGTGGTTTCACATCACTCATGGGCACTACTACTATTTAACATTTCTAAAGCGCTACTAGGGTTACGCAGCGCTGTACAATTTAACATAGAAAGACAGTCCCTGCTCAATGAGCTTACAATCTAAAGGACAAATATACAGTTAGTTAAGTAGGGGGTCATTAAATTGGGGTAGTCTAGGTTACTTGAAGGTATAGAGGTTAGGTGTCGAAAGCAACATTGAAGAGGTGGGCTTTGAGTAAGGCTTTGAAGATGGGTAGGGAGGGGGCTTGGCGCAGGGGCTCAGGAAGTTTTTGCACAAATCCAACCCTCCTCCCCCCTGAACCCAGGCAGTGCCTATTATTCACTGCTTGGTTGGAACAGTCACAAAAGCTGTTAGTGCAAAAATCATAAGACCTGTGATACCTGGCCAACTTCAAATTTTAAGTAGAGTCTGTTCCAGCAGCTGCCTGCTGTGCTAAAAACAGGTTTTGAACCTTCCAGGTAAATAAAAACTGAGCGTACCTTTCAGTAGTAATTACAGCATTTTAACCCCCACCTTCACATATCGTAGCTCACTATGCTTGGTTACTTTTCTATCCTTTTTAGCAAAAGGTATAATGCATGGGGGGATATTGTTCTCATGTTCCGGGAATGAAATATATTCTAGCGGTGTGCAGGGAAGACATTTTTGATATGTAAATTTCTCACATTGTGTGATGAAGCAAGAGGTTTTGTCCTTAGGGGGCTAAATTTCAGTTTCATCTTCCATGTAAATGTATTCTGAGATTAAATAATATTATTTTTGAACTTTCTCATTTTTAGATTAGAGAGTTTTAAGAAACGTCCCACAGACTGAATCCAGGTGTAATTTTGGAAATGGTGCTGTATCCTATTTCTTTCTAACAATAATTGCTCCCCCCCCCCCCCCCCCCCACTTTTTTCTGATTAGTGGACTAAAAGCTTACTTCTCCTTTAACAAAGTCTCTCGTTTAGACTACTGCAATCTGCTTCTTGCTGGCCTCCCACTTAGTCACCTCTCCCCTCTCCAGTCGGTTCAAAACTCTGCTGCCCGTCTCGTCTTCCGCCAGGGTCGCTTTACTCATACTACCCCTCTCCTCAAGACCCTTCACTGGCTCCCTATCCGTTTTCGCATCCTGTTCAAACTTCTTCTACTAACCTATAAATGTACTCACTCTGCTGCTCCCCAGTATCTCTCCACACTCGTCCTTCCCTACACCCCTTCCCGTGCACGCCGCTCCATGGATAAATCCTTCTTATCTGTTCCCTTCTCCACTACTGCCAACTCCAGAGTTCGCACCTTCTGTCTCGCTGCACCCTACGCCTGGAATAAACTTCCTGAGCCCCTACATCTTGCCCCATCCTTGGCCACCTTTAAATCTAGACTGAAAGCCCACCTCTTTGACATTGCTTTTGACTCGTAACCACTTGTAACCACTCGCCTCCACCTACCCTCCTCTCTTCCTTCCCATTCACATTAATTGATTTGATTTGCTTACTTTATTTATTTTTTGTCTATTAGATTGTAAGCTCTTTGAGCAGGGACTGTCTTTCTTCTATGTTTGTGCAGCGCTGTGTATGCCTTGTAGCGCTATAGAAATGCTAAATAGTAGTAGTAGTAGTAACAAAGTCATGTGGCAGCTAGCGCAGCTTTGTAAAAGGGGGCCTTAATTATACTTCCTTAGTTTCATGTTTTTCTTTTAATATAAGTGGTATATTTCTGTACAAAATTCTGTTTGTGTGAATGTTTAAAATTCTCATAAATAAAATGTTAAAAAAACAAGTCCATGTTATTTTGGGGGGTTTTCATTTTATTCAGGTTTTTTTTTCACTTTGGAGGTAATGGGAACAGTGTGTACAGTTGTGCAACAGTGCATTTTAGTGCTCAATGTGCACTAGTGTACAGTAGTGAACGCTATTCTTCAGTACAATTTCAGAGTGCATTATTGACAACACGGGAGAAACTAAATTATTGTTTTTTGGGGTTGTTGGGGTTTTTTTTTTTTTTGTTTGGGTTAAAAATGACATGAGAAAGGTCATTGACTTTTCTCATGTCCCGTATCATTTCAAATGAATGCACACTTCTAATGTAACGTGAAACAATACGGCAAAATTGACCTGTGATTTATGATAACTAAGGAATAAAGTGATGTTTCTTCTGTGTCTGTAGTGCACAGTGAACCTGGAAGACGGAAAGCTTGTGTGCAAGTCAGAGAAATTCTCCCATATCCAGGAAGTCAAAGGCAATGAAATGGTGGAGGTGAGTAGAATGTCAGAGTCTTCAGAGCTTCTACCATTCCAGACCAAAACCACAATGCAAGGCCACACTGAACTGAACCAAGCTTCTTTCCACTTCAATTCTGCCTCCAAATCAGAGTTCCCAGTTTGCTGTGAGATGATAAAGTAGCATCAGCAAAGTGTGGTCTGGCTGTCCATCAAGTGCAGTGTTACCTTGTGGTTTTGAGCTGCTAAGAGTTCTTTATGTGCAGTTCAAGACTTGAAGATACCACAAAGATATCCGCACACAGAGATAGAAGAAGCTTACATAAGTATTGCCATACTGGGAAAGACCAAAGGTTCATCAAGCCCAGCATCCTGTTTCCAACAATGGCCAATCCAGGTCACAAATACCTGGCAAGATCCCAAAAAGTACAAAACATTTTATACTGCTTATCCCAGAAATAGTGGATTTTCCCCAAGTCTATTTAATAACGGTCTATGGACTTTTCCTTTAGGAAGCCGTCCAAAACTTTTTAAAACTCTGCTAAGCTAACTGCCTTTACCACATTCTCTGGCAATGAATTCCAGAGTTTAATTACATGTGAGTGAAGAAATATTTTCTCTGATTCGTTTTAAATTTACTACATTGTAGCTTCATCGCATGCCCCCTAGTCCTAGTATTTTTGGAAAGCGTAAACAGACGCTTCAAATCTACCCGTTCAACTCCACTTATTATTTTATAGACCTTGTTTGTTCATACTCCTTGTAGGACATGCAGATCATTATTTAGCGGCTGCAATCAATGTATTTTTACACACCGACCACAGCAGTTAAAAGTAATACAGAAATTCAATGCCATTATCCAGACTGCGATCTGTGCTGGATATCTGGCGAAATCGCAAGTACTGTCGCTATGTGGATAGTGGTGATATTTAAACTATTACTGTATTTGGATAGCTATCCAGAAAAAAATTAGGCTAGCAATTTTTCTGACCTAACTTTATCCACACGACAGAAGAAAGTGGGAGACTCATGGAAGCAAACAGGAAAGATTCTCAAAGTCCAACAATTCTTTATCGGAAAATCTAAGGGGCCCTTTTATAAAGCCGCGTAAGCGCGTACATGCGTCCTATGCCATGTGGCCCGGGTGATAAATTTCATTTTTTTTACGCAGGTCGGAAAATAAATTTTTTATTTTCCTGTGCGCGGCAGAAACCGGGCGGCAATTGTCATTCTACACACGTAGACGATTACCGCATGGTTACAGCATGAGACCTTACCGCTAAGTCAATGGGTGGCGGTAAGGTCTCAGACCCAAAATGGATGCACACCAATATTTATTTTGCTGCGTGCCCACTTTTCAACGCACCATAGTAAAAGGACCCCTTAGCTGTGTTTCAGCAACTAGTGCCTGCATCAGGAGTCGTCTGTCCCACTTTGTACTTTCAGCTGTTGTTTGGCGGGACAGCGACGAGTGATTAGTTCTAACAGCGCCTTGTAACTGATACGATTTGACCGCAGCTTGGTGTACGGTCATATATATCCAACAGGTTTTATTATTTCATGTATGAAGTAAATTTGTGCTCCGTATAAGCAGTAATTCATCGGCTAGAAGACTCCAGATGAAGGAACTAGCAGCCAATACACAGCCGAGTCCAGACCTCTCAACATACAGCACTCAGATTCTTCAATAAAGAATTGTTGGACTTTGAGAATCTTGCCCTTGTGTGTTTCACTGTTTTGTGTTCTTGCTGACTTTATTCACTCCACTCTGCCCACACACTGCCCCCATTGAGATAGTGCCAAGGCATTCTGGGGTCCTTTTACAAAGGAGCGCTAGTGTTTTTAGCGCACACTAAAAAAATAAGTGTGCGCTAAACGCTACAGACGCCCATAGGAATATACGCCTTGGTATAGATGCTTGCACCCAACTGATAACAGGTGAGCAAATGCAGGTATTCTATTACCATCCCTAAATTCTGGGAATGCCCTTGACCCGCCGATTCCCCTCCCATGGCCATGTCCCCTTTGGAGTTGCGTGCTATGAAATGTATGTGCATAACTCCTAATTGATTCCAATTAAGTGCTTAACGCCAATAACTGATGATCACCAAGGGCCCCTTTTACTAAGCCGCAAGAGCATCTACGCACACCCAACGCACACCAAAATGGACTTACTGCCTGACTACCGGGTGGCTCTTGCAGTAATTTCATTTTTTGGCGCACATCCGCTATGCACGTCTGAAAAATATTTTTTTATTTTCTGGCACGCGTAGTGGACGTGCACCAAGTGGCATCTGACATGCGTAGGTCATTACCGCACAAATTCTTTACCGGTAGGTCGATGGCTGGCGGCAAGGTCTGACACCCAAAATGGACGCGCGGCAATTTTGATTTTGCCGCACATCCATTTTCGGGGGGGGGGGGAGGCCTTTTTCACAGGTGCGCTGAAAAATAATTCTGTGCGCACCCATAACCCGTACCTACACTACCGCAGGCCACATTTTACTGTGGCTTAGTAAAAGGACCCCCTAATTAGCTAATTAGTTTGTGTGCAGATCTGTGATCCACAACCAAACCTGGGTGACCTATACAGAATCTGTCCTGTAGTGCCACTGGCTACAGAGAAATCCATTTGAAAATCTGTCTTATGGTTTACAAATATATACCAGTAAAATGTAATGCTGTAATGTCACAATCAGTGGGGTAGCCAAGGGTGGTCCCGGGTGGGTAGCGATCCACCCACTATGGGCTCAAGCCCAACCAAAATTGGTGGAGCACTGCTGTGACTGGCAGGGATCCCCAAACTCCGCCAGCAGAAGACTTCCTCCACCAAGGGCAGAATAGGTTCCAAGCTCAGCAGCCAGAAGCAGTTTCCCTGAGCCACCGCCGCTGCCAGCCCCAGCTCCCCTGCACATGGTTTGTTTTCACACATGTGCGCATGCATGAAAACTGAGAATGTGCAGAGGGCATGGCTGGCAGCTGTGGTAGCATCGGGACACTGCTGCCAGCTGCTGATCTTGGAAAGCGTTCTGTCTGCTGAAGGTGGAAGTCTTCAGCTGCTGGGGCTTGGGGATCTCCACTAGCTCAGGTATATATATATATATATTTTGCATTCTGGGGGGGATGGAGTGTCATGGGGAAGAGGGGACAGACAGCAGGGGCGGTCATGTCCACTCTCTTTGGGGCTGAAGCCCAGCCAAAATTAACTATCTGATCACAATCTAAAGATGCAAAAACCTTGTGGGAAAAGAAATTAATAAACACGTCTTTCTCTTTACAGACCTTGACCATTGGATCGGCAACACTGATCAGAAAAAGCAAAAAAGTCTGAAAAGACTTGGAATGTTCATGGGCTATTTTTACACCTGCTGTAACTAACTTTGTACCGTAAAATAAAGACCACTTCCTAGTTATTTAGACAAAATGCGTTCGTAAGGGCTGCAAAGCAGTTTGGTTTTCAAGGCAATTAAACCACATAAATAATTTCATAAGCATTGGCATGTGTTAAAAGCATCGTCAATGTGCACAATCTAGTTACCACAGAGACATTTTCATGCACTGCAAAGATAAGTCGCATTGAGCCTGCGATGAGCGGGATAGCGCAGGGTCCAAATGTAATAAATAAATAAATATTTTCAAATATGAGTCATTTGAAATTCTTACAATATATAGTACTAGATGATAAATATGGCACCAAAAAAAATCAGTGACAATCAAAGCGCTATTCTATATGCCGTGCTAAAAGTCAGATGCGGTTTACAGACTAGCGCTTACACCCAGGAATCGCACCTACTTTTAGGCGTGGCCATGTGGTGCAAATGTACTCACCTACATTAGGCGTGTATCCCTGTTATTGTACGATAAATTTTAGGAATGCCTTCATTCTGCCCATGACCCTCCCATTTCCACGCCCCCCGTTCAGATCACGCATAAAATTCAATTAAATTAGTGCCAATAACTGCTTGTTAAAAATCCAATTATTGGCGCTAATTTGCTTCTTTAATTAAATTGCGTCTGCAAATTAGGCACACGCCTAAATTTGCGTGCACAGGTTTCGGCGAGTTTTACAGAATTAGGGGGATAGCACATCGCATAATTGCTGTGGACTCGGTTAAACAGTGTTGCTGCTCTGGCCCTAATTTCTTATCTTTCCTTTTCGTGCATGAACTGGTCTCTCTCACAATACACAGTAGAGAGGTGTGGTAGCCGTGTCAGTCCACTTTTAAAGGTAATCAACAGAAATAAAACATGGAAAATAAAATAAGATGATACCTTTTTTATTGGACATAATACATTTCTTGATTAGCTTTCAAAGGTTGCCCTTCTTTGTCACAATACACACAATGCAGCTCTCTGGGATTCGGTCCAGTTAAATTCAGGTTTTTCATTCTTCAGTAGAGATGGAGAAGAACATAAGCGCTGGCATACTGGGACAGACTAAAGGTCCATCAAGCCCAATATCCTGTTTCCAACAGTGGCCAATCCAGGTCACAACTACTTGACAAGATCACAAAACAATGCAATACGTTTTATGCTGTTTATCCTAGAAATAAGTCCATTCTAATAATGTCTTATGGACTTTTCTTTTAGGAAGATAGCCAAACCTTTTTTAAACCCTGCTAAGCTAACTGCATTTACCACATTCTCTGTCAAGGAATTCCGGCGTTTAATTACACATTGAGGAGCCCTTTTACTAAGGCACGCCCAAAAGTGGCCTGTGCTGGTCCATTTCCCGAGCGCGCCTTTAAAAAAGGGATTTTTTTAAAATGTGCCGGAAAATGGACGTCCATTTTTGGCCTGAGATCTTAGCACCACCCACTGACTTAGCGGTAAGGTCTCACGCGCTCACCGGGTGGTAAGCATCCAGTGCGCGCCAATTGCCAATTACCGCCAGGTCAGCGCCACGTGGTAGAAAATAGAAAATATTTTCTACCACGTGTTTAGGGCGCGTGCCAAAAATGGAATTACCGCCCGGGGCATGTGGTAGCCGGGTGGTAGTGCCAATTTGACGTGCGTTGGACGCACACGCGCCTTTGTAAAAGGGCCCGAGTGAAGAAATATGTTCTCCAATTTGTTTTTAATTTATTACTTTTTAGCTTCATTGTGTGCCCCCTAGTCCTAGTATTTTTGGACTATATGCAATTTAATTGTAAGTAACCAGTGGATAATCCTATAGGATAGAGTATACAAATGAAAAAAAGCTAGAGAAATGCATTTTTCCAGTCTAGCACATCATCTTCATGTGTTTCGATATTTTGACTGATCCTCGAATAAACTCAAACAGTACGGGATATGCTGTTTCTGGTGCTCCTGACTGGTAGGGGCCAGCATTGTGAAAAAGGGAAAGGGGATTGGGATTTAAGGTGCACCTTTTCAGTAGAAGCTCAAGGTGAGTTACATTCAGGTGTAATAGGAATTATAACGTCGGTAGAGTAGAAGCTCAAATAGAACAGTATATTGTGAAGTCCCCTCTCTTTCTTCTCTGCTTTCCCCTTCTCCTCTTTGATGGCCTGTGACAGCTGGGCTCCTTTTCTGCCTCCCACTGGTGGTAACACTTTGAGGGGCATTTTCGAAAGGCACGTCCATGTTTTGATATGGACGTCCTCGCAAAACGTCCCAAATCCAGGGGCGGGGAAATCCGTATTTTCGAAAACAAGATGGACGTCCATCTTTCGTTTCGAAAATACCGTCAGGGACGTCCAAATCCTTAAATTTGGTCGTCCCTAGGCTTGGTCGTTTCTGATTTTCAGCGATAATGGAAACCAAGGATGTCCATCTCAGAAACGACCAAATGCAAGCCATTTGGTCGTGGGAGGAGCCAGCATTTCTAGTGCACTGGTCCTCCTAACATGCCAGGACACCAACTCGGCACCCTAGGGGGCACTGCAGTGGACTTCATAAATTGCTCCCAGGAACATAGCTCCCTTACTTTGTGTGCTGAGCCTCCCAACCCCCCCCCCCAAACCCACTACCCCCAACTGTACACCACTTCAACAGCCCTTACAGGTGAAGGGACGCACCTAGATGTGGGTACAGTGGGTTTTGGAGGGCTCGCTGTTTCCTCCACAAACGTAACAGGTGTGGGGGGGAGGGTCCTGGGTCTGCTTGTCTGAAGTACACTGCAGAAGCCACTAAAAGTGCTCCAGGGACCTACATACTGCAGTCATGGACCTGAGTATGACATCTGAGGCTGGCAGGACATATTTTTTAAAGATGTTTTTTGAGGGTGGGAGGGGGTTAGTGACCACTGGGGGAGTAAAGGGAGGTCATCTCCGATTCCCTCCGGTGGTCATTTGGTCATTTCAGGCACCTTTTTGTGCCTTGGTCGTAAGAAAACACGACCAGGTAAAGTCGTCCAAATGTTCGTCAGGGACGTCCTTGTTTTTTTCGATTATGGGTCAAGGACGTCCAAGTGTTAGGCACACCCAAGTCCCGCCTTCGCTACGCCTCTGACACGCCCCCATGAACTTTGGCCGTCCCTGCGACGGAAAGCAGTTGGGGAGTTCCAAAATCGGCTTTTCGATTATGCCGATTTGGACGACCCTGGGAGAAGGATGTCCATCTTCCGATTTATGTCGAAAGATGGGCGTCCTTCTCTTTCGAAAATGAGCCCGTTTGCTTAATGATGGCAGTTGCTCTCCTACCCTGGTCTAGGTTGTCCCCTACCTTCATAGAGTTCATTGGCATCAATGTAGTTCAGTAGAGAAATGTGAAATTATCCTGAAACCAGCAGCCACTTAAGTGGAGGCCTACTGGAGAAATAAATTAAAGAACAACATTTGCCCTACACAAGGTTTATTATCCAGCTATGTCTTGGTATCTTCCTAGTTTAAAACTGAATATGGTCACCTTCCAGTTGGCAGAGTAATTGTAGCTTCACCATCTAGTGTAGGCCCTATGCCACTGCCCTGGCTCCTATCCTTACCCAGTGTATTTGGGGATTGTACAGTGCTTTTCATTCTCTAAAAGTCTCAATAAAGAATGAAAACAACAATTTTGTACAGGCTTCATAATTCACCCCTCAGCTGTTGGGTGCATCCATTTCCCCAGTAAAATACTAACAACAATAGGGGATATGAGGCCTCAGAATCAGAAAATTAAAATAATGTCTGTGAAATATATTGTGAAACTAGTAAAAAAGCCCCGTTTCTGATGCAAATGAAACGGGGGCTAGCAATGTTTTCTTCTGTGTGCATGTGGGAGTGTGTGTGTCCCTGCCCTCTGGCCTCTCTCCCCTCCCCCCTCTGAGTCCTTCACTGTTACAGAGCCAGCGATTTGATTTCGTGCTCTGCTGTTTTCCTTCACTGACTGTGTTACAGAGAGGGCGGGGCAGACACTCATAGGGAAACCGGATATCTCGCCCCCTTCACACTTCCGGCTGGAGGCTTCATAGAACGTTGGTGTTGCTTTTTATATAGAGAGATAAGCTGTATTAAAAAGAATAAATCAACTTAAAATAAAGGAAATAGGTGGAGAAATCCTCAAAAGAGCCTTTCATACAAAGTCCAAACTGACAAATATTGGCTCACATTATTCATTGGCCATAGAAACTTCACTGCAAACTGCGTCCACTTCCCCCCTCATTCCGTAACAGCAGTTGCCTAAATGTGTGCACCACTTACGCGCTCAGATTATAGAATACCTAGCATGTATTTGCGTGAAGGCCATAAGTCCGAGATGGGTGCTAGTGTTCTATAATTTTAGCCCCCCACCCACCCCCGCAGTTTACTAAGCCACGCGGCAATGCCGACAGAACCCATTTGAAATGAATAGGCTATGTCGTCATTACATAAGTACATAAGTATTGCCATACAGCCTCAGGGACAGACCGAAAGTCCATCATGCCCAGCATCCTGTTTCCAACAGTGGCTAATCCAGGTCACAAGCACCTGGCAAGATCCCAAAACAGTACAACACATATCCTTGAAATAAGCAGTGGATATACACACACAAAAATAACGTGGACCAACACTCTTTTAATACCTCCAGTTAAAGTAAACAGTATATTTATCTGGCAATGAAACCACCGAAACCATGATATATACCAAGCTGCATAAATATCATGGTTTCATTGCCAGATTAATATACTGCTTACATTAATTGGGGGTATTAAAAGAGTGTTTGGTCCACGTTATTTGTATGTGTACACATATATGTGTGTGTATATATATTGTGATATTCTCAACTCTTATCTATAACTTGCTAGTCTTTTATTTATTGTTCACATTATGTGCTATATTTTTACTCACGTTTAAATTCGTCTTCATTTTTATCTTACATTTTATTTGCAACTTGTGTGTTTAAGCATGCATTATAATATTTGAACTAGAAGATGGCAAACTACTGTTACAGGTAAGATTTTTCCATGGACACGATCTTCTAGCCAGACTTGTGAAGACTCCCTGGCATACACAGGTAACGGTATAACGAATAACCTTTCATAAAGAATATGTTATTTTTTAGACTAAGACCCCTGATGTAGGCGTTTTGCAACGCGGAAACACAGACCCTGTCGGGTCCCTTTGTATCAGCAACATCAATAAAGAAAATCCTCACACTGTTTGCAGCGTTGGATTCGTCATTTGCTCAGCCTCTACTCCCGCCTGCACTTCTTGACCCCCCCCCCCCACTTTTTTTTTTGTGTTTGTTTCTGCTTTTGAAAACCCGACCGCACATCCATGCAGAAGAACTTCCTTTTGTGGGGGTTCGCCGCCACGTGGGAGACTGGCAGGAAAGCGCGCAGGCGCAGTCGGGACTGAACGGTTGGCGCCGCCGGGTGCGCGCGGGCATTGTGTCGCGAGCGGGGAGGAGGGACCTTGGCTTCGGCGCGCGGCCTGGCTGCAGACTGGCTGGAGACAGAGAGGTTGGGGAAGAGCGCCCAGGGCTCCTTTCTTTCATTCGTTCCCTGATCTCTCGCGAGACTGCCCGTTCAGCGGGGATTGGGGGGAAGGCACACGCGCGCGCGCCGCCCTCCCTCGCTCTCTCGCAGCTGGCGGCGCTGGGGGGTTGGGGGGTTAACGGCCTTCGTCTTCTCCCTCTTCCCGTCAGCCCGACCGTTGGAGTGGGGGAAAGGGGACCCCTGGACGCCGCTGGTCGCCGACGCCTCGTAACGAGAAGCGGAAGGAAATAAACCCCGAACGACTCCCAACCGTCAGCCCTGCGCGGAACGATAGGCGGCCATGTCCCGGTACCTGCGGCCTCCCAACACCTCCCTGTTCGTCAGGAACATCGCCGATGATACCAGGTGGGCAGAGCGGGCCTGGACCCCCCCCCCCCCCCCGGGTAGAGGAAGCCAGGCTTTTTGTTCTCTTGGTTTTGGCGCCGCAACAGGAGGACTAGGCCGCGGCGAGCCACATGGTCCGACGGGAGGGAAATGCGTCCCTTAGGTGGGGGGAGGGGGAGGGGGGGCTGTTAAACGGTGCTTTGCTTCGAGGGTGGCTTGTGCCCACTCCAAAAAAAACCAAAACGTGTTTAGGTGTTGTTCGATTTATTTATTCTTATTGTTCTTTTTGGCGGGCTCACGTGCGTTCTATTCGGTTTTAATGCTCTGAAAATGCACCGCGTTCCTGTGTTTCTTTGGAGTGGGGCGATTGCAGTTCTCCAAATCAGAATAAGCCTCTGTTTGCAGACATTGCCCTAAGGTCCCATTGTAAAATGAACGAGGTCGGACATTTTCGCGCGTCCTTTTGGTTTCGGCGGGGAGCAGCAGCAGCACCACTTGTTCTCGATTTTCTTCTCCAGTCTCTAAGTCCTCTTGCTTGCTTTCCTGTCTATATGTTAACCATCTTTCTTTAAATTAGTCACCTTACTTTCTAATTCCTTTTGCTCATCTGTATGTTCAGCTTTGCTTATACCATCTATGTTGTGTTGTCATTGCAAGTAGGATACTCGTGCCATGCTTTGTATTATTTGAATATTTTTACTGCTGTAATTGTCTATTGCTCATATTTGGTTTATTCTTACTATACACTGCCTTGAGTAAATTCCTTCAAAAAGGTGGTGTATATTGTAAGCTCCTTGGAGCAGGGACTGTCCTTTATGTCAATTTATGTTAATCTGTACAGCGCTGCGTAACCCTAGTAGCGCTCTAGAAATGTTAAGTAGTAGTGTGTGTGTGTATATATATATATATGACTTTCAACATTAATCGCTTACAGACAATGCCAATGCATATCACTTTAGTGGGAAGTAGCAGAAAAGTGGAACAAGATTTTTGGAATAACTACTACTACTACTAGTTAGCATTTCTATAGCAATAACTCATCTCACTACTAGTGTATATGATATACTTATACACACTTTTGATAGTTTGTACCCCTGACGCAGCCTGAGGGCGAAACGTGGCCACGTCGGGTATTATTCCAAATAAATGCATTTGATTCCACTGCTTTGTTGTTTTTTATCTACTTATTTGAATATTTTTACTGCTGTAATTGTCTATTGCTCATATTTGGTTTATTCTTACTATACACTGCCTTGAGTAAATTCCTTTAAAAAGGTGGTGTGTGTGTATATATATATATATATATATATATATATCTTTCAACTTTAGTCGCTTACAGATGATCAGTTAGTATCATTCTTTATTTAGGTGGTTTGTTGTATTTTTTAGTGAATATTTTCTGCTCTCGCAGAATGCCATCTGTTTTAATTGCAGTTTATAAGTAATTGCAGTCAGTCATCTGTGTTCGAGTCACAGCAATGTAATTACCAGAGAACATGATGGCAATGGAATTGTTATTGAGATATATATTCGTAGTAAATTTTCATTCTGTTAGAAAAGAGAACTACAGATCATTTGCTATGAATACGTTTAAATGTAGTCGGTTTACGTCTTTGTGCGATCACAATTTGAGGAAGTAAAATAGCTTCTCTCATCAGGAAAAGAAAAACAAGTGGTGATGGCATTGTTATTACTGGATATTTAAACTTGTGTTTATTTAAGAAAGATGTGAGATATCTCTTTTACTGGTAAGAATGATGCTGCTGAGTGTTGCCAGAGAACCCACATGTCTTCATGTTACATAAGAACATTTTCCCACCTATTTAATTGATGTATCTAGTTTTTCCTAACATCAAGACTGACTTGGTGACTTTAATTCTAGAGTTGCGGGCATTTATTTTTTGAGAGTAGTTGCAATTATTTTTAAGGACATAATAGCCTTACTGATATCTCATTCTTACAGTATTATAATAGTTAATATGTACTTTCACATGATAGTGTAGAAGATTATTGCAGAAAAAGATATGAGCCAGCCAGTGTGTCTGGTTCATGTGGTCCATATTATCCCAAGTACCATCCATAGTGGCTTACTGCTGGTAGGCTTCAGATTTATTTTTATTGTATTTGTCTTCTTATTTTGTTCCTTTCCGAATTGTAACTCTGTTTTGTAGTCTGCCACAGTGTTAATCATTCATAATGTATTGTAAGCCACACTGAGCCCGCAAAAAGGTGGGAAAATGTGGGATACAAATGCAATAAAATAAATTAATTAATTTTTCTTTTCAATGACAATATACCAAGTAACACAACTAATGACCCACTAAATTGAAAAATGAGTGTACGTGAAAACTCTATATGAACACTCTGTCTTGTTATAAAGAAGGAAAAGCCTCAAGGAGCTCCTGACCATAGAGGTCTAGTGGGCTACTAGCGATCAAAATGACCTAACTAGTGTTCAGTAAGATCTGTCCTCATCATAGGCTCAAAAACCTTCTTATTTAAGACATTAAAAAATAAATCCTACTGCGCTGTAAGTGCCTTCAAGACAAATCATAGTAACATAGTAGATGATGGCAGAAAAAGACCTGCACGGTCCATCCAGTCTGCCCAACAAGATGAACTCGTGTATACCTTACCTTGATTTGTACCTGTCTTTTTCAGGGCACAGACCTTATAAGTCTGCCCAGCACTATCCCCTCCTCCCAACCACCAGCCCCGCCTCCCACCACCGGCTCTGGCACAGACCGTATAAGTCTGCCCAGCACTATTCCCCGCCTCCCAACCACCAGTCCCGCCTCCCACCACCGGATCTGGCACAGACCGTATAAGTCTGCCCACCACTATCGTCGCCTCCCAACCACCAACCCCTCTTCCCCCCACCGGCTCCACCACCCAATTTCAGCTAAGCTTCTGAGGATCCATTCCTTCTGCACAGGATTCCTTTATGTATATCCCACACATGTTTGAATTCTGTTACCGTTTTCATCTCCACCACCTCCCACGGGAGGGCATTCCAAGCATCCACCGTTCTCTCCATGAAAAAATACTTCCTGACATCTTTTTTGAGTCTGCCCCCTTCAATATCATTTAATGTCCTCTCGTTCTACTGCCTTCCCATCTCCTGAAAAGATTTGTTTGCGGATTAATACCTTTCAAATATTTGAACGTCTGTATCGTATCACACCTGTTCCTCCTTTCCTCCAGGGCACACACGTTCAGGTCAGCAAGTCTCTCCTCACACGTCATGGAACGCAAATCCCATACCACTCTCATAGCCCCTCCTTGCACCGCTTCAATTTTTTTTACATCCTTAGCAAATCATTCAATTGTTCTCCAGATTCAGGCTTGTACTTAACTTATAAACAGGCGTTTATATGGGCAGTCGTCTCTGCTTAACACCACAGTTTGCACTGCTGTGATCTCTCAATGTGCTTAATCAGTTTCACTGTGCATCACCCCAGACCAACTGTGGCCAGTGTTTCGCCCCAATTTCAATGGGCTATGCTGCATCAGGGTCTAGTATAACAGGGCTGCAAATAAGCAAAGACTTGGATCCAGGGGATTGAAATTTGATTGAGGAAGCTTTTGAGGTCATTGTCCAAAGGTGGCAGACACCAGTGATGGATCTTATGTCAGGAAGAAGCACCAAGGTGCCCAACATTTTCAGTCAAAGGTATGATTATCGGGTGGCAGGCATAGGTGCTTGTTAGCTGTGGCCTCTAGGAGAATTGTTTGTTTCCACCCTGTGGCTGCTGCCCTTCTATTGGGCATACCTAGTTTTGGCGGTGTTAGATTGCCTAAGGGGTTCCTGGTACAGAGACTGCAAGCGGATTAGCCTCTAGTACCACTGTGTGGAGAGTCTTTTGGTGCAGGGACCAATTTGTATGTTAGATACATCTCAATTTTCTCTTAAGGCTTGATTCTTGAAAGGTTGCAGAAGAGGGAGTGTTCTGCTCAGGTCATACCCTATTGCACTTGAGGAAGACTTCAGCAATTCTGCTTAGTGTAAGAGTGGTGGGAACCTTAGTGCAGTTGTGTGAGGAATGGCAAGTGGCCTTTGCAGTATTCTGTTTCAAAAATTATGGATTTTTTTGCAAATGTTTGGCACTAGCCTCCTGAAGATGCATATAGTGGCAGTATCTTGCTGTGGATGTTTAGTGCGCTGTTGGCTCTGGTGGGTATAGTAAGGTTGGTAAGAGGCATTAAATTGCTGAACCCTCCCAGGCATCCATTAGTGTTCCCATGGGATTGGAACTTCAACCTTTCAGCCTTGGTGGATGCACCCTTTTGACCCTCTTTGAGCTGCCATATTAAAAGGTCTTGCGTTAAACTGTATTTTTGGTGGCTGTATGCTTAGTGAAGAGGACATCAGAGCTGCTGGCCTTGTCAGGTCAAGAACTGGTCTTGTTTATGTCTTGGGAGAAGGTTCTTCTTTGGTTCCTTCCTTTCTTCTTATGGTGGTGACAACTTTTCATCTCATTCAGTCCATTGATCTAGTGTTTTGTGGGGACACAGGAAGCAGAGATTCGGACAGGCTTTGTTGGACATAAGAGTATTGTTTTGTTACTTGAAGAGGACAGAAGAGTTTGTGATCTTATAGGGTATTTGGGGAGGTGGGAGGATAGGAAAGGCAAGGATGCCGTTGAGGTGATGATTGCTCATTGGCAGCTCCCTTGATGCTGAAGGCCCTTTCTATTGGGGAACATGCTGCTGCTTGGGTGTAGCACAGCCTTATTCCCTCACAGGAAATTGCAAATCGGCTGCTTGGTTGCCTTTACATTCCTTTGTCATGCAGATGGTGTTCTGGGGTCAGAGGATATGAGCTTTGGTGTTAGCATTTTGAGGCCTGGCCTTGAAGATTACTGCTTTGGTACTTCCCATGCATCTGGACTGATCTGGGGGAACTCGGACACTAAATAAGGAGAAATTGAGTAGCATAACATCTAATTTCTCCTTATTTAGTGTCCATGTTCCCCCAGTCCAGATGCATGGGAAGTACCAAAGCTCTGTACTGGTCTGGAAGGACTAAAGAAAATGAGTAGCATAATATCTATTTTCTTTCCTTTAGTCCTTCCAGACCAGTCCAGAACTTACTGTCTTTTAGTAGTATAGAGTTGAGTGAAAAATAGGTGCTTAGCAGGCTGTGAGGGCTCCTCTGTATTTTTGGTATATCCTTGGTTTGTTTTAAAGTTGTTTGATTCTGGCTTCTTCTTCTTCCCAAGTTTTTGGGGAATACTGTGTCTTCTCTGTTTTATTATTGAAATCCTGACTAGCAAGGAATTGCACAGAATACATAAAAGATGAAGTCACTAGTTAGTGGTTCTCCGTTTCCGTTTGCCAGCAGGTGAAGGCAAATCCACACCTGTGTACTGGTCTGGAGGGATTAAAGGAAAGAAAATGAATAGATAAGATTTAATTTCTCCATTCTGAACAGCCAGGAGACCATATACTTTTTGTAGTAAAGAATCATTTCTTGTAAAGCACTTACATTTATTTTATCAACTTAATTGTTCACGTTGACATTTGAACT
Source organism: Microcaecilia unicolor (assembly GCF_901765095.1). NCBI lineage: Eukaryota > Metazoa > Chordata > Amphibia > Gymnophiona > Siphonopidae > Microcaecilia > Microcaecilia unicolor. The sequence continues at coordinate 197,076,742 of NC_044041.1, forward strand.
AGACTTTAAATTAGTGTAGCATTAATTTTGAACATTGTCCAAAGATTTGGTTTTATATATAGTTTATGCCTTATTAAGTGATCCTGACATTTCAGGGGCCTCAAGTGACTTTTCAAGGGCTGGTGTTGGTGTATTATGCTGTTATACAGTGTACCAGATTCAGTTCTTGAGGCCAGCTTTCTGTTCTCAAGGCAGATGGGCAGGGATGCTGCATAGGCAGCTTTCTCAGACCCCAGCGAGGGAATCTCACCCCTTTTAATAGTGATCTGAATCCTCTGTCCAAGGAGTGTCATGACAGTGGCTTAGCTAGATGATGGGTTATAACAGTAGTAATCAAATAGCACTTTGGGCATCTTTCCCCATTCTCCCAAGCAATTTTCAGGATATCATGAATGAACATGTCTATGAGAATGTTGTGTGCATTCCTTTAATCTAAGCAAATATATCATGTTCATTAGGGATGCTGGGAAAATCTGGCTGTCCTGGGGCTGAGGACCAGTTTGATCACCATTTGGTTATAAAACAGGGAGTGACAAGTAGTTGTGACTGAAGACTCAGGACATGCAAGGCAATTTTATAACTGGGCATGTGCCATTACATACGCCTTGCGCCTGAGTAAGTATACTGTGATGTGAGGGTGCATAACTGCAAGGTTATGTACTTATAGGAGGACATGGGTGTGTCTTGAACTTACACATTCAGCTTATAGAATACTGTGTTAAATGTGTTGCATGGTGCATTCATTTATGCAAGCCATATACCTAGCTGGAAACTCAGCTGATAAGGGGTAGACAGCTGGACATGCAGGGTGATTGATTGTTTCATTGCTTTCAGACTAAGGGGTCTCTTTACTAAGCTGCATTATCTGTAACTTAGCATGTGCTAACTGCTGGGTTAAGGTGAAACGAGGCGAAGAATGGTTGGGGACTATGCCTTAAGCAGTGTGGAGGTAGTTATCACATGTTAACTGTTAACTCAGTGGAGTTAGCGCGACCTAGTCAAGTGCTGTTAACGCATGTGTGTGAGTTAACTGTATAAGAAGATGCTGGGAACACTGTACACAGAGGTTTTGTAGTTGGGTAATTGAGTGTTAACTTGACAATTAGTATCACAGTTTAATAAATGTAGATTACATGCCCTGCATGTTAGAGAAATAGCCTGAATGTAGCTCTCCTTGAGCCACCCCTGGAAAGGTTTGAGTGAAATAGAAATTTTAAAAACCTAGGGTATGTGTGTGGGGTTTTTTTTTTTTTTTTTTTTTTTTTTGGCTACATAGGGAAAGCCTTTTTAGAAATGGACTTGTAGAATTCTGTGTGAAATTTTAAGTACAAAATGAAAAGATTCAAAATAAAATTGACCAACAATAAAGGTTTATGAATTTTTCTTGAGGAATGTGTCTCAATCCTTTTTAAACCCACCTATGCTAACTTTCATCACGTTCTCAGGCAGCAAATTCCATGGTTTTTCTGTACTCAGAAAAAATGTTTTCTCTGGTCTGTTTTAAAATGTTACCTGTTAGCTTCAAACTGCATAAAGATTAAGTACTGGGTACCCTACAGCCTTTTGACTGTTTTTGATTACATTGAGTGCTTTATGTAGAAATACGTCATTAGTGTTTGCTTTGTTTTAGGTCTGAAGAATTGCGTCGCGAGTTTGGTCGCTATGGGCCTATAGTTGATGTGTATGTTCCACTTGATTTCTACACTCGTCGTCCAAGAGGATTTGCTTATGTTCAATATCCTTTCATCAGTCGACTGGTTTGTGAATGGTGAAGCTTGAAATACAAGTTTGTGTGAGGTAATTCATCTAAATGTACCACCATACTTCTGTGTTGTAACTTTTGTGTGTCTTTTCTCATATTTTTAGTTCTAGTAACAAATTAACTTTCTTCACAAAGACAACATTACAATCATTAAATATTTTGTAGTCTTATGTTTATAAATTTTAATTTGTCTTGTTTTAAATAGTGATTTTTAAACATTACTGACTTCCTCAGTGAGTCAGTTACATTTAGTTCTGATATGTGTGATGATACAGAAATTAAAGCTTTTGAAGCTTAAAATACTACAAAATTTTTAGCATTTATTGTTAAACATTGTATTGAACTGAGGTAAGCATTTTCTTAAGTACCATCCCCTAATTGTACTGTCCTCTGTTATTATCTCAGAGAATGTAAAGCTGTACAGTAATGGCGACCCCACAGAGAAAGCATGAAAGAACCTTTAGAGTAGAGTTCAACAATTAAGACAAGTAGACAACCCAAAGACCTCTTAATGATCAGGCTTGAAGAGAAGGGAGTTTGGGAAAAGCTGGAAGAAGGACAAGCCATAATAGGAGACAAAGCTTCGGTTTATCTGCAAAAAGGGGGAAAGCTTTTTTTTTTTTTTTTTTGCCTCAAAGTAAAGCTAAACCATCTCTCATATTGGGCAAGCTCTTCATACAAGTTCTTTTGTCAAGCACTTAAAATAAAAGACCAAGACCAAGTTCAATGATGGCCACGATTAAAGGAGCCGTGCCTGATGTATCCTCCAGACTAAAGATCTCTTTTCAGTCTTGTGTAAGTACACAAATTTGATGATTTGGGGTTGATATAGGGGCAAAATCTGTAGTATTTAGTGGAAGCTTTGATTTTCTGTGTGGAATTTTACTTGACATGAGTACATTAAGGAGGGGGTAATAGGAAAATACCTTCTTGTCATATTATAATCCAGTGTGGCATGGAGACAGAATTGGCTTTCATTTTATAAGTAGGGTAGTTGTACTCTACTGCAAGGAAGTTAAGGTAACTTTTAATGGTTCTGTGCAGGGTCAGCTTAGTTTAGTTGCTTGATGTCTCTATATGATTTGCTCAGATTTACTTTCCCATTCTATGCTTTATAAGTTCCCTTGCTAAGCTAGGATTCCCTTTTTCAAAACAGTGGTATTAATCAGTACCTACCGTTAGCCCTTTAAAAGTAAGCTAATAATTTCTCAAATCATGTGAGCAGCTTTTAGAAAATTTGGTGGTCATCCGCTTCATTGCAGTAATGATGGCTTTGGGTTTTCTCTTGGAATTTTTCTCTGTTGAAATGGAATGTAATCAGCCGAGTGAATATGATCGTCTGACAGCACCAAGACAGAACAGCTCTCCTGGAGCTCAAAACTAATATAGAGTTATGATCAGGTTTGGCTCCTGCTATACTCAGTAGCACTTGCTGCCTCAGTTTGTTGTTCTGCTCTGCTTAATATAGGCAAAACAAGGCTTTGTCTTCATTAACATTTTTCAGACATTTTCTTACCATCTTTTTCAAGAGTTTTTGTTCATTTCTTCTCCTTTTGGTATGTTTTTATTATAAGAAAGTTGTCTCTCTATTACATTTATTTTCACTCAGTTCCTTGGTGTGGTACCATGATTAAGAATATTAATCTGTCTCTTTCCTACTTGTATCTGCAAGATGGTAAATGAGATGTATAGTATCTGTATCATTTGCCTAGGTCTCACTCATTAGCAAGGTAACTGCTTCAAGTGTGGAAGAATGTCCCCAAGAGCCAGAAAACATTATTTCATTTCCAGGAGCACTATGAAGTGCAAAGAATGCCTCCTCAATCTTCAAAGAAAGTCCTCTGTGCAGAAGCCATATGCTTAAGTGAGATCAAGCAGATCCTCTTCACTAGCTGTTTCCTCTATCCCCTTATGCAGTGGCCTTAAGTTTAGCCATTAAAAAGGAGTAACTGTCTTCCAGCTTTAGTGTTAAGGTAATTGGGTACGATCACCTCATGGTTCTGCTCTTCTTTTGTGCATAGGACTTCATCCCATATACTATACTGCCTCCTTGTGATTTTAGTTTAAAGGCATTAACGTGCATGTAAAACAAACAAAAAAACTTTGACTTTTGTTTGTCACTTCTCTTGTGTCCAACCCAGTCAGTAACTTTTGGACACATTCCAAGGGCACTTGATTTATTTTTCACCTTTACGGAGCAGTTCCAAAGGCTTTGTTAAAGTTAAGTATGCCACTTCTAGCGCTGTCCCCTGGTCCAGCTCTTAGTTCACCCATCGAAAGAATTTTGTCAGATAAGCTTTACCGCTGATAAAACCATGAGTCCTCAGATCCTGCAAATCCATTGAAGTGCAGTTTATCGAATATCTTGTGTTTAGTAATGACTCCATTAACTTGCTCATCACCACTGAGATCAGACTAATGGATTTAAAGTTCTAAGCTGCCGCTGCCTCTTACATCAGTCCATCTTCATTCCTCCAGAGCTATTGCTGACTTTAAGGCACTGCTTCTCAAACCAGACTTCAGGACATAACCAGCCAGTTGGGTTTTCATGATATCTGCAGTGGATATCAGGAGAGAGATTTGCATGTACTACCTCTTTGGTGTGCAAATTTATCTGATGCGCATTCATTGTGGATATCCTCTAAACCTGACTGGCTTGGTGTGCCTCAGGTGCTGAGTTGAGAAGCACCTCTTTAAAGAAGTATTTTTAAAGAAGCGATTTAAAACATATGACAGCATAGCCTCCATAATACCCTTAGATTCCTTAATACATTGAGATGTATCTCCTCTGGCCCTACTTCTAGTGTAGCTAGCTACTCATGAATAATCTGCTAAAATTGGCTGTCAGTATCTCTCGCTTTCCTTTTTGTTTGTTTGTTTTCTGTGGTCCTGCTCTGGTTCTTCCTCACTGAGCACTGAATAAAAATGTAAAAAAAATTTTTCCTCATCTGCCTCCTCTTATTTTTCCTATATACCTTTGAGTCTCATAATGCAATTTCTGTACTTCCTCTGTCACCAACATACCTTTAAAAAAAAGTTTCCCAGTTTTACCATTTCAGCTATTTTTCTTTGCAGTCCTGACTACGTTTCCTTACTTTGCTAGTTATTGTTACAGCATAGCAATAGACACACGTGTACCTCTTCCCCCTCAAAATTTATGAATATTTTCCCCTTAACCTTTTCAGCCACTTCTTTTGAAACCCATAGTGGCCTCTCCCTCCCCCCCCCCCCCCCCCCCCTTTCTTCTTCTGGCACAGACATTCGTTTCCTGTGCAGAGCTTTCCACTTTTGCTGCCTTTGCAGCCCTGTCTCCCTGTCAAAGAAGCCTCATTTCTGTCTTCATCCAAGAAACCAATGGCCCTCCCACACCTATTCTAGTACTAGTAGTGTGAACATTCCTGTATAATTTCCTCTTCCTGACCAGCCTCACTGTTCTAGACCCAAAGGACCCAAAGCTCTTAGACCACACAGGATAAAATAATTATTTAGGGTTCTAACTAAATTCTGTGCAAGAATCACATCCCATCTCTTCATGGTTCAGTATGTGCATAAATTCACAAAAAAAGAATAACTGATATACTTACTCTACAGACAGATCCATCCTTCCTTATGGGTTATATGCATTCCTACCAGCAGAGGGAGTTAGAGAACTACTGACTAATAACACTTGTATAAGGGACTGTACAACCCCGACCTGCTCAGTATTTCTCAGTCTCCCAGCAAAGGTTGGTGAGCCTGTGCAGCCCTGCTCCTGTTTGGTTGGGTGTGCCGGTTTGGCTCCAAAAAAAAAAAATACAGTTTAGCTCCTTTGGGGTTGTCCTGGAAGGTAAAATTAGGCTTTCCATTAGTCTCAACAGATCAATCCAGAGACTGTGGTTATGTCCCTCTGCCAGCAGGTGGAAATAGAGAACTTCAGAGGTTTGCTATAGTCATATGCTGCCAACTAAACCTCAGTATTGCCAATACCAAAGCAGTGGAAGCAGCAGTAAACCCCAATAGAATATTTTACTCTCCTGGCTCTAGAAAGCCCATGCAGACTACTCAACTGTTCCAGGTGGAAGAAGCGCCTATAGAACTGCTTAGTACTTAAATACCAATTAAGTGTTCAAATTCTTTTTTTTTTTTCATAAAAAACAAATGAAGGAACCCGAAGCGTCGAACTGAACAAACTGCAGTAACAAAACTGAAAGGGCAGGCCTCTGGATTGATCTGATGGAACTAATGGAAAGAAAGTTATCAGGTAAGGACTAATTTTACCTTCCATAATGTCCCACAGATCAATCCAGAGACTTATGGGATGTATCAATGCAGTCCTCACACAGGGCAGGACAATGCCACGCCAACTGCCAGGACAGAAGCTCCGAATGCTATGTCCTGACATGCTGCCACATCCAGCCTGTAATGTTTTGAGAACGTATGTACTGATGACCAAGTGGCCGGTCTGCAGATCCCATCCAAGGACGCTAAACGGGACTCAGCACAGGAAGCCGTCTGTGCCCTGGTGTAATGAGCTTTCAGGTGCAACGGAGGCAACTTCCCAATTGCAAGGTAAGCTGAGTAGATGGCTTCCCTGAACCAACAGGCCACTGTTGGCTTTCAAAGCCGGTCCCCTTTTATGACCACCCGCGAAAAGCACAGAAAGATGGTCGGAATGACGAAATTCGGTGGTCACTTCCAGGTATTGGAGTAGGACCCGCCATACATCAAGGTAGCTCAGCGACCAAAAATCGGTCGGATAAGCCTCCCGGCTGGGAGAGAATGCAACCAATTAAAGTGGAACCTGGACACCACCGTCATCAAAATGGACGGTATCTTCCCTACCTCCATAAACTGTAGAAAAGAATCTCTGCAGGACAGTGCCTGTAATTCTGACACCCTTTGTGCTGAAGCGATTGCCACACAAAAAAAAAAACGCTTTCAGCATGTGATCTTTCACTAACAAAGAGTGTAATGTCTCAAATGGAAGTCTTTGCAAGGCACGAAGGACGAGATTGAGGTTACAGGAGGGAAGCACAGGTAAACACGGTGGTTGGAGGTGGTTCACTCCCTGAAGAAATGCACAGTGGATGGGAACTCTGTGAAGAACCCTGAAGGCGGCCCCGAAAACAGGCCAGCGCGGTCACCTGAGCCTTTAGAGAGGCCAGTGACAAGGACTTGTCGAGGGACCATCCAGCAAGAAAGCCAGTATGGCCGCTGACAGGCCCACCAATGAGCACCAAGACTCAAAGGTGCACCAGACTTGAACATGATGTTGAGTGTTTCCGCACCTGCAATGTCATAGTTCACCCTGTGTCTCGCAATGTGTCCCTTGACCTTTTCCACCATAGGCCACGGCGGGAACACTTAAAAAAGAGACATTGGCCACAGTTGAAGGAGTGCATTGAACCCCTCTGAACCGAACTCCCTGCCCCTGCTGAAGAAGAAACGGGGCTGTCTGCGAGCCATGAGATCGAAGATCAGGAATCCCCGACACCGCATGATCTGGGCAAAGGTTTGCTGTGAGAGCTCTCGTTCCCCCAGATCCAGCTGAGAAAGTCCGCTTGAATATTCAGGGGGGCCTCAATGTGCGCCCAAAGGCACTCTTGGTGCCCCCTGCCTGTTGACATATGCGACTGCCGTCGTGCTGTCGGAGAAAACATGGACTGACAAACCCATAGAAGAATAAGAAAGGACCCGCTTCAAACGGATCGCATGGAGTTCCAGGCGGTTGATGGACCAGGAGGTCTCCACTTTGGACCAAGTGCCCTGAGCATTTCGGCCAAGGCAATGAGCACCCCAGCTCAAGAGGTTGGCGTCCGTTGTCACTACTATCCAGGAAGGTGTTCCCAAAGGCAACCCCTTCTGGAGGTTTGTAGGCACTAGCCACCAGTGCATGGCCAGTCAAGCTGGAGCCAACCACGAGAGTCAAATCTGGTAATCCTCTGAAAGAGGGGACCAATGAACGGCTGAGCAGGGACAACTGGATTGGTCGCATGTGCCCCCTGGGGGCGTTCATCCACAGAATGCTCTCCAAATGGCTCTGAAGACGCAGCCTGCGAGCAGTTGGGAGGGACACTGTCCTTTCCTGAGTGTTGAAAATAATCCCCAGGTACTCCAGAGATTGCGAAAGAGTCAAGATATACTTTGGGATGTTGATCACCCTCTCTGTCGCCTAGACGCTTTCTGTGTAGGACAGTGCCCGAATTAGCCAGTCAAGATAGGAATGAACCTGTATGCCCTCCTCCTGCAGAAATGCAGCGATGGCTACCATGGTTTTGGAGAACGTTCTGGGTGCTGTAGCTAGTACTGCGAAGTGGAGAAAGCGTTGGTGAGGAGGCCATATGGGAACCTGTAGAAGACCTGTAGATCGATAGAGCTAAAGAACTTTCCCGAGCAAACTACTACTATGACAACCCAAGATCTCCATTTGAAAATGTTGGACCCACAAAGCTTTGTTTATGCCCTTGAGATCGAGCATGGGCTGGAAAGACCCACCCTTCTTGGGCACCACAAAGTAGATGGAGTAGTGGCCGAGGCCAAATTCCGATGGAGACACCAAACAAATTGCCCCCAAACGCAGCTCGGTGAGAGTCTCCTGAATTGCCACAACCTTAGCGGTGGCCTTGCAAGGCAATTCTAAGAAACTTCGACGAGAGACAAGTAAACTCAAGTTTGTCTCGGGTGACTTCCAAGACCCATTCGTCTGAAGTAACCCTGGCCCACTCCCTGAAGAAATGGGACAGCCGTCCCCCAATGACAGGGTACGGACCAAGTCCCTATCATTGAGAACTCCTCGCTTCGGGCTGTCCATGCAAGGCGAACATGATGGAGCACATCTTTCCCCTCGAAAGACTGCACTTTATGCGGAAAATGAGGCCTTTGAAAGGCTCCAGAACACCCTGGTCTGTAACACTTCGTCTCTGTGAAATGTTGGCAGGAAGGGGGACCCGTGTGGAAACTCACCTTAGATTTATCTTTGGGAAGCCACTGTTTCTTCAAATCACCAAGGGCCTTTACAATCTTCCAGATCCTCCCTGAATAGCAGCTTACCCTGAAAGGGCAGCCGAGCCAAATGAGCCTTTGAGGCCGTATCCGCAGCCTAATAGTGAAGCCAAATCCAGCGGCGGGCTGTGACCGCCATTGTGTTGTTTGATGCTCGAAGGAGATCATAAAGCAAGTCAGCTTGGTACGCCAGGCCAGACTCTAGGGCTAGTAGCGACTCCACGAGGTCCTCCGCTGAGGACGCCTTTTGGACCCATGATAGGCAAGCCTGGGCCGCGTAAGACCCACAGACTGATGCCTGAAAACACAAGGCCGTGACCTCGAAGTACATCTTCAGGGCTGACGCCATCTTATGGTCCTGGGGGTCATTAAGATCCATGCCACTGGTAAGGTGGTGTGGTCTTAGTGACCGCTGTGATTGAGTGCACCGTAGACTCCAACTCCCCCGACGGTAGCTGGTAAAGACTCAACATAGCCCGCACCACTCGTAGACCAGTGCCTGGAAGAGTCCTATTATGCCAAAATGAGGACTTTCATGGCCTTATGTTTTTGGGAGCCGTTTGGTACCTGACATAATAGAAGGGGTAGCCTGAGGTTCGTCGCAGAAACTGGTAAAGAAATATCAAGAACCTCAAGCTCCCGAACAATGAGAGCCAGCAGCTCTTCTTTCTGGAAGAGGCGGGCTACAGTAGGGTCATCCCCTTCCTCTGTAGGCAGCTCACCATCCTCCAGAAAGTCAGAGGCTACTACAGACTTCTGACCCATGGCTGTCATCTTCCTCCACGGTAATACACTGACAATGAGACTCTGCTCTTTGGCTTTGCCCACTTTTCCAAATTCATGCTCAAGGCAAGTTACAATTTAGGGATAGTATTTCCTTGACCCAGAGGGCTTACAATTTAGGTCTGTACCTAACCAAAGCCACCAACATGTCATAGGAGTACCTTAGTTGAGATGTGGACACTTAGGCAGAGGCAGTGGCGGAAGCGCAAGGAACACATGGTAGGGTAAGATCCCCGAGGACAGCTGGGGCCCTCCTCGCTTCAGCAAAAAAGCTTTTGTGCATGAGAAGCACAAACGGGGGGGGGGGGGGGGGGGGGGGGAGAGAGAGAAATGGGGCAGAAACCAGATCTGCAGACCCTTCACCGGCTCCCAAACCATCAGCTGACCTTGCAATGGAGAGATGATCTGTTGAAGCCTAACCTGCCAGACGACAGAAAAATGGTGCCAGCGGGAGTGTACGTCAGCATGTCGGACGTTCCCGCCAAAATGTGATCCGAGGCTGCTGCGGTTTCATCCATAGGGGGCCTCTCAGCTGACACAGACATGCTAAGCCGCGCACTCTTCACAGCTGCTGTCTGGTCCCCACACCAGGAGCAACGCTTAACCATTTCAGATGGGTTACACATGGCGAGACCTCGAAAGGCTGTTCAGACCTGATCCCCCCCCCCCCCTTCACTCTACCGCGTGTGATGCACAGTACTCTTTGGTTGCCTTGTGTGGGGGGGGGGGGGGGGGCAGCCCTTACTCAGCTGAAGGCTTTCCTCCGCTTTTCTGTTATGTAAGGAGGCAGGAGAAGAAAACCAGAGGCCCCACGCGGAACACTTGAGCCCTAGACAAAACAGGGAGTTATTGAGGGGAGGAGAGGGAGTACCCTGACAAATGCCACACAAGGAGACCTGAACCCCAGATTCGGTCTGCAACACAACCAGGGTGACTGGAAGGGAGCCAGATCAAGACAGTGCTGCATAGATGTCTCTCCACCTGCTGGATAGAATGTTGAGGTTTAGGTGGCTGCACGTGACCATATATAGCAAACCTCTGACGTTTTCTCTATGTCCACCTGCTGGCAGAAGGACATAACCACAAGTCTCTGGATTGATCTGTGAGAAGCTTATGAAACAGGTTAGTTTAAAAAAACAAAAAACCTTCATGTTCTGTTAGCAGAAGCTGATAAAAGTGACACTCTTCTTTAATTGATCTGCATAAGGAGCATTAAAAATTGCTTCAAGAGCTTCTGTTGCTGCTTGAATGCTTCTCGTCGTTGAAAGTCAGGACTTGGGGAGGATATCCATAGCAAAGCCATCCTTCAGTATTTATGTACTCTTGTTTCAGAGCACACATTGTATAGACAAATGAGCACCACACAATGATGATGTAATAGCAACAAGCAATGGCTTGATTATTATTGATATCCACTAAATACAAAAACAAGTACCTTATTCTACCACAACATCACTTTGTTACCAGACTGGGCAAACGCCTTCACGGTATTATGTAAGTCACATTGAGCTTGCAGATAGGTGGGAAAATGTGGGATGCAAATATAATAATAATTTGAATCTCTAGTTCTACAGACATCGAGTACATCTTTGGAGTATTAGTCTGTCAGATATTAATAGTGACCTGTAGTTTCCTCCATGTCTTATCTTTCATAGGAAACCTCCTGCTCAAAAGCCACCAGTCCCATTGGACAGGAAACCACCTTTTTGAACTGTTGGAATCTTCATCCATAAAATATCTAACATGGAATGTACTTTTCCTGTTTGTAGTTGCTTTAGGAAGAATGATTGCAAGTCTTAGACACTCGGGAATTGTACATTCAATTCCAGCACAATTTATTTATTTAATTTATATCCCGCCTATCATGAAGTGGGTTACAGATAAAACATACATACAGTTATCCATATAGCCATTCTAAGTTTCTTCCCAAGATAGTAACACACTTTATTATCAATAAAAAGTTTTGTCTTTTGTTTTTACTAAACTTCATTCTCAGCAGGGTGAGAACTCCACTGTGGACTAAGCAAGCAGCTGAAGTTCTTTAAAAGTTTTCTCAGTTTTCCATCTCTGACCTAAATTGACCCGGTATTCTAATAAATGATATGTTTGCATACTGGACAGCATTTTGTATTCACCTCTGTTAGTCAAGCACAGGACTCTGATTACCAGAATAAAGTTGAATCTGGTTAGGGCCAGTGCCACCATAGTAGTTCTCTTAAATGCATATGTAAAGAAGCTGCACTATTGCATTGTCCAGTCTTCAAACAGGCTAGTCCTTTAGGTTAAACAATACCAAAGAATCTGTCTATATAAACTTTTTCAACTCTTGTACACACATGTAGTCAGGTTATCCTAAAACATTGGAATAGCTCTTCTCAGATGTAAAGCAACCCTCAGCTTGGAAGTCACACATTTGTATGGCTGATTACATTCAGCTTGTTGATGGAGAAAGCAAAGTGTTCTTCATAGACTACAGGATTAATAAGACACAGAATCCCCTTTGTGTCTCTGAGAGTTGACACTAAACTTAAAACTGACTGTGGGGATTGCTGTGCATAGAACAGGTCATGGATGTTTTGAACTTAAAACTAGTTCTGAATTTTCAGAGAGTTTTCTGTCTTAGTACTGTTGCTTTCGGTATATGGAATATTTACAACAGCCATCACAGTAAAATAGTGTTGAAAATGTTGTTCTCTTTCAAGACTTTAGTAATGTCACTTGGAAGCTTGATATAGCCCCTGTAAGAAACCTAGCGCCTTTGGCCAGAGAGTTGAAAACAAATAGGAAATGATTAAATAATATTTTTCAGAAATTTTGTTGTAATACTATTTCAGTATTGTATCTTACAAAAAGGTTGTCATTAATAGATAAAAATCTGCAAGAAATGAACTTTGACAGCCTTTCTTTTGGTTTTGTTTTCCCTTTGTAGACTCTTGTGTAACCCTTTTTCATGCTTCCCAGTATACAGAACCTTAGAATTCTTGTAAAAGGGATTGATGTCCATTCCACCTGTAGGCTCATATGCTCAGAAAAAGGAATGGAAATTCACCCGATTTGGTGTAAAGGAAGAAAATGTTAATATCTCAGATGAGTTGGAAAAGCAAAAAGTTTGGCTTAGTATTTTCAGAGAACCGAGTCTCCAAAAAAATCTAATTGCTTAAGTACTAGTCAGCCCTCTAAATGTTAAACCCCCACCCTTTCAGATATGCATCTCCCTCCAAAGAAATATTGAAGCAATATATGGAGGATGACACCACTTCAAAATACTCTACCTACCCACAGATATTGTCCCGTCCCATACATATCCGCTCCAGTTCTGATGAGTGTGCACTTTCATGCACACACACACTTAACGTTTTAGGTTGCCCACATTCATGGCCCCTACAGCTCTGAATAAATTCTTTTGCCCCTACAGCCTTGGCTACCCTTCATTCCCCACTAAAGCCTTCTCCCATCCCCCATCCCTTATAAACCTGTTGGAAAGCGTCCCTGCAGGCTTTGCCTACTGTTTTCATCCCTCATTAACTTCTCTTGTGTAAGTCCTGCTCAAGAACGACTTCTTGACTTTACTATCCCACATAATTTTCTTAAGTTTGTCTGTCCAAGTCACTTTACTGGCTTCCTGCCCCTTTGCTCCTGTTCTGATTTCTCTTGTCTTTTTAACTTTTTTTTTAAATGTAATTTTCACTACTAGTTAATTTCCTTAAAATATTAACCTTATGTCTGGATTCTAACTTTTTTTCTCTGTGGACTTTACTCTCATATCTCCTTTTTTGCCCTGTTTCATTTTTTTGTGCGTGTGTACTTTGGAAATAAAGTATATACTCTGTTCCCAACTCCCAATTTTAAAGCTCTGCTTTCTTGACTTCACCTCACATTTCACTGTTTATATTTGTTTATCTGTATGAATTTCTGATTTGGAATAACACAGCTGTTCTGATTTTGAAAATGGGTGTGACCAGGAGATGCCTTTGAGCTCTTCTTTGTACAAACATAAAAAGAGTAGCAGACTTAAAGATTTGATGTATACTTTGGGAAAAGCAAGGGGAGGTGATATGATAAGCTTTTAAATATTTTCATGATATCAATACACAGAGGCAGCCATCTGTCAGTTGAAAGGGAGCTCTGGAACTAGGAGTCCTGGGACTTAGCATTGGGAGTAATCTTAAGGAAGTATTTCCTTATTGAAAGAGTAGTGGATGTGTAGAATGGCTTCCCAGTGTAGGTAATAATGATAAGTGCGGTATCCGAATTCAAGAAAGCATGGGACCACAACAGAGAGTCTCTTGAGGGAGAGAATGGGCAGAGTCGATAAGCCAATATAGTCTTTGCTCTCTCTTTTCCTATGTAAAATGAATTTGGTGGTAGTGGTTTAACTGGGAATTAATTAGTAAAGAATTTGCTAGTACTGTTACTTTAAATAATAATCCTTTGCACTCTGTACAAAAATAATGGCTAGAAGAATATCTGTTCATGCTTGTTAGTTTTTAAACCCTTGAAAACTTGCCAAGCACCTTAACAGTTAGCACATTTGAAGATGTTCGTGATGCTGAAGATGCCCTCCATAATTTGGATAAGAAGTGGATTTGTGGCCGCCAAATTGAAATCCAGTTTGCCCAGGGTGACCGAAAGAGTAAGTGACCATTTGATAAAGCTGAAGATCAGATAGTAGTTGGTAACTCCGAAATGTGTGTAGGCAGTAAATTGTCAATGATTAAGTATTATTGCTTTTCCACAGCACCAAATCAGATGAAAGCCAAGGAAGGGAGAAACGTGTATGGCTCTTCTCGTTATGATGACTATGATAGATATGGGAGATCGAGAAGCCGAAGCTATGAGAGACGGCGGTCTAGGAGTCGTTCCTTTGAACAAGACTACAGACGATCCTATAGTCCTAGAAAGTAAGTACACGATTTCCTTTGGATATTATTGGAAAAGGAAGTTCATGTTTCATTCTTTTGTCACATTAAGCAACCAGGGAAGCAATTTTGTGTTACAATACACAAAATGACTTAAAAAGTTAAGGGAGATCCCCCTCCCTCCAGTGCTTCTTGCAGAGGTTTACTGATAGATTCTGCATCAATTAGAGGTGTCTATTTGTATACATTTGCACATAATATGCATAAAATGCCGATGTAAATTTGTATTAAATCCTTCAGTTTATCTTTAAATCTAAAACATTCTTCCAGCATTTGTGAACGCAAGGATTCTTCTTTTTCTGCATAATGGAATGTGTTGGTTAAAATATTTCAGTGGAAACTAAAGGAAAAAATGCAGCAAGATTTTACAAGCATAGAAACAAAAGCTGTTGGAGATGTTAAATATCATTGTCTTATTATGATCGCTCTCTAAAAGTGTTTATAACATTGGAAGCCATTTTGTGATGGTATACTGAGATACTTTTGTATTCACTTGTCCTTATCATGATAAGAAGATTCCCTGGCCTCTTGAATCTTCAGAGCATACATTTTCTTAAAGGATAAAATTTGAAAAGTAACACTAATATAAAACAGTTCCAAATAGTAAAATAATTTTAAATCATAAATGTGTGAGGGACTAAAATCATTTACGTTTTTTTTCTACTCTTCCCTTTAGCTTCTCAGTGTCCTAAACTGGGCTGTTTTCATGCCAGTTTGAAATTTTGGGAAGATAACTTGATCATAATGTTAGAAAACTTTGCATTCGTAGTTGATCAATGCTGTTTGCCAAATGCAAATTGCTAGTGTAACTGAATATATATTTGTTGTGATTTTTAATTTTAGTAATCGACCTTCTGGACGACCCAGGCATAGTAGAAGCCATTCTGACAATGACCGGTAAAAATGTTACGTTTTGCTTTTTTCTGTTCTTGGGACAATTTGAGAACTTGGCATTTTCTGTTAAATGCTGATACAAAGGTATGGGGGCAAACCAAACGACACATTGAAATGATTTGAAATCCTCTTGCTGGAGGTTTTAGTTCTGAGCAGAAGTTATTTTACCACAAGTGCTGTAAAGTGGATTAGTAGTTGAGTGGTTACAGTAGCAGGCTGGGAACCACAGAAGCAAGGGTTCAAATCCTGCTTCTCCCATTAATGTTTCTTGTGATCTTGAGCAAGCTTTGGTTAGGTACAGACCTAAATTGTAAGCCCCCTGGGTCAAGGAAATGCTATCCCTAAATTGTAACTTGCCTTGAGCATGAATTTGGAAAAGTGGGCAAAGCCAGAGTCTCATTGTCGGTGTATTACCGTTTAAATGTACTGTGAGTACAAAATGACAGTGTCTGCATACTGGAAGTCGTAAAGTGTTTCACAGGGGCACAGAAGCTATTTGTGAAACCTGCAACATAAATGCAAACAAAGGGAAATGTATTCATCTGGGGTATTGATGAATGGTGACCAGCTAGACACCTTCTCTAATCAGTAGCACAGACCCTGGCTTTAGGTGTAAACCTTTTTCCCTTCTATGAATAAAATTAGCTGGGGTTTTTTTTTTCATATTTCTTTTATTCCTTGCCTTCCACAGGTTCAGCCGACGAAATCGATCTTATTCGAGATCAAAATCCAATTCAAGATCACGATCCAAGTCCTATCCAAAGAAAGAGATGAAAGCAAAATCGCGTTCTGGCTCTCGCTCCCACTCTAAGTCCAGAGGAGCAGCAAAAAATGATTCTAAGGAACATTATAAAGGCAGTTCAAGATGTGAAAAGGAATCAAGAAAAAAAGACACACAGGGATCGAAATCCCCATCACAATCCCAATCTAGATCAAGGTCTAAATCCAGATCAAGGTCTTGGACTAGTCACAAGTCCAGTGGCCACTGACATTTCCTTGTGTGTTTGGCATGCATAATTCACTTACAGTTCAGTTATGAAAATTAATGGCACTGATGTTCCAGTAGGTTTTTTTTTCTCTTTTCCTTTCCCCTGTGTGGTTACAAATTAAATAAAGAGTTGAGGCCACTGAGGTGAATTCCTAGTCATTAATGTCCAGGGGCACCTTCTTTAGTTGTGGCATTTTGTGTATTTTTCCTGTAACTTTTTTTTTTCTTTTAAAACTTAAGATATTGGTGATTACTTAGATAACCATATGTTGCAACATAGTTCTACAATTTGTATGTATATAATAATTCCACATAATCAGTAAAACTTTGGGTAGAAAGTGGTTAAATTATTTCTAGATGTTAACTACTAATTTAGATTTTTTTTTTAAGTACATTGTATTAATATTTTGAAATATGGGCAGCTTCTGTAAGAACAGAATACTGACAGCATTGAAACCTGTAGTGTTAGTGTGCAGCTTATGTATTTTGAAGGGAAAAATCTCCTTTTCCACATTTGCTCTTGGACACTTTGTATGAGGTGACCGCTTTTGATTGCTACCCATAATGGGGTGAAGGGTTTGTAAGCCAAAGAATAAGATCTAAAGAACTGAAAATGTAACAAATGGAAAACATTTGGTGGCTAGTAAGTGCATTTTACATTTAAATGTACACTTCTTCCTCTGTGTCTATTTAATTTTTTAAATAGCTCACCTACAGTTTGATAGTTTAGTATGAAAAGTTTTTTTTCTCTACACTCAGATACAATTGTCCATGTTCTGTGGAAGTCTGCTACTTAAATTCTGGTACCAGTGACTGCATACTTAATTGGTGTGCTACAATGCACATTTTTAAACCACCTTTTTCTGTAGAAAGAAGCTAGAAGCTTGTTTTTGTGAACTGCGAAATCAGGCAAGCCTTAGTCATTTCATTTTCCTGCAGTTGTCCTATTACTTTGGTTTACATGTAAATAAACTGGGACATGAAGGGCTCAGTTAAAATTATCTATTGACTATACAGGTGAATATAAAATTTGAACCGAGACCCCAGTTCTTTACATTTATTGTATATTCATATCTGCCTGTTTTGTGCTCTGATAAATTTGATATGAAAACTTGGTAAAACTTTCATGAGTTGTAATGTAAATTGCTGAATACAAGATACTTTCTTAAATTTAGATGGCCTCTGTTTTCCTGCTTTTAAAACCAGACAAATACTTTAATAGCCATTAGTTTGGTCCTGATTTTGCCCTTAGTAATTTAAATAGAGCCTTAAGGAAAGTGAGTTTTAAATGTTAGATATAAAAAAAAATCCAGTTATGGGGCTGAGTAAAGAACCTTTGTATACTTGATGATGATCTCTCTCTTTTTTTTTTTTTTAATTGTTGACAGTAAATTCATGTTTTTGCTATGCAATTACATACATTTCCTTTTCTTAGGCTTTCCTTGATGTTAGAAGTATTTAAAACTAGCAGTAGTGTGCAGTTCTAGCAGATGCAAAGAAAAGTTGTGAGATTGAACTTTGTATTTCTTTTCTTATAGAAGCTTGTAAAAAAGGTATTTTTATATGTTCTTTTTAACAAATACTATGTATCTACCTTGAAAGTTCCAAATGTCCTGATCAAAAAGAGCTGAAATCCCAACTCAATCTTGTTTTCTGCTTGCTGTAAATTTAGCGAACAGGCTACAATAAAGTGATGGAAAAATCTGTGATGGGCTTCATTTTTGCTGTCCACCAATATTGGCCATGTAATGAAATACTATAAAATCTCATTTTTATATATAGTAACATTTGTAATAAATCGGGTAATAGCTATGTGCTGGGGGGTTTTTTTTGGGGGGGGGGGGAGGGTTGCTAGTTTTACATTTTTCATCACTTTTTTAAATGTATGTCTTTTTTTTATATAAAAGCATTAAACTTTTAAATTTGTTCAAATGAAAGCACATCCTTGTAAGAAATGGGTCAAATTGTAGAGGTGAGAGGGGTTTCTGACTGCAGTGGTACTGGTCTAGGAATAAGTACAGAGAGGAGGGATAGAAGGGTGCCTGCAGTATGTAATTATGCTCTTACAATGACACACATAAATTATGATTAATAGGCCTTAACATTTGTGTTCTTATTTCTGTTAATGACAGTTGTCAGGTACTGCACATAGTACACATACCTCAGTTTTGTTTCTCCACCAGATCAAACAGGTGCTCTAGCTCTCCTCTTAACTTCATTTTTTTGGGGGGTGGGGGCACATACCTAATTGTTTTGGAGTAAATCCTCATGGCTGCACTAACTTCAACTTTGAGCTACCTATGGGAAATGTCTCACTAAATCTTCCAACGTTCTTATAAAAATCTTCAGGAGAGTGCAGAAATGAAGTAAAAAATGTCTAGTTGTCTGGGTGCTGTTCTCCGCTGTTCGTGGCCCCCTCTTCTTACAGTCAGTTCTTCCCATGAGTTAGAGGTGCTTCTTCAGCAGATACTTTTTACGTCAGCTTCACACATGCTGGGAGAAGCAGAGCTCTGTCCCTCATTAGCCTAATGTAATACAGAGAAGCCAACATGGAAATGGCAAGACTTCAGTGATCTGCTCTGATGAGAGACTTTTGTGCAAAGGGAGGACTCTCCTCAACCGAAACAGGCTTATAGCAGGTCAGACTCTTCTCCAGTATCTTCCCACTCTATGTTCTGAGCAAACTGGGTCTCTAGCTGCAGGGAACCAAAACAGCGATTCTTCTGTAGGAATTCATAAAAAGAAAGTTCTGCTCTTAGCCTCAAGAGAGAACTTCAGTAACCACATATACCAAGTGCCTTAGCCCAGCAAATGGCCTTCCAGATGTTTGAGGACTACAGAGGAATATTTTTCCTACCATAACCCCTCTTTTTGTGTGCAAGAGTGGTCATGGGCCAGACCAAGTCACCACTTTTAAGGACCCTGATGATGGGGATTCTGTCTCAGGTCTGCCTGAGAGCAATATAACTGAAATACCTTCAATTGAGAAAATAAGCAGAGCAGCAGGAGGATATTTCTTATCCAGAGTCCCTGTTTAAGTTGATAAAGGCTTCTATATTGGACTTGTGGCTGCAAAGATGATCAGAAATGCAATGTTGACTTTAAACATTTTGACTCATCGGTTACAAATGCAGCAGACTACAGGTGTTTCCAGATCCTGAGTCTTTTCTGAACCAGATTTAATTTTGTTGAAGCTACACATGATGCAACCTCAAGAACAGCAGCAGTGACTTGAGCTCATAGGATGGGTTCGCTGTATGTGTCTGACCTCCATGAGGACTTGTATGACTGGGTGACGCACTGCGTGGGAGATGCTCTCCATTTAACTTTCTCTCTGAAGAGGCTATCTCAAATTTAAAATAATTCTTCTATTTTGAGGGAACTTTCTGCTTCTGCATCAGGCTGGTACATACAGCGAGATACATACCCTTTATAGAAAACAATATCCTCGGTTATTTTTGAGGAAATGTTACCAGTTATATGGTAGACTTCGTTCTCAACGATAACCTTTGGTGGTGTATCCTCAGAGGCAAAGACTGTGAGAAAGCAAGCAGCAGTCTGTTTCAGCATTGATGGTAATAAACCTAATGTCTTTTTCACTATTGGTGGGATACAGACTTTTTTTCAAGGAAAAATATTCTATTACAACAGGCAGGTTTTACAGATTAACTAGAGGGTACATGATAAATGTCATTAGTATTCCTCCAGTGCAAGGACTGAGGAGGATGTCAGTTGGCAATGTTTTTAAGCCATAAATAATTACAGGGATCTAAATACCATATGCCAAACTAACCTTTATAAACACATGGTATATGTGAAGGAAATACAGGGCCAAAATCTCTTTCTCAAAAATTAGGAGGAAAAGCCCTCATTAAGACCTTAATCCACAATACTGGAGCTTATAGCCTCCTACATGTGTGATTGGTCAAACAAGTCATCATTGGTGTAGAAAAACCTCCTAATAGTTGCTGGATAGACATTCAAAAACTTTAATTTTCTACCAACAACCAGATAGAATAAAAATTGTTACTTAGCTTAAGTTGCACGGCGTAAAGCGACTTCTCGTTATTCATCAGAAACTTCAAGTGATGTCCGTTTTCTTTATTATCCCCCAAAAATCTTTTAAATCTGAGGTCCCGACAGGGACCCCACCGCGTTCTAAGATGATCTATTATGCCTGCGCTCTTCACTTTGTTAGTGAAGTATTAAGCTAAGTAGCACAGTGTATGTTACACCCATGATCAGCTCAATGGACCCTGGCATCTCAGTGGTATCAAGCCATGGGGAGTCTGGACAATGTCGTCCAAGTGTCCCCAGAGCTTCAGTGGTGGACCATTCGATCCAGCTTGACTCTGGGACTGTTATTCCAAATTCGTCATCCACAAAAGGTGCTGACGATGAATGCATCTCTCCTGGGTTGGGGGGGGCTCATGTAGATGGGCTTCATACCCAAGGTGTTTGGTCCACCTAGGAAACAAATCAATCTCTGGGCGATCTGGCTCTAAAGGCTTTCAGAGATTGGCTGTCTCATCAAATTCTACTCATCCAAACAGACAGGTTGCAGTGTATTGCACCAACAAGTAGGGGGGGGCACCAGCTCTTGCCCTGTGTGTCAGGAGGTTGTCCGACTGTGGCATTGGGCTTGCCAACATGGCATGTTCCTTTGAGCCATTTACCTGGTGAGCAAAAACAATACCCTGGCCAACAGATTGGGTCTTCGCTGGTGTGAGGCCCAATTGATCAATGCTTGTTGTTTTTGGTGAGTCTGGATGCTAGGGATTCCCCACTTGTGAGAATCTATAAGCCTGCTTGTCCTCGGAGAAAGTGAAGATACTTACCTGTAATAGGTATTCTCTGAGGACAGCAGGCTTTATATTCTCCATTATTTTACTTTTATTTTTGCTGCAGTATAAAACTGAGGAGACTGCGTTCTTGTGGTTGGGAAGGAACTTGAGCATGCGTAGTGTGGCTTGCATTCCACAAAACAGGACTTTTCATAAGTGCTGGACCAGACAACACAGGTTGGTGTCACCTACTTGTGAGCATATAAAGCCTGCTGTCCTTTGAGAATACCTGCCACAGGTAAGTATCTTTGCTTTCTATAACCACCCCTAAATTCTGGGAATGCCCCTGAGCTGCTATGGTCACACCTCCTTTGGAGTTGCATTTTATGAAATTTAAGCAGGGCACAGAGCAGATCCATATGCAACTCCTAATTACTGTATTTTTACATGTATAACCCATGGAAAAGAAGGAACCAACTAAAAAAGGTTTTGTATTCCTCGTGCAAAGTTGAGGACAATCTGCCAAATGGTTCAGTTTGGAGGCAAATCTGAAATTGGGTATTTATGCGTTGAGAATGTTTGATACAATAAGTAGTATTGATGGTATAAACATATCTTTTAATAATCATGGGATGTTTTTCCTATAGCTCTGTACAGTGTCTCCTTATATGGTATATTAGCAAAGGGCTTCTTGTAATAAAAGTATTTTTTGTAATCATGTTGGGAGTTGTCCCCCCACCCCCAATAAAAGAATGCTTCCTCTGCAGCAACCTTTAAACGTAATAATTTGTATAACCTGTGGAGGGTAGTCACAGTCACTAAAAACTTGTATAACCCACAGGGTATATTTGTGAAAATACAGCACTGCCAATTATTGTTAGTGCCCCAATTTAGTCAATTACTTTGCATGTGGATCTATTATTTGCACCAAACTTTTGGTGACCTATACAGAAGTGGGGGAAAGTGTGTGTCTCAGTGGTGGTGATTGATTCTGGAGGGGGGGGGGGGGGAGTCTATAACAGCTCCCAAAGCTGAGGAGATGTAAAGCTTCCCTAGCTTGAGATTTATATTCTGAGATTGTGCCATTGGGATGTGCCTTATTTGTCCTTTTAGTTGGATTTTTTTGTTATTTTAAATTTCTCTGTAAATCATGTGACTTCAGCTTAGTTCTTAAGGCTGGCTGTAAATCAAGGCTGGTTGCAGTAGTGACAAAAGCTTAAGACAAAGGGAGAGAGTGGGGTGAATTTTTTTTTATATTCACATTTTTAATGATATATTAATACTGTACATCCTTATCATTAGTTTTAATCAGATTGGTGGTAGCTGTATCTACACCTGTTAGGGTATGTAGTATTTGGTGCTTTTATGTGTGTGTAGGGAAGTTGATACCAAGTGTATATTTTTATCTTAATGGCCCTGCTCGCTTATATGGGAATCAGTGGTGCTGTGGCTGCAAAGTTCAATGGCTTCCTGAAGACCAAACGTGTCTAAAGTCTTATAATGTCTTCTGTTATACCACTATCTGTATTCCTAATGTTTGTTAATGTGTTCTGCAATACCACTATCTTATATTTCATGACCTTGTAACCCAAAATCCTTCTGTAAAACCAAATGTATATTCTCCTCTCATTTCCAGTATCCATGATGTATTGTAAGCCACATTGAGCCTGCAAAGAGGTGGGAAAATGTGGGATACACATACAATAAATAAATAAATTGTCTAACCAGCTATCAACCTCTTGTATCTCTGAAGGCAGGGGTACCACACAGTTCTCCAACATCACCAACACTGTTCACTGTAATGATGGCCCCACTCAGCAAAAAACTAGAATTAATGGGGTTCAACCCATTCATATATGATGTTACATTTACATACCTTTCAACAACATTATCACAGTGATACTGGACAAGGTTAGCACAGGCCTGGACCTCATGGAAACCTGGGCCACAATCTTCAAACTCAAATTAAATAGAGACCCAACCCAATGCCTGGCTCTATCAAGCTTGCATATCACCAACATTTGACAATCAACCATCCCAAATCAAAACTACTGGGAAACATTCTTGATAAACATTAATGAATGGACAGTCAACTATCAGCAGTAATATCAAAATGCTTCAGAACACTATGGAAACAGAGAACGATCAGAGAGTACTTTCCTAGAAAATCATTCCAAATAATGATACAATTGAAGATACTATCACAACTAGATTACTGAAATGCAGCATACATAGGGTGCAAGGAAAACACGCTGCAAGCTGTCCAAAACACAGCAGCAAGACTGATATTCAAGAAGTCAAAATATGAAAACTCTGCTCAAAATACTACACTGGCTGCCAATCAAAGCAAGACTAATTTTCAAAGCAAGCACCCTCATTTACAAGATATTATTTGGTATGTCCCCTGAATACATGATCGATATGACCAAACTATCTCCAAGAAATACAAGCCCAAAAGCTACCTACTTCTTCACATATCCCAACTGCAGAAACAAAACGTACAAAAACCATCTACATGCCAGGATTTAGCTACCTGGCTTCCAAGTGGTGGAACTCAATTCCAAAGGCCACAAGAATCATCACCAAAGACAAACACAAGCGAAATAACCAACTACAACTTTTAAGGTATGCACACTAGTCCACAAGATCATTCACGTTGAAGCCCCAGCCTACATGTCCGAGTTGATAGACCTACCACCCAGAAATGCTAAAAGATCATCTTGAACATACCTCAACCTCCACTTCCCTAATTGCAAGGGCGTGAAATACAAGACGCTACACGCGTCAACCTCTCACATGAGTACGCAGCTTTGGAATACACTGCCGCGCAACTTAAGAACGATTTATGAACAAGCTTCCTTCCGCAAACAATTGAAGACCCATCTGTTCGAAACAATTTACGGAAAGAGCCAAAACACATAGAGTCCACACTCACTGTTCATTAATGCTTCATACATCCACTTCTGACCCTCATCCCCCGTAATTCCACATCACTCATACACTTATATGTACACCATTAGGCATATTTTCAAAGCACTTAGCCTTCCAAAGTTCCATAGAAACCTATGGAACTTTGGAAGGCTAAGTGCTTTGAAAATATGCCTCCATATGTCTTTGTGTCTTAATACTGCCCTTTAAGCTTCCCACTGTCTCCCTCCAGTGTTTCTATGTTGATGTCCCATTGTTAAATTCCTAACGATACTTCGATGGTCTCGCATAACTTGTACAATGTAACCCATAACCAAGTTGTAGCAAATTTCCATTATTCATATCTTATTGTATGCCACACTGAACCCGCAAAGAGGTGGGAAAATGTGGGATACAAATGCAATAAATAAATAATAAATAAATCTTCAGAAAAAAACCCTGAAAACATACTTAACTGTAAACCATCATTGTAATTTTCACCTAACTGTAAATTTGTAAGCCACTTTGACCCAAAACCTGTTTTTGGATAATAGAGTACAAGAATGCATAGATAAAGTAAAAATGTGTTACTTACATTTGAGAGACTTTTATATGTTAAGAATTATCTAATAATTTTGAATTGAGTTGTAATTAACCAGTCTTGTTTTATATTATTTTACTACAGTATAGTCTCAATTATCTCACCTACAGTAATCCAACCATCTGGCATATGTGACAGAACCCCTGCTGATGGCATTGCTCTGTATTTGTGCTCAAATTGCTTGCTGTACATTTTTCTGTGCATTGCTGATTAGCGTTGGTGTAACACTGTAGGTCTTAAGAAACGGCAAACTTCATAGATCTTTTTCTCTTCTACTACTTAGCCATATAGCATTGTCTTTAAAACTTGGCATTGGCTATTTTATTATATTTTGTACGTTTTGCTTTCTTCTGCTTGAAAATGTTTGTTGTACTTATAGAAATACCTGGTCAATAGGAGGCAGTATAGGCAGAGATACTGCTGTGGCTGAAAGTAGCAAGAAGGTCTGGTTGTCTGAGCCCAGGCAGGATTGGGGCTGAAGAGGCTCACGAGTGCTGGAGTACCATGGTGAACGGGCAGCATTGGGCTGCAGTGACGCAGCAGCTAAGGAGTCTGGGCTGAGCACATGCCTCAGGAGTGTAAGGGGCAGGCTGTGTTGGGCCTGGTTGGGGTTTCTGTTGTACACGTGTGGTTTTCCTGCGCATGTGCTGAGGGCAGCTGTCAAGCCAATTTACTATGGTATTTCAGTACCCACAGTAACCCCCATGAGAGCCTCTTCAGCCCCAATCCTGTCCAGGCTCAGACCTTCCTGGCAGTATCAACTACCTGTCCTACCTCCTGACCAGGGATTTTAAAGCATTCTAACCTACAGGGATACATTAGTAAACATTTTCTATATTATCTGACAACGGGCCAGTCCTGTTTACATCAGATAAATCGAGACTACTGGTTTTGTCCTCATAGTACTCAGCTCTGATGCGGTCCTGGGTAAAGCAAAATTTGGCCAAGCCAGGCATGTTTTTAAACCTCTCCATTGTCGTTAATAAGTTTTCCTTTGGACTACTGTATTTTGTTCTGGCCTGGCTTTTCTGCTAGGTAAAAGTGTTGGCCTTACATCTGAACCTACATGCTAAACCTCGTGGACTTGCCTCCCAGAAACGCCATACGATCAGCCCGCAAATTTCTCAATCTGCACTTCCCCAGCTGTAAAGGACTAAAATACAAGCTGATACACGCCACCACCTTCTCTTACATGAGCACGCAGTTATGGAATGCATTACCTACAGCCCTGAGAACCATTAACGAAATAACTAACTTTCGCAAATCTTTGAAGACACATCTCTTCAATAAGGCCTACAAAGAGAACCCATAGCCTTACAAAACTACCTCACCAACCCACCCAGTTATTAAAATCCATCATCTATACTATCCTGCCCAACACCTTCCTTCTCTCTTCCCTTTCTTAATCTCTGTATATTACTAATTGTATCTGATATCCTGGAATTACTATGTCACAACAAAACTCTGTAAGCCACATTGAGCCTGCAAATTGGTGGGAAAATGAGGGATACATATGCAATAAATAAAAATAAATGTTAAAACTGCTTATTCCAGATTTGAATTTTTTGTTTTGTTGGCCTTAAAGCAGCTCTCAGCAGTGCCCTTACAGGTTGTTTTCCTGGTGGTGATTTACTAAGTGTGACAAATTGAGTTGCAAGCCTATTTTGTGTTTCACAGAGAAAAGGTGGTAAGCTATACGGTCCCTTCCTTCTTAAGATAGTATCCCTATTCCATGAGAACAGAGCAGTGGTGTTGACAGATACTACTACTACTACTACTACTTAGCATTTCTATAGCGCTGCCAGGGTTACGCAGCGCTGTACAAGTTTAAACACGGGGAGGGACAGTCCCTGCTCAAGAGAGCTTACAATCTAACGGTAATAGACTACGCAGTCAGTGTAGGTAACAGGAATGGGGAAGGTGGTTAGGTGCCAAAAGCAAGGGAGAAGAGATGGGCCTTGAGTAAGGACTTGAAGATGGGCAGGGAGGGCGCATGGCGTATGGGCTCAGGAAGTCTGTTCCAGGCATAAGGTGCTGCGAGGCAGAAGGGGCGGAGTCTGGAGTTAGCGGTGGTGGAGAAGGGTACAGATAGGAGTGATTTGTCCTGAGAGCGGAGGTTACGGGTGGGAACATACGGGGAGAGGAGGGTAGAGAGGTAATGGGGGGCAGCAGATTGAGTGCACTTGAAGGTCAATAGAAGAAGCTTGAACTGTATACGGTAGTGGATTGGGAGCCAGTGAAGCGACTTAAGGAGGGGGGTGATATGAGAGTATCGGTTCACGCGGTAGATAAGACGTGCGGCGGAATTTTGGACAGATTGAAGGGGGGATAGGTGGCTAAGCGGGAGGCCAGCGAGGAGAAGGTTGCAATAGTCAAGACGAGAGGTAACGAGTGAGTGGACGAGGGTGCGGGTGGTCTGTTCAGAGAGGAAGGGGCGAATTTTGCTAATATTATAGAGGAAGAAGCGACAGGTCTTAGCTGTCTGTTGGATATGGGCAGAGAAGGTGAGGGAGGAATCGAATAGTCAGATGCCATTTCCTGGACAGCTGCAGGGTCCTTTCTAAGATTGAATAGGCTTCTTGTTCTCTTTGGGGGCCAAAGGAAGGGGGAAAGCTGTGGCCAAAGCTGTCATCGAAAAGATGATTGAAGGAAACCATTGCCTCAGCATATCACCTCAGACAGCAACAACCTCCAGCTGTGCCTAAGGCACACTCTATTGGCAAACAGGGGGCTTCTTGGACATTTGGAGCATGGCCACTTTACATTCTTTTGTAAAGCATTATCACCTGGATGTCCAGGCAAAGCAGGATGCTGGTGTTGTCCATGGTAAGAAGGGTCAAATCCTTTATGAAGTTTACTGCTTTGGTACTTGCTGTTCATTTGAACTGGTCTGAAGTAGTATTAAGGAGAAATGTTCTTATCTGACCATTTTGTTTTCTCCGTTTCCTCCAGACCAGTTCAGAGCCTGCCCATGATTCAGCCTAGATAGGGAATTCCGTTCCAAGTATGGAGTTGTAAGCAGAGAAGCAGCAGTGTGTAAAAAAAAAAAAAGTCATTAAGGAATTCATAACGTCTGAACAGGTGTCTGTTTTTCCTCTGATTTGTCTATACTTAAGACCAAAAATATGGTTCAATGCAATTTTTCATGGTTGATACTTAAGGGGAATAATCATCCAGCTTCACTATCAAAATACTGGCCGATACTGGACTGCACAGAATACGTAAGAACTTCATCTACTGCTAGAAGTGTATAATCTGCTCCTTTGAGATTATCTGAAGGAACTAAAGGAAAGAAAATCACCCACAAGCATGGCTGTGTTCACCAAGAATCCCCCTTATGCAACTCCCCTAAACCCATGCATCATCTTTAAAAAAAGCAAGTATAAAAATGACAGTTACCATGTAAAGTTAATGAACTTAAAATCAAGAAGCAAGATTATATTAGGGATTAGGTAAGGAACTTTATTTTTCATCAATTCATAGTTTTACAGAACAATTGTTCACAAATCCAAATAGAAATTTAACACATAGTTGAGGGCCAAAAAAAGTTACTCAGGGTGACCAACTTTGGAGATAAGAGATATAAATTTCAGAAAACCGTCCAAATTAAATTGATTTTGGGGAAGATTTAATTGTTACCCTTAAGCTGCCAACACATTCCAAATGTATAAAGGAGATAAACATGATATGCAATGCACACCTGCATTCAGGACATTTTCATGAACCAGCAGACAAATACAGCAGTCAATACCAACCACAGATTATGAATATTTTGTTTTGTAAAATGCCAACTTGCATAATTACATTTAAAGAAACCAAAATTTTCAATTATTAACACAAGTATTCAATTTTCCTCCCATTTTGTCTGTATCAAAAACAAAAAATGCTTAGTACGTGTGTGCCAAAATCAAACCAATTGAAAGAAACAGTAAGGGCCCCGTTTACTAAAGTGCGTTAGCATTTTAACGTGCCGATTAGCGTTCGTGCTAACCATGTAGGCACCTATAGGGATATTATAGGCATGTACATGGTTAACGTGTTAAAAACACTAACGCCTATAACGCAGCTTAGTAAACTGGGCCCTAAAATTTCTAAGTTACTAGTGACTGGTAAGCCAACCTTTTATATTACAAAAGATTTACAATATTACGGACAGCTCATCTTTAAGAACCCCCCCCCCCCCCCCCCCCCAACCACTGTAACATGCATACTTGTACACTAAAAGAATGTGTATCTTTCAGTGGAATATTACAGCAGCAATTTTTTTTTTTATTTTTTTTTAATAAAATCCTTTTGCACTAAATTCACCATCAAACCAGTTTGCAAGAAATCAACCAACCACGTCTATTCACCAATACTTAGTGCATAGGGTAAAAGCATCTTTGTGCTTGCTTAAAAAGTTGTTAAACAAAATATTTTTCCATCAAGCCATATACTCTGCATGGCTTTACATTCAGCAGTTTTTGTACTAAAAATACTTTATTTTTGCAGGAAAGCCCTGCGTAGATTTACATATGCTACATGTTTTACATTTATTTACATGGCTCTTTAAACCTATCATGCTGTATATGTTTTTACACTAGCCACATAATTTTAAAGCAGCACTGTCAACGAAGTTTGTACAAGAATGTTTTCTGTTGGAACATCACAGGCCCATGCCCAGCAAAGTAGTAAAGAAAGTCATTTTAGAATAAAGGAAATCTGTACATGAAGACTAGTGTAAGGCTGAAAATTTTGGACAATTTTTCTATCTTGTGTGTCAATCTAACTTTTCCTATAAACTTAAAGCTGCTGTACAACTTGTCAAAGGAAGGAGGGGGAATTTGATTCATTTGAATGCATCTTAACAAAAACTCACATCTCCCATTCTCCTCCTCCTCCACCCCCCCCCCCCCCCCCATTATTATTGCCTCCACTGGCTAACGCAGCGTTTACTGGACATTCCAACAGGAAAGGTTTCTGCACAGAAGGAAGAGTGGCACTGCTACTTCCAACAGCTATATACAGCATCTTAACTGCAATACTAGCCTGCTCTTTTTACATGTTCATAATTCTTTGAATACAAAGAAAATACAAAAAACTGCATTTCATAAAACTGCTAAGTGCAAACCAACTGAACACAGCTTCCGGGCAATTATCTGGCAGTACAAAATGCTTCATTTGTTGGCACATTTCCAACATCACTTCAAGCTCAAACCATTCCCCCCCCCCCCCCCCCCCCCCTCCCCACATCAAAATATCAAGCCAGTCATAATTCTGTATATTCAAACAGAAAAAAGTTTCCATTGATTTGGTATAGGCAGTTGAGGGAAATACTGTACCAATTTTAAGATCAAAATACTCAAAGGGATTTTGTTGAACAGTATAACAACTGAAAATCAATGTTGCCTATGCAGACTTATAGATCTATGAAAATTAAAAGCAGTTTTCTTGTAAAATTCTAGACATCACTTCAACTCTGCATGGTGACAGACGGAAAAAATGTACACTGGCACAAGACATTCTAGTCAGCTACATTATAGATTAGCCTAGTTATTTCCCAGCAATAATGATCCACAAAACTAGTAAACCTTTAGCATTTACAAGTGGTCTATATAAAAATGCCCTGTGCCCACACAAAATTTGAGGCATTCTGAAAACGTTACATCTGCTATATTAAGTGCAAGCATTGTGGATCATCATACATTTGGTTTCAGTGACCTTGCTACTGCAAGTACAACTTCTCAGTGCAATGCGCACAGCGCAAGAAGGTTAATGAGATGAAAGTGCTATGCGGACATCAAGAGAAGTCTGCCCATCACTTAAGGAACCCTCACATTTAACCAATTTAGAAGCCAATTTTCCACACAGATGTGCAGGTTAAAGCTTTAGAACTAGTCAAATCTCAGCTATACCATTTCGTATTTGAAATCTTGTAAACAAATAGCAATTCATATGAAAACTACAATTCAGGCCTGGACTTTTAGCAAGGTTTTTAGCTGGTAACTCATTATTTCTCTATCAGGTGGGATAAATGTAAGAGGCACCCAGTGGCTTGGTGGTCTGGGAAGAACACTCGGGGAAGGGGGTTCACTAAATTTGGCCCCAGCATAATTCTGACTGGACTGACAATTTAAAAGTGGATGTGAACTTGATACAAGAGAATACCAATTTGGATTTGGGAAAGGGACAGTATTCTTTCCTCCATTTTGCATGGCCTGCCATGCAACTGCTGATTGACTGTATCCATACCCTCTTTCTTTCTTCAAGTGCATCTTGTTTACTGGCGTAGTATTCTGATCTTTGCTTTTCTGCCGGTTATAAAGCTGGTGGTTCTTGTTAAGTTTGTTCCTAGGCTGGGGAACTGGAATGGTAAACTTTTCACCTCCACCCATCTTCAACTTTTGTCACCTAAAGAACAAAGACCAAAATAAAAACAAAACAAATCACACTATTGAATTAAGATTTGAGTCCATTGTACTTAAAATATCACTAAATTAAAGTCGGATGGTCAAAACGAGGGGGTGGCCTAGTCTAGGAAAACCCTTGCAGGAGATGTACCTGAGAATATGAAGGAAGTGTAATAACTGGGTTTAGGGAGTTGCCCCCACATCTTCCTTACCACAGGGAATGGGGTCCATGAGGACCTTGGCTCTCTAACCAAAAGGCTATGGACAGAAGGGCCAGAGTTGGAGCCTATTCCTATAAACAGAAGCATGAAGTAAAAAGGGGTTTAAGCCTGAGCAACAGATGACTCATTAAGGTATCTCCTAAATTAAGGAGAATGAAGCTGCTACTAAATCAGACCAATCTGGGGAGAAAGATTGCAACTCAGGAGAGGTGGAACAGATACTTTGATTTTCAGCCCGCTAAATAGCTGTACTAACTTTATGCAGCAAGTTAACCGGGCACTGGTCTAACTTATCAGCCAGTATCTGGTTAACTTCCAAGTCAGCAGATATTACCAGGCATTCAATATCCGGGGTTAGTTGAGCCCCTGCTGGAATGTGGCTTACCAACTGCGGGCTAAATATTGACCCCTTTGTTGTTAGTTTAAGTCTCCTTGGCAAGTCTCTACCTAAATTCTTACCTGGTCTGCTTTATTAACACCTTTACATTAGTACAGGTACTAACAAACCACATTTTTGTGTTGCTAATGTGTGTTAAAGTTAAAAAAACAAAACATCCCCACCCCCCAGCCTATGAGGTCTTACCTTTCCGTAGATCGATCAGACTCCACGGCCCCCACTTTCTCCAACACCTGGGCCCCTCTGGCTCCCAAAATTGGGTTATGAAATATCTTCTTCGCTCTGATCCTTCTGTTTTCCAGCTAGTGTTAGTTTGCATGAGCTGGCAAGGTCTGTGCAGCTGTGAAGCCCAGACCCACAACATCAGAGTCCACTCAGAACAAGGGCTCCAGTCCAGCTAGAGACAAAGGAATAGAAACACAGGAAATATTAAATGGCAAACAAGTGAATTAAACTGGTGTTACAAAGGGAGACTCCAAAAGTTTGGCTCACTAAGACTCTCTCTATATAGTGCTGTGGGTCTAGATTAGAGAATTAGATGAAGATTCATAAACCAATTTTATAACAAAGAATAGCCATACTGGGTCAGACCAATGGTCCATCTAGTCCAGTGGCCAATCCAGGTCGTAGGTATCTAGTAGAAATCCACAGGATTACTCAAAGCACTAGCAGCCCAATTTGAATGTGAAATTTTACTGAATAACAAGGGTAAAGGGAATTGGGACTTGATATACCGCCTTTCCGTGGTTTTTACAACTACTTTCAAAGTGTTTTACGTAGTATATACAGGTACTTATTTGTACCCGGGGCGACGGAGGATTAAGTGAGTTGCCCAGAGTCACAAGGAGCTGCAGTGTAAATCAAACCCAGTTCCCCAGGCTCAATGTCTGCTGCACTAACCACTAGGCTACTCCTCCACTAATTAGCACCAATGATTGGCTTTTTAACAAGCCATTATTAACACTAATTAGAATTAAAATGTACGTGCCTAAATTTTATGTGCGAGTCAGACTCAGAAAGGGAGCATGGAAATGGGAGGGTCAGAAGCAGGTCGGGGACATTTCTTTTGGTTGTGTGTGTAATCACAGCGGGATCTGTGCCTAAGTGCATTTGCACCACATTTCCATTGGTAAATGGCTGTACCTAAATATAGCTGCAGTTCCGGGGGGGGGGGCACACTACTTTATTAACTGCACAGTTTCTCTGTTGTCTCCCGTGGAAGAGCCTACCCACCGTACTCTTTGGTCAGTGTGTACTACTGTCATAGGGATCGAGAGTTCCGGCCTCTCCTTTTTCTTGGCCAATTAGGAAGGTGGTATATCAAGCGCTTAATTAACCCTTTAGTGTCCAATGTTCAAATCCCACTGCTGCTCCTTATGATCTTGGGCAATTCAGGCACAAACTTAGATTGTGAGCCCTCCTGGGACAGAGAAGTAGCCAGAGTCCCTGAATGTAACTCACCTTGAGCTACTACTGGAAAAGGGGTGAGCAAAATCTAAATAAATAAATGTATGGAATGTTGCTACTATTGAAGATTCTACATGGAATGTTGCCACTTTTTGGGATTCTGGAATGTTGCTACTATTTGAGATTCTAGATGGAATGTTGCCACTTTTTGGGATTCTGGAATGTTGCCACTTTTTGGGATTCTAGATGGAATGTTGCTAGTGGAGGAGTGGCCTAGTGGTTAGAGCACCGGCCTTGCAATCCAGAGGTGGCCAGTTCAAATCCATCTGCTCCTTGCGATCTTGGCCAAGTCACTTAACCCTCCATTGCCTCAGGTACAAACTTAGGTTGTGAGCCTTCCAGGGACAGAGAAATATCCAGAGTACCTGAATGTAACTCACCTTGAGCTACTACTGAAAAAAGTGTGAGCAAAATCCAAATAAATAAATAAATAAATCTGTTTTTATGGGCAAATTGGACACTAAAGGGTTAACCAAACAACACGGCTGGGGGGGAAATAATACTCTGTGTACAAACAATACGGGGCGACAGCACAGCATCTTTTCCCGGACCAACACGATCTCGCCCAGAGGTCACGTGATAGACCAAGCCGCCCCTCCCCCTCTATTTACATCGAACACGGAGCTTGTTCCGTTCTTTTACCTTGTCTCGTTCCTTTCGTGTTCAAACGAAAGAGCGTAAAACAGCTCCCCCCCCCTCCCCACAGTGGAGATTCGAGAAAAAGAAACACGTTCACTTACACAATTAATAGGTGGACACAAATCAACAGAGATTTTTTTTTTTTAAACGACAAAACACGACCCCCCCCCTCTCCCCCCACCCGTGGGAGTTACGTTAACAAAAGAAGTTTAAAAGGAGGGAGGAGGGGGGGGCGGGGAAAAACTAGTCCTCTAAAAGGAACAAAAGAAAAAGGACAACATGGCGGCGAAGCGAAGACTCACCGACTCTGCTGGGAAAGACGAGTCGCTGCCGCGCGCGGGTGAATAGATGGAAGAAGCGCGCGCTTTTAGGACTTTCTTTCGCCTTCAGCCTTCTTTCTCTCTCTCACACACTCCGCGTCCGCTCCCCAACCAAAGCAACACCACAAAACAAAATGGCGCCCGCGCTGCCTCCACAAAACCACCCCATCCCCCCCAAAGCGCCCAGGACCCACCAATAGCGGAGCGGCGCGTCCGGCGGCTGACCAATGGGAATGCGGCGGGGCGGAGGGAAAGGCGGAGCCCTACGCACCTTCCACCCAACGATTGCGTAGTAAGGAGAGAAGGCGGAAGTGTTTTGTGTCTGGGCTGCGACGGAGCGCTGTGACCTCGGGGTTGGTGGGTTCAAGGAAGTTGGAAAAATAAACAGGGCAGGGGATGGGGCGTGCCCTGTCTAGCCCATTATATGGGCTGAAGTCAGTAGGCGGAGACTGCCGACACACACTGCTGCTGCTTCACCCAAACAGAGTATTAAAAACTAGTAAAAGAAAAAAAAAAGGCCCGTTTCTGACACAAATGAAATAGGCGCTAGCAAGGTTTTCCTCGGAGTGTGTATGTTTGAGAGAGTGTGTGAGAGAGAGTGAATGTGCGAGTGTGTGTGTGTGACAGAGAGAGTGAGACTGGGTGCGAGTGTGAGAGAGAGAGTGTGTGTGACTGCGTATCTGAGGTACAGTGAGTGTGAGAGACAGGAAGTGTGTTTCACACAGATACAGTGTGTGAGACAGAGTGTGAGAGAGTATGTGTGCGATACACAGACTCTCTGTGAGCAGCCACCTCCTGCCACCCATGTCCAGCGAGCCTCCTCTCTGTACTGCACCCCCTCCAGCAACCCTCCTCTCTCCCCTGCCCCCCTTCAGCCACCCATGTCCAGTGACTCTTCTCTCCCCCTGCCCCCTCCTCCTGCCACCCATGTCCAGTGAGCCTCCTCTCTGTCCTGTACCCCCTCCAGCAACCCTCCTCTCTCCCCTGCCCCCCCTCCAGCCACCCATGTCTAGCGACCCTCCTCTCCCCCTGCCCCCTCTCCAGCCACCCATGTCCAGCGACTCTCCTCTCTCCTCTGCCCCCCCTCCAGCCATTCAGGTTGTCCAGCAAATTCTTCGGGGCAGGCAGGAAAGATCCCCAACCTTGCCTGCCCAGTGCCAGCGCTGACCCTCCCCCATTGCTGGATCGCTCTTCAAAATGGCCGCCGAGACTTCCAGCGGCAGCCTCACGCGACTTCTACTGTAGTCTCGGCGGTCATTTTCAAGACCAATCCAAAGAATTTGCTGGACAACCTGGGTGGCTGGAGGGGGGCAGGGGAGAGAGGAGGGTCACTGGACATGGGTGGCTGGAGGGGGGGCAGGGGAGAGAGGAGAGTCACTGGACATGGGTGGCTGGAGGGGAAGCAGGGGGAGAGGAGGGTTGCTGGACATGAGTGGCTAGAGGAGATGTCAATGCAGTGGGCCCGGCCAGGTGGTGAACAGAGGGGGAGCGGCGGCGACCTCAGGGGGGTGGAGGGGGGAGCAGTGGCTGCGGCAAACTCAGGGGGGTGGAGGACGGGAATGGTGGTGACCCTGGGGGTGGAGGGGCGACCTCAGGGGGTGGAGGGGGGAGCGGTGGCAACTTCGTGGAGGGGACAGCAGTGGCAACCTCGGGGGGGGGTGGAAGGGTGACCGTCGGCAACCTTGGGGGGTGGCAGGGGTGGGGCCTCGTGCTGCTATCATGTGACGTCAGGATTGGCTACGGAGCCTAGCAGACCAACTCCGAAGAAAGCCATGGACACAGGCAGTGAGACGCATAGAACGTTGGAGGTGAGAATTATTATATAGGATAAGGGTCAGCCTATGCGTGGTCCATCTGTAAAAAGTCAAAAGCTGTTCCAGTTGGCTAGGCAGTGCCTTAAAATGTGGAGGAGAAAAGATGTTTTTCTTTTACTTATTTGAAAGCTTCCCATATCTAGATATAAATATCATGAAATAATTGAATAGCAGTAAAACAGCTTAAAAGTTGTTGTAGCTGGTAGAAACAGCAGTCTTAAACTGTAGTTTGTGCTCATTTTTCCTACACTTCCATACATTCAAGTAATATATGGCCACATTTCAGTGAGGATATCCTGTTTCCTGCTGGGTTCGCCTTGTTGTAATTTACCTTGGGAAGCCTGGTGTTATAAAGATGAAATATACTGAAATTAAATGGAAGTAAAATTAAACTCTCCTTTTATTGGAGCACATGGGAATCACATCTTTGCCCATGGGCATAGTTTGGGGGGGGGCATTTTGTGCTGCTTATCACAGAAATAAGCAGTGAATTTTCCCCAAGTTCATTTTAATAATGATATACGGACTTTTCCTTTAGGAAGCCGTCCAAACCTTTTTAAAATCCCGCTAAGCTAACCACCTTTACCATATTCTCTGGAAACAAATTCCAGAGTTTAATTACACATTGAGGCCACTTCTAGCACAGCCGTAAAGGGCCAGATTCTATATATGCCTCCTCTATATATTCTATAAAATCAGTGCGGAACTAAGCATATTCTATAAGATTTAGGTTATACCGTAGCACCCAAATTTTCAAGTGTTCATTTATGCCAATAAAAACCTGGTGTAAATCCGTGCGTGTAGATTTAGGCACACTGACCC
The DNA here is from genome assembly GCF_901765095.1 of Microcaecilia unicolor. Lineage (NCBI taxonomy): Eukaryota > Metazoa > Chordata > Amphibia > Gymnophiona > Siphonopidae > Microcaecilia > Microcaecilia unicolor. The sequence continues at coordinate 197,113,430 of NC_044041.1, forward strand.
ATATTCTGTAATTATGCATGGAAACTTTGGAACATGCACGAGACGCCCATAAATATGCCCATAAACATTTCCCTTTTGAGCTACGCATGTTATTTTGAACTGCGCACTTTGCAATTTATAAGTACATAAGTAATGACACACTGGAAAAAGACCAAGGGTCCATCGAGCCCAGCATCCTGTCCACGACAGCGGCCAATCCAGGCCAAGGGCAGTTCTTTATAGAATATGCTTAGCAATTTACACACATAAATTGTAATTATTGCCAATTGCTCTTAAAAACTCTGATTATCTTGTTACACCAATTATGTTATGCACGTATCTCCGCGCAGATTCTAGGCACCATATATAGAATCCGGGGGGAAATGGCTGCATTCATTTTCATTTTTTACTATTAATGGCCAGGTGCTAATTTCCAAATTAGGGTATGGCCATTAGCGTGTGAGTTCTTACCGACACCTATTTAATAGGGATCATGCACTAACCATGTGCTAATTGGCATGCAGCAATGTAGCTGTGCTGATTAATACTGGGCATGCCTACTCTCCGCCCCCAGACACTCCCCCGGCACGCACAGATGCCTGAACTACCGCCAGGTGAGTGAATGCACCCCACGAAAGTGCATTTTGGCGCAAGGGAAGTACGGATTAGTGCTTACCGTCACTTACTAAAAGGACCCTTGAGTTTGAAGGCTGGATTCCAAAGTCTTGCTGGAAAAAATGGGTTTAGATTTTAAACTTATGAAAAGACTGTTCTTCATGTAAATAAGGGGGTAACTCATGCCATAATTTGGGGGAGGGGTCAAAAAATTTTAAAAAGCAGCGCATCGTGTGGATTCATAGTGGGCTTTTTTAAATATCTGGGAGGACCAAACTGTGGGGTTCTTTTACTAAGGCATAGTGTAGATGCGTGTTTTGGGCGTGCGCAGAATCATTTTTCAGTGCACCTGCAAAAAAATGCCTTTTTAACATTTTTGCAGAAAATGGACGTGCGGCAAAGTGAAAATCGCTGAGCGTCCATTTTGGGTCTGAGACTTTATCGCCAGCCATTGACCTAGCGGTAAAGTCTCACGCGGTAACCGGGCCGTAATGACCTACACACACCAAATGCCACTTGGCGGACGTAGCTGACGTCCACCGGAAAATAAAAAATATTTTTCAGGTGCGCGTAGCGGACGCACGCCAAAAATGAACTTACCACAAGGGCCACGCGGTAGCTGTGCGATAACTCCATTTTGGCATGCGTTGGGCACGCGTAGACGTTCACGCGGCTTGATAAAAGGGCCCCTGTGACAATGAATAGATCTGAAGCTCCCTGAAGGTGTATAGGGGATAGTAAAGGATGATTTTATTTTTAAATGGCTTTACTGTAAGCCACATTGAATGTGTATGCAGAAATACGGTACAGAAATGGTTAAAATAAATACATTCATTGGTCTTGCACATATCTTCACAAATGGAGGGGTGAATTAGCAGTGTATGCTCAGCAATGAATACAGACCTTAGGGAGATGATTGGTCACCTCAGAATTATTTTTTTTATTTATTTATTATATTTGTATCCCACATTTTCCCACCTATTTGCAGGCTCAATGTGGCTTACAGTGTGTCGTTGTTAGTAGATAGTAGATTAGGAGATAACAGTTAGTGTTCCATAGGAGCAGTATGATCGAAGTTTAGACAAGTAACTATAGGTAGAAAACATTAATGATAATAGGTAAGGTGGAGATATCATAGAAAATAACGTGATCGAAATTCAAACTAGTAGATATAAGCAAGAGCATTGTAGATAACAGGTAAGGTTACGATGTGGTAGGCCTTGTTGAATAGGTGGGTCTTCAGGGATTTGCGAAAGTTGGTTAGTTCATATGTAGTTTTTAAGCTGTGCGGCAATGCGTTCCACAGCTGTGTACTCAGGTAAGAGAAGTTAGATGCATGCGTTAGTTTGTATTTTAGGCCTTTACAACTGGGGAAATGCAGATTAAGGAATGTTCGAGATGACTTTTTGGCGTTCCTGGATGGCAGGTCTATCAGATCTGACATGTAAGCTGGGGCATCCAAAATTCCTGAATCAACACAGCTTCAAGAGCTTTCTGGCTTACAGGTGCTATATAAGAAATAAAATAAAATGTTCCCCAGGAACCACATCAACAAGCTCAACCATTTTAAAGCTGGAGATTTTAAACTAGTTTTCTCTCTCTCTCTCTCTAGGTCTACAGAAAAGGATTTTCCCATTTTTCAGGAGCAGATGGAAAGGTTTTTCCCAGTTTATAGGTAATAAATAGAAATAAAACAAAACATAGAAAAGAAAATAAGATGATACCTTTTTTATGGGACTAAATATATTTTTGATTAACTTTCAAAGGTAACCCTTCTTCTTCCGGTCAGAAATAAGCAAATGTTGACAAATAGTAAAAAAGCCCCGTTTCTGATGCAAATGAAACGGGGGCTAGCAAGGTTTTCTTCTGTGTGCATGTGGGAGTGTGTGTTTCCCTGCCCTCTGCCCTCTGCCCTCTCTCCCTTCCCCTGTGCTGTCTGTCCCTTCCCCCCTCGGAGTCGAGTCCTTCAGTGTTATGTTTCCTGCTGTGCTGTATTTGTGTTACAGAGATAGTGAGGGCTTCTGCCCTCTCTCCCCTCCCCCCTCTGAGTCCTTCACTGTTACAGAGAGAGCAATTTGATTTCGTGCTTTGCTGTGTTTTCCTTCACTGTTTGTGTTACAGAGAGAGCGAGGGCGGGGCAGACACTCATGGGGAAACCGGATATCTCTCCCCCTTCACACTTCCGGCTGGAGGCTTCATTTAGAACGTTGGTGGTGCCTTTTATATATAGAGATATGTGAAACACAAAAGCATTCCAATGACAGTCTCATGGGTGGGGTGGGGTGGGTTAGGTGAGAGACAGGGAGAGCTGGGTGGGTGAGAGACAGGGAGAGCTGGATGGCTAATAAGAGGGTAACAAAGCAGTAGAATTTTATGGTTTATAGTGGGATAGAAAACCCACATCACATCACTTTACCCAGTTTATAGGGAAATGCCCAGTACATAATTTTAGCCATGTAAATGATATTTAAAAGCAATATCTTTAACGTCCTACTTTCTCTGCTCTGCTTTTTGTTTGCTGAGGTGTGTTGATGCTGATGGGCGTTCCTCCAGCTACATCTGCTGTTCTGAATCCAATTCAGGGGCATATGTTAGTGCTGACTCATTAGAATTTCCTTTTAGTCAGCTTGCTGATGTGTCATGTTATTGCAGAAGATGAGGCTGGTATTAACCACTGAGAACTGTACTCTGGGACGGAGAAAAACACAAAACAAGACCTAAACGTTAGTAGAAGTCAATGCCTTTTATTTATTAAAAAAAAGGCAGAAAAACAAATAACAGGTATTATGCTATTAAATAATCAAGTAAAGTTGACTAAACTATAGATTAATGAAGAAAAATGTGAAGAAACGTTTGAAAGACTGCTGTAAACATTTATATTTGAGCTGTGCCGATGTTCAGGGTCTGTATGATGCAAGACTGTGTGTGTTTACTCTGAATTAAAGTGTATTCCAACCAAAAGAGCATTTTCACTGGCTGAAGTTCCACCTACTTGCAGGGCACCTTTAGAAAGTTGAGGCCACCCTCCCCTGTCCCCTCCCCCACCCCCTATTCCTTAGATTTATGAGGTGGAGGGAACAGTGCCATTTACAAACCCACATGTTTTTCCACTTTAGGATATATTTACTTCATCGGGAAGACTGCTGTTTGCTATGTCAGCAAGAGATGGAACATGTTATTCCATGTTAGCACGTGTTGTCTGATTTTAGCATGCATCACTTTGTCAGTGTACACTAAAATGAAACAAAACTTAACAAAACAAAGAAAGGAAAAAAATCCCACAAATGAAAGGAGTGAAGAATCAAATTTCACCCCCCCCCCCTCCCTCCCCGCACACCCTAGATAGAGGCGAAGTGACCTTGAGCCTTTCACTCTCTTGTGTTCCACTCTCATTAGATCTGAGCCCTCCTGAAAGTGACCTACTTTACTCAGGACATTCTCTTCTGGATAAATATTTCAACTTGCTCCTCTGCTTGGGTCATGTGCCCCTAGTTAGTGACCTCTTTGCCTCAGTCTCTTTCCTTATGCCCTTCCCTCCTCAGCTATCAGGAAAGGCTAAAGCAGCTGGGGCTCTTCAGCTTGGAGAAAAGACAGCTGAGGGGAGATAAGATAGAGACCTATAAAATAATGAGTGGAGTGGAACGGGTAGACGTGAATCACTTGTTTACTCTTTCCAAAAATACTAGGACTAGGGGGCATGCGATGAAGCTACAAAGTAGTAAATTTAAAACAAATCAGAGAAAATATTTCTTCACTCAACGTGTAATTAAACTCTGGAATTCATCGCCAGAGAATGTAGTAAAAGCAGTTAGCTTAGCAGGGTTTTAAAAAGGTTTGGCTAGCTTCCTAAGCCATTATTAAAATGGACTTGGGGAAAATCCACTGCTTATTTCTGGGATAACCAGCATAAAATGTACTGTTTGGGGATCTTGCCAGGTACTGGTGACCTGGATTGGCCGTTGTTGGAAACAAGATGCTGGGTTTGATGGACCTTTGGTCTGTCCCAGTATGGCAATACTTATGTACTTATGTAACAACATGACTGGACTGTAGGAGTTGACATAGTTTCAGATTATTTTTCAAATTGGTAGGTTTTCAAGGATTTCCTGAAGGCAAGGTAGGAGGATATAAGCTTTTGTGTATTGTTGCAGCTTGGGGGGGGGGGGGGGCGGAAGTACCCGAGCTAGGAGCATCTTCAAAGCAGGGGAATAGCTAGGTGGGGCCACAGGGGCATGGGCCCCCACAGATTTAGCCCTGGCCCCCTCTATTTTCAACTCCCCTCCCACCGCTGACCCTCACCCGCCATTTTCGATCCCCCCTCTCGCCGCTGCTGCCTGGTACTTTTGCTGGTGGGGGTCCCCAACCCTCGCCAGCCGAAGTCTTCTTCAGCGCCGACCTCTGGCGCGTTCACTGATCTGTTTCTGTGACTCCTGACGTCAGGGGGGGGGGGTTCAGCGGTGGCAGGGGGGGTCAAAAGTGGCATGGGGGGTCAGCGGCTGGGGGAGGTGGGCTAAACTGTGCCCCTCCACCTTGGGCTCTGGACCCCCCCTCACGCCGAGGAAGGCTACGCCCCTACTTCAAAAGAAGTCCTTTAACATTCACTGAGTGGTCAATGTTAGGCTTATGCTCACAAGCATATCATTTGCATCTTTCTATGGTTGAGCACTGGGGACATATTTTTCTGCGCTATTTCTGTGGTATTGATTGGACATTGTTGCAAATAGCGCTGAGCTCTGCGCATCAGTCCATAAATGCCTTGAAATAATCTATCTTAGGGGTCCTTTTACTAAGGTGCACCGAAAAATGGGTTGCTCTGGTATAGACATGTGTATTGGACGCGTGCAGGTCAATTTTTCAATGCACCTGCAAAAAAGGACTTTTTTGGAGCCGAAAATGGACATGCGGCAAAATAAAAATTGGCACACGTCCATTTTGGGCCTGAGACCTTACCGCCACCTATTGACCTAGCGGTAAGGTCTCACACGTTAACCCAGCGGTAGTGGTCTATGCGCATACAATGCCGATTACCACTCGGTGAGCGCCACTCGCCGTAAAATTTCCGGCGTGCTTAGTGGATGTGCCTAAAAAATGAAATTACCGCCCGGGCCACGCGGTAGTTCAAAATTGACACATGTAGGACGCACGTAAGCGCCTGCGCAGCTTAGTAAAATGGCCCTTCAGTGCTTTGGAAATATGCCTCCATGCTATTTCCAAATCAAGAAAAGAGGTATGTGAAATGTAATATTTCTGCTTTGGCAGCAGATGACAGCAAAACGTATATATGGAATAGATGGCCAATGTATTTAAGATGCTTTGGGGCTCATTTTCAAAGCACTTAGATTTACAGTTACATAGGTGTAAGTGCTTTGAAAATACACCTCTTTATCTTCCCTCTGCCTGATTTTCAGACCACGGGAGGAAGGCTGGATAACTCCAGTGGTTGGCGGTCAGCCCAGATATTCAATGCTGGGTTGTTTCCGGTGATCGGCGTTGAATATCCGGGTGTTTATTGGCCAGTTTAAATTTATACGGCCAAGGCGATATTCAGCAATGGTCAGTTAAGTTTAAACCGGCCTGATTTGGCCACCAAACATAGCCAACAATGTGCTGAATATTAGTAGATGGCCAGTTATTTCATGCGATATAGCCAGTTATCTGCTAAGCACTAACTGCAATATTCAGCAGGAGATCACCGGCGATCTCCCGCTGAATATTGCTGGACAGCTGGTTAAGTCATTCCTGGCCGGTTAAATGGTTTTTAATATTGGGAGGCCTATCTTTAGGAGGACAAAGAGAAAGGAGCCAAGGTGCATGGCCAGATTTTAGATGGTGGCACCCACAGACAGGACCAGAGAGTGGTAGGGAGTGTTGGTTTCTTCCTCAGAGATCATGGAGTACGGTACTGCCTTAAATATCTGGAACCCTAGGCAGTTGCTTATGTTGCCTCAACCTCTCCGTGCTGCTTCTGGCATGGAGCATAGCGTGAAGAAGAAAAGATGTTCTCTCAGCTGCCCCCTGGGAAAAGGAGCTGAATTGGAAGGGAGAAAAACAGGAGAGAGGGAAGAATATTCATGTTTGTTAGCCTTTTCTGCCATGTCAGAGAAGATTAAGAGTTAAAACAGAGAGAGCCTGGGGGGGTGGGGGAGAGTCTGGAAGGACAACCCCATTCTTAACTCCTTTCAAAGCTTGTGAATGCAAAGGTTTTTGTGTCCTCATTTCCCCAGCAGAGAGCAGGGCCACCAAGGTGGGGGGGGGGGGGGGCAGGGGGTGGAAAATTCCAAGGAGGGCCTGGCACCGGGTTCTCTCTCTCTCTCCTGCTCCTGCTGGGACCCGAGTGATCGCGTCCCGACAGGAGCAGGAGAGAGGAAACTCCGGCGCCGTGGCCAGGCCCCCTTGACGGCTGGGGAGGACCCAGAGGAGCAACTCCAGCACTGCTCTTCTGCCCAGCTGAGCGGTGACTTTTCCTCTCAGGGCGCATGCTCGGTTTTGAAACTGAGCATGCCCTGAGAGAAAAAGCAGCCGCAGGGGCAGGCAATCGGCAGAAGAGCAGCGCTGGGGGAAGACGTCTTCTGCTGGAGGGGCCTTGGGATCCCCGCCAGTCAACAAGGTATTTTGGCAGCGATCTGGGGGGGGGGGGGCAGTGCCGACGATTTTGGGGGGGTGGCCGCGAACCGGGGGCTGGCGGCTGCCATGGCAGAAAGAGTCAAACCATGGGAGGGGGAGGAACCTTGTCTTCGATTTCTATCTTACCACTTATCAATAGAAATCAAAGAAAATAAAACATGGAAAAGAAAATAAGATGATACCTTTTTTATTGGACATAACTTAATACATTTCTTGATTAGCTTTCGAAGGTTGCCCTTCTTCGTCAGATCGGAAATAAGCAAATGTGCTAGCTGACAGTGTATATAAGTGAAAACATTCAAGCATTACTATGACAGTCTGACAGGGTGGGAGGATGGGGGTGGGTAGGAGATATGCATGGGGGACATCAAAGCATATCATTGATATTCTAACAGGATGGGTGTGGATAGGTGAGGGGTGGGGTGATCAACAGAGACATACAGTTTTATGGTTTATAATGGGCTAGGATCCCCAGATCCTTGTTAAGTCCTTTCTGTTGGGTGTTAAAATATTCAATCAGACTGTCAGACTGTCATAGTAATGCTTGAATGTTTTCACTTATATACACTGTCAGCTAGCACATTTGCTTATTTCCGATCTGAGGAAGAAGGGCAACCTTCGAAAGCTAATCAAGAAATGTATTAAGTTATGTCCAATAAAAAAGGTATCATCTTATTTTCTTTTCCATGTTTTATTTTGTTTGATTTCTATTGATAACCTTAAGAGTGGACTAACACGGCTAGCACACTCCTCTATCTTACCACTTAAAAGCCATGAAGACTTGGAAGAGGATCAGCATTGCCGTAACGATGTACTTCCTTGAAATTTGCAGGACTTCTGTGTTTGGACTGTACGTAGTGACTTTGATGATTTGGAGAACTGAAAGTAAACTTTCATGTTTGGGAACCAGAGTTCTGCTGTCCCACAAGTTGCATTGAGCAGACGAGGAGTGAGTCACTGGGAGACCTGACAGATCTTTCTGCCCCCTCATCGAGAGTCCTGTATGAAAAAGAGTGTTTTGCATGGCTGTGGCAGCAAGTGGCCACATATTTAAACATAATTTCTCATCCTCAATGAATAGTTAAGCTCTGGAACTCTTTGCCAGAGGATGTAGTAACAGCGGTTAGCGTATCTGGGTTTAAAAAAGGGTTGGACAAGTTCCTGGAGGAAAAGTCCATAGTCTGCTATTGAAACAGACATGAGGAAGCCACTGCTTGCCCTGGGATGCACTGCTTGCATGGAGTGTTGCCATGATTTGGGTTTCTGCCAGGTACTTGTGACCTGGCTTGGCCACTGTTGGAAACAGGATACTGGGCTAGATGGAGCATTGGTCTGTCCCAGTATGGCTATTATGTTCTGAGGTAAACTGGGGGTCAGGAAAACATCATATGTTAGCCCATCTTTTCTGTGCAGTAATTCTGCAAACAATCTAAAGTTTATTATTAACTTTGATTCTACTAAATGAATTCCTAAAAGCTGAGGACAACTTGTATAAACATCTTGGAACATGATGCAAATTGAAGGCAGTGCACCTGGATTTATCTGAACCACCAGCACCTATCTGGGACTCAGTTTCTGACCACAAGCGCCAACATTGCAAAATGACACCACTGACAGCATGAAGGAGCATGCTCAGTATTGGAGGGGGGAGGGAGGATCCTCAGCACCCACACAGCTGGCTCCTCTGTCCAGAACTCACATCTGGTCACACTCAGCTTCTTAGGATCCCTCACTTCAAACACTTCTGAGTCTGGCTTCGTTAGGCACATTTGTCCATCTAATCATGATTTAGGGGCATTAGGGGAAATTCTGCATATTTATTTATTTATTTGTTGCATTTGTATCCCACATTTTCCCACCAATTTGCAGGCTCAATGTGTCTTACATTATGCCGTAATGGCGATCGCCATTTCCGGTTAGAGAAATACAAGTGGTATTGCATTAAGGTGCATAAATGTTAAAGTGATGCATATGGCATCAAATGTTAAATGCTACCTCCATGCTGAATTTTCTAATGGACACGGGGCACTGAAATGGGGCAGAAATGGGAGGGTCATGGCTGGGTCAGGGGCGTTCCTGTATATACTACGTAAACCACTTTGAATGTAGTTGCAAAAACCACAAAAAGGCGGTATATCAAGTCCCAATTCCCTTCCCTTAAAATATGCACAGTATTATAGAATTCGGAGAATCCACGTCCAACTTGCATGCCAGGATTTACACTTGGTTTCAATTGGCATAACTCCTTGTGCCCAAAGTTGAGCGTTAACTTAGGAGTAACATCAGGAAGTACTTTTTCCACCGAGAGGGGGGTAGATGCCTGGAATGCCCTCCCATGGAAGGTTCAAAACTCTGCTGCCCATCTGGTCTTCCGTCAGGGTCGCTTTACTCATACTACCCCTCTCCTCAAGACCCTTCACTGGCTCCCTATCCGTTTTCGCATCCTGTTCAAACTTCTTCTACTAACCTATAAATGTACTCACTCTGCTGCTCCCCAGTATCTCTCCACACTCGTCCTTCCCTACACCCCTTCCCGTGCGCTCCGCTCCATGGATAAATCCTTCTTATCTGTTCCCTTCTCCACTACTGCCAACTCCAGACTTCGCGCCTTCTGTCTCGCTGCACCCTACGCCTGGAATAAACTTCCTGAGCCCCTACGTCTTGCCCCATCCTTGGCCACCTTTAAATCTAGATTGAAAGCCCACCTCTTTAACATTGCTTTTGACTCGTAACCACTTGTAACCACTCGCCTCCACCTACCCTCCTCTCTTCCTTCCCATTCACATTAATTGATTTGATTTGCTTACTTTATTTATTTTTTGTCTATTAGATTGTAAGCTCTTTGAGCAGGGACTGTCTTTCTTCTATGTTTGTGCAGCGCTGCGTACGCCTTGTAGCGCTATAGAAATGCTAAATAGTAGTAGTAGTAGTAATTCAAACATGCATGGAAGAGAATGGAAGGAACACAAACTTTGTGGTGCTTTGAAGCCATCCCCAGTAGTTGGGGAATACCAACCGTGCTGGAGAGACTTCTCTAGTCTGTTCCCCAATTATGGCTAGACAGATCTGGATGGGCTGCAGTGGGGCTTTGATGGCAACTTCAGCAGTCAGGGTTTAAGACCAAATGCTGGGCAGAATTCTAGAGTCTGTGCCCCGAAAATAGCAAGGACAGGTCAAGATTAAATATACATATGTTTTATCGCATTATACTATATGCTATGAGTTTATCTTGTTGAACAGACTGGATGGACCATGCAGGTCTTTGTTTACCATCATCTACGTTTCTTGAATTGCTCCCATTATGTCTGATTATTTCGTCTGTCTACTTAGATTGAAAGCTCTTTGCAGTAAGGAATCCTTGAACATGAATTACAAGTAATGCCATAGGATGCCTTGAGTATCATTGAACTTGTGATAAAACAGTATTAAACCACAAGTCTTTTAGTAGGAGTTTCATTTAAAAATGACTTTTGTTTGACATTGTTATGGAAACACAGTGTGATGGAAATGAGATGTTTGAATTGCACTGGCTTGCATGTGACACTGTGCTAGTATAACCTAATAAGCAGTGACAGAGAGACTGGGGGAGGAGGGGGGATGTGCATCACCGTCTGAGTTGGCTCTCATTTTAATTTTGTGAGAGGTTTTAAGTGGAACTAGTATGCTGCAATGGGAACCAAAATCTCTGCGGTTAATAAATGAGATTACAGAAATCCATCTATTTCTACTGCCTTTCTGAGATCACAGCTGCAGGACAAAAACCATAATGATTTGTCACTTTCATGCCTTTACCATTAATTAATGATGCACAAATTAATCTTTCCGCTCAAAACTAATGACCTACTGTATCATGAATGGTAACATGCTGCATTTTTATCTAGTTTTTTTTTTTCCTGTGGCCTCATTTTAAAAATCATAGCTATCCCAGTGATCACCAGCTTGACCAGTATCTGAAGTGCTGGAGAGCGTGGGAGGCACCCAGAACAGCACATACCAGTGGCGTAGCCACAGGTGGGCCGGGGCCCACCCACTTAGGGCTCAGGCCCACCCAACAGCAGCACGTGTTTAGCGGTAGCTGGTGGAGATCCCAAGCTCTACCAGCTGAAGACTTCCCCCTGATGGTAATGAAAACGCTACTTTCCACGATACTGTCACCTGCGCATCTTCAGTTTTCAGCGCATGCCTGCTGCAGACTGCCAAGGTGGAAAGAAGCATTTTCCTGCCAGCTGAGATGTCTTTTTGTGGTGGTAGGGGAGAACATTTGGTGCCCACCCACTTCTTGCCTAGGCCCACCCAAAATCTGTTGTCTGGCTACGCCTCTGGCACATACCGTAGCTTGTAAAGTTTTTTTTTTTTTTGGGGGGGGGGGGGGGGGCTCAGCAAACAAGATAAGGGAGCAGAGGTGAGATGTGTACCTGGGAGCATTTTATGAAGTTCACTGCAGTTCCCCCTAGGGTGCCCTATTACTTTCCTGGGATGTCTGGAGGACCAGCCTACTAAAAATGCTGCCTCCTCCTACATCCCAATGGCTTGATTTTGTGCGTTTTGCACTTGGATTGATTTTTTTTAATGGACCAAAAAAACAAAACGTCCAAATCATGAAACCTCGTTCAAAATAGTATTTTTTTTTAAAGAGAGACGTTTTTCTTTTTCAAAAATGACCTTCTTTCTTATTCAGATTTTGGACATTTTTTGCAAAACGTCCAAAGTCGGACTTAGACGTCATATCGAAAATGCCCCTCACGGTGACGTGGAGGGGCATAATCGAACGGGGCGCACAAGTTTTCATGAGGGCGTCCTCGCAGAGCGTCCACGCGAAGGGGCGGGGAAACCTGTATTATCGAAACAAGATGGGCGGCCATCTTTTGTTTCGATAATACGGTCGGGGACGCCCAAATCATGAAATTTAGGTCGACCTTAGAGATGGTCATCCTTGGGTCATCCTTAGAGATGGTCGTCCCCGGTTTTCGGCGATAATGGAAACCGAGCATAGGAGCCGACTCTGTGGATGCTGTGGGTGCTTGAGCACCCCCAATATTGAGAATATTCCTGGTATGTATCCAAGGAAGGATTATTTCCACTGGGCTTAGTACCCCCAATAATTTGGAAAAGTTGGCTGCAGTGAAACTGAGGACGCCCATCTCAGAAACAACCAAGTCCTTTGGCCGTGGGAGGAGCCAGCATTCGTACTGAACTGGTCTCCCTCACATGCCAGGACACCAACTGGGCACCCTAGGGGGCACTGAAGTGGACTTCATAAATTGCTCCCAGGTGCATAGCTCCCTTACCTTGGGTGCTGAGCCCCCCAAAACCCACTCAAAACTGTGAATTAACCAATTTTCGTAAATCTCTGAAGACATATCTCTTCAACAAGGCCTACAAAGATAACCCATAGCCTTACTAAACCACCTCGCCAACCCAACCCAGTCTTGACAGCATATCTCCCATATTCATCTGCTTAACTCTTTTCTCTCTCCTTGACTTAACCTTTTTTACATCACAAATTGTATCTGATTTCCTGGAATGACAATGCCATAACAGGACTCTGTAAGCCACATTGAGCCTGCAAATAGGTGGGAAAATGTGGGATACAAATGCAATAAATAAATAAAAACCATATGCCTAAGGGGTGAAGGGGGGCACCTACATGTGGGTTTGTGGTTGGTTTTGAAGGGCTCACATTTACCACCACAAGTGTAACAGGTGGGGGGGGGGGGGGATGGGCCTGGGTCCACCTTCCTGAAGTGCACTGCACCACTAAAACTGCTCCAGGGACCTGCATACTGCCGTCAAGGAGCTGGGTATGACATTAGAGGCTGCCAAAAAATATTTTTAAATTTTTTTTTAGGGTGGGAGGGGATTAGTGACCACTGGGGGAGTAAGGGGAGGTCATCCTCGATTCCCTCCGGTGGTCATCTGGTCAGTTTGGGCCCCTTTTTGAGGCTTGGTCGCAAGAAAAAATGGATCAAGTAAAGGCGGCCAAGTGCTCGTCAGGGACGCCCTTCTTTTTTCAATTATCGGCTGAGGACACCCATGTGTTAAGCACACCCCAGTCCCGCCTTCGCTATGCTTCCGACACGCCCCCGGGAACTTTGGTCATCCCCGCGAAGGAAAGCAGTTGAGGGCACCCAAAATCGACTTTCGATTATGCCGATTTGGGCGACCCTGGGAGAAGGACACCCATCTCCCGATTTATGCCGAAAGATGTGCGCCCTTCTCTTTCGAAAATACGCCCGATAGTACTCAATTATACTAAGCTATGACATCCAGGCAGTATAGGTGATCTAGGAAACTAGTATTATCAAATGCATAGAGGGGCAGAATCGAACGCGAACGCCTATCTCCATGGGCGTCTATGTCAGAAAACGGGGCAGACCGTATTTTCGAAAAAATGGATGTTTTTCAGCTGGGCGTTTGTTTTTTTTTAGTGATAATGGAAACTAAAAACGTCCTAATCCGAGCCATTTGGTCATGGGAGGGGCCAGGATTCGTAGTACACTGGTCCCCCCTGATATGCCAGGACACCAGCTGGGCACCCTAGAGGTCAGTGTGGTGGACTTCAGAAACAGCTCCCACATGCATAGCTCCCTTACCACGGGTGCTGAGCACCCAACCTCCCTCCCCCCAAAACCCACTACCCACAAATGTACAACACTACCATAGCACTTAGGGGTGAAGGGGGCACCTACATGTGGGTATAGTGGGTTTTGGAGACCTCCCATTTACCAGCACAAGTGTTGCAGGTAGGGGGGGATGGGCCTGGGTCCACCTGCCTTAAGTGCACTGCGGTACCCACTAAAAGTGCTCCAGGGACCTGCATACACGCGGGCCTCTTGGACTTGTTGCTGCTATATAACATTGGCACACCAGTTGACACCTGAAGACTAATCTCTCCGAAAACATCCTTTATTGGAATAAGCACGCTTACTCACAGTTAACTGCAGATCAGAGGTTGTGCCCCACTGGAAAAGAGTCTCCCTGGTACTGAGATGAGCAGTAGGTCAGAGCTGGCAGAATGGTGTACAATGCCCACTTTCAGCCACATTCAAGGTAAGAACTAAGTGCTGTAACGTGGCTAACACGTGAAAGGGAGCTAAAACTGGCTTACAAAAATGGCCACTACCTCATGGACTACCAGAAACAAAACAGGGCACACTGACCCAGTAAGCAGGGAGAAAAGCACCATGGGAGTAGAGCCTACCAACTACCAACATCGTGAGCATTTGCCACAAGCTAGTGGAAACACGGAGCCCAATACCCTACCCCCACCACAATGCATTGCTGATGTGACTCTGCAGTGTGCATAACAGAAAAGGTGTCACACTCACCCGAGAGCCACATCAGAACCAGGGAAAGGATATAACACATTCTGCTGTCATGGAGGTGTGTACGGCATTTGAGGCTGGCATATAGGCTGGGAAAAAAGTTTGTAAAGTGGGGTTTTTTTTGTGGGAAGAGGTTAGTGATCACTGGGGGAGTCCAGGGAGGTCATCCCCGATTCCCTCCAGTGGTCATCTGGGCAGTTGGGGCACTTTTTTGGGACTTGTTCGTGAAAAAAAAAGGGTCCTAAAAAAGTGACCCAAAATCGCGGTAAAAACGCCTTTTTTCGATTATCAGCTAAAGACGCCCATCTCTCCTCGGCCGATAACCACGCCCCAGTTTCGCCTTCACCACGCCTCCGACACGCCCCCGTCAACTTTACCCGTTTCCGCGACGGATTGCAGTTGGAAACGCCCAAAATCGGCTTTCGATTATACCGATTTGGGCGCCCACGGGAGAAAGACGCCCATCTCCCGATTTGAGTCGCAATATAGGCGTTTTTCTCTTTCAATTATAAGCAGGATAGTAAACCAGACTGCACAAAAGGTAACATCCAGGTCCCTTAGGTAATAAAAAAAGAAGCATCATGAGATATACAATGCATAAGAAATGTCTTTTCAGCTGTCGTTTAAATGTCAGCGCATGTCGTTCATTTGTAAGATATCTCAGCAATTCATTCCATGTTGTTGGTCCGGCTAAAGAAAAGGTTCCCCTTCTCGTTATATCCAAACATACACGACTCAAAGCAGTTAATACAAAATTCATTTAAGGGTAGTTTCCTTGTGAATTAGGTGCTAGCACTGTGAACATTATTTTCAAACTACATTTTTTTTTATTTTATTATGTAAACTGCTTACATTTTCCCTATTTTTATTTGCAGTATATCAAATTAACCGAACTTGATTCTGAATCTGAGATGTAAATAGAAATCCACCAAATTCTACTGATTTTTAAGTGCTTGGAATTTTACAACAAGGACCTGGTTCTGGTTTTTGAGTCTCAGAAATTAGACAGAAGAAGCTTTCACTGGAAGAAAAGGAAGTGGTTATTTTTCAAAAGTTAGATGGTAAACAGAATTAGTTCTCAGTGGGTCCTTGATATAGAGAGGTAAGCAGGGGCTTGCTTTCCTTCTGAAATTCCGGATAGTTCTTTGAATGTGATTAAGAGGGGCATTTTCAATATGACGTCCAGGGCTTTTTTTGAGGGGGGTACTGAGTACCGGCACCTTTTCCATTGTCTGCTAAAATTGACCCATGGTCCCCAAGTTTTAATGAAAGAGCTCAGGCTCTACACATCAATTCTGCCTTGTCATAGGTTCTGTGACTGGTTGCAGGGGGCCTGGCTATTGTGGGGTGGGTTCTTCAGTGATTACCCCACCCCTGAAGGGTGGCCAGGCATTTGAGTACTGGCACCTTTTTTGCTAGAAAAAAATGCACTGATGACATCTAAATCCGATTGTGGACATTTTGTGGAAAACATTCAAAAATCCAGTAGAGAACATGGATGGCCCTTTTCAAATCAGAAAAATGTCCCAACTTTTTGTTCAAAAATGGCCATTTACTAGATGGTTCTGTGGTCAGTGTGTCTGTCTTTTAGGATAATCTTTGAAAAAAAAATGCCCAAGGGAAAAATGCAC